>NC_057810.1:458772551-459372551 GCF_018294505.1 Triticum aestivum | reverse complement strand
CCATTAAAATATGACATGCTAAAAAGTTGATGTTGGACAAGGAAGACAACATAATGAGTTATGCTTTCTTATATCCGAATAGAAGTTATATTGTCAGGGATCCTCCAACATGTTGAGATAGCCTTTCACTCTCATGCTAGCCAAAATCTTGGAACCAAGTAGAGATACTACTTGTGCATCCAAACCTCCCTTAAACTAGTTTTGCCGTGAGAGTAAGATCCTTCAAGTAAGTTGTCATTGGTGCAAGCAATAAAAATTGTTCTTTAAATATGTATGATCTATTAGTGTGAAGAAAATAAGCTTTATACGAACTTTTGATATGGAAGAAATAAAAGCGACAGACTGCATAATAAAATTCTTTATCACAAGCGGCAGTATAAAGTGATGTTCTTTTGCATTATGATTTTGTGCATCCAACCATAAAAGTGCATGACAACCTCTGCTTCCCTCTGCGAAGGGCCTATCTTTTACTTTTATCTTCTACCCTTATACAAGAGTCATGGTGATCTTCACCTTTCCTTTTTATACTTTTTTCCTTTTGGCAAGCACTATGTGTTGGAGAGATCCAGATATATATATCCACTCGGATGTAAGTTATCATAAAGTATTATTGTTGACATTATCCTTGAGGTAAAAGGTTGGGAGGCAAAACTATAAGCCCTTATCTTTCTCTATGTCCAATTGAGGCTTTAAACCCATAAGTATCACATGAGTGTTAGCAATTCTGAAAGATTAAATGATAGTTGAGTATGTGGACTTGCTGAAAAGCTCTGATATTGACTCTTTCCGATGTTATGATAAATTGCAATTGCCTCAATGACTGAGATCATAGTTTGTTAGTTTTCAGTGAAATTTTTGATTCATACTTAACCTTGTGAATGAATTGTTACTTTAGCATAAGAAATTATATGACATTATATGTTGTTGTTCTAGAAATGATCCTGATGCCCTCATGTCCGTATTTTATTTTCTTGACACATCTATCTCTAAACATGTGGACATATTTTTCGATTTCGACTTTTGCTTGAGGATAAGCGAGGTCTAAGCTTGGGGGAGTTGATACGTCCATTTTGCATCATGCTTTTATATCGACATTTATTGCAATACGGGATGTTATTACACATTCTAGCACAATACTTATGCCTTTTCTCTCTCATTTTACAAGGTTTACATAAAGAGGGAGAATGCCGACATCTGGAATTCTGGGCTGGAAAAGGAGCAAATATTAGAGACAATATTAGAGACATATTCTGCGCAACTCCAAAAGTCTTGAAACTTCACAGAGAGTCATTTTGGAATTAATAAAAAATATTGGGCAAAGAAATTACCTGAGGGGCCCCACCAGCCATCCACAAGGGTGCGGCGCGCCCTACCCCCTGGGCACGCCCCCTACCTTGTGGGCCACCTAGAAGCTCCCGATACCCATCTTCTGCTATATGGTGTTGTTTTGACCTGGAAAAAATAAGAGGGAAGCTTTCGGGACGAAGCACCGCCGTCTCGAGGCAGAACCTGGGCAGAAGCAATCTAGGGCTCTGGTAGAGCTATTTTGCCGGGGAAACTTCCCTCCGGGAGGGGGAAATCGAAGCCATCATCATCACCAATGATCCTCTCATCGAGAGGGGATCAATCTCCGTCAACATCTTCACCAGCACCATCTCCTCTTCAAACTAGTTCATCTCTTGTATCCTATCTCTGTCTCAAAACTTCAAATTGGGACCCGTGGGTTGCTAGTAGTGTTGATTACTCCTTGTAGTTGATGCTAGTTGGTTTACTCAGTGGAAGATCATATGTTCAGATCCTTAATGTTAATTAATACTCCTCTGATTATGAACATGAATATGCTTTGTGAGTAGTTACATTTGTTCCTGAGGACATGAGACAAGTCTTGTTATAAGTAATCATGTGAATTTGGTATTCGTTCGATATTTTGATGAGATGTATGTTGTCTTTCCTCTAGTGGTGTTGTGTGAACGTCGACTACATGACACTTCACCATGATTTGGGCCTAGGGGAAGGCATTGCAAAGTAATAAGTAGATGATGGGTCGCTAGATTGACAGAAGCTTAAACCCTAGTTTATGTGTTGCTTCCTAAGGGGCTGATTTGGATCCATATGTTTCATGCTATGGTTAGATTTATCTTAATTCTTCTTTCATAGTTGCAGATGCTTGCGAGAGGAGTTAATCATAAGTGGGAGGATTATCCAAGGAAGAGAAACACCCAAGCACCGATCCACCCACATATCAAATTATCAAACTAACGAACGCGAATCATATGAGCATAATCAAAACTAGCTTGACAGTAATTCCCATGTTTCCTCAGGAGCGCTTTGCTTTATATATGAGTTTGTCCAGGCTTGTCCTTTGCTACAAAAAGGATTGCGCCACCTTGGTGCACCTTAGTTACTTTTGTAACTTGTTACCCATTACGAAATATCTCATCATGCAACTATCTGTCACCGATAATTTCAGTGCTTGCAGAGAAAACCTTGCTGAAAACCGCTTGTCATTTCCTCCTGCTCCTCGTTGGGTTCAACACCCTTATTTATCAAAAGGACAATGGTAGATCCCATATACTTGTGGGTCATCACGTAGCCGCCTCCGGAGTCTGGCACACTGGCGAGTGCGCGGGGCTTGCCGTGGCCCTCTTGCTGTTGTGGGCCTCCACTTTGGGCGCAGTGGGTTATGGGGGGTCGGCCCCTATCTTCCCTACGTCGCCACCCACGTCAGGCGCCTCAGGGGGCACAGTCTAGCCCCGAAGGCCCCTCCATGGGGCTCATTCTCTCCCTTCTTGGGAGGTGCATCTTCGTGAAGCTTAGGTGAAGATGCACACTCCTCGTCCTCCATCGCGCGCCCCATCTCTGCGTTAGGCCGGCGGACGGTCTCCTCGCGCCCCATATTTCTTGCTGGGGGTGTGTGGGTCCCCTTGGTCTGGGATGCCTACTGCGGCATGGTGGACATCGTGGCCCCTTTCCCAATGGGGGGCCCCTTTTGCTTCTTTGCGATGGGCTGCCTACAGGGCATAGGGGGCTCAACCAAGCTTCGGGAGGCAAGGGCTAAGGACAAGGAAAAACAAAGGAAAAAAGGATCAGACACTTACTTGTCTGTAGGAACCCACCGCTTCTTCCTCTGCCTTTGGGCCCCACTTGAGCTCCCTCTAGAGGACTCGGAGCGAGGCCTGCCGACGTCCTCATCGGCCCCTGGCGTAGCGCGAGTCTCCTACTCACCAAGCTCAATGGGCTCAGTGGCCGAGCTTCCTTCGCCCCCCGCACCCTACGATCGGCGGGCATGCCCATGAACTGGTCATCATCATCATCGTCGGGGGCTTCCAGCAGTAGCTTGCGGTGAACACTCGAGGGCGACTTTTCGTTGCTCTCCTCCTCCTTGTCCTCAATCTCCGAGTCCTCGGGTTCGTCGCTGCCTCTCGAGTCGGGAACCACCACAAGGGGTTCTCGTGAGGCCCCTCGTGGCCTAGCGGGACCAGGCCCCACTGGTCGAACTGCGACATATCCGCTACAAGTTCATCCTTGTTCTTTTAGCGGTACATGATATGTCTCCGTTGTATCTATTTTTTTTGTTGTTCCATGCCAATATTATGCAACTTACATATACTTTTAGTAACAAAGGGCATCCCTGTGCATGTAGCTCCTGCTTGTGCAGGGTCCGGGGAAGGGTCTGACCACTTTCGGTCTATAGTATGCAGCCTTTCCCTATATTTCTGTAAGAGGTTGTTTCCAGGACTTGAACCCGTGACCTCATGGTCACAAGGCAGTGGCTTTACTACTGTGCTAAGGCTCCCCATCTTTCATACACTTTTGGCAACAATTTATATTATTTTTGGGACTAACATATTGATCCAGTGCCTGGTGCTAGTTCATGTTTGTTGCATCTTTCGCAGAATATCAATATTGAACGAAGTCAAATATGACAAAAATTTACGGAGAATTATTTTGGAATATATGTGATTTGTGAGAAGTGGAATCAACGCGAGACGATGCCTGAGGGCCCCACAAGCTCAAGGGGCGCATGCTGCAAGCTTGTGGACATTATGTAAGCTGGTTCGTGCCTTTCTTACGCCGCAGGAAAGATAATATCCTAGAGAATATTCCCTCAAAATTTCAGCCCAATCGGAGTTATGGATCTCCGGGAATTTGAGAAACGGTGAAAAGCTAGAAAACAGGGACGCGAAACAGAAGAGAAACAGAGAGATAGATCCAATATCGGAGGGGATCCCTCCCCTCCACCACCATGGAGACCATAGACCAGACGGGAAACCCTCCTCCCATCTAGGGGAGGTCAAGGAAGAAGAAGAAGGGGAGCTCTCTCCCCCTCTCTCCCGGTGGTGTTAGAGTGCCGCCGGGGCGATGATCATGACGACGATCTACACCAAGAATTTCGCTACCGTCAACACCAACTCTCTCCTCCTCTATGCAGTGGTGTAACACCTCTTATCCCTTCTATAATCTCTACTTAAATATGGTTCTTAATGCTATATATTTTTATCCAATGATGTGTTGTTATCCTATGATGTTTGAGTAGTTTTGTCCTATGGGTTGATTTATAATCGTGATTGGTTTCAGTTGTGTGTTTTATTTTGGTGTTGTCCTATGGTGCCCTTCGTGTCGTGCAAGCGTGAGGGATCCCCGTTGTAGGGTGTTTCAATACGTTCATGATTCGTTTATGGTGGGTGGCTAGAGTGACAAAAGCTTACACCCGAGTAAGGGGGTTGTTGCATATGGGAATAAAGAGAACTTGATACTTAATGCTATGTTTGAGCTTTACCTTAATGATCTTTAGTAGTTGCGGATGCTTTCTAGAGTTCCAATTGTAAGTGCATATGATCCAAGTAGATAAAGTATGTTAGCTCAAGCCTCTTCCTCATATACAATTGCAATAATGATTATCGGTCTAGTTATGGATTGCCTAGGGACAAATAACTTTCTTATGTTACAAAAAGCTCTCTACTAAACAACTAACTTTTATTATTTTGCAAATTACTCGTAGTTTATTTCCGCTAAGTACCTATAGTTCTATTTTTGCAAACTTATCCTACACCTACAAAATAGTTTCATACTTGTTCTAGGTAAAGCGAACGTTAAGTGCATGTAGAGTTGTGTTGGTGGTCGATAGAACTTGAAGGGAATATAAATTCTACCTTTAGTTCCTCGTTGGGTTCGACACTCTTACTTATCGAGAAAGGCTACAATTGATCCCCTATACTTGTGGGCTATTAGTACACCGGGTATGTGCCCTTGGGCACATTCTGCATGTCTGTTGGGAATAGGACCCTCACGATCCCGTGCAGCACATCCATGTGGAGGAAGTCATTGCTCAGCTGCATCCGGCCCTCGACGCCGGTGATCGTCCATACTGGGTGTGAGCGCCTCCGGAAGGGTGCAATGCACTGGCGCAGGAACTCCTTGGTCGCCATGGCTCATGTGATCTTTGTGGCTTGCGGCTCCGCCATCATCACCACGAGCGGCCCGAGCCTCGTGTTGACGAGATTGAGGTGCTCCCACTCAAAGCTCTTCACGGTTGGTGCGACTGTGATCTGAAGGAGGGGTTGTACTGCTTGGCATCCACATTAGCCCAACGTGCCTAGTAGCCCTCCACATTCTTCAAGACCTTCATGTCGATGATGCGGTGAACCATCCTGTTGTCGAGGCGGAACGAAGCGCACCCTGATTGCTGGTTCCCCGCGGTGATCTGCAGGCTGTAAAAAGCCCTGAAGAGCACCACCAAAGGCAGCACTCCTAGGAACCCCTCGCAGAGGTAGGAAAAGATGGCAAGGATGAGGGCGGAGTTGGGTTGGAGGTGTAGCAAGTGGATCTAATAATGGCTAAGGATGGTGGAGAGGAAGTCGGAGAAGGGCGGTACTAGGCCCACAAAGATGGAGTGGTAGAAGATAGGGATTGTCATCGCCGCCAGCTCCCCCACTGGTAGCGAAGCCGGCTAGATTCATGTGGTCCCAAACTTGTTGAGGGCATAGGCCATGATGCCTGCTTGAACTAAGTCGGTATTTCCACAAAGAGGAAGGGATGATGCAGCACAGCGATGGTACATCTCCAACGTATCTATAATTTATGAAGTATGCATGCTATTATATTATCCATCTTAGATGTTTTATAGGCATTTATATGCTATTTTATATGATTTATGGGACTAACCTATTAACCTAGAGCCCAGTGCTAGTTTCTGTTTTTTCCTTCTTTTTGAGTTTTACAAAAAAGGAATACCAAACGGAGTCCAATTGATGTGCCAATTTTTGACGATTTTTTATGGACCAGAAGAAGCCCACGGAGCATCGAAGATGGACAAGAAGAGTCTCGAGCCGTCCACGAGGGTGGAGGGGGCGCCCTACCCCCCTGGGAGCACCCCCTATCTCGTGGATGACTCGGAGACCCCCCCTGACGTCAAACCGACGGCAAAAGTTCCTATAAATACAGAAACCCCCAGAAAGAAACCTAGATCGGAAGTTTCGCCGCCTCAAGCCTCTGTAACCACGAGAAATCAATCTAGGCTCTCTCTGGCACCCTACCGGAGGGGGCCATCATCACCGGAGGCCATGGGGAAGGATCTAGGAGGGGCCATCATTTCCATGAAGGCCAAGGACTGGAGGGGGAACCTCTCCCCATCCAGGGGGAGGCCATGGAGGAGGAAGCACAAGGGGGAGAACCTCTCCTCCTCTCTCTCGGTGGCGTCGGAGTGCCATCGGGAGGGGAATCATCTCCGTGGTGATCGTCTTCATCAACATCACCATCGTCATCACCATCCTCATCTCTTTTATGCGGTCCACTCTCCCGCACCCTGCTGTAATCCCTACTTGAACATGGTGCTTTATGCCACATATTATGTTCCAATGATGTGTTGCCATCCTATGATGTTTTGAGTAAATATCCTTTGTCTTTGGGTTGATTGATGATCTAGATTGGTATGAGTCGTATGTTTTATTTTGGTGTTTTCCTATGGTGCCCTCCGTGTCGCGCAAGCATGAGGGATTCCCGCTCTAGGGTGTTGCAATACGTTCATAAACCCGAGTAAGGGGGTTGTTGGGTATGGGATAAAGGGGACTTGATATGTTAATGCTATGGTTGGGTTTTACCTTAATGATCTTTAGTAGATGCGGATGCTTGCTAGAGTTCCAATCATAAGTGCATATGATCCAAGAAGAGAAAGTATGTTAGCTTACGCCTCTCCCTCATATGAAATTGCAATGACGACCACCGGTCTTGTTAACAATTGCCTAGGACAACTCCGCACACCAACCCATCATTATTCCACACTCGCTATTTATAATATTTAGTAATATATTCTAAATTTATGATAACAACACCTACTTTTATATTTTAGCTCTTCGATACCATGCAAATTTATCCTCTTCACACCCACAACGTAGTTTTATTTCTCGTTTCTAGTTGGAAGCAAACGTTTGGTCTATGTAGAGTCATATCAGTGGCAGATAGGACTTGAGAGAATATTGATCTTACCTTTAGCTCCTTGTGGGTTCGACGCTCCATACTTATCACTTCCACCTTTGGGAATTGCTACGATGATTCCCTGCACTTGGGGATTATCAAGCGACGATAGGTATTTCCCTCAGTGATGAGACTAAGGTTATCGAACCAGTAGGAGAACAAAGCAACACAACGTAAACAGCCCCTGCACACAAATAAAAAATACTCGCAACCCGACGTGTTGTCAATCCTTTTCGGGCAACGGTGCCTCAAATTGGCGAGAAGACGTGATAAAGTTGTGATAGATAGGATAAATAGATCGCAAATAAAATAAAGTGCAGTAAGGTATTTTTGTATTCTTGATTTAATAGATCTAAAAATAGAAGTAAAGGAAAATATATCGGAAAGACAAATATAATAAGAAGAGACCCGGGGGCCGTAGGTTTCACTAGTGGCTTCTCTCGAGAAAATAAGCAAACGGTGGGAAAACAATTATTGTTGGGCAATTGATAGAACTTCAAATAATCATGATGATATCCAGGCAATGATCATTATATAGGCATCACGTCCAAGATTAGTAGACTGACTCCTGCCTGCATCTACTACTATTACTCCACACATTGACCGCTATCCAGCATGCTTCTAGTGTATTAAGTTCATGGAAAAACAGAGTAATGCAATAAGAACGATGACATGATGTAGACAAGATCTATTTATGTAGAAATAGACCCCATCTTGTTATCCTTAATAGCAATGATACATATGTGTCGTTTCCCCTTCTGTTACTTGCATCAAGCACCATTAGATCGAACCCATCACAAAGAACCTCTTCCCATTGCAAGATAAATAGATCAAGTTGGCCAAACAAAACCCAAATATCGGATAAGAAATAGGAGCCTATAATCAATCATGCATATAAGAGATCAAAGAAGATTCAAATAACTTTCATGGATAAACATAGATCTGATCATAAACTCAAAGTTCATCGGATCCCAACAAACACACCGCAAAAAGACTTACATCATATGGATCTCCAAGAGACCATTGTATTGTTCATCAAGAGAGAGAGAGAGAGAGAGGAAGCCATCTAGCTACAAACTACAGACCCGTAGGTCTACAAAGAACTACTCACGCATCATCAGAGAGGCACCAATGGACATGATGAACCCTCCATGATGGTGTCTAGATTGGATCTGGTGTTTCTAGAACCTGCGGCAGCTTGAATTGATTCTCGTTGACTCCCTTAGGGTTTCTGGAATATTGGGTTATTTATATAGCAAAGAGGCGGTGCGAGAGGCCACCGTGGTTGGCACACCCCACTAGCGCCCAGGCGCGCCCTGATGTCTTGTGCTCACCACAGGACGGCCCTCTGGTACTTCTTTGGCCCACTGGATGTCTTCCGGTCCCAAAAAAATCGACAAAAAGTTTTGTTGCGTTTGGACTCCGTTTAGTATTGATATCCTGCAATGTAAAAAACAAGCAGAAAACAGCAACACGCACTGGGCACTATGTCAATAGGTTTGTACCAAATAATGACTACAAAATGATTGTAAAACATCCAAGAATGATAATATAACATCATGGAACGATAAAAAATTATAGATATGTTGGAGACGTATCAGCATCCCCAAGCTTAATACATTCTTGTCCTCGAGTAGGTAAATGATAAAAACAGAATGTTGGATGTGGAATGCTGCCTAACCTGTTCATCACATAATCTTTTCTTTGTAGCATGGACATTTGTACTTTTATATGGTTCAAGGCAATAGTCTAGTTTTGAAATGAAGACTTTAATACTCAAGCATACCAACAAGCAACCATGTATTTCAAAATATCAATGCTAAAGCAAGTTATCCCTAGCCCATTATGCTCAATCATTGATCCATTCATCAAACACACTCAAATATTAGCTACACCCAATGCTCAAATACGATCATAGTGCCCCTTAGTTGGTGCTTTGTAAGAGAACATGAATATTCAAATTCAAAATAAAAATTGCATAAAGTAAAAGAAAGGCCCTTTGCAGAGGGAAGTAGGGATTTGTAGAGGCGCCAGAGCTCAAAGAGAAAATTGAGAGATAAAAACATTTTGGGAGGCATACTTTTCCCACCAACGAAAACGACTTAGAGCTCCCAATACTTTCCATGCTAGATAAATCATAGGCGGTTCCCAAATAGAAAATAAAGTTTATTCCTTTTTCCACCACACTTTCACTTTCCATGGCTAACCGTATCCACGAGTGCCCTCCATACCAACACTTCCCAAGGAATTTATTATTTGACAACATACAGTAAATTTATTTTTTCATTTCGGGACTGGGCATCCCTAATACCTTTGCCGTACTCTCGTGCAATGACAAGTGAATAAACACTCATCGTGAGAATAACACATCTAGCATGGAAAATATCGGCCACCTCTCACTGCCTCGTGAGCAGTACGAGCACACAAAAGAGAAATTTATTTTGAAAATTAGAGATGGGACATGCAAATTTTCTTAGAACGGCATACCGCATGTAGGTAGGTATAGTGGACTCATATGGAAAAACTGGTTTAAAGGGTTTTGGATGCACAAGTAGTGATCATACTTGGTGCAAAATGAAGGCTAGCAAAAAGATTGAGAAGCGACCAACCAAGAAACGAAAAATCTCGTACCCAAGCATTAAGCATAAGTAACATCGAATAATGCACCACAAGTAGGATATAAATTTCATTGCATAACTATTGAATTTCGTGCTTGCATAGGTAATCACAAACCTTAACACCAACATTCTTACTAAAGCACAATTACTCATCAACATGACTCACATATCACATCGTCATATCTCAAAACCATTACTAAGAACCAAGTTTTTTTGCCCAATGATCTTCATGAAAGTTTTTATTATAGCTTCCTTGGATATCTATCACTTTGGGACTATTTTGATATGTTGCTTTTAATAAGCTCAAACAAATTTAAGTGAAAAACATGAGCATAATATTTATTTCTCTCAAAATAATATAAGTGAAGCAAGAGAAAATTTCATAAAAAATTACTAACTCCAAAATAAATCTAGGTGAAGGATGAGAGCATTTCTTCAGAAATAACAAAGCACACCGTTCTCAAAAAGATATAAGTGAAGCACTAGAGCAATTCAATGGCTCTAAAAATTTAAGTGAAGCATAGGAGCAAGCATAGCATAATTTTTGGCTCTCTCAAAAAGGTGTGTCCAGCAAGGATTCAAGACTTAATACACAAAGAAAAACAATCAAAGACTCATATCACACAAGACGCTCCAAGCAAAACTCATAATATGTGACGAATAAAAATATAGTTCCAAGTAAAATATCGATGGTTGTTACAAGAAAGAGGGGATGCCACTCGGGGGCATCCCCAACCTTAGTTGCTTGCTACTTCTTGAATATTATCTTGGGGTGCCTGGGGCATCCCCAAGCTTAGCCTTTTGCTAATCCTTATTCCTTCATCCATCGTAAGATCACCCAAAACTTGAAAACTTCAATCACACAAAACTCAACAAAACCTTCATGAGATCCGTTAGTATAAGAACACAAACTACTACTATAAGTATTGTTGCAAACCCATTCATATTTTATTTTTGCATTATATCTACTGTATTCCAACTTTTCTCTAGCAAAAACTCTTCAAAGAAAGCCATAGAATCATCAAAACAAGCACACAACGCAAAGAAAATAGAATATGTCAAAAACAGAACAGTATGTAGCAATCCGACTACTTTGAATACTTTGCAACTCTAAAAATTCTAAAAAAGAAGACGTGAATAATTTGTTTATTAATCTTCTGCAAAAAGAATCAACTCAAAATCACTCTTCTCATAAAAATGAAAAATAATTTTGTGAGCGCAAAAGTTTCTGTTTTTCAGGAAGATCAAATCAACTTTCACCCAAATCATCCCCAAGGCCTTGCTTGGCACAAACACTAATTTAAACCACAAAAACACATCTAATCATAGGAATAATGGGGTATTTTATTGAAAACAAAAAAAAAACAAAAAGCAAAAAGATACAAGTTGGGTTGCCTCCCAACGAGCTCTATCGTTTTACGCCCCTAGCTAGGCATAACGAGTAGGATCTAAGTTTTGTCATCTTTGTTCTCAAATTCTATAAGCACACAACTAGATTTCTTTGGAGAATTAGCAAGTAAAATATCAAAACTTCTAGGCATAAAGTTGAGGAAATCATTTTTATCAATAGGATCTCTTATAGCTTCAACAAAATTCGGGTGAATACTAATCATTTTAAGATCCCCTTTATCATTACTAGAAGTTGCACCTTTGTTTTTAGTAACTTGAGAAATTTTGCCAATTTTTAACGGAGTTTTCTCAATAGTTTTGGTGGAAGCGAAAGTCGTACTTTGATTACTAAAGATTTCTTCCAACTTATCAATCCTAGACGGGCTTCTTCAATTCTTTCATGAATTACAGTCCCCTTTACTTTTAACAACATAAAAACTTCTCCCGCTTTTGACCCAATTTTAGTAGCATAATTTTGCATTTTTCTATCCATGTTTTCAATATCTTCTTCGGTAAGCATTTTCTTTTCAATAGCATCTAGTCTTTCCATAACATGCTCGAGGGTCACAATTGTTTCATTGATCATGAGAGGTGGTGAACCCACTGAATTTCCCAAAGCATTGAAAGGATCAAGAGAAGGACACATCAAGAAATTTCCACCGGTAATCGTATCAAGGACGAATCTATACCAACTGGTGATGCCCACATAAAAACAATGAAGAAGAACAATGATAGATTGCTTACAAATAGATCTATTATGAGCATTGCAAATCCTATACCAAGCATCTTTTAAATTCTCCCCTCACCTTTGTTTAAAGTTAAGAAACTCATTCTCAGGAGTGTACGCAATGGAGGAAGACTATCCATAATGAAAAAAGTGGTCAACAAGATTGCACACAAAAACAGATCTGACGAGAAAACGGCGAACGAAAAAGAGGGCAAATAAAATGGCAAATTTTTGTGAAGCGGGGGAGAGGAAAACGAGAGGCAAATGGCAAATAATGTAAATTGCGAGGAGATGAGATTTGTGATTAGGAACCTGGTTGATGTTGATGATCCTCCTCGACAACGGTGCTAGAGATGCCTGCTTGAACTACATCAGTATTTCTCCAAAGATGAAGGGATGATGCAGCACAGCGACGGTAGGTATTTCCCTCTGTGATGAGACCAAGGTTATCGAACTAGTAGGAGAACCAAGAAACACAACGTAAATAGCTCTGCACACAAATAACAAATACTCGCAACCCGACATGTTAAAGGGGTTGTCAATCCCTTTTGGGTAATGGTGCCTCAAATTAGCGAGAACACGTGATAAAGTTGTGATAGGTAGGATATATAGATCGCCAATAAAATAAAGTGCAGCAAGTTATTTTTGTATTTTTGGTTTAGTAGATCTGAAAATAAAAGCAAAGGAAAATAGACCGCAAAGGCAAATATGATAAGAAGAGACCCGAGGGCCGTAGGTTTCACTAGTGGCTTCTCTCGAGAAAAATAGCAAATGGTGGGAAAATAATTACTGTTGGGCAATTGCTAGAACTTCAAATAATCATGACAATATCCAAGCAATGATCATTATATAGGCATCACGTCCAAGATTAGTAGACCGACTCCTGCCTGCATCTACTACTACTACTTCACACATCGACCGCTATCTAGCATGCATCTAGTGTATTAAGTTCATGGAAAAATGGAGTAATGCAATAAGAACGATGACATGATGTAGACAAGATATATTTATGTAGAAATAAACCCCATCTTGTTATCCTTAATAGCAACGATACATACGTGTCGTTTCCCCTTCTATTAGTGGGATCAAGCACCATAAGATCGAAACCATCACAAAGCACCTCTTCCCATTGCAAGATAAATAGATCAAGGTGGCCAAACAAAACCCAAATATCTGAGAAGAAATACGAGCCTATAATCAATCATGCATATAAGAGATCAAAGAAGATTCAAATAACTTCCATGGATAAAAACATAGATCTGGTCATAAACTCAAAGTTCATTGGATCCCAACAAACACACCGCAAAAGACTTACAGAATATGGATCTTCAAGAGAACATTGTATTGAGAATCAAGAGAGAGAGAGAGAGGAAACCATCTAGCTACTAACTACGGACCCGTAGGTCCACAAAGAACTACCCACACATCATCAGAGAGGCACCAATGGACACGCTGAACCCCTCTGCGATGGTGTCTAGATAGGATCTGGTGTTTCCAGAACTTGCGGCGGCTGGAATTGATTTTTGTCGACTCCCCTTAGGTTTCTGGAATATTGGAGTATTTATAGAGCAAAGAGGCGGTTCGGGAGGCCACCATGGTGGGCACAGCCCACCAGGGCGCGCCTGGGCCTCCAGGCACACCCTGGTGTCTTGTGCTCACCATGGGATGGCCCTCTAGTATTTATTTGGCCCACTAGATGTCTTCTAGTCCAAGAAAATCCACAGAAAGTTTCACTGCGTTTGGACTCCATTTGGTATTGATTTCCTTCGATGTAAAAAAACAAGCAGAAACAACAACTGGCACTGGGCACTATATCAATAGGTTAGTACCAAAAAATGATATAAAATGACTATAAAACATCCAAGATACATAATATAATAGCATGGAAAAAACAAAAAATATAGATATGTTGGAGACGTATCAGGCCACCATCGGGCGCACCTTGTCCAGCCCCTCCTTGTTGAGGATGGTGGACGGTAGCAGCGCCGGCTCCAGTAACGGCGTCGACTCTGCCGGCCCCCTTCCCTTTTCATAGGGGGCCTTCTTCTTGGGAGCCATGGCGGTGGAGGAAAGTTGAGGAATATTGGGAGCAGGAGCAAGGGAATGCAAGAAGCGTGCAAGGGAGGCGAGGCATACGAGAGTAGCAATGATGGTACCCGCACCCTATGTGGGCAGTTTTATGCCAGAACCCATGGTTATCGAGGCATCATGGGGAAGTGAGGGCGTCCCCATCCTGTTGTGTTGCCATGCATCCTTGCCTAGGCCCGGCAGTCTTTGGCCGCGCACAGTTTCGTTCCTAATGGGCGGAACATGCGCGTTGCGGGCCCGGGGGCTACTGTTGGCTTAGTAGGAACTAGTGTAGCATGGGAGATCTGCCTACGGACCATGAAGGGCTCCCTGGCCCAACTCAAGAGACGTCCCAGGAGCTGGTGTTGTGAAACCAACAGCCTCGTTAGGGCCTTGCCCGGCGAGGGGCTTCCCGACGAAGCACTTCACGCAAAACCACCACCGCAGCAAGTTGGCTCGCGAGGCCCCTCATTGCGAGGCGCCATCCCGTGAGCCCTCCTGAGGAGTCCTCATGGCACTGGTCATGTGCTCATCACATGGGTGACATCATCGTGGCAGGCGCCAGCCTTTGCAGCCGGGGCAGTTTCCCCTTTGGTGATAAGGAAGCAGTTGCGCTTGCCTGCCCCCATAGCAAGTCCCAAAGCTTTCCGCATTGGTGAAAGAAGACCATGATGGTGACGCAGCAGGACGGAGGTCATCGTGGAACCCCCTTCACATCATGGATAACACTTTAGCAGGCAAAGACCGCCTTTTGTCGGGATAAGCACCGGCGCCTGCCCCTTTCAAATTGCCGCCCTTTGGTTGCCCTTTCCCACTCATATTTTTGGGGAAGAGGTCCAAGGAACCTATAAAAGGGGCAGTGGTGCCACCGCATGAGGGGATAGGTCCATTCCACCATTGCTGACCCCCAAGAGCTCCGGCTCACCTTGTAGCTCCTACAGCACTTTCCCCAAAGCAATTCCACCAAGTAGAAGCAGGATTTTACACCGCACGGTGGCCCAAACCTGGGTAGCTTGTTGTGTCTCTGTCATGCCTCGCGCCTAGCTCGTAGCCTCGTGGTCGTGACAAAAGATCACAGAGTTTGAACCGGGGTTTTGGCGGGTTTCCCGTAGCTCAAAATCAATCCCCCGACACAATTGTAAGGATACCATCTGATTTCGAGTGGCGAGCTGGGGCCTCTATTCTCGATCATATCAAGCATAGCCAGTCGGTGTCCATCATGAGGAACGTTGATACGTCTCCAACATACCTATAATTATTTATTGGTCCATGCTATTATATTATCAATCTTGGAAGTTTTATATACACTTACAAGCAATTATATATCATTTTTATGACTAACCTATTAACTTAGAGCCCAGTGCTAGTTGATGTTTTTGCTTGTTTTTGGTTTCGTAGAATATCAGTACCAAACGAAGTCCAAATGCCATGAAACTTTTTGGACATTTTTTTGGGACAAAATAGACACTAGAAGCTTCATGAGAATACCATACATGGGGGCACGGGGCCACCACCCACCAGGGGGACGCCCTGGGGGCAGGCGCTCTCTGATGGGTGGTGGGGCCCATGAGGCTCCATTTGACCTAGCTCCGCCTATATAAATTCTCAAGAATCATGAAACCAACAGAGGAGTGCATAAAATACTTTTTTCGCCGCTGCAAGTTCTAGAACCACGAGATCCCATCTAGAGGCCTTTTCCGACACTCTGTCGCAGGGGGATTCAGTCATGGAGGGGCTCTAAATCATCCTTGCCGCCCTCCGGTGATGCGTGAGTAGGTTACCACGGACCTATGGGTCAACAGTTAGTAGCTAAATGGATTCTTCTCTCTTTTTGATGTTCAATACAATGTTCTCCTTGGTGTTCTTGGGGATCTATTTGATATAATGACTTTTTGCGGTGTGTTTGTTGGGATCTGATGAATTGTGAATTTATGATCAGATCTATCCATGAATATTATTTGAGTTTTCTCTGAACTCTTTTATGCATCATTGTTATAGCATTGTATTTCTTCTCTGATTTATTTGTTTGGTTTGGACAACAGATTGATTTATCTTGCCATGGGAAGAGGTGCTTTGTGATGGGTTCGATCTTGCAGTACTCAATCCCAATGACAAAAAGGGACATGACATGCATGTATGATTTCTTTTAAGGCTATCAAGATGGGATTATTTCATATGTGAGTTTATCTTGTCTACATCATGTCATCTTTCTTAAGGCGTTACTCCATTCTTCCATGAACTTAATACACTAGATGCATGCTAGATAGCAGCTGATGTCTGGAGTAATAGTAGTAGATGCAAAACCATTTCGGTCTACTTGTCTCAGACGTGATGCCTATATACATGATCATTGCCTTGGATATTGTCATAATTATTTGATTTTCTCTCAATTTCCGAACAGTAATTTGTCTACCCACTTGTAGGATCGAAAATATGTCTAGGGGGTAATTAGACTACTTGACCAAATAAAAGTCTATCATTTTCCCAATTTTAATTGTAGGCAGATTTTTTAAGTCAAGCAACACCACAAAAAATACACTTCCGTGATGATACGCGTTTGTCACAGTAGGTCACATTTTCTGTGATGCATGTACATCCATGACGATTTTATGATAGAGTCAAGATAGTCATACATGTGCTGTCGTAGAAGTGTTCCATGACAATACCAAAATTGTCATCACGGAAGTGTCCACTTGCATGACGATAAATGGCGCGTCATGGAAATGTTTTCATCAAGGGTAACTGACACATGGCATCCACCATAACGGGTCGCCATTAAGCTATTGGGTTCCGGTTTGGATCCGATAACCCGTTAACAGCCCCGACCAATGGGGATTCTCCACGTGTAAAACTCTTATTTGTTGGAGGATCCACGTGTCGGCTCAGCGTTGGGACAGATGTCATCCACTCATTGTACGGGAGGCGCCTATGATGCGTTGGCACGTGGCAAGGCCCAATAGTGGCCCATTTAGGTGAAAGATGCTAGCCTAGTAAAAATTAGCAGGCCGGTCCATATAGGGCCTACTTTTGTCTGGTCCATTTAAGCCCACGACCCAAACGAGATGTGCCAATTCGGCCCATCAACAGCGCATAAACTATTTAACACCATTGCAGCCCATCGTCAGTTCGAGCCTGTTAACAGCCCCTATATATTTTGGATCAATGTCGGCCTGATGTGGTTTCGGCCTGTTAACGGCCCATTCAAGGGATGGGCCAATTTTCAGGATGTACGCCTTTCGGCCTTTTAGCGACCCATTTGAGTGTTGGGCCAATTTCTAGCCCGGGGTGTATTTCAGCCTGTTAACAACCCATAAATGAGTTGGGCCATTTGTAGTTGGACTCGAGTTTTGGCCTCTTAACGGCCCATCCTCTTCATGGTCCAATACTAGCCCGGTTTCACTTTCGGCCTATTAAAGGCCCACAACACAATTGGGCCATATACAGTCTGACCTGACTTTCGGACTCTTAGCGGCCCATGCTCTTCATGGTCCAGTATGAGCCCGATGTCCCTTTCGGCCTGCTGAATGAGTTGCGCCATATATAGCCCGACCTTAGTATCAGCCTATTAACAGCCCGTGAAATCGAATGAGCCCACTTATTGCTCGCTTCGATGTCGGCATGTTAACGACCCGGGAGGTAATAGGGCCAAGCATTAATTATTTGCTCGTTTCAATTATAGCGGCCCAATAGAGCTTTCGGCATGCTTACGACCCATCAACTTAATGGGCTCGCTAAAGTTCGAACAAGTCTATAGGCCCAATTAGATAATGTTGATTCTAGCCCAGCTATAATTTGAGCCCATTAGGATGAGCAATTATGGACAGGACCAAAACCGATCAATCAAAGGCCTATGAGAATTTTGGCCCCTGCGAGCCCATTACGGAAGCGCATTAAGGGCAGTGGGCCGCTGTCCTTCGGGTAGGGCCCACGACTGTTCATGCTAACTAATAATTCCACTACTTTTTTGGCTTCCTAGAGACCAGTTAGCTGGAATGCGAGGCACACTAAGCAAACGTACGACATACAAGGCAAAACATAGCACATCCAACATATATTACAGGAAATTACATCCACTAGGAAATCAAATATTGATGCCGGTGCAAATAAATGAATAGAACTTAACGATCTACAACCGCACAACCTGCAACCTCAGCGCGGATGACGCCCATAAGCATGTGAGCAAGTTCTTCCTTCTTTCCTACACTATCTCTGAAAACATTGATCAGTTGTTGTTGCGCAATAATGTGCACCTCTGATTCCTCCATGATTTCCATCATTGCTTCAGCCAGTAATTGGTTCACAAACATACATTTTTTCCATTAGATTCGAGACAGAGGAAACTAAACAGATTCAGATGGCGATTTTAGCGAGCTTGTATTATTGATAGTGGAGAGTGTCTCAACCACTGCATCATAACATAAATTAGGAGGGGAACCGAACAGATTAATCAAGAGTTATTGCCATACCTGGCCTAGATTTATTGGAAAGAAACAATGGGGTTGCCTTCCTGTTTTCAGAGTTTGTATTCTTATCTTCAGCAGCTTGCACTAAATTAACACACTAGCATTGCTATCATTGGCCAAGTCAGATAATAAGAAAGCAACATTGATACACTAAACATTTGGGCAACCAGACCACACAATCCAACACCAAATTAACACAATATGGCACAACTATCATCAGCGAGGTAAGGTAATAGGAAAGCAACATTCACACAAAGCCAAGGATTGTGGACTTAGTTCCTGTGGTTGATAGAGTGGAAAGAAGATTGTCTACTAGTTCCTCCCTCTTATCACAAGGATCAAGGCTACAGTTATTAGAATATGTTCTTTCCTCTATGCCGATATACTTTCTATGTAGTCTCAGCCTACCTGCTGCAATTATAAAACAGTTGGAAAGAATCACGAGGCAATGCTTATGGAGGGGAAATTTCGATACCCCAAGACAGTCTTTGATAGTCTGGCCTATGGTATGCAAACCTAATGATAAGGGTGGGATGGGTATCATCGACCTATCTATTCAGAATAGAGCCCTGCTAACTAAACACTTGCACACGTTCTACAACAAGGCCGGGTATCTTTGATATGGGATACTTATTATAATGGAGTTGTTCCCCATGCAACAGTTCAATGTGGATCCTCATGGTGGAGAGATATTATGAAGATTAATGATATCTATAGAGCAAATTCGACTGTCACAGTCAATGTTGGTGACACTACATTATTGTGGCATGATTCATGGTTTCTCAATGGTTGTTCCATACCAATCAAAGAGAGGTTTCCAAGACTCTTCTCCTTCACCATGGATGATAAAATCTCTATCACGGACTTCATAGATGATTTGGACATCCCGGATCTGCTGTCCCCTCAGGCAATGGAGGAACTACAAACTCTACAGTTTGACATTCAAGTTAGAGAGGGATCCCAATGCATAAGATTCCTGGTCATGGATACTTGGAAAAGGTAGTTATACTACCAAGAGCTACTATGTTCTCATGCATTCTTCATTACCGAATGATGACCCTTGCAAGTGGATCTGGCAGAGCAAATGCATCATGAAAATCAAAGTCTTTGCAAGGCTAATGCTCAATGATCATCTGAACACAAGAGATATGCTCCTCAGAAGGCATTGGAGATCTGAGGAAGATGATAACCTATGCCCAATATGTGTTGCACAACTCCATGAGGATAGAGATCATCTCTTTTTTAAATGCAATTTCAGTACCAGGGTCTGTAATTACTTACAAATCCAGTGGCATGCTAGATTGTCCATCAGGAAATGTATTTTGGTTGCCAAAAGAGGCTTTCAGCAGCCCTTCTTCTTTGAGTTAGTGTTTCTGGCTGCATGGAGCATCTGGACTACAAGGAATGACAAAACCTTTAGGAAAATCAGGCCTACTTTTAGATCATGGAAGGCCAAATTCATTCATGATATCACATTGCACTCACACAGAATGAAACCAACGGTGAAATCCCTGTTGTTGCAATGGATAAAGGCGCTACCCTAAAACCCATGATGTGTTCCAGGAGGTCTATGATGCTGGTTGTATTATTATTGCCTATGATGTTGGTTGTAATGATTTGGTTGTAATTAGTTTTTTCTGTATATAGGAAAGTTCCTAGCTTCTAGTTAGCCTAGTTTCTTTAGCTTTTGTACATATTTAAACTTGTCGAGACTGTGTTGGAGACTGTGTTGGAGGTTTTAATAAAGGGTTGTGGGGCTTTTGCCTCATAGTATTCAGTCAATAAAAAACATTGACACAATGAATGATTGGGCAACCAGAACATTACTACAATTTAGTAATGTGCATGATATGAGATAGTACCCTCATGCAGCTCAGTATGCAAAACTACCAGGCAGGTTTCCTTACAAAAATCAACCTTGTCGCCTTAAATTATATATTTTGCTACAAGTAAATTTAGATCAGATAAAGGTTGGATTCACACCGATTAACAAAATACATGCTAATGTAAAAAAATATAGTGATGTACAACAGATACTTACATCACCATTGGAGCATAGAAAATTCATGCAAGATACTTTCCTCGAACACGATACCAGTTTAGAAAGTCTTCTATCCTTTAAGCTTTTTTTCTAAAACAGAGATCGGTAAGAAACATGTAGAAAATATGATCTGAATGCTATAAAATTTCATGATGTGAGGATACACACACACTTTTTAGAATGGAGTTGACATATTTTTGCTGGACTGGAGCGGACTAGTTCTTTGGCCACTTGAATCTGCTAGTTATCAATAGGAGTTGGGTTTCTCTATGCTGGAGCAGTACCTATGAACACTGGAGTTGGTTTACTATCTCCTAGCATTTGGATCTTTTGCAAAGACCTTGTTTGTAACCCTTCAGATTCTAACATAGCCGTCTTCCCCTTGCATGCTACGGAGAGAGATGGAATAGGTACTGAAGAACAGAAAGGTATGACATATTGACATGTATTCCCTCCATCCAGAAATAAATAGATGTGTCTATAGGCGTATTTCAGTTCTAGATACATCCATTTCTGCGACATGTAATCCGGACAGAGGGAGTACGATGTAAGAGCTAGGGATACGAGAGGACAATAGAGTAAAAACACTAGTTGAATGTAAAACTGTATGATAGCGGTACATATAGAAAAACAATAAGGCAACATATGTGTGTATGATTGGGAAACTAAGATGGCATTGCAATAGACCGCTACAATAGCACTTCAATATAAAAAACATGGTATGGTAGACAGATGGAGTACATACTAATGAATAACAATCCATAAGATATTCAGAAGCATCATGTCCAAACTAAGTAGATGGCATTGCGACAGAGTAGAATGACTGTACTTGAATTTGGAAACATGTTATCATGAATGGAATAGGTACTGAAAAATAGGAACATGGCATATTTACATGCATGATCAGCAGGCTAAGCACATGGCATTGCAACAGAGTAGATGCACTCCAGGACATTATATGCATGTTGTACCCATATCACGGGCCAAGTTAGAACAAGGACCCTATGGGGTGAATGCGATTCATCGTCTTTCTGCAAGTCTTATGAAGAACTGCCTTTACATGTTCCATCATATTGGGTATCATTGACGTCAAGTTTGTTGGTCTTTAGATTGCTCCGTGAGGTTCTTATGGATATATCAGTGTGTGCAATTATATCTGACATGCATGGAAGACAACTAGTAGTTAGATTTATGTAATGAGTGCCTGTAGGAGACGACATAAAAAGTAGGACTGGGCTTAACTAGCAGCAACAGGTCTCAAAAACTAAAGGGAGAACATAGATGAAAGCTACAGAATATGTATCGTTTGTACTCTTGATTAACTAGATGGCACCCAAAAGTATTAAAGAACAACATAGGTAATACTAGAAGTGGTATAATAACTAGCCTGTGGGATAGCATTGGCTAATGGATGATGACTATGGAACAACGTTACCTAAAGAACAAGTCTCTTATCTGAATTATGGAACATCGTTAACTCCTGAACAAGACTCTTAAGGGATCAGCATGAATATACAGTGAAATGTGATAATCTATTTTCAATGCTTAGATGAATGACAAAACCATAAATGTTGCACACAAGTAAGATGAGAGTACAACCTATCTGGCCGCCATCCATAGGAGTAAGCACCATGTGCTGACTTGTCTATGGTCCTTCAGTTGTTGTAGTTGTCCATGTCGGGCACGCACATTTGATGCAGGGAACTATTAAGTGGGGACTATAGCTCCCTTCTGGTGTATGCTTCCCTTCTTGGAGCAGCTGCGGTGAGAAGGAAGATAGTGTGGCTGAAGATGCAGAAAACGCATAAAGTTAAGAACGACATATATCTCTGATCTGAAGAAATACCCTAAGAGATCAACAGTAAGGTACGAGAGTGGTCACACATCTATTGACTGAATACTAAATTGGGGTCACATTTTATTTTATTTTGGTAATGTCCGATCTGTGCCGGATGGCTTGATGGTCGTCTTGTGCCTCCCAGCTGACACTATTCAGAATGTTCCTTGAAGAGCCAGCGACCACCGACCAAAACCCCACTCCCCTCCCCATCGCACTTATGTGGTTACCTTGCCCCGGAACAATCCACAAAGACTCATCGTCATCCAGATCCGGCGGCGGCAGTACCTTCAACCCACACAACTCTAAGATAGCCACCTAAGCGTTGCTTCTGTGGCAAACTTGGGCCCCGCACCCTTACAATAGACACCAGCCAACCAGCAGCCTAGGAGCTCCGCTGCCTAGAGGGTGTTTCTTCCCATTGTGAATCGACTGTCCTAGAATAAAAACTCAGACCACTGATGCCTAAATAAAGTGATTTAAGACCAGTGTATGACCTATCTTGTGGCCCAGTGAAGTAGGCAGCTCCAGCTGCCGAGTCGGTGAGGCCTACGCGGTTGCGGTGGCCCCCGGCGACAGGAAAGCAGATATGTCGCAACGGTCGACGGCTACGGGGAAACAGCATCGGGGCCCTAGACGCATCCGAAGTTGGAGCCGCTCTGGCGCCGTGCACAATGGCGCGAGTGAATTAGCTCTGATACGGTTCACGCGGTCGTCGTCGAGGCAGCTCCGCAACATGGAGTAAGAGGCACACGGTCTAGTGCACAACGGCAAACGGATAGCGACTCTGGCATTGGGGAGGATGGTGACGGTGAATTTTCTGCGGTGGGGGCACCATGGAGGAGGGGCGCCATGGGGGACAAGGTGCTTTGGCGCCCACAATGTATGAATGGGGGATTGGGAGGGGGAACCATGTCTTACAAACGCATCTGTCTTAAATGTGGGGGGAAGTTACAGTTCTACCCCTGCATTTAGGCTTCTGGGCTTGGGTGTGTGTCTTGAGGGTCAGGGATAGTAGAGTAATTCTGCTTCTCTCAAATAGTGGGCGTGAGCGATTTCGGGCGAGGAGGGCGTGTTTTGAAATAGTGGGCACGAGCGATTTCGGCTGAGGAGGGTGTGTTTTGCCACCCATGGTTTATGAATTATTCGGTGCCTGCCATTTCGGCCAAGGAGAGGGTGTTTTGCCGCCCAGGATTTATGAATTATTTGGTGCCTGTCATTTCGGCCGAGGAGAAGGCGCGCTTGGATGAAGTTATGAACCTACCCTCCATGTACAACGAGCCAATTGATGCGTGTCCCACATAGGCTCGTAACTTCGTGTCTCCCATTTATTTGCTCGAGGGAATTCCACTGAACAGAGGGTGTTTAGTGGTTCATTCAAATTTTGGGAGAACGAGCATCCACGTCTACCTTACCAAGTCGATTCGAATCAAATTTTGAAATATTAGCTTGCCACTTCTTTTTTATATGGTGAGATGATGCTTGGGGCTAATGTGTTTTTACATGCTCGTTGCTAATGATTTACTATGACCCACTCAAAAACGGAATCAAACCCAAAATGAAATATCTCGATTCAATGAAATATCTCATTCACCAGGTCAAAATAGTGAACTAAATCCGAAATTGAAAACCTCAATTGAGTAGCATGTTGTATTATAGTACTCCATGAACATGCTGAAAATCATATTAATGAACTTCTTTGATACACATATCTCCGTTCATGTGTTGATTGCAGATAACATGTTCTCCAATTCAAATATTTGAATGCAAATTTATATCGAAACATGGTTTATATCAGTCTTTGATGCATAAACACGACCTCCCCCTCTCCCGGACTCCTGTTCTCTCTCTCGCTGACAATCTTCGGTTCTATGGCATGCATCCAAACACAAACCTTGTCGGGCCCTCTCCCTCTCTCTCTCCCTATCTATCTCTCTCTCTCTTTTTGTGTGTGTGTGTGTCGGTCTTTCTAGTTTGCATGCACACGCCATGTATAGGTCTCACTAGGACACAATGTATAATTCTCTAGTCCAAGCTAAATATCTAGGGTGCACACATCGTACGCACAAAAATTCCCTAGGTCGTTGTCCGTAACTCTCTCACACACCACTCTGCCATCTCGGAGCTCTCTATCTCTCTATCCATCTCCTTGGGTCACTCATACACATGCATATCTCACTCACACTCGATAGACCCATCTAAAACTATCTCTCTCCCTCATCCTCTCTCCATCTCACACGCACACACACACACAATCTCATGCCTAGCTAAGTATGATTGTCTCTCACTCAATTGTAGGCACACGCAGTCCCCCCTATGTATATGACTATTTCTCAGTCTCCATCACAAACATATGCATTGTCTCTTTCCCTCACTTGGTATATCTCGATTTCTCTCGGGGCATCTTTCTATCGCACACACACCTTGTCCCTCGATCTCCCACCCATATAGTCCCTTCACGATCTCGAGGGGGTCTCTCTATCACAAACACACCCTCTCTCCCTCCACATGCATCCATCTTCTCCTTGCGTCCCTCTCGACCTTTGTCCCTTGTTGGCCAGCCCTCTTTTGGACATGTTCTATAGGGGTGTCCCTCTCCGTTGCAAACAATCACGCACTAGCTATCTTCGTGTATCTCCTCGCCTTGCTTTTCTATCTCGGAGATGCATGTGTGATATGTTTGCATAAGTAACGAACACTCTCTCTATATATCCTATCGTCTGTTGTCCCTTTCTCTTTCACACACACACTCTCTTTTTGCACACTCACTCTTTCTCCTTCACACGCACTTGATCTCTCTCTACTTAGGTACTCTCTTTCGTCCATACCATATAGATTTAGTGAAAAGTCAAACTTCACAAAGTTTGACTAGGTACGTGAAGAAAAACATTTATATCTAGAATGGCAAACATACATCATTAGATTCGTCATGATGTAGTTTCGTATGATATATCTTTGGTATTGTAGATATAAATAATTTTTGCATAAACCTGGTCAAAGTTTCCAAAGCTTGACTTCTAAAAATCTATATGCACTGCATTATCCAACAGATGGAGTACCTCTTTCCCCCTCTCAGCTATCTAACGCACCACTCAGTCGTATTGGGGGTCCTCTATCTCTCTCAAACTTTATATCTCCCTAGTTCACACATACACATATCTCGCTCGTGCTACATAGACCCATCTAACACTCACCGCCCTTGTTCTCTCTCTATGTGACATGCACCCCCCCCAAGTACCATAATCTCTCACTCCATCATACGCACACGCACTCCCCCCTAGTATGACTATCTCACACTATCCATCTGGAACACTCATACTGTCTCCTTCCATCCATACGTCTATCTCCATCTCTCTCGGGGTATCTTTTATCGCGCACACACCTTGTCACTCGATCACCCACCCATGTAGTCCCATCACGATCTCCAGGTGATCTCTCAGTCACAAGGACACACTCTCTCCTCCCCATGCATGGATTTTCTCCATATGTCTCTCTCGACCACTCTCCCTTGTTTTTCAGACCTCTCTTGGCCACATGCTAGGGGTCTTTCTCTCTCGGTTGCGAACAACCACACACTATCTCCTCACCTTGCTTCCGCCGTCGAAGATGCTTGTGTGATATGTTTGCACAAGACACACATGCTTTTTCTCTACTTTATCGTGCGTTATCCATGTCTCTTTCACATGCACACACACACTTTTTTCACTCACTCTTTCTATTTCACACACACTCTCTCTCTCTCTATCTCTCTCTCTAGTTAGGCACTCTCTCACGTCCATAAACATATGGATGTTTTGAAAAGACAAACCTTAGAAAAGTTTGACCAGGTATATGTGGACAAAAATATTTACATCTGGAACGATCATTAGATTCATCGCAACATGTACTTACACTACAAAGAAAAGACACATCCGTGACATTTTGGGCTGAACAATTTTTTTCTGTCATGCTCATGACACTTCTATGACGATAATTATGAAAAAACCCGGTATCATCATAGATGTGGTGGGCTCTGACTTCTATGACAAAAAATCATGATAGAAAATGGGCTTTTCGTCCTGGGCGGGCCGGAGATACAGCTGCATGACATTCTTTGGATCGTCCATGATGTAAAAAACTGTGGTAGAAGCGAGGGCGAGGAAAATATCGGGGAGTTCCAGGTTACCATGGGTGGTCGGGGCCAAGCGATGCACGTTTCTATCGTACATGTATGCGCGTGGGTGCGAGGCATTGGGCTCTAACTGAATCCCGAGCGAGGCGTTCGCCTACTGAACCCGAGCGATTGCACTGCATGCTACGCATTATTGAACCTGAGAGATTGATCGATCTGGCTGTTAACTGAACCGGATCGAGCGATTCCTTCACTACTGCTGCTAACTAAAGCTGATCGAACCTGCTGCCTCTTGATGAACAGTGAGCCTTGTTGGGGGGTTGGATGAACAGTTCCCGACGGGGGGTTGGATGAACAGGACCCCGTGGTAGTAGAGGTTGTTGCCGCTGGATGAACAGGACCCCGATCGAGCTGGTTGGGGTGGATGAACAGGACACCATGGAGGGCTGGATGAACAGGACCCCATGGAGGGCTGGTTGAACAGTAGCCGGTGGAGTTCTGGATGAACAGTAGCCCGTGGAGGGGTAGTTTAACAGGACCCCGTGGAGAGGGCTAGTTGAACAGTAGCCGATGGAGGAGCGCTGGAGGCTGGATGAACAGGATCCCATGGATGAACAGTCACAAGTGGAGGATGGAGGAGGTCGACGGTGGATGAACAGTAGCCTGTGGAGGCTAGAGGAGGTCGACAGTGGATATGAATAGTAGCCCGTGGAGTCCCGTTTTGCGGTACGCCACACCCCTCCTAATGAACAGGACCCCCATTTCGACCGTAACACTCCAACATAAGTCTGTTTCCTCCGTTTCGCGGTACGCCACACCCCTCGCGATCAACATAACCCTGTTTCGACCGTAGGCACTCGAACACAAGTTTGTTTCCTCTGTTTTGTGGTACGCCAAAACCCTCTCAATGAACAGGATCCCGTTTCAACCATACGCGGTCAAACACAAGGTCGTTTCCTCCATTATGCAGTATGCCAGGCCTCGTTTCAATCGGATGTTCCGTCCAAGACGGTTGCCACCCGATGAACACGACGACGCAGTTTCTTCGTTCCGACCCACCGGTTGCCTGCCGATAAACATGATGCCATCATTGCCTCTCTATGTACACAAGCCATGGCCATACGTATGCGCGAGTAGGCATTCGATGCCCCGCCCGTATGTACGTACGTGGCCGTATTTACTTTCTTGCCGTCGGTGTCAAAACTGGCGGATCTCGGCTAGGGGTTCCCAAACTGTGCGTCTAAGGCTAATGGTAACTGGAGGTGGGGGACACAATGTTTACCCAGGTTCGGGCGTTCTCGATGGAGGTAATACCCTACTTCCTCCTTGATTGATCTTGATGATATGAGTATTAGAAGAGTTGATCTACGATGAGATCGTAGAGGCTAAACCCTAGAAGTTAGCCTATGATTATGATTGTTGTTGTAATACGGACTAAACCCTCTGTTTTATATAGACACGGAGGGGGCTAGGGTTACACAAAGTCGGTTACAGAGAAGGAGATCTACATATCCGAATTGCCAAGCTTGCCTTCCACGCAAAGGAGAGTCCCACCCGGACATGGGACGAAGTCTTCAATCTTGTATCTTCATAGTCCATCAGTCCGGCGAAAGTATACAGTCCGGCAGTCCGAGGACCCCCTAATCCAGGACTCCCTCAGTATCCCCTGAACCAGTCTTCAATGACGATGAGTCCGGCGCGCAGATTGTCTTCGGCATTGCAAGGCGGGTTCCTTCTCTGAATACTCCATAGAAGATCTTGACCACAAAGATTGTGTTGGGCTCTGCAAAACAATTTCCACAACCACCGTAGAGAGCACAATATTCCACATAATCTGCTGACAACTTTACATAGCGTTACATCACGCCGCGGCTCGGCCATTACGAACTATTTTTCCTAGCCTGCTACTGCACGTATTGCGAGGTAGATTTATTGACACGTCCAGTCGAAGCAGAGATCGTGTTCCCCTTATCATGGGATTCTCATTAATACGGGTGTGGGTAACCCAACCATGCTTGTTAGTATGACTCCTCGATTTTAGGCAAGTTCCAAACGGCCACGCGGAGGACGCTTGATATTCACCCTCTTTATAAAGGGGCCAAGACCTGTCCTTTTCTTTCCACGCTCGATCCTTCCCGTCCCCTACCTCAAGTTCCAACACCCAAGTTCCAGTCTGAGCAGTCCGGAACTTCAACCATGTCCGGATCCAACCTTCAAGGCCGGTGGATGGCCTCCTCTGTCATAGAGGAGGACATCAAGAAGCTTAGGGAGGCTAGGTATCTGACCACTGAAATCCCCCACAGGCTACCTGCTCAAGGGCAGGTTATCCCTACTCCCAAACCCAACGAGAGTGTCGTATTTGTTTCCCACTTCCTCTGAGGGCTAGGATTTAGTCTTGATCCCTTCATA
The DNA here is from genome assembly GCF_018294505.1 of Triticum aestivum. NCBI lineage: Eukaryota > Viridiplantae > Streptophyta > Magnoliopsida > Poales > Poaceae > Triticum > Triticum aestivum. Next base: position 459,343,416 of record NC_057810.1, on the reverse strand, counting down.
AGAGGGATCATGTTCTATTACAGGCTATATTTCCATGATCTAGCTCCAAATTCTATTCTTCACATCTTGTCATTTATCGTCGTATGTGAGGCCTTCTTCCGCATTACCCCACACTTCAGCTTATGGCTCAAGACTTTCAATGTGAAGCCGAAGATGATCGACGGGCAACAAAGGGAGTGCGGAGGCGCTATAATAAGCAAAGGTGCTAACGCCCTATGGCCAAAGGGCTCCTTCCCGGAGGTGTCCGACTTGTGGCAACGAGAGTGGTTCTACATCACAACAACTCGAGGTACAAAGCGGGCGGCTGCCCCAGCCTTCCGCCCGGGCCCTCCGCCCCAACTGGCGTCATGGGTCAACAAAGGGCTGGACTGGGGGCCAGTGAATGACGTGCTGACATTGCAAAGCCGCATCCGAGATCTCCTCAAGAGGGATGTCAGCCTCGTCAAAGTAATTTAGGTAATGCTAGTTCATCGGGTCCTGCCATGCCAACGTCGTTCTCTCTGGATGTGGGAGTTCAACCCGGAAGAACCGTGAACTATTCAGCACTTCTTTGGTGTGACGCTCGAAAGGATGTATCAATTATTCTTCGGATCACGAATAAAGTGTGCGGACACCATTGAGGATGCAGGCCTGAACTGCAATCGTCCAGATACCCAAGTAAGTAACTCCGCGTCCGAACATGTTGTCTTTATGTTTGTCACAACATTATTTAGAAAAACTAACCTCGGCCAGGACTAGATAAGAAAGGCAGAGAGGATCAGGTGTTCGGCCCCTCTTCCCGAAGGCTCATCGGATCCTACACTAACTAGGATGCTTGAGCGTGCACCTTATCAAGTGCCATCAGGAGAAGATGAAGGGAGGCATAGAGAAGCCGAGAGCGGGCTTCATACATTACACATCCAAACTGGGGGAATTAGTGCCTCCGCAAAGGAGGGTGATCGGGGAGGCGAATCTAAAGTCCCCTCTCCCCACGGGAATAAAAGGGGCACCCCTGGAGATGTGGAAACGGAGGCTTCCAAACAAGGGAAGAAACCTTCGCCAGGGGGCCCTGGCCCGGAGGGTGTCCTGGCCGCACAACGCTCACAAGGGGGCGAGCCATCAACAGAGGCGTAATTGAACAAAGTCACTTTGATAAATATATCTTGCTTTTTCTCTGAGAATCACAACCGAGGCATATGTTTTGCAGTCTGGCTCATAGCCCTTCTCAACAAAGTTCATCTTCGGGGGATCATCTTCCAGAGATGATGGAGAGCGAAATGCATCCTCCTGCCTCCCCATCTCATGGGGCGGACGACCCCGAGGTGTCGTCACGGAGGATTTCTCCTGATCCGCAAAGGCCAGCAGGTAATTCTTCGGCCGCCTGAAGTCCGGGGTCCTTGGCTTCTGAGGAGACCAACAGAAAAAGCCCGGGACTGTCCGGTGTACAACCGGACATATTGATGGGTCTTTTGGAGCAAGCGGCTATCTCAAAGGCAGATCATACCTTGATGGGTACGGTGGTTGAGAGGATCTCATCCGCCAAATGCGGGTTAAATGAAGCTTTTGCGAGCCTACTAAGAGGGTTTGAGGTATGCAAAGTAATATGTATATTTTTGGCTGTACCGCACATGCTAGGTGTGCTCCGTATAGATAGTAGCCCTTGAGACTCTGGTTGCCGTCCAGAGGCGGAAAACAGAGGATCATACTCCCAGGTAATGATCGCGCTGCTTGTATATGCAAGTCGTAGAAGGTCCGGCGGCTGACCGGACTACTGATTTCGCTGAATTGAGGCGGTAGCTTGAAGTGGCGGATGCCGACATCACGCTTGTGAACAAGCGGCTTGACGAGGCACAGGGTATGTATATTCACGTGGTCAGCAAATATTAAGAGGAGCATGATGCTATCATCTATAATATGCTTTGACTGCATATGGAGCTACCGCCGTGGAGACACTTCGGGCGGAACTTGCCCGAGCCAAGGAACAAGCCACGAGAAGTGATGCGGCCGCCCTGAAGGCGGCCGAAGAGTTAAAAGCCGAACAGGTCGCTCATCGCCGGGGCGAAGATAAAATAGCCAGCATGGCTCTTGAGCTGCAAAATGCCGCCAGCCGCTATGAGCTCCTCGACAGGGAAAGCCAAACAAAAGCGGCTGACCTAAAGAAGGCTTTGGAGGCAGCCAAGGAAACGTGCTCTAAAATTAGAGCTGCGCGGGAGAAGCTTCATCAAGCCAGAGATATCACGGCTAGGAGGACCTTTTTATTATGGAGGAAGTTTGGTGATCCGAAGTATGCCCCTCTTAATCAATTATGGAGTTCTGCAGACGCGTACTTGGATTTAGCGAAGAGTGCTGCTAAAGCGACTGAGTATTTCAAAGATCAAAAAGATCATGAGGTGGAAAAATTGTTCTGGTCGCAGTTCAGTGCTCCAAAGCGTCCGCTGCTATTGAATGAGCAAATGGCCGAGTGGGCCGAGCTCCATAGGTTGTCCGGGCTTGCCATGAGGTCTGTCGTGGATCATTTTTGGCCGAAGGTACCAAGTCCGGATAGTTATTTTGGTTTAGTGCAACGATTTCTTCGTGTTGTGCCGCATATCGACGCTGTAAAGAGGTTGGCATGAATAGAGGGTGCGCGGATGGCTCTTGCCCGTGTTAAGACATACTGGGCAGGGATGGAGGCCACAACTATTGCAACCAGGGGTTCGACCGGAGGCCAGGACTCGCCCGAGCACTATTTTGAAGAAGTCCTAGAAGGCGCCCGTTTAATAGAGGCTCAGTGCTCAAAGAGTACCATGTTCGAGTGACATGTATCTTGATTGTAAAAACAATGCTATTTTGATTATGAAGGCTATGTTTATACTTTTTCCCGAAAGTATTATAGTGCCTCATGTGCAGCCGTTTATGTATGTATGTATATAACCTGAAAGTTTGCACCCGTCGGCTTCAGCCCCCACGCATATAATGTGGGGGTGTTCGGTAAAGCGCGTAATCACACTTGATCCAACGTCTTGGTCCATTAAGGAGGTGATAGCGCGACGAACAAGGCAATTGGACTATATAGCTTTAACACTTTCACATAGCCATGGGAGTTTGACGGTGGGGCTACTATATAGCCCCTGGTACTTCCGCGTTCATCCGAATACGGTTCGCATACGTACATGACCGGAAAACCGGTCCTTCGTTAATGCGGAGGAATCGTGAAGATTCCGCTGAGTCATCGAGTGGTTGACCAGTCTCTCGCTTTATCATGACAGTCAGTTTTCAGCTTTCTCTGCTGAGGTGCTCATCTAGATGAACCAAGGCACAATCGCAGTAGTTCTCCCGGTGCCACCTTAGCCGATAGAGTGGAACGTAAGGTAGCAAAACACGGGAGCCGGGCAAACCAAACTATTGACCAAAGACATGATTCGGAGCTCATGCATGTAAGGCCAAACTCGCGACGCCGAACACGCCCTAAGGTATTCGGACTTTACAACATATACTGGGATGAGTAACGCCCTCGATAATGAGCCATGAGTTTCCAGGTACATGCATTAATCTGGCATGACGAAATGTCAATAACGCCAGTATCCCTCTCGGTTGTGTTAAGTGCCCGGAGGGTGTGAAGCAACAAGGGACATCAAAAAAGGTTTACACAGGGTCTTAATCTAAAAAGAAGCCTGTGAGCGGGGCCCTGTTGCACGTCTGCGCCTTTGTCTCCGTTGTGCCCTATCCTGGAAGGGTGTAGCACGATGATCATCTGTAAAAGAGGAGAAACCCAGGTGAAAGACTTCATGCGAAAAGTTAGTTATTCTTAATGAACCATAAATATGCAATCTATTATTATATTAATAGGGTCGAGCCGAACTATGGTCCCTTTTACGTGCAGGTAGCCCTTAGCACCACATATGGGGGTATAGTAATCGACTCAAGCTCAGGTTTATCTGGGCTGCTACCCTGAGTGGTGCACCGGACATGTCCAGCCATGTCCGTGGTCTTGACGACCGATCATTTATTCGGGTTGGGGAGGCCATTTAGTGGTTCGGCTGCTAGAGCCGCCACATATTCGTCCGCACGTAGGGAACGCTCTGTATTTCCGTTGATTGTGATGACGCCACGTGGACCGGGCATCTTAAGTTTAAGCTAAGCGTAATGCGGAACTGCGTTGAAACGAGCGAAGGCCGTTCTTCCGAGTAGTGCATGGTAGCCGCTTCGGAATGGAGCGATGTCGAAGATTAGTTCTTCACTTCGGAAGTTGTCGGGCGAGCCGAATACAACCTCTAGTACTAGGGAGCCCGTGCAGCGGGCCCCTATGCCTGGTATTACTCCTTTAAAGGTAGTATTGCTATGGCTGATTCTTGACGGGTCTATCCCCATCTTGCGAACAGTGTCCAGATATATCAGATCAAGACTACTTCCGCCATCCATAAGGACTCGGGTGAGATGGTATCCGTTAATTATTGGGTCGAGCACCAAGGCAGCCGATCCTTCGTGCCGGATACTAGTTGGATGATCCCTGCGATCAAAAGTGATCGGGCAGGCCGACCAAGGGTTGAACTTGGAGGCGACGGGCTCTACAGCGTACACATCTCGGAGTGCGCGTTTGCGCCTCCTCTTTGGTATATGAGTTGCGTAAATCATGTTTACTGTTTTGACCTCTGGTGGAAATTTTTTCTGTCCCGCAGTGTTCGGCTGGTGAGGCTCATCCTCATCTTCACTTGGCGTCTCCCTCCCCTTGTGTTCGGCGTTTAGTTTACAAACCTGCTTGAAGACCCAGCATTCTCTGTTGGTCTGGTTTGCAGGTTTTTCGGCGGTGCCATGAATCTGACATAATCTGTCTAGAATCTTGTTTAGGCTGGATGGTCCATCTCTACTGCCCTTAAACGGCTTTTCCATCGACCGGGTCGAGAGCCCTTGAATCCGGCATTGACCGTCGTGTTGTCAGGGCTGTCTTCATTGCTTGGACGCTTGTGTTTATTGCGTTGCGGCTTCCCATTGCCGTCCCTGATTTCGGATGTGCCTGGGTCGCTGGTGCCGCTGTGGGCCAACCAATTGTCCTCGCCCGCGCAAAAGCGGGTCATAAGGCTTGTTAGGGCTACCATTGTCCTCGGCTTTTCCTGGCCGAGGTGTCTGGCAAGCCATTCATCCCGGACACTAGGCTTGGAAGCTGCTAGGGCTTCGGCATAAGGGCAATCGAGGATTTGATTCATCTTTGTGAGAAATCTGTTCCAAAGCTTATGGGGTGATTCTCCGGGTTGTTGAATTATGTGACTTAAATCGTCTGCATCCGGAGGTCGGTTTCTCATAGGTCCCTTGAAAATTATCCCTGAAAGCATCCTCAACTTCCTCCCAACTTCCAATTGAGTTTTCAGGGAGGCTTTTCAACCAGTGTTGAGCTGGTCCTTTCAACTTGAGGGGCATGTATTTGATGGCGTGGAGATCATCTCCGCGAGCCATGTGGATGTGAAGAATAAAGTCCTCAATCTAGACCACAGGGTCTGTCGTTCCATCGTATGCCTCTATATTTACGGGTTTAAACCCCTCTGGAAATTCCTGATCCGGCACCTCATCGGTGAAGCACAGGGGGTGTGCGGCACCCCTGTATTTGGATGGTTCATGGCATGCCTCCAACGGTTGTCATGTTCGGTGTTGATTCCGAGCTGATATTCGATCAGTATAGTCGTTTTGGTGGCCGTGATCCTGCGCCGGAGCATGCTTCCTAGATCCATAGATGGGTCTGGCCATACTGGCTTTTTTGTCCAAGTGCTCACGTAAATCATGTGTTGACTTGTGTGCGGCATCATTAGCCGCCCTATCGCGGCCACGGGGTGGTCGGTCCGGCGGATCAGCCGTATTATTTTTCGGCGGGATGGGCTCTATAGCCTCGTCGTCGAATTCGGGCAGCAGCTTGTGCTTTGGGTAGCTCTTTGTGTGGCAATCGCCACCGTATTTTTCTTCAGCATCAAGCACTTTATTCCATCTGCGGTTGAGCGTATCCTGCGGGGCCTTAAGCCTTTGCTTCTGCTTCTTGAAGCTCCTCGCGGTGGCGATTAGCCTTCTGTGGAGGTTCTCTTGTTCCAAGTGCCTTTCCGAGATGATGAGTGCATCATCGTCCGGACTGTTCTCCTCTCCGGAGATAGGTTTATGAGTTTTATCTCCGCCGTCGCTATGATCGGACAGCGGCCCCGGACTATGTTCGCCGTCCCCTGGTTCATCCTGCTCCATCGCTGGGTTCATGGGGTTGTCATTGCCTTTGAAGTCAACCGGGGTGTTATCCTTTCGTGCGCTATTATTGCTGTTTTTACTATGGCGGGATTTAGAGCGACGCCGACATCGTCGCTTTGGTTGCTTCTCAAGAGGAGTATCCTGCGTTGCATCCTTCTGTTCCTCGCCGTTGTTTTCTTTGGGTGTGTCCACCATGTATATATCATATGATGAGGTGGCTGTCCAGCGCCCTGTGGGCGGTGGTTCCTGTTCTTCTCCTGCATCGTCGACCATACCATTTATGTCTTCGGAGTCAAAGTCAAGCGTGTTGGTTAAGTCATCGAAAATTGCTATTAAGTGGGTGGTGGGTGGGGAACGAATTTCTTCCTCCCCCGCTTCCCACTCAAGCCGGACATAGTTTGGCCAAGAGTCTCCTGATAAGGAGAGAGACTTTAATGAATTTAGCACATTGCCCAAGGGCGAGTGCTGAAAGATATCCATGAAGGTAAACTCCATGATCGGTGCCCAATCAGATTCGATAGGCATGGATGCACGCGGTTCGGAGCCAATGACCGGAGACGAGTCCGAGGGTCCGATGACACCGGCCTCATCGGAGGCGAAGTCTGTGTTCGGCTCTATCGCCGATGAGTGTGCGTCCTCCTTGGTGGGGTCCATCTGCCCGTCCTCGGATGGCACAATCTGCTCCGAATTAAGGGCCGGGGCAGCCGCAGGTGTCATCTCCCGAACACCGTCTGATGGCAGATCTAAGTCATGCTCGTCATGACTGTTCGACGCACCTGACATGGGCTCGAATCCATCAAAGATCAAGTCTCCGCGGATGTCAGCAGTGTAGTTCAAGCTTCCAAACCTGACCGGATGGCCAGGTCCATAGCTATCGAACTGCTCCAGATGGCCAAGCGAGTTGGCCCGCAATACAAAGCCGCTGAATACGAAAATCTGTCCGGGGAGGAAAACCTCGCCATGGATCGTATCATTGTAGATGATTGAAGGAGCCATCAAGCCTTATCGTGACAACACAGTGGAACTCTCAATGAAAGCACCAATGTCGGTGTCAAAACCGGCGGATCTCGGGTAGGGGGTCACGAACTGTGCGTCTAAGGCTAATGGTAACAGGAGGGTGGGGACACAATGTTTACCCAGATTCAGGCCCACTTGATGGAGGTAATACCCTACTTCCTTCTTGATTGATCTTGATGATATGAGTATTACAAGAGTTGATCTACCACGAGATCGTAGAGGCTAAATCCTAGAAGCTAGCCTATGATTATGATTTTTGTTGTCCTACAGAATAAACCCTCCGGTTTATATAGACACCGGAGGGGGCTAGTGTTACACAGAGCCGGTTATAGAGAAGGAGATCTACATATCCGAATTTCCAAGCTTGCCTTCCACGCAAAGGAGAGTCCCTCCCGGACACGGGACGAAGTCTTCAATCTTGTATCTTCATAGACCATCAGTCCAACCAAAGTATACAGTCCGGCTGTCCGAGGACCCCCTAATCCATCATCTCTGGAAGAAGATCCCCCGAAGACAAACTTTGTTGAGAAGGGCTATGAACCGGACTTCAAAACATATGTCTCGGTTGTTATTCTCAGAGAAAAAGCATGATATATTTACCCAAGTGCCTTTGTTCACTTACAGCTCGGCTGACGGTTGGCTCCCTTGTGGGTGCTATACTGTAAGGACGCCCTCCGGGGCAGGGTGCCCTGGCGATGGATTCTTCCCTCGTTTGGAAACCTCCATTTCCAAGTCTTCAAGGGCGGCCCTTTTCTTCTCGTGGGGGGAGGGGATTTCAGATTCACCTCCCCGATCACCCTCCTTCGCGGAGGCACCAATTCCCCCGGTTTGGATGTGTAACGTATGAAGCCCGCTTTCGGCTTCTCTCTTCCCCCCCTCATCTTCTCTTGATGGTACTTGATAGGGTGTGCGGGCCAGCATCCTGGTTAATACAGGATCCGGCGAGCCTTCGGGAAAAGGGGCCGAACACCTGATCCTCTCTGCCTTTCTTATCCAGTCCTCGCCGAGAAAAAAAAATTCAGAATGATGTTGTGGCGAATATAATAACAGCATGTTCGGTCGCGGAGTTACTTACTTGGGTATCTGGACGGTTGCAGTTTAGACCCGCATCCTCGATGGTTTCAGGACACTTCATTCGTGATCGAAGAATAATTGATACATCCCTTCGAGCGTCACGCTGAAGAAGTGTTGAACAGTTCGCGGTCCTTCCGGGTTGAATTCCCACATACGGAGAGATCGACGTTGGCATGGAAGGACCCGACGAACTAGCATTACTTGCATTACTTTGACGAGACTGACATCCCTCTTGAGGAGATCTTAGATGCGGCTTTGCAATGTCAGCACATCATTAACTGGCCCCCAGTCCAGCCCTTTGTTGACCCACAACGCCAGTTGGGGTGGAGGGCCCGAGCGGAAGGCTGGGGCGGCCGCCCACTTTGTACCTCGGGGTGCTGTGATGTAGAACCAATCCCGTTGCCATAAGTCGGACACCTCCGTGAAGGAACTCTTTGGCCATAGGGCATTGGCACATTTGCTTATTATAGCACCTCCGCACTCCGCGTGTCGCCCGTCGATCATCTTCAGCTTCACATTGAAGGTCTTGAGCCACAAGCCGAAGTGTGGGGTAATGCGGAGGAAGGCCTCACATACGACGATAAAGACGAGATGTGAAGGATGGAATCTGGAGCTAGATCATGGAAATCTAGCCCGTAATAGAACATGAGCCCTCTTACGAAGGGATCAAGAATAAAGCCAAGCCCTCGGAGGAAGTGGGAAACAAATACAACACTCTCGTTGGGTTCGGGAGTGGGGATAACCTGCCCTTGAGCAGGTAGCATGTGGGGGATTACGACAGTCAAATACCTAGCCTCCCTAAGCTTCTTGATGTCCTCCTCTATGACAGAAGAGGCCATCCACTGGCCTTGAAGGTTGGATCCGAACATGATTGAAGTTCCGAAGCGCTTAGCCTGAACCTTGGGTGTTGGAACTTGAGGTAGGGGAAGGGAAGGATTGGGCGTGGAAAGAAAAGGACAGGTCTTGGCCCCTTTATAAAGAGGGTGAATATCAAGCTTCCTCCGCGTGGCCATTTGGAACTTGCCTAAAATGGAGGCGTCACACTAACATGCACTGTTGGGTTACCCACACTCGTATTGATGAGAATCATGTGATAAGGGGAACACGATCTATGCTTCAACGAGACGTGACAATAAAACCGCCTCGCAATACGTGAAGTGGCAGGCTGGGAAAAAGGTCCGAATGATGACCGGGCCGTGGCGTGATGTCACGTTGTGAAAACTTGTCGGCAGATTAGATTTGTGGAATATTGTACTCTCTACGGTGGTATGTGGAATTTGTTTTGCAGAGCCAGACACGATCCTTGTGTTCAAAATCTTCTATGGAGTATTCGGAGAAGGAACACACCTTGCAATGTCGAATACAATTTGCGCGCCGGACTCATCTTCATTGAAGCCTGGTTCAGGGGCTATGGAGGGAGTCCTGGATTAGGGGGTCCTCGGACAGCCGGACTATGTACTTGTGCCGGACTATTGGACTATGAAGATACAAGATTGAAGACTTCGTCCTGTGTCCGGGTGGACTCTCCTTTGCGTAGAAGGCAAGCTTGGCAATTCGGATATGTACATATCCTTCTCTGTAACCGACTCTGTATGACCCTAGCCCCCTCCGGTGTCTATTTAAACCGGAGGGTTTAGTCCGTAGGACAACAACAATCATAATCATAGGCTAGCTTCTAGGGTTTAGCCTCTACGATCTCGTGGTAGATCAACTCTTGAAATACTCATATCATCAAGATCAATCAACCAGGAAGTAGGGTATTACCTCCATCGAGAGGGCCCGAACCTGGGTAAACATTGTTTCCCCCGCCTCCTGTTACCATTAGCCTTAGACGCACAGTTCGGGACCCCCTACCCGAGATCCGTCGATTTTGACACCGACACCCCATCTCTGTAGTGTGCGTCAGGGGCAATGACACTGACACTGACACGAGGCTGGTGTACGGGTGCATGCTCACTGTTACTGCCCCTCAGAGGTATGGGGGCGCCCACCCCGGCTCCATGACGCTGACTGGGACTGTGCCAAGATGCTCCGTTCCCGGCGAAGTGGACTTGGAAGACCCATGGTATGATTTTCACCCCAATATGGTGCATGGGGACCCCAAGAAGCTTTACCTGGACATATGCATTACCAAGCTAATGTTGATCATTAGTCTTCGCTCAATGTATTCTACTGTCTAATCGTGTGGAGACTTCTTATTTATATAGTATAGAACCTTCCATGCATGATCTTGCTCTATTAGAGTATCGCGCTTGAATAAAAGTGTATCCATTTATGGTTTGGTCTAGAATCTTCCATGTATGATTTTGCTCCATTAGAGTTCTCGCTTGCCATTTATGAGATTAATTGAGAAATTTTACTATAGTACTGGTGAAAGACTTATGATGAACCATTTGTTACATCTCCTCTGCCCCCTTCCAAATCATCCTAATTTAATCCCTCCATCTAGGTGTATAAGAGCATGGTTAATACTTAATAGTATAGCCAACTGTTGACTATAAGAAAGTGCCATGTCATCTGTAGCCAACATGTATAACAATTAGCTATAAGTATGTGCTACTTTATTAATACATGGCCCACTTTCCACTCTCACATGCCTAGGAGCACATGTTGCAGCTGGCTCTTGCATGAGGAAAGCCCACCTACATTCTCTCTCCTATCCTCTCTCCTCTACTTTACAACCTCCTGACTGTACCTTATTGTACTCGCTCTAAGTCACCTTACAAAAACCAAATAATACCAAAACACTTAGGCGCGGTGCATTAACTCCCACCGTGTTTCTTTTTTCTTGACATATCAACCAATAAGAGATGTGGGGCGTGCATGTTTTCAATGACTCAAGACTACCAAACACGACATGCAGTGGTTAGTTCATTGCATGCAATGCTATTAATTAGCAAATAAACATTAAGTTCTCTCGTTTTCCCTCATTCTTGGTCACGGTGCACAACTTAAGATGACGTATTCCCCTAGACGGAGGGAGTACATTCATGGTGGTCCAGAAAAAATAAACAAAATTGATACTCAAAAACTAATTCTCTTAAAGATCATTTCTTGCAAAGCACAATAAGTGTTATTTCTTCACAAGTTTTGAATGCAGGTTGAACGCTTTTGTTTGCAAAAGATACTTTTTATCAATTTCACCCGGATGTTTGTGAGCTCTAGAGAAGAAATAATATCCGAAGAAACCTATCGATACTCGTTATACATGAGATGACCCCCACATACTTTGTCTAAATAAACAACTCCCCGAACAATGCATTTCACTATTCCGTGCAATGCACGGGCACCTTACTACTCCCTTCGTTCCTAAATATTAGTCTTTGTAGAGATTTCATTGAGTGACTACATACGGGGCAAAATGAGTGAATCTATACTCTAAAATATGTCTATATACATCCGTATGCGGTAGTGCACTTGAAATCTCTAAAAAGACAAATATTTAGGAATGGATGGAGTATGTATTAGTACGACCATAAATTTAATTAACATTGTATGTAGTACGATAAATGCTTATGCATGTCACCAAAAATTATATCATTGAAAACTATGTTCAAATATGAATACAATGATATAGTTTTTGTTGACATGCACTAACATTTTGTCAGTTAAATCTTCAGTCAAATTCAATGGGGGACTAATAAACCATGACCGAGGTAGTACTAGTGTAGAGGGCGGCGCTACACAGGAGTCTCACTGAGGGAGTCCCGGATTAAGGGGTCCTCGGACAGCCGGACTGTATGCATATGCCGGACTATTGGGCTATGAAGATACAAGATAGAAGACTTCATCCCATGTCCGGATGGGACTCTCCTTTTCATGGAAGGAAAGCTTGGCAATTAGGATATGGAGATTGCTTTCTCTGTAACCAACTTTGTGTAACCCTAGCCCCCTCCAGTGTCTATATAAACCGGAGGGTTTAGTCCGTAGGACAAGGACAATCATAATCATAGGCTAGCCTCTAGGGATTAGCATCTACGATCTCGTGGTAGATCAACTCTTGTAATACTCATATCATCAAGATCAATCATGTAGGAAGTAGGGTATTACCTCCATCGAGAGGGCCCGGACCTGGGTAAACATTGTGTCCCCCGCCTCCTGTTACCATTAGCCTTAGACGCACAGTTCGGGACCCCCTACCCGAGATCCGCCGGTTTTGACACCGACATTGGTGCTTTCATTGAGAGTTCCACTGTGTCGTCACCATAAGGCTTGATGGGTCCTTCAATCATCTACACCAACAAAGTCTAGGGTGAAGTTTTTCTCCCCGGATAGATTTTCATATTTGGCGGCTTCGCACAATTGGCCAACTCGCTTGGCCATATGGAGCAAATCAATAGCTACGCCCCTGGCCATCAGGTCAGATTTGGAAGCTTGAACTACATCGCCGACATCTGTGGAGACTTGATCTTCGATGGATTCGAGCCCATGACAGCCGCGCCCTACCGCCACGATGAATATGGCCTAAATCTGTCATCAGACTGTGTGCGGGAGATAGCGCATGTAATCGCTCTGGCCCTACACCCAGAGCAGAGTGCGCCATTCGAGGACGGGAGGCTCAACCTCGCCATGGAAGCCGCGGACTCAACGGTGCTAGAGCCGAACACAGATCTGACCTCCAACGAGGTCTGTATCATCGGAACCTCGGACTCGTCTCCGGCCATAGGCTCCGAACCGCATGTATCCGCACCCATCGAATCTGACCGGGCGCCGATCTTAGAGTTCAACTCCGCGGACATCTTCTGACACTCACCCCTACGCGATGTGTTAAACTCATTAAAGTCTCTCTCCTTGTCAAGAGATTCTTGGCTGAACTATGTCCGGCTTGAGTGGGAAGCGGACGACGAAGAACTTCGTTACCCACCCACCACCCACTTGATAGCCATTGTCGACGATTTGACCGACATGCTTGATTTTGACTCTGAAGACATCGACGGTATGGACGACGATGCCGGAGAAGAACAGGAACCTACACCCACAGGGCGCTAGACAGCCACCTCTTCATACGACATATACATGGTGGATACACCCAAAGAAGACAATGGCGATGACATAAAGGATCCAGTTGAGGATAAACCTACTAAGAAGCAGCCAAAGCGCCGACGTCAGCGGCGCCGCTCTAAATCACGCCATGGTAAAAATAGCGATACCGGCACAAGAGAAAATAGCACTCCGGATGATGCCGAAGACAACGAAGACCCCGCCAAGCCAAGTCTCGAACAAGCTGAACGGGAAGACGGGCGAGACAGCCCCGATGAACAAGCCGTGAACAATGACTCATAGGACAGCAATTACATGCCTCTCTCCGAGGATGAGGTGAGCCTCAGTGACGAAGAATTTATCATGCCAGAGGATCCCGTCGAGCAAGAGCGTTTTAAGCGCCGACTTATAGCCACGACAAAGAGCCTGAAGAAGAAGCAGCAACACCTTCAAGATGATCAAGATCTGTTCACCGACAGATGCACTGATGTCCTGGCAGCCCAGGAATACGGACTCGAACGTCCAACCAACCAAAAGTTACCCAAAGCGTAAATTGCTACCTCAATTTGATGAAGAGGCACTGGAGCTAGCACTAACATCGGATAATGCGGCTGACCGACCATCGCGTGGCCGAGATAAAGCGGCAATTCAGCCTGAACACTAGTCGGCACCATGTCATCGAACAAATAGAAACACAACAGCTCGGGGATACACACATGACCTGCGGTACAACTTGGAGAACAGAGCAGGCCAGACCAGATCGATCTATGGATCGCATGGGTGCGCCCCAATGCGCAACGACGGCCGCCACACCGGATATAACAAATACACACCTTTCCGGGCCGAATGCCGCAGACCGGCTCCATCCGAGTTGCGTCCCGACATAGCCCGACACAGAGGCGCCGCACACCCCCTATGCTTCACTGATGAAGTAATGGAACATGAATTCCCAGAAGGGTTTAAACCCGTAAACATTGACTCATATGATGGAACAACAGATCCCGCGGTATGGATTAAGGACTTCCTTCTCCATATACATATGGCCCGCGGTGATGATCTCCATGCCATCAAGTATCTGCCGCCAACACTGAACGGACCAGCTCGGCACTGGTTGAACAGTCTGCCCGAAAACTCCATTGGCAGTTGGGAGAACATGGAAGATGCATTCCTTGACAACTTCCAAGGCACTTATGTTCGACTTCCGGATGCCGATGACTTAAGTCATACAATCCAACAGCCCGGAGAGTCAGCCAGGAAATCATGGACTCGGTTCTTAACTAAAAAGAACCAAATCGTCGACTGTCTGGATGCCGAAGCCCTAGCGGCCTTTAAGCATAACATCCGTGATGAGTGGCTCGCCTGACACCTCGACCAAGAGAAGCCGAAGTCCATGGCAGCCCTTACGACGCTCATGACCCGCTTTTGTGCGGGCGAGGATAGGTGGCTAGCTCGTAGCAACAGCACCTCAAGTAAACCTTGCACTTCTGAAGCCAGAGATAGCAATGACAAGCCCCGACGCAACAGACACAAGCGTCGAAATAATGGCGATAACGCCAATGACATGGCCGTCAATGCTAGGTTCAGTGGCTCCAAGCCCGATCGGCGGAAAAAGCCATTTAAAAGAAACAATCCAGGCTCGTCCAGTCTGGACCACGTACTTGATCGTCCATGTCAAATCCACAACACCCCCGATAAACCAGCCAATCACACCAATAGAGAATGTTGGGTCTTTAAATAGGCCGGCAAGTTAAATATCGAAAACAAGGAAAAGGGACCACAAAGCTATGACGATGAGGAACCCCGGCCACCGAACACAGGGGGGCAGAAGAAGTTTCCGCCCCAAGTTAAAATGGTGAACATAATATATGCTACCCATATTCCCAAAAGGGAGCGGAAGCGCGCACTAAGGGACATCTACGCGATGGAGCCAGTCACCCCGAAATACAACCCGTGGTCCTCCTGTTCGATCACTTTCGATCGAAGGGACCATCCGACTAGTATCCGTCATGGTGGTTCAGCCGCACTGGTGCTAAACCCTATCATTGACGGATTCCACCTCACGCGCGTCCTCTTGGATGGTGGTAGCAACCTGAACCTGCTCTATCAGGATACAGTGCGCAAAATGGGTATTGATCCCTCAAGAATCAAGCCCACGAAAACCACCTTAAAAGGTGTCATACTAGGTGTAGAGGCCTGTTGTACGGGCTTCATCACACTGGAAGTGGTCTCCGGATCCCCGGATAACTTCTGAAGTGAAGAATTAATCTTCGATATCGTCCCCTTCCGCAATGATTATCACGCACTGCTCGGATGAACCACATTTGCTCGTTTCAATGCGGTGCCGCACTATGCCTACCTTAAGCTCAAGATGCCCAGACCTCGCGGTGTTATAACAGTCAATGGAAATACGGAGCGCTCCCTCCGTACTGAGGAGCACACCGCGGCCCTTGCAGCAGAAGTACAGAATAGCCTTCTTAGGCAAAACCTCAATTCGGCAATAAAGCCCCCGGACACTGTCAAGCGAGTCCGAGACACTCTGCAACAGGACTGTTCGGCTCGTCAAAAGCTGAGCTAGCAATCCGGCCTTCATCCCAGCCCCAATAAAGCGGTGAAATTCGTGCCGCGCGTACACAACTACGCACTTAAAATACCATGGGCATTGACAGAGGCACAGCTAGACCGCGGTCCACAATGCGTCTCAACCGCTCTTGGATCCGTATACCTTCACTTTTTCTCTTTCTTTTAGATTTTCTCTTCTCGAGACCTTTTTTTGATAAACCTGCTCATCGGACCCATAGCGGGACGGATACACCAAGAAAGCTAGGGGCTTGGACGTACAAGGGAATACCCAGGTGGTCTTTGCTAATGATCGTAATACCTATTTTAAATACCCGCACGCAGCTCGCTCTTGGTCGTGGCATGTTAAATACCCTTATTTGCTTATTGCACTACTTGTACACATACGCCTTGACGTATTAATCAAATTACAATGAAAAATAATTTGCAGCTTCTGGTTATTACTTAATTTTTTCCTTGTCTATTTGTTTTCAATTGCACCCATATAGTCTGGCACACCTTAATTTGCCAGGGGCTTCATTGTACCTCATAACACGGCAAGAAAGTCTGAACACTTTTACAGTACAGTTCGGCACCCCGAACTTATAGCATTTTATGCATCGGCTCCGAATCATGTCTTTGGTCAATAGTTGGGTTGCCCGGCTCCTGTGCTTGCTACCTTACGTTCCGCTATGTCGGCTAGGGTAGTAAAGGGAGAACTACTGCAATTGTGTCCCGATTCTTCCGGACGAGCACCTCAGTAGAGAAAGCCGAAAACTGACTGTCATGATGCGGCGAGAGCTGGTCAGCTGTTCGAGAAGTTTTCAAATCCTGAGAGATTTTTTCCGCTTTATGCGAGGAATCGGTTTGCATCCGATTAGGCGTGTATAGCGCCCCAACTTCGGCCTTCCGAATACCAGGGGCTACGCCAAAATTTAAAATTATAGAACTCCTATGGCTAAGTGAGGGTGATAAAGCTGTATAGTCTGATTGCCTTGTTTGTTGCGCTAAACACCTCCTTAAAGGACCAAAAATTTGGATAAAGAGTGTTTCGATTTATCCCGAACACCCCTGTACTAGCTACGTGGGGGCAGAAGCCGACGACTGGCCAACTCTCAGATTTCATAAATGGCCGCACAGGAGGTAAATTTTTTAATAACAAGCATTATATTACATAAAGACCTTGCTCCATATTACAGGATAGGATAAACTAATGCTTTCATGGGAAAATGATATCCTTGGCACATTGCTCCGCCACAAGGCGAGATCCCTCCATGACACTGTCATAGTACATCTCGGGTTTGCGATGGTCCTTGCCCACGGGCGGACCCTCGGTCATCAACTTCGTGGCACCCATCTTCGCCCAGTGCATCTTGGCGTGGGCGAAAGCCATCCGCGCATCTTCAATGCAGACCAAACGCTTGACGGCATCAAGCCGAGGGCAGGCACTGACCAGCCGCTTCAGAGTCCGAAGTAGCTATTGGGCATGGGCTCTGCAGGCCATAGCCGGACTATTAGGTCCTTCATGGCTAGTTCGGTCGCCTTGTACAGCTCGACCAACTGTTATAGCTGGTCGCTCAAGGGCACCGGATATTCTGGTCCAATGTATTGAGACCAGAACAGCTTCTCCGTAGAGCTCCCTTCTTCGGCTCAAAAGAATTTTGCATCATCTAATATGTTGTGTGGCAGATCCGCAAATGCTCCCGGAGAACTCCAAATTCGGGTAAGTAAAAGGAATGTTTCCTTCGCATACTTGCTTTGCAGAATAAAAGCCTTACCCGCCGCGATCTTCTTGGCTGCCTGGATTTCCTGGAGAGCGCTCTGGGCTTTGGCTCGGGCATCTTGTGCACTCTGGAGGGCCTTGGCAAGTTCAAACACTTGATTCTTAGAATCTCGCTCCAAGGACTCGTACTTTTTGACGACATCCTGGAGCTCTTGTTGGACCTCGCTGATACGGGCCTCCTACTTCTCGCGCGCGGCGTGTTCCTTAGCCGCTTTGTCCTCGGCCTCGGCCAACGCCTTCTTGAGGGCCTCTACTTCGGTCGCGACCCCTAATAAAGTTCATGACACTTTAGTTAGTAGGAATCTTTCATCCTTCCTAAATATAAGCACAGGTTAGTGCATACCTTGGTTGTCCTCCAGCTTCTTCTTCACAAGGCCAAGCTCTTCCTCGGCCCGCTCCAGATTCTGCTTCAAGCCAGAGACCTCCATAGTATGAGCGGCGGTAGCCAACAGCGACGCCTGCTTATTAACATAGACATGTTATGTTAGACTCTTGCGAAATTTATTTTGATCCTCTGTTCGGTTTTTCTTTCCGAACACGGAACAGAACATCAGGGGTTACTATCTACAAGGTGATATTATTTTTACAACTATATTACTTACCTCATAGCCTGTTAGAAGGCTAATGCAGGTTTCAGTCAGTCCGTTTCTGGCGGATTGGACTTTCTCAATCACCGTACTCATAAGAGTACGGTGTTCTTCCACAATGGAAGCACCTTGTAGCGTTTCCAGCAATCTATCCGGTGCCTCTGGATGGACAGAGGTCACCAGTGGAGGCGGCTTGCCCCCCTTGTTCCGGAGAGGCTGCCTGCCTGAATCCAGAGCCACTTGCTTCTCCGGAGCTGTATTCGGCTGAGGGCCGAACTAGATGCGGCCCCCATCGTCGGGGTCCGTAGGGGTCTTTCCCCCCATATGTTCGGCAACTGGGGTTTTATCCTCCGGCATCACCGGAACGGTCTCCCCTTGGCCTGGTATCCTTCGAGACAAGACCTCGGTGTTGTCTGCGGCCTTGGGGGAAGAGGCCATCGGAAGGGACCCGTTGTTCATCGCCGACGGGTCGAGTGACCCCTCCGAAGAGGAGGATAGCTCGATGTTGGACTGGACCGGACTGCAGATGCATGGTCTAGCACATTAAAAACGATAAAGTGAAAAGTCCGGAAATATTATCGTGTCCAGATACTTATGATTTGGCCAGGGGATTGACCCTGGGCTCCCACTACCCGTTGTTGTTGGTGGCTGCGGCGGAGTAGTCCGGAAGGGAGATTTTTCCCTTCTTGGACGTCTCGGCCTCTCCATGTGTGTAAGCCTTCATCTTCTTTCTCCCCCCAGTAGGGGGGAATGGATTTTCTACTCCTCCTCGTCGTCCTTGGTGGAGGAGTGCGTCTTGGCGTCTTCAGACGTCACGTCCGAAGCACCCTTGCATCAAAGACCATCTCTGGTTCCCTTGGCCGCCTTATTGGCTTTCTTCTCTGGCACCTCATAAGGCGCCGGAAATAACATCTTCGTCAGAAGAGCCATTTCTGGATCTTCGGGTAGCAGAGCTTGACAGTTAAAATGCTCCGCTATTGTTACCCAGGCCTAAAAGGTTGGCATGGAGTCTTAGGTTCCTCTCGCAGATATATCAGTAAAAGGTATACCTTGCAAACATAAAAGAACTTACCAGATTGACCCAACACATTGCGCTAAGCCCGTGATCTTCGGTCGTGGGCTGTGGTACCTCGCTGGCCTTAAAGAGCACCTTCCAGATATCTTCGTGTGTCGTATCGAAGAGCTGAAGCAGCGTCTGGTGCTTGGCCGGGTCGAACTCCCACAAATTACAAGTCCAGCTCTGGCACGGAAGAACCTGGCGGAAGAGCATAACCTGGACCACATTGACAAGCTTGATTTTCTTGCTTATCATGTTCTAGACACATGTCTGGAGCCTAGTCAGTTCTTCCGTTGAGCCCCAGGCTAAACCCTTCTCTTGCCAGGAGGTGAGCCGCATGGGGACTCTGGATCGAAATTCAGGGGTCACCGCCCAGTTGGTGCCGCGTGGCTCGGTGATGTAGAACCACCCCTATTGCCACCCCTTTACAGTCTCCACAAAGGATCCTTCAGGCCAGGTGACATTGGGCATCTTTCCCACCATGGCGCCTACGCACTCCACTTGGTGGCCACTCACCACCTTTGGCTTCACATTGAAGGTCTTCAGCCATAGGCCAAAGTGAGGTGGGAGGCGGAGGAAGGCCTCGCACATGACAATAAATGCCGAGATGTTGAGGATGGAGTTGGAGGCCAAGTCAGGGAAGTCCAGACCGTAGTAGAACATCAGTGCACGGACGAACAGGTGGAGGGGGAATCCCAGCCTGCGGACGAAGTGGGAGAGAAACACCACCCTTTCTTGGGGCTCCGGGGTAGGGATGATCTGCCCCTTGGCCGGAAGCCGATGAGCGATGTCTTTGGACAAGTACCCGGCCTACCGAAGCTTCTTGATATCCTCCTTCTTGACGGAGGAGGCCATCCACTTGCCTCCAGCTCCGGATCCAGACATGATTGGAGTGCATTTTCGGGCGGGGAAGGTGAGAGCTTGGGCTTTGGAGCTCAAGAATGAATGGGCAGAGGAAGGAGAAGGCATGGGTGAATGAGGAGGAATCCTTATCCCCTTATAAGGACAGTCAAGATCGTGCGCCTCCCCCTCGCCTTAAAATCCACCCATTCACCAAGCATCATGCAGATGGCACGGTTGAGTTACCCATGCCCGCATTGATGAGAATCTCGTGATAAGGGGACATGATCTCTGCTTTGACAAGATGTGCCAATGAAACTGCGCCTCAAAATACGGAGAGGCAGGATAAAAATAGTTCGAATAAAGACCGAGCCGTGGTGTGATGTCATGCTATGAGTTGTTAGCAGATTAGACTCATGGGATATTATACTCTCTACAGTGGTATGTGGAGTTTGTTTTGCAGAGCCGGACACGGTTCTTATGTTCAAGATCTACTTTGGAGTATTCGGAGAAGGAACCCGCCTTGCAATGCCGAAGACAATCTGCGCGCCGGACTCATCATCATTGAAGCCTGGTTCAGGGGCTACTGAGGTAGTCCCGGATTAAGGGGTCCTTGGACAGCTGGACTATGTGGATATGCCTTTATTTTGGGTTATGAAGATACAAGATAGAAGACTTTGTCCCATGTCCGGATGGGACTCTCCTTTGCGTGGAAGGCAAGCTTGGCGGTTAGGATATGAAGATTCCTTTCTCTGTAACAGACTTTGTGTAACCCTAGCCCCCTCCAGTGTCTATATAAACCGGAGGATTTAGTCCATAGGACAAGGACAATCATAATCATAGGCAGGCCTCTAGGGATTAGCCTCTACGATCTCGTGGTAGATTAACTCTTGTAATACTCATATCATCAAGATTAATCAAGAAGGAAGTAGGGTATTACCTCCATCGAGAGGGCCCGAACCTAGGTAAACATTGTGTCCCCCGCCTCCTGTTACCATTAACCTTAGACGCACAGTTCGGGACCCCCTACCCGAGATCCGCCGATTTTGACACCAACACTCACCCCGCTCGTGGCGCGGTAGTAAAGCCGTCATATCATACCCCACCACTCCTAGTAATAAGTGGCCCGATAAAATAAAAGGATAAGCAACTATCACATCCCTCCGTCTTTTTTGCATTTCATCTCTCTGCATTTACTTTGTCCGGTTCATCTCGCACACTCGATCCCTAGCTACTACTCCTAGGGCTAGTTCTTTTGGCGGCTTAAAAAATAAGCCGTCTCTTCCCCAACTTTTACCATAAGAATAGTCACAGTGGAGAGTAACATAAGGCACCTCACTCATTTATTTGGGCTTCTAAACTACTACCTTCGTCCTGGTTTATTAGTCACCATTGTAATTTGTGCTAAATTTGACCAAAGATTTAACTGATAAAATGTTAGTGCATGTCAACAGAAGTTATATAATTTTGGTTGACATGCATAAACATTTCCTTAGTTACATTTATGGTTAAAATTTGACATAGATTACAATGGGGACCAATAAACCAGGACGGAGGTAGTAGTTATGGGATTACTAATCTAGTAGCCTAAAAGAACTGGCCCCTGGTACTCCTAGTAGTAGTACTCAAGTTGGAATTCCAATTGCACGACACAACTTGTTAGGCAAAAAATTTGATACATGGTGTAGGAAGCGGTTTGGGAATTTGCATGCCTTCCTGACTAGTGAGATACTCCATACAAAGTACGATAGAGAAATAACCACATAGAAGGAAGCTAAAAGTAAACAATCAAACGAGCATTTTTGCATTTGTTTTGCATTGAATCGTTTCACAAGCTTAACTGGTGTTGTTTTTCTACTTTTACAAAAACCGCATCGTAATGTTAAAACGTGCATTTGCACGTACATAAGTAATAGTAGTAGCACAGTCTGCAAGCATATATAGAGAGAGATGTGTAGTGCGATAGTATATAGTAAAGTTTGTGCTATATGCATGTACTTACAAAATGCGTACGGATACACAAGGTTTCCAAACTTTTCCTTTTACATACTTAATTAAGGACGCTAATAATTCCCGAACATTCGGGATTTATCATTTGCATCCGAAAACTAATGGGATCGCCTTACAAAACTAAATTATATTCCTAATAAAAGCCACTGAGCTCACTGGAGCACTTGCGGCACGCCACGAGTGCCCTGGTGCGCGGCTATTTCCCGGCGTGCCGACACAACGCCTCTTCCTCAGCCTCGCAACTCACGAGGTGCTGATTGGCGGCTTGCCAGCGAGCGAGCGCGATCTTACCGTGTGGTGATCCGGCGCCAACAGGTACTCTTCCTCGCTGGAAGCATGCACCCAGTCCACATACCGCCAAGCGTAGGCGAGGCGCTTGGGCCCGACTTACACTCAAGGCTTTGGCACAGGCGTCCTCTGCCACCTTCACGGCCCTCACATGAGCCTTCTACCAAAAAGCCAATTGCCTGACTCTCTCGGACGTGAGATAGGCCTGCCAGGCAGCATGCCTCCCGGCGCGCTTCTCTTCCTTGGCCTTCTTCTCCGCCTCTATTTTGGCGCGCTCTGCCAGAGGCAAAGCCTCCCACAATGTGACATCCATTTCTTTCCAAAGGTCCTCAAGGCTAGGGGGCTTGGTGGGCGGCGGACCTTCTCCTCGTAGCGGGGAGCCGATGCGTCCTCCGACGCGCATGCTAGCGAGACTGGAAACACCACGCGTCCACCTCGATGTGTCGCGGCGAGGAGCGGAATGCTGACGCGTCCTCCTAGACTAGTGGAGGAGAGGAACGCAACGGCGACGCATGACCATACACGCGGTGCAGCGAGGGGCTCCTAGGGCTTGGGAGGGGCGATGCCTTGGTGGTCGACATGAGAGGGAGGGGGAGAAGACAGCGATGAACGTGAGCGTTCTTCTGAATGCCGTGGGAGGCGCAATATTTATAGCGAGCAATGGCACACCTGCGTAAGATATGGATTAAGCTTCACTGACTTAACTGCAGGTACAGTTGCGTCACTGATATGTGGGCCAGATGCCTGTTGGGCCCACATGTCAGTGACCCAATGCACCTGCAGTTGAGTAACTGAAGCAGCGTCCCGTAAGATATGTTGTGTGATTAACGTAATAGCTACGTGGGAATATTGTTGGAGTAAATTACGAGGGAGGGAAGGGGTGGAAATATTGCTGGTCACAACGGATTGGATGAGCGCGGGGGGAGGAGAGTCATGCATGCAAATTTTTTCCACACGGGGTAGAGTGGTGGGACTGCCGGAGGGAGAAGGAGAGCGAAGCAGGCGTTCAGATTTCAAGGTGCACTAAGTTATTGCATGCAACGATTAAGGCTGGCCATAGTGGTGGTAATGTGGTAGTATCTGGTATCATGCACACGGGAATAGCAAACATGCTTATGTGGCAAAGAAGTAAAGAAGAGAGGGGGGTAAGAGTAACAGATCTATATAGGCCATCCCATCTATATCTAACGGATAGGAAGGAAACCATGACAATTTACCCGCACTCCTCTCCACATTTGCAGATAAGGCCTTCCCTTGTTCATCCTTTTCTCCCACAAGATCCATATGTTCTATGCAACGCACGGGCATCTTGCTAGTGCATGTAAAAATCTTTGTCATTTACTAGTGTTCATGCATGCATGCAATGCGATAATGCATTGGTAAACACATTTTTTTGTGAAGAATGAGAGCATTAATTGAGTACTTTTGCAGACTACAAAAGCTATTCCACCGCCTCTATCTTGGTAAGAGTAGGTGAATTTTTTGAATTGAGCCCTTTAAACTAAAAGGGAGGTAGTAGTACTCTAATAGCTAACCTTTTTGTGATGACTAGATAGGACATGGCACGCACCTGGACATAGGAACTTGTCTGCATTGTGCATATAAGTTTTTTCTGAAGTCAATGTACCTCTACTTTGACCAAACTTATAGAAAAATGTATCAACATTCACAATGTCAAATCAATATTTTTATACTCATTATGAAATGTAGTTTCATAAAATATATATTTGGTATTGTAGATATTGATATTTTTAGTATAAATTTGGTCAAAAACTTTGCAAACTTTGACTTGACACAAATCTTACGCAGAGTAAAAAGGACCAGAGGGAGTATCATGCATGCGGAGTAGGCAAAAAAATTGCTCATTTAAAGCCATTCGAAGTCTCAAAGGGCGCAACCGCACGAGGGAGGCGAAGGTCGTGGGAGGTGCGACGGTTGACGGAATTAAGTGAAGTTACATGCACGTGCCGGCATGGCGTGCGAACACGCAGAAGCTATACCGTCAGGCCTACGATATGGGTCTAGTAGACATGACATCTAGTGGGTCCCACATAGTACTCGAGAACTCTTTGGGGGCATGCAGCCGTTTATCCACCGGGCAAGCCACCACCCCACGCCGTTCGCACGCCCTACTCGTCCCCGTCTTCTACCTTACAACAGTTCGCTCCGAGTCGTCCCGTCCTTTCACATTACACCAGTTCAACTTCTCCTAACCCGCCTCCAAAATCCATGGCCTCCCAAAATCTCCATGATCACGTTGAGTACCAGGTTAGAACCATCACCGGCGATGAGTTCATCGTCATCTACACCCGTAGATCCGCGACGGTGGAAGCATGCCTTGCTCGCTTCCTACGCATGTTCAAAAGTTCAAAGGATGAGTGGGTCGTTGGGCTAGATGTTGAGTACACCACAGTCCTGGAAAGCGAGAAGCTTCTAAAGGAGGCAGAGAAGAAGAAGCCGTCGTGATCCAGGTTTGCGTACATAATGTGTGCTTGGTCTACCACATATGCCATGCCGACGTTAGTGCCAGGAATTTGAGATTTCCTCAAGGACAAAGAGTGAAATTCGTTACTGTAGACTTTAGGAACGACAGGAGTGTCCTGGGTCAGATAGGCCTCGTTGTAGGCCAGCCCTTCGATCTCCAGAAGGCAAGACTGGTGTCCTCCTCTCAGCCTTCAATGCTGACCCTGGCAGCAGCCATGATTGATCCTTCGTACGCTCAACTGAAGAAACCTCACCCGGAGTTTCATCATGCATGGGAGTCGAAGACAATAGATGAAGATCACATCATGTACGCAGCAATGGATGCCTACCTTTGTTTAAATATCTACAAGGGTTGGATGAAGAAGCAGAGCCTAGTGTCCGGTTCAAGCAAAGAAGCGTCGCGAAGAGGAAGAGGAAGAGGGACGAGGACGAAGTCGAGGACGTGGACTCGGACTCCGAGTAAGGTGGCAGTGCCGTTGCTCATGCTGGTTCTACTGCAGTGTCAAGCGGACTAGTTGCTTAGTTTTATTTTAGGGGTGTGTTGTGCTGAGCCCCCAGCAGAACTATGTTATGTTCTTTCTCGTTATTTGAACTCTTTAGTACGTACAAGTAGTACTAGTA
The DNA here is from genome assembly GCF_018294505.1 of Triticum aestivum. Taxonomy (NCBI): domain Eukaryota; kingdom Viridiplantae; phylum Streptophyta; class Magnoliopsida; order Poales; family Poaceae; genus Triticum; species Triticum aestivum. Next base: position 459,317,942 of record NC_057810.1, on the reverse strand, counting down.
TGTCTTACTACTGTTTCTTGTAGTTGGTACTACTGCTCGTATCTTCGCGTTCCTACTGTACTTAATACGTACTAGTAGTATAATTTGGGTCAGTCGATTTGTGAAAGAAGTTCGACGGAGCGAAGGAAGAAGACGGTAGAGAAGCTACCCCAGTATCTATATTAGGGTGGCAGGGTGCCCATGATCTATCTTATGAGTGTTGGGTGTGGAATGCAGTTCGCTAGAAAAATGGATCGTGCCCAGGGTTAAACGGATGGTTGGGTGGGGGAGCATGGCGGTGGAAGGCGGTTCAGGGGGCCGGGGCGGCGGATGCAGGCGGTTAGGCGTGTGGCGGGCTGGCGGCTTGATGCCTGAGAGAGAAGATGAACGGTGCATCAATTTCAGAGGTTGAAGAAGCCCTTCTGGCCCACAAGAGTCGACTGACCCAAATTGGTCCTTCAGATTGCAGGATCCACGTGGCATTCAAGTCCTGGAAGGTAGATTCTGCGTCTGCACCCGCTTTGCGGGCTCAGCATGGGAGCGACCGGCTTCCACCGCGACAGCCACCATGTGCGTCTCCTCCGCGCGGGCGGAGACAACAATGACACGCTAGCTCCTCCTCACCGGCGTGCTGGAGCACGGGCTCGTCCTCCTCTTCGTACGCTGCGTGTATAGACGCGACTCCACCAGTTGCTCACGTGCTTGGCAGCACGGCGGCATCGCGAGGAGGGACTGCAGAAGATGTGAGCGGGCGAGCCTTCGGCTTCATGGCACAGGGATGGCGGCGACACACGGTGATGGGCGAGAAATGGTTGGCCGGAGCAGGTAGGCGCCGGCATGCGCAACGGCGGCGGCATATTGATGAGTGCGCGTATGGGAGCTTAGTTTAGTTTTATATAGGGTTGGTCAAACTTAAAAGAACACGTACTAGTACACGTAAACATTAGACTGAGGCAGCACTTATATTAGTTACCACAATAACGATACATAATCATGTGCAAGCACGTGCACCGCGACCGCGCGGTCGATCGAACGGTGCGTCACCGTGTCGCGCTCGAAGGACATCCACCGAACCTTTTTGTGTGTGTGAAAACAATCCCGAATATTACTCAACTTTTTTTGGAAAAGTTCTTCACGCTACAATATTTCCATATATTTGAATTTAGCTTCAGTTCGTGTTTATTTTGATTTGGACGTTTTAGGTGCACCCTAGTTTTTTTATACTGATTTTGTGTGTGTGGCTGAGAGAGAACGTGTGTATGCGTCCATATGTGTGTTGTAGCGGAAGGGCAGTGTGGAGACGGTGTGCGTGCGATAGAGACATAGAGAGGTGTGAATGTGCAAATGATCATGCATGAGTGAGACATAGAGAGATGCCGATACGTTGTGTATACAAGAGAGAACCGTCTTCTATTTGTACTTGTGTGTGTGTGAGAGAGAGAGAGAGAGAGGAGCATCCGTAATAGAACAACCATCTCTCTCGATTCGTCCGTCCCTCGCACGGTCGCATGTAACACATGCATCAACGCACACATTTTGACAACCTCACCCGACCCCTGCCGACCTCAAGGCTCGCACGTCGCTCTCTATCTCGCACGCACAATCTCTTCACGAAAACCCTATTTAGCATGTAGCTTTCCGTCACATACACACACATTCTCTCCAAAGGTTTGATTTCTCTCATATCTGACACACACAAACACACACACACACACACACACACACACACACACACACACTGCGCACACACTCCCCCTTCCCTGAGCACACAATTTATCCCCATCCAAGGTTATATGGCAACCACTCTCACTTGTGCTTCTCTGCACCCCATCATGCACACCACCTCAATCTTCAAAGAGGGCATCGAGGAGATCAAAGACCACACTGCACTAGAGAATGCGGGGCCATTTGGAAGCAGGATGATGTGACGACGGCTGACTGACTCCTCCCCCCTCTCTCCCCTCGCATAAAATTATCAATCCCTCAACCCACGAGATCCTTCCCCTCTCGTCCATGTCTTTCCAGCTCTCTCATCAAACCCATTGTCTCTTCTCCTTCCACGTGTACAAAATCCGGATGCACAAGCATCTCACGTATATTACATGTCTCCATATTTCTCACTGACCTAACTTCTTACTCTCTCTCTCTCTCTCTCTCTAGGTTTGTCTATTACTCTCTCGCCCAGATACATACAATCTTTCCTGCCCTATCTGCTCCATCTTCGCAAGCTCTCTCTACATGTGTTCAAAATGTTGCTTTTATAATGGATGATGTAGAGTTCTGGTTGGTTTTGTTGCATCCTACAAAGTAATAACTATGAAATGCATTTGGATTTTCATTTGACTAGGATTATGTGAGTTTGAGCATACTGTGACGTACTATAGACCTCGTATACATCTTGGAATTCAACAATGATTCTAACTATTGAATTGTATAGACCATTATATTCGAAGTCAGTAGCCTAATATATTTATTTCACGATTACAACAAATGATTAGTTCAGTACAAACTAAGAAAATGAATGTGTACTCCCTCCATTTTTAATTAAGTCTACGTATTAGCATTGGTCAAAGTCAAGTTTTGTAAACTCTCGCAAAGTTTATAACAAAAATATTAACATATACAATAACAAATAAATACCATTAGATTCATTATTGAATGTACTTTCACATCATACATATTTGTTATGGCAAATGATTAGATTTTTCTATAAACTTGGTCAAACTTTAGGAAGTTTGACTTCAGTCAAACCTAATATGTAGAGTTAATAAAAATGGAGGGAGTACTAGTAGTTACTAGTACTACTAACTACTAGTACTACTCGCTAGTTTCTTAGCCCAATGACCCAACACGCCACACGGGGAGTTCAGTGTCACAAAATTCTGAGGTCGGCGGGAAAAATCTCCCGTGACCCTGATTCAAGCAGTGCGAAGTTACCATCATACCCTTCAGAACAGGCCTACGGATGATGCTTGGTAGGGGGCTGTTTTGGTAACTTCAGGTTCACCCTACCCAGCAAACCCCACTCCGGCACCCAGAGTAGTACACCTGAATACTCCCCATTTTTATCCCCACCACAAAATAGACTTCTCCAAGGCACCGCAGCCTTCGTGCTCCTCCCCTTCTACATCAGCACACTCGTCCACCGCAGCGCATCTGCCTCATCAACAACGTTGTACGCTGCACTGGATCCGGTCCACCTTCATCGTCATACACACAGCCTCGTCCCCGGCACCGTCCTCCATGGTCTCAGGTCTGCTTCCCGGAAGCCGATGCCAAGCGCAGAAGCACCACTGTCATGGACAATGAACTGACTCTCGTTGCCGACCATGATGCACAGATGTCTACGCGACCATCGTACTGCTCCTTGATTGGTAATGTGCGTATTGAATCTCTTAGCAGTACATGTGCAGTTCCAATTTTGTTCATACCTACCATTCAAATTTCCTAGTTGCTATTATTCCCATAAAAGTAATTGGTTATAGCCTCCATTGTCCAACAAAATATCACCTTGTAATTGTGTGTCGCTCCTGTATCACGTTGTGCTTGGGTAGGTTCTTCATCTGCAACCAGTAGTGTGGCAAATGATGGAAAAAATCAGAACTAGCAAGATGCCCATGCGTTGCATGGAACATCAAGATGCATTTGTATGAGTAGTTTATCTTGTGGGAGAAAAGGATGAACAAGGGAAGTCCTTATTTGCAAATGTGGAGAGGGGTGTGGGTATCTTTTTGCAAAATTGTCATAGTTTCCTTCCTATTCGTCGGATATAAATCGGACGGCCTATATTGCAGGATGGCAGGCACACCATCATCACCAACTCTGTTTTTTATAAGATTACAGATAAATATAAATATAAAATAAATATAAGAGTAGAGAAGAGAGTAGAGATAGCAGGGACGTCGGGAAAGGATCGTGCACGCGCGGGAAAAAGTGGTTTGGCGTGTGCTAGTTTTGGTGCACGGCGTATGGCGCGCTTTATAAAATCCAACACCCTCCCACCGCTCTATGCCTTGCCACCGCTCTGTGCCTCACCACCGCTCTCTCTCCTCGCTCTTTCTCGCCTAGCCGCCTCCACGCCACCATGCCGCCGCGTCGCCGGGAAACATGGGGTTACGGCGACGTTCGTGCGTGCCCCTCCGGCGGCTTCTCCGCTGAGATCCGGTTCCGTGGGATGTGCCTCGGCCTCGGCACTTTTGACACCACCCACAAGGCCGCCCGCGCGTATGACGCGGCGGGGTGGTGCCTCTAGTGGCCTCATAGAACACTGAACTTCCCCAACATGCCGATGCCGGAGCAGGCGCAGGAGCTCGCGCCTCCGCCGCGGCTTATCACCGACAAGGATCGTTGCGACAACCGGAGGCGGGAGCACCGTCTCAGCATCACCGAGATGGATGAGGAAGCCATGGCGCTGTGGCACCAACGCTTCCCACAGGACATCATCAACGAGAGCGAGTTCTACGCGCAAAGAAGGGTGGAGAGGAAGAAGAGGAGGGCGGAGCAAGCCGCCTATCACGAGGACAAGTGTACTCGGAGAGCGTCCGCTCAATTCAACATGAGGCTAGGAGTATCGTCGCCCTGGGACTCCGACGATGGTATCTTGACGCCTACATTGAGACATCGGAGGAGGACATCACCAAGGAGGAGTCAGACAATGAGGAGTAGTTGAACTATCTATTTTTTATCTATCTATGTTGTATCTAAGCTGAGAACTATATATGTCTCTCATCTCTACTTCTCTATCTCAGCACTCTGGGCCCGCAAAAACAGGCTATTCCGGCGTTGTAAACACTTTTTTAACGCGGGCATGTTGTGCTTCTGTTGGAGATGCTCTAACATGGCAGACGATTGCTTTGATGTTGCCCACAAGATGCGTGAGTATTACTAGTATATTTTCTTGCCATGTTGAGATTTTAAAACCATGAGTGCAAACATGCAGAGGAGCAATGAAGACCAAACACGGGATATTGGGGACATCTTCAAGGAGCGTGGCAAGTTAAAGAGGAGCTGCACCGAACCTGTAAAACGAGCTTTGGTAAGTAACACCCTATCAATTACTTTCGTTTTGCCTCATGTACTTCAATGTGTATATGTTGTAGTTTCTATTTATCTTAACCCCGTTTTCTTCGATGTGTAATAAGAAGAGTCTTAGTCGTCCTAATGCTTTCATTTTTAGCTTGATGTAGGAAGTGGGTGTTCTCACCTTGGAGTCTGTTTTTATATTTTTCCTTTTCAATTCACTTCTCCGAGTCCTGTTTATCTGGCTTCTACTAAATGGATCTGGTTTGCTCTGAGTATTGATCTAAAAAAAGAAGTAACTTCATGTCAGGATGCAGTTCCTGCGAGAAGGGAAGTATGGTCAAACTCGAGATCATGTTTCCAAAATGAGGCTGTATTACACACAAGGTGTCTGTTCCCTCATCATGCTGGATTAGACACAAGGTGCAAATTCCTAGATGATGCTGGATTACACATAAGGCAGGTGGAGTCGTCAACTATTCATGTCCTCGTGGCTCTAGTAAAGGCTGAAAGAAAGCATGCAGCAGCCCTTGAGAATGTAGCTGAGTTCCTGAAGAGCTAAAAGAGCAATCATATGCTCTCTTCACCCAAGCCAAACAAGAGATGGAAGAAGTCAGAAAGAAGCTAGGAGAGGCAGAGCAAGCTAGGCGTCTCCTGCTATCTAAAATTGTTGTCATTACAAATTTTCCTTCATAATAGCTAGGTTCAAATGTTTATCTAGTCAACATGCCCGTTGTGATGTCTGTGCATCTATTGATGTGGGACAAAATAAATTTTTTTGGGTCATGTAATAACAGCAATTACCTTCCAAACAATAACAAATGTAGCATTGGACATGGAATAGTTCACCCGCAAGCCCAACATTCCAAGTTCAACTTCCACGTCAAATTCATGTTCACATATATCTGCACATTCATAGATAATGTTCACAACCATGATTCACTTCAAAGCCAAAAAATGTGAGGAGAGTTATAAATAAAGAAAAACCTCTAGTTCCTACTACCACTGAGAGCACAACAAGTCAAGACCATGCGTAATTAATTATATTTTGGTCATTTTTTGACTAATCATGAATAACTTCTGGAAGCAGGTATAATTTCTAATGCCGGCCGCGGCTAGGGTCCATGATATTTTGAGCCAAACCGGGCAACACACCGGGCGTCTATGCCGGCGACGTGGTGGTCATAGCATCCGCGGGTTTAGAGCGGCGATGGCTCCCATGGTCTACTATTCCTCTGTGTCGGCTGTGGCCGCAAACGTGTTGGCCACCTCCGCCAGCATACCGCGGTCACGCCAATGTTTGTGTCGGATGGCGCAGCCAACCATGGTGCACTGGACGCTGTTGTCACCCGTGTGCCGGCGTGCAGCAACTGGCCACTCCTCTGAGAGCAGGCTTGGAGCGTCGAGTTGATGCACCAGGGGCAGGATATGGGGAGCATGGGTGTGGTGCTGTTCTTGCCAGCCGTCTAGCATCATTTAAATAGCGAGCGGACGAGAGGAGCCAACCGATGTTGTGTTCTAAAATGACGGTTGGCTCACGGAAGGACGTGTTTCCGGCACATGCGCGGATTCAATGGAGGCAGGCGGGGCAGTCTAAAGCCAGTTGCATGCGGCAAGGAGGTGTGTTCAGCCTGGCCTGCAGTGAGTGGGGCCCTCTTGGCCGGCGCACTGGTTTAATGCCTGCGCTATGAGAGGTCGCGTCTGTGTCGGAGCAATCACTCCCTCCAGTCCTTTTCTATTTGGGTAACAAAAGCTTGTTTTCCACTCACATTTTACAAGTAAAATTCATGGACAAACTTTGACCAAAATACGATGGGGACTAGTAAACCAGAACGGAGGTAGTAGTTATGAATTCCATTTTCGCTCCATAGCAATCATTCTAAAAACTACTTCTACTTAGTACTTTTAACGCGTCATTGAAAATTGGAACTCTTACCCAACTAAAAATGATAATTTAAACGTGGCTACTCGATCAGTGGCGACTGGCGAGCCACCGCCTCCAGGTTGTTCACCTGTGGTCCTGACCATAAACTCCTACGGATCAAATTATCATGCGAGCTGACTATTCCTACAAAGGTGAGCTCCACCACGTACCCGGTACCCGCGTATGCAGCAACCATGCACCTAGGGTTTTAGGGTTTACTGTATTTGTTTACGGTGCCTTTATGTAACTCTCATGTGTGCGAGACAGCGAGAGATCGACTGCGTGCGTGCGCCTCTTCTCTTCGTATGTGTACTCCACCGTTTGTCTGGTGTCAAAAAAATTATACATTAGTAATAACTAGCAATGTGCCAATGTGTTGCCACACGATCAAAGTAGATTAATACATATTCACCAATTTGATAGAAAAAGAGTCTAGTTTTGAAATACGTATATCACTAAAAATATGTTATGTTTCACTCAAAATATATTCCTTTGGCGGTTCTGATGAGATAAGGGAGGAATGTGCTTGGTTTCAAGATTCGAGAAGTGCTACATCTCTAATTCTATCTACTCTTATAAAAAATAGAGTTGGTGATGATGGTGTGCCTGCCATCCTGCAATATAGGCCGTCTGATTTATAGCTAACGGATAGAAAGGAAACTATGGCACTTTTGCAAAAAGATACCCACACGCCTCTCCACATTTGCAAATAAGGCCTTCCCTCATTCATCCTTTTCTCCCACAAGATAAACTACTCATACAAATGCATCTTGATGTTCCGTGCAACGCATGGGCATCTTGCTAGTTTTTGCAAAAATCCCATGTGTGTGCGTGTGTGATGTGTGTGTGAGAGAGAGGAAGAGAGGAGTAGGATAGAGTGCATATGTGACAAAGACACAAAGAGTGTGTGTGCGAGAAGTATCAGCTTAAAATGAGGCGATAATGTGTGTGTGCATGATCGAGAGGGCGTGTCTCAAGAAGGGACGAAAAATCTACATATATACAAGGAGCGCGAGAGAGACATGTACGAGATAGTGGAAGCTCGAGTGTGCGCATGAATAAACCTATCTGGAGGCTAGTCGATCAATGTTTGTGAGAGAAATACGATTCAGGGGTGTGAAAGCTAGAGTTTGGTGTGTGTGTGTGTGTGTGTGAGAGAGAGAGAGAGAGAGATGGTAGTCGAGTAGGGGAGTGGTATCAGGAGTTGTGTGTGTGTGTGTGAGAGAGGGGGGAGTTTATCTGATCGGTAAACAAATGAATAATGTCAGTTTTATAACTGTGATGGAGACGGAAAAGAGACCGCAACAAGTGTTGTGTCTGCGGGAGAGAGTAATTTTATTGGTATGAGTCATATCTAGAGAGATATAGGGTGTGTGAGAGAACCCTATAGAGAGAAAGACAGAGTGAAAGACAAGTGAGAGTGTGTGTGTGGCATTGAAAAAGAAAGATTAGGTACCTAGTGATACTAGAGAATGGTAGAGAAGTGAGAGATAATGAAAATCATGTAATGTATAATGATAGGGAGAGTGTGACACTTCTCAAGGGAGACGTCGAGAGACCATGTTTGTGAAAATAGGAGAAACATGAAGTGAGCGTGCGGGTGAGATGGAGAAAAGAGAGTGATAGCTACATGAAGGAGCATGCGAGAGATATGGGCGTGAAAGGAGATTCAAATAATTAGTCGCGTGTATAGAAAATGTCAACATAAAAGGGATTCAAATATTTGAATTCGAGATGACGATACATGTAGTTCATACCCGAACCAAAATTGATCTATCAAACATGCATACTCATATGAATTCACGTGCATCTATGTTATTTAATATGTAGAAACTACTGATCCATACATTTTAGTAGAACATAATTTGGTTAAATTTTTTTGAATTCAACCTTATGATTTTGAGATCATTGTATTAGTAAATCATATTATATATAAAGGAGCAGAATTATTTGTTGTGCTTTTGAAACTATATATAAAAAATGATGTATATAGAATTTTATTCCAATCGAAAATGGATCCTGCCCAAACAAAAATAGAATACAAACTGGATTCGAATTGAGTTGGCATGGTAAACATGCACTCTTGCTCTGCAAAAATTTGAACAAAACGGGGAAAGTCATAGTAACCGCCCGAAACCAAAATCTTGCGAGATGGAAATTACTGCCTATCCCTGACACGCAAAGCCTACCGGCTCGATTTCTATAGGTTTCGATAGGGGTAGGTTTGTAATTTCACTCAAACGTGACATAACCGCCTCTCACCCGAATTCATACACGGTGGGCGCCAAAACACAATGTCTCCCCGGCCAAAATTGACTCCCTCCCTGATTCATACATAGTGGCCGCCAAAACAAACTCTCGTCTACCAAAATCTCTGTCGGCAAATATTTGGTGTATGCGAGATTACCGTCCTATCCCCAAACGACTAACATTGCTGTGATATAGGAAATTTGAAACAGGGGCTAAGTTTGTAAATTTCCTCGCATTTGAGACAAGCGCGCCCTGAAGACATGGTTCCCCTTCCTCTCTCCCTCCATTTCCCCATTTGTACTCCGTGGGCGCCAAAACACCCTCTCCACCCTAGCCTCCTCCGTCTGCCACCCCATCCACCGTCGTCCTCCTCCACTATGCCGGAGCTGATACCCCGACACTGTTGTCCATTACAAGAGATCGACCTCTCTCATCCATGGCTTCGAACCGGGATCCTTGCCTCCCGTCCTCTTGCTTCATCCCCGCCGCCATCCACCTTGCGGGCGCCGCTCCTACGACTATCTCGTCCGCCGTGCTATGATATATCCCCCGCCACCACCGTCTACCCTCCTAGATCTACTTCCACGCCGCCGACAGCCATCGCTACCATAGTGCCGTCAAATTATCAGCAGATGCATACACGGCGCCGCACCAGAGGCGGTACTCTTTCGTATCTGCTCAACTTATTTATCACAGCAAGAAAATAGATCGCCACTGCTTTACACTGATTTCTTGTCCATCACTTACTTGTTAGTTGAAAGAAAACATTGGTCGCAAAGTTGCCTTTGTCCGATTTGCACCTTCAGATCCGCCATGGCACGCTCAACACTATAGTCGCAATTCTTATAGTTTTCCCCTTTTATATTCCACACTAGTTAAATGACTGTAGACTAATTTTCAAAATTGGGTCAACCGATTTTTGAGAGCTCGCCGGTGCGAAGGAAGGGACTCTGGTGGGGATGGTGGTTGTGGGGGGCGGTGGCCTGGCGGTGGTGGGGCCTCACCGAACAAAGAAAACTTGACGTGGGTGGGGGTGGCAGAGGAACACAGGCGGTGGGGGCGGTTTAGGGGAGGGCGGGGGGGTCGGGGCCAGTGGTTTGGCCGACGGCCCATGCTGTGTTCTGTATGGGAAGAATCATAGACAAGGAAGAAGAAGGGTTAGGAGACGTAAGATCTTCATCCCACCGCCTGAAATGGTCGACTAACCCAAATGAAAAAAGTCACATGATTTCCATGCAGACATTCCTTTATATTCAGTACCATCATCGTAGCTGCTTAGCACTGCTCCTGAATCCATCAAGCTAAACAACGTGCCACTCATAATTCCAAAATTGTTGCTCAAATATGAATCTGATATGATTTTGATATTACTAAACCAGATAATGTTTAATTGGTCGGCTAGTGTTCCTACTTTGCTTTCAAAAAGCACGTGCACTACATATAGAGAGACAGTGGGGAGTTGCATTCTTAATGTGCTCTGGTTCATCCTGTGTGGGCACTGCGCAACAAACATTTTATTATCCAAAATCTGCTTGCTCTTCTTTAGCATGTTCCTCTTCTATTCTTCTTTAATAAGTACTCTCTCCATTCCTAAATACAAGTCTTTGTATAGATTCTACCATGGACTACATATGGATCAAAATGAGTGAATCAACACTCTAAAATGTATCTGTATACATATGTATGCGATCCATAGTGGAAATCTCTACAAAGACTTATATTATGGAATGGAGAGAGTATGATAGTAGTACAGTATGTTCCTTGTAGTGAAGAGGAGCAGGGACATTTCAGTGTAGAGGTCTATTCGGTCGGTTGTAATGGACACTTTCAACTCTTCGACCCTCTTTGATTCGTAGGATTTTGTAAACATAGGAATAGGAATTGTAGTGGACTGCCCACTTGAATCCTATAAGATTAGCAAGGAAATGCGGGGAGCTGTGTTTCCTTTGAGAGTTACACTGATATTAACAGTACCGCACCTTCAGTTAAACAGAGCTGGTATATGAAGCCTTTCTAGTCGTACCGACAATAGTATCCTATATTTTCCTGCAAGTTCCACTTTGCTGATTTTACTTGTGATGCTTACGATTTTCCCGTTATATGTACACTATGATCTGTGTAGCTGCTTGGTGTCGCACTAGCAGCAGTCCACTCTTGAAGCTATACAACACACCAATCATAAGTCCAAAGCTTACTTCTTCAAATATGAATTGTGATATGATACTGCTATTAGTAAACAGACACACATTTAATTGGTCAGGTAATGCTCCCACTTGATTTTCCAAATGCATGTGGCCATATAGAGAGAGACATCATGGAATTGCATTTCTTTGGGAGCTGTGATTCATCATGAGTGGGCAACCACCATTGTATGCAAAGAAGCGGAACCTCAAGAATATGCTTCCTCTTCTGTTCTTTAACATGTTCCTCTTTTGTTATTCTGTATTTAGTACGTACAGTGTGTTCCTTGTCAGGAAGGGGAGCAGGGACATCTGCAGTCAACAACTGATAGAGCTGGCATGTACAAGATCGATAGGCTTTCAATTAGTAGCGGCAATACAACACCGTATTTTTCAACCAGATCCACTTTCCCAATTTATATATCCTGGTTATGGTGTACACCTTTTATGTACACTACGATCTGCCTAGTTTTTTTTGAAAGGAAAGCGGTGGGGGAAGCCCCCACGGCAAGTTTGTATAAATAATAAGAACCCAAATTCGTGCTCGTGAGGACTTGAACCTGGGTGGCTGGGTTGTACATCCACTCCACTAGCCAAGTTGTTGTGTTCTCTTGTTATCATGGTTTGGTAATAAACTCTCTATACAGTATATTATGAACCTATCATCTGCCAACTATCCTTACTTTTGGAGCCTACTTTTTGTGTACTTGTGCCAGATTATATTAATAAACGCACCATATTACAGCACACATGGGCTCTCTCATCAGAATCCAGTGATAGCACACAAGGGTTTATAGGGCACCCCTATATTAGAATATCCTCTGCATTATAAAGATAATCTCACTACTATTTATGTTTTCATGCTTCTTAGATATTATACGTAATCACAGTGAATATCAAAATCCAGCATCATAAGAATATTGTGGAACACTGCAATGACTTACAAAATTGGCACCAAGGCATTGAGTGACATTATGGATGCAATGAAACTCATACACTCCCCAATTGTAGATTCTTGTTCAGAATATGATCCTAATGACTATTCTGATCTCGAGGAGTCAAAGGCAGATGGCTTGTCCTGTTCACCCATCAAGGTGCATGTTCTAATTTGTCAAGGTTTTGATTGCGCATATCTTGCATAAGGTGTCTTGCATTTCTTCTACTTTGTTGCATCACCATGTGCTTAGTTTACTCATCATATATATCAAGATGCCATGCCCATCCATTATCAATATATATTCCATCTGTCATCATACCATGTTTTCCCACTCAAATAATGTTCTTGTGCATCAGACATCAAAAAGGAAGAGGGTGATTGCTGAACCTAAAGGAGCACCAGCAAAGTCCATGAAAACATGGTGGTGCCAGAGAAATCAGACAACACCCCACTTATATTGGCTCTACATCCAGTGACAGCAAACGTAGGACCGACTCCAGCAGACTGTACCCATACTTCGCTGGCCACACCACTAGCCCCACCACACAGGACCTGCACTCCAGCAAAAGGTATGTCGATTTCAGTTGCCACAACACCAGCGATACCACAGAAAAATCCCACTCCAGCAAAAAGTACAACAAGTCCACCGGCCGAAGACCTATCAAAACTGCAGAGACGGCCAATTCCTGCAGATTGGAACCCCATTCCAGTTATTCCTAGTTTAAAAGACAATGCTTTCAATGTTGTTAGGGAATACATGCATATATTCCCATCATGGGAAGATTATAGTGAAGACAAACACCATTTTCACATCTTCCTGTCCCACTTTCGTGTAAGTGCTATTATTCATGGTGATTATTTTCCTGTTTTTTGCTGACTAGACACATCAATGATTTACATTACATTGTTGTAAGTAGGCGAGGGTCAATCTGGATAGTCATTACGAGCAAAGCTTGCTTGCGCTTTTCAAGGAAGCATTGCAACAGTATCGGTGTTACCTGAGGAAATCACACTTTGATGGCAAGTCCATAAACGAATTTTCGGTGAAGTCTCCTGTGCTAAATTTAGAAGACATTGAATGGAAAAACCTTGTTATGCACTAGTCTCGTTCCCAAGATGAGGTACTGTCTATGATATCACATGACAATTTGAACTTCTGCTTTTTTCGCATTTGCCTTACATATCTCTTTTGCAGGATATCTGCTCGAAGAAGAATTCCGGTTTGAAAAGGATGACAAGATATCACAAATATGCTGCCCGCTGCTTTGCTCTTGTTAGTACTTGTTGTCCTGTATCACTGTACTTGCATTCATATCTGGTTCATTATGTGACAGCTGTATGCATGATAGCTTGCTTACCAATTGTTTGCTCCAAATTATCTGATCTGTATGAATGGTTACATTAGTGTAGAATATATCCAATGCCAATGAATTTTTTTAGCTCTGCATTGTTCTTGTAAGTACCTACTGTCCTTTATCAGTGTACTTATATTGACAGCTAGTTGTTCATGTTCCACCACTCTGTAGCTTATTTTCCTTTGCCCTCCATTTTCTACAGATCAGACCTATATTTACTCTTAGCATAAGGTTGTATAACACCGATGGTACTGAAGAAGTTTAGCCCTGCATTGCTCTTGGATGTACCTTTTGCATGTATCATTGTACTTACATTTATAGATACCTGGTTATGTAGCATCACTCTTCATCTTATCTTAAATATTCTCCATTTTTTCTTATATTATCACATTTATATTTACTCTTAACAAAATGTAGAATAAAGGCAATGCTTATGAAGAAGATTATGTGGTAAACTTCTTGAATCCCCCCCCATCAGCATGGACAAGGGCTTTATAGAGCATGTCTTCACCACTAATGTAAGTTTTTCCTTCTCAAGCCTTCAAACTTTGTTGTGTATATTTGGTTAGGCATGACTGCAACACCTGTTTATTTTTGGTGTTTGCATCAAATTGCATGTTTAAAGTTTATTATGTAGTTCATAAACAAAAGTTTGTCCTTCTCAATTTAAGTTTTCAGTTGTACAACCAAGTTCCTTCTTCATACCATGTAAATTAAACTATAGAGAGCAAGTAATCTTCTTTTGCACTGCATGTATGCTTCTGCTCTTGATCTGTAATCCAGTGGTGTGGTGAACCTACCTACTATAGCACAATGTCATATTCTGCGATGTCTTAACTATGAATAATGTCATATCATTCTACTATCATTTAAACCATCTCTTTATTTGCCAATCTGAAATGGGATAAATTGACAGCACACTAACCATTGATACTTATGAGTTCTTGATCTGTAATCCAGTGGTGTCATGAAGCTTCCAACTCCTTCACAATGTAATTTCCTGCCATGTCTTAACCAGAACAATACCATATTGTGTTAATGCTATTTTAAACTGTGTCACTTTATTCATCAATAAGAAATGTGATGAATTATCAGCACTGATACTTATATGTGCAAAACAAGGTCATCTGTCTGCTTGTTTCTCTTTCAGAGTGAGGAGGATATAAGTGTCAAACAAGCGCAGTCTCATCAGCTTGCTCGGCTGCTTGTGCTGCAGCTCCCGAGCAGGGCTAACCTTTCTTGAACTCTATCGAAGTACTGTCGATTTTGTATATTATTTTGTTGGCGTGTTTATTCACACTAGTGGAGATCTTTGATGCCAAGTGTATGTAATCTGTTGTCTGCTTGTGCTTTATTATCATAGTGGCGAACTTTGATGGCTAGTGGATGTAATGTGCCATAATTTCTTTATTGTATAGTCTAGGTTTTTTCTTATTCACGATGCTGCAGTTATTTTACTATATATATATCATGTCTTCACAGTAAACCGGCCAAACCGTAAAATTACGATACAGAATTGGGCCGTCATGCAAATTACTATGTATGATCTGCATCATGGGCCCAGTCATCTTCGTCCGTTAATAGGCCTAAATGTAAACTGGCCCACTAGTAGTTTGGGGCCTTTAATAGGCTAAGTAAACCGCCGGCCCTATATTTGCAAGAAAATTCAATGGGATTTTAGTAGGCTGAAAAGTAGGTTGGGCCTGAAACATGCCGAACAACTCACAGGACGACAGCAGGCCGAAATAGACCCCAGCCCATGGTTGTGACAATCACATCACAGGACGTTAACAGGCCAAAGTTGTCTCGGTCTTTGTTTGGCCCAATCAGATTATCAGCTGTGAGCAAGCCGGATGCAACGCGGGCCATAGTTAGGCCCAACTATATGACGGGCTTTTAACAGGCCGCAATAAATATAGGGCCAAAATGTTAAACGAGCCTTTAACAGGCTAAAACTAATATCAGGTCGTATTACTAAATGGGCCTTTAGCAAACAGAAATCCAGACCGGGCCTCAAGTGGGCCCAAAAACACAGCGTCCAGTTGATGGGCTGAATCTGATATGGGCCATAATTTAGCCCAAAGGCTCTTAAAGGGACGGATCTGATCTAGGCCATAATAT
Organism: Triticum aestivum; assembly: GCF_018294505.1. Classification (NCBI taxonomy): domain Eukaryota; kingdom Viridiplantae; phylum Streptophyta; class Magnoliopsida; order Poales; family Poaceae; genus Triticum; species Triticum aestivum. The sequence goes on along the minus strand of NC_057810.1, from coordinate 459,302,177 downwards.
GGCCCAGAACATGGTAGGCTATTAACGGGTTGGATCTCATATGGGCCTTTATTAGATCGAGAAGGTGGCAGGCTGTTAATGGACCAGATCAAATATGGGCCGGCATTTGGCCCAAAACATGGCAGCCTGTTAATGGGCCAGCCCACTAGTGTCCTCAAAATCTTGTGGGCCTTTAGCTGGGCCGGCCCATTATGGTCTGCAAAATCTTGTGGGCCTTTAGCTGGGCCGGCCCATTATGGTTCGCAAAATCTTGTGGGCCTTTAGTTGGGCCGGCCCATTTAATCTTTATAGGCCACTTTTGGGCCTGTTGACGTGTCAACATATCATAGGTGCAGCTCGCCCGTTGGATGCATGTGCCAATGCGGAGCTGACACGTGGTTCCATCGGCCAATGAGAATTTTACACGTGGAAAATCAGCATTGGTCGTGGCTGTTAGTGGGTTATCGGATCCAAAACTGGACCCGATAGCTTAATGGCGACCCGTTATGGTGGGTGCCATGTGTCGGTCACCCTTGACGGAAGCACTTCCATGACGCGGAATTTATCGTCATGGAAGTGGACACTTCCATGATGATAATTTTGGTAATGTCATGGAACACTTCTACGACAGCACAGGTATGACTATCTTGATTCTGTCATAAAATCGTCATGGATGTACATGCATCACAGAAAATGTGACCTACTGTGGCAAACACATATCATCATGGAAGTGTATTTTTTTGTAGTGTTACTTCATACTATCATTTATCTTTGGTATTGTAGATATAAGTAATTTCTTTATAAACTTGGTTAAAGTTTCAAAAGTTTGACTTAAAAAATATGGGTACTACATTATCAAACAGAGGGAGTAGCTCTTTCTCTCTCTCTACTATCTCTCAAGGGCCTCCCCTCTCACTCGATCTCTCTTTACTGAGGGATTATACAGTTACTGTGTTAGTGTATAGCTCCATACATTGTTTAGTTGACCGGTCAACCAGTCCACATGTTGCCTTGTCAGCTCGTGTTCTCTATCTTTGTGTGTTCGTCCATGTGGCAGTGGGTGAAAATAAGTAAACTAGAGGCCCATCTGACACGCGGTGAAGTAAACAAAGTTGAAACCACTCGCGGTAGCACCCCGCATGCTAGTAAATCAGCGCTGCTATACACACAATGCATGCACGGCCGATGCATGCATGATTCAGACATGGCAGCACCGACAGCTAGTGTGCATGCAGGAGCACTCTTGTGGAAGGAGAATCGTGCAGGTGTCATGTGTTGACTGTCGTGCCTGAAGCAATTCTGCTAGTAAATCGAGGTTGCACTTCTTCCGCGTGAAGGACGCACTCGTGCACACTACACCACTTCGCGGTTGCATGCACACAAGGACGCACTCACGCACACCCAGCACACAATACACACTAGCACACGTGTACACCGATGTCACCGCCGGCTAAGATGGACGGCGAGGCAGCTAACAAGCAGAGGTGGCTCGAGCCAAAACCATAGCCGGTGAGTCTGGACTTCATCAGCAACCTCCCCAACGACATGCTGCTCGTCATCATCACCCTCATCCCCACCAAATCTGTCATGCGGACCACCCTGCTCTCCCAACGGTAGCGCCCCCACTGGCACTGCGTCCCCCTCAACCTCACCATCGACAGCTGCCTCTGCGACAGGGATTGCAAACGCATGGCCACTATCTCCAAGATCCTTGCATCGCACCCTGGCCCAGCTAGACGCCTTGACATCCGCATGTTCAGTACCAACTGCAAGGTCCAAGCCAAGTTCGGTGAGTGGTTCTTATCCCCCATCCTAGATCAGCTCGAGGAGCTCAGGTTTGAAGATGGACGATGTCGCTCTCTGCCGCCGTCCGTGCTCCACCTCACGCCAATGATGTAGCGCACCAGCTTCAGCTCCTGCTATTTTCTGAGATTAATGTCGCACCCGCCCATATTCTCCCTCAACTCAAGCAACTCGACCTCTTCGACGTTGGCATCTCGAAGAAGGCTATGGAGCGCCTACTCCGCAGTTGTACCGCGCTCGACTACCTTCTCCTTCGATAGATCCATGGGTTCATTAGACTCGACATCTCCTCGACGAATCTCCAATGGATTTATGTGTCTTGCTGGCCCTGCAACCAGACATCAATTGGGAAGAGATCACTCAAGCTGTTCCACGTTATGGTAATTGAGAATGTTCCTTTCCTTGAGAGATTGCTTGTATCGGATCTAGAAGGTCCAACAAAAATCAGGGTCATTAGTGCGCTGAAATTGAGGGCGTTGGTGTACTCATCTGCCAAATTCTCCAAACTCTTTATTGGATCCGTAATCATTCAGGTACAGCATGCATCTTCTTCTCCGTCTTCTTAAAATTCGCATTTTTTAATTTCTTCTTGATGTATTTACGACTGTCATCCAGAAAATGATTCCCACAAGCTTGACCCAGTCTGTGTGCACAATGAATATCTTGGCAATAAAATCCGTCAGTCCCAAACTAGATCAAGTTGTTGGATTCCTTACATACTTTCCATGCATGGAGAAGCTACTCATCGAGGTGAAACTTCTTTCCTATTAGTAAACTGTAATCACAACGTAGCTCAACTTTTTCATAATTTTCCCAAATTATGATGACAAGTGTAGTGCTCACAACTGCATCTACGCAGTGCATCGAAAGAAATGTTTTTAGTATTTTTTCTCACGTGATCACCTACATCATGTTTTGTTGTACTAGTAGCCTAGGCTAGTCATAGTGGGAAGTAACTTAGACTACTAACTCTATGGTTAGCCTAAGAGAAAGTACTACCTCCATCCTGGTTTACTCTTCGTATTTTGTAGTATAAAAATTTGACCATAGATTTAACTGGAAAAATGTTAATGCATGTCACCAAAAATTATATCATTGGATTCGTATTTGAACATAATTTCAAATGATATAATTTCTGGTAACATGCATTGGCATTTTCTTCGGTAAATCCATGGTCAAAATTTTACACTAAATACGAGGTAATACAAAACTGGGCTATAACGGCCTGCCACTATGTAGGCCAAAACACTTGTCAACTTCACTTATGATGCATTTGTCATCGATGCCCTCCATTGCTCACCTGGTGCACCAATCTGGATCGCCTACTTTTCTCTGGTGCCAAATTAACTCACGCAATGAAAAAACAATTCCGTGGGAGAGGGAGAGGACTGAGGCAATTAAAACACTTGTTTGGGAGAGGGTGGAGGCTGGTGTAGTTGGTTTGATTGATTTGTTTGTACATGTGGGTCTGTGTGCAAAGCGGTGCCAAAATATTTTGATTTGACATCGATGTGTATTGTATGTGGCATACTTTTGAGAAATATGGCATCAACCACATAGTGGAAGGTAATAAATGCCCAACCTCTTCACATGCTCCTAGGTAAATGAGAGGAAAGAGAAGAGAGAGAGAGAGTGAAAAAATATCACTAGCCTTAGAGCCAACCCTATCGTATGAGCGAATGATATAGGTACCTCTTCAATCTTATACAGCCAACTGCTCTAATATGTTCTCTTCTTTTGCAGATAAAAAAAGACCTGAAAGTGAAAAATGTGCTACACTATAACAATCTCATCGATTGCCTTGATTTCCATCTTCCAGAAATTGATTTGATCGACTACCGAGGCAGCAGACCTAAGATTAAATTGGCTAGCTTCTTTGTTCTAGAGGCAAGTGCGCTCAAGGTAATGAGGTTTGGCGTTCTCTCGCGCAACAATGAATGGTGTGCTGATCACCACAAGCTATAAGCCTAAACGACAAAGGCTCCACAGTAGCTGAATTTGTTTTTGAAACATCAAGGCGCCAGAGACTCAATAATTTGTTTGCCCATTAGTGACTTGTCAGGGCGGTGTATTTTATTTTGTACAATAATGCTGCATCCACCTAAAGTAACGAAAGTTCTTACGTAAACTTCCTAATAATTCCCTCTTCGTAGGTGCAGCATTACTCCTAGCATTTCTAATATCTCTACTTCTCTACTCCTATAAAACACTCAGTTCGTGATGATGGTGTGTCTGACATCCGTCATTTCTGACCACTAGATCTGCATCTAACGATTGTGAGATAAGTTGTGGCATTTTTGCAACAAAAAATAGCCCACTTCTCTGCTCCAATTTGCAGAAAACCCGTTATTATCTTGAAAGCAACCACATCCCTCCCTTACCTCATCAAAACAGCCTAAGAAATATATTTTGAGTGAAACGTAATATATTTCTAGTGGTATATGTATAACAAAACAAGAGTGTTTTATTTCAAGTTTGTCAACAAGTACTATTCTACTTCGGATCCATTGCAACGCACGGGCACATTGCTAGTCAGTTTGAAACTTGTAATATTCCGACTATCCAGCATGAGGTACTATGTTACAATAAATGTTCATGTGCATAGGTGCAGCAATGATATACCCATTACTTGAGTACAATATTTATTATTACTCGTGGCAACGCACGGAAAATAATGTCAAACATGGCTAGTTGTAAGCAGGCTAGCTCTGCAGCCATGATGATAGTGACTGCACACATTGAGGCTTACTTTGGTATGCCAAACAAGGCGCCTACACTCAGGTGTCATCTCCGACGCAGGGTCTTGTCACTTCACTATGAGGAGAAGCACGTAATAATTTGACCAACGGGTAGTACAGTACTACTACATTGGTAGTACAACTAGTACTAGCACCACCGTCTGGATTTAGTAGTACTACCACTTCCATCTGGATTTAGTATTTGACTAGCAGTATCTAGTAATGCATGTCTCTACTCCTATAAAAGACTCAGTTGGTGATGATGGTGTGTCTACCACCCGTCATTTCTGACCATAGGTGTGCATCTAACGATTGTGAGGTAAGTTGTGGAGTTTTTGCAACAATAGCCCACTTCTCTACTCCAATTTGCAGAAAACCCCTTATTATCTTGAAGGCAACCACATCCCTCCCTCACCTCATCAAAACAGCCTGAGAAATATATTTTGAGTGAAATGTAATATATTTTTAGTGGTATATGTATATCAAAACAAGAGTGTTTTCTTTAAAGTTTGCGAACAACTACTATTCTACTTTGGATCCATTGCAATGCACGGGCATTAACTATGCACTAGTCATCTTACGAAAACCAAATAATCCCAAAAAATTTAGATGCGGTGCATTAACTACCCACCTCATTCCCTGTTTTTTTTGCCATGAAAAAAGAAATCAACCAATAGGAGACGTGGGGTGCTTATGCATTCAATGACTTGAGACTACTTAGCACAACATGCAGTGCTCAATTCTCTGCATGAAACAAAATTAATTACAAAATACTAGTAAACATAAATGTTCTCTCGTTTTGCCCCAACTTGGTCTTGGTGAGATGACTATACTACACTGGTACGGAGGGAGGGCCGAGGAGTAGATGGCCAACACACACGTGAATGCAACGCAGTCTGCACTTCTCATATAAAGGCTCCCCGCCAGTCCAATCTAAGAAATCCTACACACCTACATACCCTAACCAAGGGCAAGTGTGATCACTCCAATCGCAAAATCAGTTGACTAGAAGCTAGACCCATGGAGGTGACGAGCACGAGCATGAGCCGGTTATGCCAGATGGTCAACGATGCTGGCCTGAAGCCCGGCACCGAGGAACATCTCCAGGTCATGCTTGAGGCCGCCAGGGCGAGAGGCCTCTTGGACAAAAACTTCATCTCCTTGTTTGACGAGGTCCTCGCCGACTTTGTTGACAAGTTCACCATCGTAAAGAAGCTTGCTGACGACCTTGAAATACTCCTCCAGCCCATGCACCCAGGCTCTACGATGCCCTCCACCCTCAACAGCCACTATGGTGACAACCTCTTCGAAGCACTAGTGGCCCTACTACTGCCCTTCGTCGCGCCGGAGAATGTCCACATCGAGGTCGTGCTCGCCCCGCAGCACCTGGCGCAGCAAGACACCGTCGACATACTCACCCACGTCTACGAGCAATCGTCCACAAGGACTACTACGTGCAAGAGGAGGACGATAGGACACTAGCCTTCTTGGACCATAGGGCAACCTTGGACGTTATTGTTCAGAAGCACGTTGGACATGCCGCCAACGCCAGTGCTCCTCACACGTCAGTTGGTGACCCGGCGCACTAGGGCATGAGGATGCCGTTGACGGATCCGTATGTATCTTTATCTTTCTGTCAATTCCATGTAGTAGTATATTGTAATTATCTTACCTTTCGCATCAACTTCATAATTTTCATACGTACCATGCATGAACCGTGCCAGAACAAAATTTCTCCTTTTTTGGCATAAACTTCTCATTCCTATCTATCAGTCGTGCCAAGGAGCGGAACCAAATTTTACAACTTACAAGTTCAAAAGGAAAAAGCCTGCCATGTTCGCATCGCACCCCACATGGTTGGTCTAGCATGCCGCTCAAGGGGGAATGCGTGTTGCGTTGCATTTTCACTTACAAGTGTGACTGCAGTTGAGCAAACCAATATCGGCAAACCCCCGTCCTGCCCACCACGTGATGGCTGAATTAGAGAAAATATGAGGGAGAAGAGATAGATGTAGCACGGACTCCAAGAAAATTGGTGTTAGATGGGACTCGTGTGGGTGGTGTGTGCAGTACTGCTAGACGTGAATGCTAGTTATGGCCCATGCCACCCCACTATATCGAGGTGGTGGTTACGTAGAGAGAACACATTATCTCTCCAGGAATACGGTACACCAGTAGTACTACTCACATTGTCGCAAAATTTCCAGGAGTCCATGCTCAGCCCTCCTCTCTCTTCTCAGCCAGCCAGCAGACGCGTGGAGTGTGCCCATCATTTGTTTGGTCACATTCTATCCCATGTGTCAGTGAAAATGCAAGACAACCCACTGAACCTGCACATCTTTCACCTCGACGTGCTGGTGATGAAAAACAAATCCAATAAAGATCTTTGGTGGCTACTTTTGGAGTTACTCGAGAGTAAGATTCTATTTATAGTTTAACCCAAGATGCACAGCACGTGCCTTCAACTAGCAGTCCATTTTCTTGCATGACACGTCATGCTGGATGTCCCACGTGTCGGTAAAAGAAGGAAGATCTCGACCAAATATTCTCCATATTTACACCGGAGGAGTAGGAAAGACGACAAGCCATGTGCCTACATCATACATACAAGCCCACCTCACGCTATTACCATATTTCTCGGCCTCCGTGCGTCACCTAGCTCTAGTTGATGGTATACTACTACTAGGACTAACTATTGCACTAGCATACTACTACTAGTTCCATGTGATGTGGCAACTTCATATAACCGGATGTTGGCTATACTACTATGGTACTCACACTCCAAGAAGTGAGTCGAAAACCATTCATAAATTGAGTTTATCACATGCATATGCAAATGTACCATTCATTACATGCAACACGTCATCAACACACAACGACAACGATGATACATGTTGGATTATAGATTTTTTTTCCAACAAACCATTCTAGTAAATACTAAATTTTTATCACACAACAAATAACAAGCAATGAAATGAACTTCAGCTTAACCAATCCTTGGCATTGTAAACACTTGCTTTGAACCATAAGTAAGCCTCTAGGAAGGGCCAGCTATTTTCAATATCGAGACCAACGCATGACTCATCATCCAGACTGAAGCGGCCTATATCAGGACACATATTGTCATAGCCAGGGTAGGGAACCATAGCAATGTCCGAGGTATAGATACAGTTGCTTCTCAGAAATGGTAGTAACATTGTGGCAACGGCAGCTAGATCGCCTTTCACCATCATTGGATAGTTTTGTCCAAGGAAGAGCGAGTTTTCTCCAAGACTATCAATACGGAACTAGGAAGAAGGTGCTGGCACTAGAACACTAGTATCCATCCCGAATACCCTGCAACGGATGTTGGAATAGGTCCGGAGAGTGTGACCATGGGAGACAACACCTGCTTCCTTAGTCACATCAGCACTGCCCTGTATACTGATACGTCCATTTTGCATCATGCTTTTATATCAATATTTATTGCATTATGGGCCATTATTACACATTATATCTCAATACTTATGGCTATTCTCTCTTATTTTACAAGGTTTGCCATGAAGAGGGGGAATGCGACAGCTGGAATTCTGGCTGGAAAAGGAGCAAACCTTGGAAACCTATTGTGCACTCCTCCAAAAATCCTGAAACTCCATGGAAGTTATTTTTGGAATTAATAAGAATTATTGAGCGAAGAAACTACCAGAGGGGGCCCACACCCAGGCCATGAGGGTGGGGTGCGCGCCCACCCATACTGGGCGCGCCCCCTGTCTCCTGGGCCCCCTAGTGGCCCTCCGGTGCCCATCTTCTGCTATATGAAGGCTTTCACCCTGGAAAAAATCAGAGGCAAGCTTACGGGGCGAAACTCCGCCGCCATGAGGCGGAACCTTGGCGGAACAAATCTAGGGCTCCGGTGGAGCTGTTCTGCAGGGGAAACTTCCCTCCGGGAGGGGGAAATCATCACCATCGTCATCACCAACGATCCTCTCATCGGGAGGGGGTCAATCTCCATCAACATCTTCACCAGCACCATCTCCTCTCAAAACCCTAGTTCATCTCTTGTATCCAATCTCGTATCAAAACCACAAATTGGTACTTGTGGGTTTCTAGTAGTGTTGATTACTCCTTGTAGTTGATGCTAATTGGTTTACCTGCTGGAATATCATATGTTCAGATCCTTAATGCATATTAATACTCCTCTGATTATGAACATTAATATGCTTTGTGAGTAGTTACGTTTGTTCCTGAGGACATGAGAGAAGTCTTGCTATTAGTAGTCGTGTGAATTTGGCATTCGTTTGATATTTTTATGAGATGTATGTTGTCTTTCCTCTAGTGGTGTTATGTGAACGTCGACTACATGACACTTCACCATTATTTGGGCCTAGAGGAAGGCATTGGGAAGTAATAAGTAGATGATGGGTTGCTAGAGTGACAGAAGCTTAAACCCTAGTTTATGCATTGCTTCGTAAGGGGCTGATTTGGATCCATATGTTTAATGTTGTGGTTAGGTTTACCTTAATACTTCTTTTGTAGTTGCGGATGCTTGCAATAGGGGTTAATCATAAGTGGGATGCTTGTCCAAGTAAGGGAAGTACCCAAGCACCGGTCCACCCACATATCAAATTATCAAAGTACCGAACGCGAATCATATGAGCGTGATGAAAACTAGCTTGACGATAATTCCCATGTGTCCTCGGGAGCTCTTTTCTCATTATAAGAAATTGTCCAGGCTTGTCCTTTGCTAAAAAAAGGATTGGGCCACCTTGCTGCACTTTATTTACTTTCATTGCTTGTTGCTCGTTACAATTTATCTTATCACAAAACTATCTATTACCTATAATTTCAGTGCTTGCAGAGAAAACCTTACTAAAAACCGCTTGTCATTTCCTTATGCTCCTCGTTGGGTTTGACACTCTTACTTATCGAAAGGACTACGATAGATCCCCTACACTTGTGGGTCATCAAGACTCTTTTCTGGCGCCGTTGCCGGGGAGTGAAGCGCCTTTGGTGAGTGGAACTTGGTAAGGAAATATTTATATAGTGTGCTGAAATTTTCTGTTACTTGTTACTATGGAAACTAATACTTTGAGGGGCTTGTTCGGGGTATCTTCACCCCGACCAGAAGAGCAAATAGTTGATCCTCAACCTACTGAACCTACTGAAAATATTTACTTTGAGATTCCTTCGGGTATGATAGAGAAACTGCTAGCTAATCCCTTTACAGGAGATGGAACATTGCATCCCGATTTACAACTTATCTTTGTGAATAAAGTTTGTGGATTATTTAAGCTTGTAGGTATTCCCAATGATGTTGTCAAAAGGAAGGTCTTCCCTTTATATTTGAAGGGGGATGCATTGACATGGTATAGGCTATGTGATGATACGGGATCTTGGAATTATAAACGATTGAAGTTGGAATTTCACCAAAAGTTCTATCCTATGCATCTTGTTCATCGTGATCGTAATTACATATATAATTACTGGCCTCGCGAAGGAGAAAGCATCGCTCAAGCTTGGGGGAGGCTTAAGTGAATGTTATATTCATGCCCCAATCATGAGCTCTCTAGAGAAATCATTATTCAAAAAATTTATGCTCGGCTTTCTCCCAATGATTGCAACATGCTCGATACTTCCTGTGCTGGTTCTTATATGCTAAAGACTATTGAATTCAAGTGGGACTTATTGGAAAGAATTAAATGCAACGCTGAAGATTGGGGTTCCGACGATGGTAAGGAGTCAGGTATGACACCTAAGTTTGATTGTGTTAAATCTTTTATGGATACCGATGCTTTTCGTGGATTTAGCGCTAAACATGGACTTGACTCTGAGATAGTAGCTTCTTTCTGTGAATCTTTTGCTACTCACGTTGATCTCCCTAAGGAGAAGTGGTTTAAATATAATCCTCCCATTGAAGTAAAAGTAGTTGCACCTATTACATTTGAATAAAAGGCTGTCACATATAGTTACTGTTCCTACTACTTATGTTGAGAAACCTCCTTTTCCTGTTAGGATAAAGGATCATGCAAAAACTTTGACTGTTGTTCGTAAGAGTAATACTAGGACTTATACACCTCCTGAGAAAATCAAAGTTGAAACTAGTATTGCTATGGTTAAAGATCTCTTGGATGATGATTTAGATGGGCATGTTATTTATTTCTGTGGTGAGACTGCTAATATTGCTAGACCAGATGCTAAGATACATAGACTTGTTGTAGGCATGCCTGTTATTTCTATTAAAATAGGAGATCATTGTTATCATGGCTTATGTGATATGGGTGCTAGTGCTAGTGCAATACCCTATGACTTATATAAAGAAATTATGCATGATATTGCACCCGCTGAATTGGAAGATATAGATGCTACTATTAAGCTTGCCAATAGGGATACTATTAAGGCATTTTGGATTGTTAGAGATGTTGAAGTCTTGTGTGGGAAGGTTAAATATCCTGCTGATTTTCTTGTTCTTGGTTCCCCACAAGATGACTTTTGTCCCATTATTTTTGGTAGACCCTTCTTGAATACTGTTAATGCTAGAGTTGATTATGAAAAGGATACTGTTACAATTGGCTTAGAGGATACGTCTCATGAGTTTAATTTTGCTAAGTTTCATAGACAACCTCATGATAGAGAATCACCTAGTAAGGATGAGATTATTGGTCTTGCTTCTATTGCCGTGCCTCCTACTGATATGTTAGAACAATATTTGCTAGACCATGAAAATGATATGCTTATGAAGGAAAGAAGGGAAATAGATGAAGTGTTCCTTCAATAGGAACCTATTCTGAAACACAACCTACCCGTTGAAATTCTAGGGGATCCCCATCCACCCAAGGGTGATCCCATGTTTGAACTCAAACCATTACCTGATAATCTTAAGTATGCTTATCTTGATGAAAAGAAAATATATCATGTTATTACTAGTGCTAACCTTTCAGAGCAAGAAGAAGAAAGATTATTGAAAACCCTGAAGAAGCACCGTGCTGCTATCGGATATACTCTGGATGATCTTAAGGGCATTAGTCCCACGTTATGCAAACACAAAATTAATTTGGAGGACGATGCCAAACCAGTTAGAGATCCTCAACGACGATTGAATCCTAAGATGAAAGAAGTGGTAAGAAAGGACATACTAAAGCTCCTTGAGGCATGCATAATTTATCCCGTTGCTGGTAGTGATTGGGTAAGCCCTGTCCATTGTGTTCCTAAAAAGGGAGGTATTACTGTCGTTCCTAATGATAAAGATGAATTGATCCCGCAAAGAATTATTACAGGTTATAGGATGGTAATTGATTTCCGTAAATTAAATAAAGCTACTAAGAAAGATCCTTACCCTTTACCTTTTATTGATCAAATGCTAGAAAGACTATCCAAACACACACATTTCTGCTTTCTAGATGGTTATCCTCGTTTCTTTCAAATACCTGTGTCAGCGAAGGATCAACCAAAAACTACTTTTACTTGCCCTTTCGATACTTTTGCTTATAGATGTATGCCTTTTGGTTTATGTAATGCATGTGCTACCTTTCAAAGATGCATGATGGCTATATTCTCTAACTTTTGTAAAAAGATTTGTGAGGTATTCATGGATGATTTCTCCGTTTATGGATCCTCTTTTGATGATTGCTTGAGCAACCTTGATCAAGTTTTGCAGAGATGCGAAGACACTAGTCTCGTCTTGAATTGGGAAAAGTGCCACTTTATGGTTAATGAAGGCATTGTCTTGGGGCATAAGATTTCTGTGAGAGGTATTGAAGTTGATAAAGCTAAAGTTGATGCTATTGAAAAGATGCCATGTCCCAAGGACATAAAAGGTATAAGAAGTTTCCTTGGTCATGCCGGTTTTTATCGGAGGTTCATTTAGGACTTTTCTAAAATCTCTAGGCCTCTGACTAATTTATTGCAAAAATATATTCCTTTTGTCTTTGATGATGATTGTGTAGAAGCATTTGAAATACTTAAGAAAGCTTTGATCACTGCACCTATTGTTCAGCCACCTGATTGAAATTTATCCTTTGAAATTATGTGTGATGCTAGTGATTATGTTGTAGGTGTTGTTCTAGGGCAAAGAGTTGATAAGAAATTGAATGTTATCCAGTATGCTAGTAAGACTCTTGATACTGCCCAGAGAAATTATGATACTACTGAAAAAGAGTTCTTATCAGTTGTGTTTGCATGTGATAAGTTTAGACCTTATATTGTTGATTCCAAAGTTACTATTCCCACTGATGATGCTGCTATTAAATATATTATGGAAAAGAAAGACGCTAAGCCTAGACTCATTAGATGGGTTCTCTTGCTCCAAGAATTTGATTTGCATATTATTGATAGAAAGGGAGCTGAGAACCCCATTGCAGACAACTTGTCTAGGTTAGAGAATGTTCTTGATGACCCACTGCCTATTGATGATAGCTTTCCTAATGAACAATTAGTGGTCATTAATGCTTCTCGTACTGCTCCTTGGTATGCTGATTATGCTAATTACATTGTTGCTAAATTTATACCACCTAGTTTCACATACCAGCAAAAGAAAAAATTCTTTTATGATTTAAGACATTACTTCTGGGATGACCCACACCTTTATAAAGAAGGAGTAGATGGATTTATTAGATGTTGTGTACCTGAGCATGAACAGGAACAGATCCTACGCAAGTGTCACTCTAAATCCTATCACTACAGGAATCCAGTAATTTGCCATCTGCCATGGCGGACGGCAAAGGCCTTTGCCGTCAGCCGCGGACGGCAAAAGGCTCCGGCAAAGTAGGCTACGGTAAACAGGTCCTTTGCCGTCTGCTTTTTATGGCGGACGGCAAAGAGTCCTTTGCCTACAGCGGCGGACGGCAAAGAGGAGGGACGGCAAAAATACTGGACGTCCGCCAGCGTTAGTCCGTTAGGCGGCTAACGGCGGCCTTTGACGTCCGCCAGCGGACGGCAAATTTGAGCGCCTCTTTGCCGTCCGCCAGTTGACGTCAGCAATGCGTCAGCGCCCGCTGTTTTTTGCCGTCTGCCACGGCGGACGGCAAAGGCAAAGTCTTTGCCATCAGCTTAGCTTTGCCGTCCGCCACGGTAGGCAAATTTGCCAAATGGCCCATCTCTCAGGAAGCACAGGTGGGCGCCACGTGCCCCCTTTGCCGTCTGCCACCGATGGCAAAGGTGTCTTTGCCGTCCGCGGCGGACGGCAAAGAGCCTGCACTGCCTCTTTTTATTCTGTTTTTCTTATATCCAACAATTATCACAGGAAATATATCACAGCAAATATATCACAGGAGCCAGCACATATATATCCAACATAATAAATATCCAGCACATATATATCCATACATACATAGTAGGTTGCACATAGTTCCATCGATCCATACATATTACAATATGCAAAGTTTCATCATAGCAATCTAGTTTCATCATAGCAAGCGAGCAGAATACAAGAAGTGCATCAAAGGAAAAAACAAGCAATCCATCATAGAAAGCTGGCTTCCGTGAAGTGAACGAAACCTGCAAAATGACAAATAAGAAAGTTAGAAAAAGAAGACTAGAAGAAGAATTAGACTAGAAGAAAAAGAATAGAAGAAGAAGAAGAAGACTAGAAGAACAAGTATATGCCATTTATTAGCTAACCTAGGTGAAATGGATCGTTTATGAGCTATCTTAGGTGAAATGGATCGTTTATGAGCTAAGTTAGGTGAAATGGATCGTTTATGAGCTAACCTAGGTGAAATGGATCGTTTATGAGCTAACCTAGGTGAAATGGGTCGTTTATGAGCTAACCTAGGTGAAATAGGTCGTTTATGAGCTAACCTAGGTGAAATGGGTCGTTTATGAGCTAACCTAGGTGAAATGGGTCGTTTATGAGTTAACCTAGGTGAAATGGGCCGTTTATGAGTTAACCTAGGTGAAATGGGTCGTTTATGAGCTAATTATGCAATTTTTGACATAAGTTAGCTAAGTACATATCGTTTTAGAGCTAACTTAGGTAAAATGGATGGTTTATGAGGTCAGTAAGCTTATTAAGTCATTTTGGAGGAAAAGAAGCTAACTCTAGGTCATTATGGTAAGCATATTGGAGGAAATAAAGCTAAGTCTAGGTCTTTATGCATTTGTTAAGCAAAACACTAGAGAAACTTACCGTGATCAGGGAGGTGTAGGAGCGGGGTGGCTAGTGCCGCTACCTGGAGAAGGATCGTGCGATGCGTTTCTGGAGTTAAGCTGCACCAAAGATCATTTCCAATGTCTCGTTAGCATTATGACACTCAAATGTTAAGACTAGCAAGTAATGTCCATTCAAATTAAACTCACCGTGCTCCTAGGAGCAATCACTGGCATCGGCGGAGCGGGCTGACCGGACTTCTCGCACACAGACTGCACATTTGGTTTTCACAACAGAGTCATACTAGTTAGTAATGAGACTCAAATGTTAAGACTAGCAAGTAATCTGCAGAAGAAACTTACCACAAGGAGCTCGTACATGGCCCTTGCCTGCATGTCATTCCGTGCCCTCTCCTCCTCCATCATCTTTCTCGTCCTCTCCTCCATCTCCCGCTGCCTCTCGCCGCCTCCGCCAAAAGTTTCTCCCGTTCTATCTCTCTCACTCTGTATAGCAGCCTGCAACACCACTCACATGACCATTTGTAATCATTGATGGAAGCGCACACAATGTAATGGAGAAAGATAGCTGAGTACGTATTAACTAACCTTGATGGCGATTGGACTGGCCGTTCACGAGGCCTTATCTCAGGAGCGGAGCTCGACTGGCGCGCCTTGATCTCCGGGAGAGTGCTAGGACAACGGATAAGTCCATCTCCATGGCTATGGAGCATGGGACCTCTCGCCACCAGATATCATCAGGCAACTCTGTATCAATGGGACCCTGGCTCGGTTAAAGTCCTCCCCTTTTCCTCGCGCTTCCCCTGATCTCTATATTGCACGAGCTTGTGCCTAGTAGCGGCCTGAAGAGAGAAACAAAGTAAATTAGTAATTAAAGGGCTAAAGCTAGCATGATGAATGAATTGCATGAATCATGAAGCAAACCACATACCCAGTTCCGCCCGTACTAAATAAGTTGGAGCTGCCTTGGTGGTGTGGGCACACCTTCCATTTGGGCACGTTTGTCCTTGGCCTCTTTGTGGGTGGCCAGCCATTCTTGTGAGCACCACGCATTGACCAACACCTCCCAACAATCCATCCGATCCGCACACCATCTCGGAGGGCCTAAGTTAGCAAATAGAAACTTGAGCGCTAAGGCTATGAATTACTAAATGAAGGAATAAGTACAAGGCCTTAAGAATTACCTTCATGTACTTCTCCTTACTCAAGAACTTATCGCGGCACTCCTGCTTGGGCTTCTTGATACCACGCCCGGCGTACTAGTCTCGAACAGCCTGCACCCAAACCTCGTGCCATAAGTTCTGAGTAGGCGCTTGCACTCCTTGTGGATAACATGATCCGCCGTCCTCCTCGTATCCCTCCTCACACCTGTAGGAATGTCTGCAATCAAATGAGACAATATTGATTAGTACAATTAATAACTAGCTAGTTGAAGATTTTTAAATGCGTAAAGGAGCAATTAGCCAGAACTTTCTGATCACGACGTTGCCCTCGTCTGCACAAGAGACCGTCGATAATCTCACCCGGCGGGGCCGGGGCAGCCAAGTAGTGCTCCCAAGTCAATCCAACCTCTGGAAGCCGACCCTCACCAGGACAACGTGACAAACCCCGAAGTTTTATCGAATCAAGACTCCAAGGACGGAGTTGGGCCGGCAGGACACTTTCATGGTGGTCCCAACCCCTGCAGCATGACAAGGCCAAACACATAGTTATTTGAAGAAACGTGAATGCAGGAAGTACAAAAAGATTAAATTGCACTTACCTCTCCCCATCAGGAAAATCAACCACCTCTGCTCGCGAGTCGCCGGCACGGACGGGAGCCGTGTAGCACCACGCTAGTAGACGTTGCCCCCCTCCTCCCCCTTCTCATTAGTCGGCTCCCCGCCATCATCAGCATGGCCACTCGGCTCCCGCCATCCTCAGGCTGACACGGACCAGGTACCCCATCCAGACGTGTGCTCCTCCGGGGTCTCGTGGGCCGAAGGCCCGGTCGACCCGAGGCTCGTGGGCCGAAGACCCGTGGACCGAAGGCTCGTGGACCAGAGTCGGTGCAGCCTCCTCCTAAGCCAAGTCCACCCTCATGTGCTCGGGTGAAACAGCTGGGGGCGGTGGCGAGGAAGGCGCCGTAAGAGTCACCGCTACCTCCTCTCCCGCGACCACGTGCTCCACCTCCTCTCTTCTTCTTACCTCGTCCCCTGCTGGGCACCGGCGGTCGATGAAGAAGGGCCCGGCGGTGTCGCCATACTGTTCCAGCAACGCTTCGGCGGAAGAGGTGCGGGTGGAATGGAAGACCTCGCACGCGCCGACGAAGAAGGGGCCTCGGCGCGCTCCCGACCAGCGCCCACCATCTTTCAACACCTGCCATGACAAACAATAAACGAAATTAGTACAACATAAAAAAAGACCGACATGAATAATAATATGTGTATCACTTAAGTGTATCATCATCAAGTACAACATTAAAAAATTTAATACCTGACACTACTAATAATCTCGATCAGTATCATCAATAAATGCATAATCATCATCATCACTATAATCAATGACGGGCTCATAGGGTTCAGTGGCATCAACATGTGCAAGGCCACCTTGACGTAATCGGTCAAGCATTGACAGGTCATCCGCAGCAGTAACCTCTTCTTGTTCCGGCTCTTCTTGTTCCTCCTCTGGGGTGATGTCGGATTCACTGTCGCTGTCTACTTCAATGTTTTGGGGTGAAGTATAGCGGTTCTTGAAACGCTTTTTGGAAAGACGTGTCTCTTGGAAGAATTCTCCTTCATATGTGTCTGGTAATGTGGTTCATAATCCTTCCTTGGGGGAGATAGTCTAGCACGTGGCGGCACTTCATAAACGACATCCCAACCTTTCAGATTTGGATTAGTTTGGCAGGCCCACGGTAGATAGAATACTTGGGTCGCCTGTTGAGCCGTAATATAGACATCAGGAACATCTAAATGGGTGCTTTGGTTGATTTCAACTAGCCCTATATGTTCATGAGTCCTTCTAGTCTCCTTCGGCTGAAACCAATAACATTTGAAGACTACGACATTCGGTGGGTTTTCACCATAGAATAGAAGTTCATAAATTGCTTCAACTCTCCCATAATACTCGGTACCTCCTTCGCCGATAGCAGATACACAACAATTTGTAGACTTTCGGTCGGCCATAGATAGCTCTTTGCCATAGGTACGAAAGCGATACCCGTTGATGTCGTATTTGTCAAATGAACGGACCTTATAGTCAAAACCATTAGCGACTTGTCTCAATTCGGCGTCCATAGACTCTGAATTAGCCTACAAGTTTAATATGAAAGGATTGTTGCATTATGCACAAATTAGCGAATGTAATGAAATTGTCTAATAGAAATTACCATTTGTTTGAACCAAGAGATGAAACCGGGATAGCCACCTCCTTGCTTTGCGAGAAGCTCATACTCTTCGACGGAATCCTTTTGGATCTCCGCTCCATACGAGAATATGGCGACGTATCGATTGTATGACATACCCAGGAATAAGAGTAGTTCAAAGGAAATAGAAGTTGCGAAACAATGTACCGAGAACTTACTCGATGTAAGGCCGCACTTCTATCAGGTTGTTGAAGATATACAACGAAATGGTCTGCCATTCTTTGTTATCCAAAGATACTGGATGTGAAACACTAGCTGGTACGAGATTCCCTTTGAATAGGCTGAGGTTGGATCCACCCTTTTTAGGCTCGTCAGCATTGTACCGAGGCTTCGGATTATGCAAATGACGATTTTTGGCTTCGTAGTGCGCTGTTACGAAGTTTGCCGCCTCCTCTGTGATGAATGCCTCAGCCATCGATGCTTCAATTCTACGTTTATTTTTACATTTTTCTCGAAGCGTCTTCTGCATCCTCTCAGTTGGGTAGCACCAACGATTTTCCACGGGGCCCGCCCCAATCTTGCCTCGGTCGGGAGATGCAAAATCAAATGTTGCATTGGATTAAAGAAGCCCGGTGGAAAGATCTTCTCTAACTTGCAGATCAACTCCGGTGCCAACTCTTCCATTTCTTCTAGCACGCCAGGCGATAGTTCTTTCGCACAAAGAACACGGAAGAAATAGCTGAGTTCTGCCAGTACTAGCCATTCATCCTCAGGGATGAAGCCACGCAACATCACCGGCATTACCCGCTCAATCCATATGTGCCAATCATGACTCTTGAGACCAAATATCTTCAATTTATCAAGACTGGCTCCCCTCTGTAGATTCGCTGCATACCCATCGGGGAACATCAACTGCATTTTCACCCACAAGATAATTTCCCTCATAGCTGGCCTTCCAAGATTGAACCATGCCTTTGGCTTCGTCCAGTTCTGCTTTCCTTTCGGTTCTTTCATGTTTTGTAACGGCCTATCACATAGCGCCTCCAGATCGACTCTAGCCTTAGTATTATCCTTTGACTTCCCATCTATGCCGAACAATGTACCAAAAAGTGCCTCGGCGATATTCTTCTCAGTGTGCATCACGTCGATGTTGTGTGGGCAAAGGAGGTCTTTGAAGTAAGGCAGATCCCATAAGCATGTTTTGTGAGTCCAGGCGTGCTTAGAATTATACCCCTTGAAGTACCCTGGACGCTCTGGATCTGGCTCGAGAGCGTTTAACTGATCCAGGGTCTGTTGGCCTGTCAATGCAGGTGGTGCAGAGTTTTTGACAACTCTACCTCTGATGAAGTTCTTCTTGTCTTTCCTGAACTTATGGCGAGGATTCAGGAACTGTCTATGCATGTCGAAGCAAGAAAACTTGCGACCGGCCTGAAGCCAACGAAACTCAAGAGCTCCCTTGCATGTGGGGCACGGGAACCTTCCATGCACACACCAGCCAACGAATAGCGCATACGCCGGCAAGTCATGCGTCGAGTACATGTACCAGACACGCATTATGAAGTTTCATTTGCTAAAGGCATCGTATGTCTTGAACCCATTATCCCAGGCTTCTTGCAATTCGTCCTTAAGCGGCTGCATGTACACATTCATATTTTTCCCGGATAGTTGGGTCCTGGAATTATGAACGTCAGGAAAATGTTCTTTCTTTGCATAATCTGTCTGGGGGGAGAGATTGAGTGGAAAGACAAATACGGGCCAACAACTGTATTGGGCTGCCGTCATACCAAACACACTGAACCCATCCGTGCTGATGCCGACTCGAGGATGCCTCGGATCTGCCGCTTTGTCAGCATGTAATTCATCAAACTTTTTCCATGCAACACCATCCGATGTGTGTACCATCATTAGATTCCCATCTGCATCTAGTTCGGTTTGTTTGCCTGTTTTGTGCCATGTCATCTGTCTGGCCGTCTCTTCGACCATGAAAAGACGTTGAAGTCTTGGTACGATTGGCATATACCGAAGAACACTAACGGGGATTTTGGTCTGTGTCTTCTCACCCATACCGTTGTCTACCACAATATACCTGGAAGACTTGCAAATGGGACAATAGTTCAAGTCCGCATAGTCAAGCCTAAATAAGGCACATCCTTTCTCACAGGCATGTATCTTCTCATAGGGCATCTTCAGTGCACGGAGGATTTTGTCCGACTGGTATAGGTTTGAAGGCATTACATGGCCTTTGGGTAGAAAGCGTCCAAATACTGTCATAATTGCGTCATAGCATTCTCTGCCCAAGTTGAACTGAGCCTTCAGAGCCATTACTTGTGAGATGGCATCCAACTGACAAAGCTCAGTGTGCTCGTGGAGCGGATGTTTTGAAGACTCCAACATTTCATTGAAAGCCTTTGCAGATTCCTCCATCTCCTCGTCCGAATCCCGAGCATCATCATAGCCTTGCACCATGTTTTCCATCCCGGTACCATGCTCGTCGGTGCGACGATGATCCACCTCAGCTCGGTCACGTTGGGAAGACTCACCATGAAATGTCCACACCGTATAATCGGGCGTAAAACCACTCTTCTGCAGGTGTTTGCCCATTTCAGCCTCTGTCTTCTTTTCCCAATTGCCGCACCAGAAACAGGGGCACCAGGTTTTGTTTTGGCCATTTGCAAATGCGGCTTGCACAAACCCCTTGGTTTTTGTGAACCATTCAGCGCTCCATTTGTTCTGACCAGTGTGACCGGTATACATCCACGCACGGTCACTCATCTTGACTTTTAGAGCTACTGGACACACAATAATTATATATGTAATTCACCATGTATATATTCATCAGTTTATCTATTTTGTCAATTTTATTACGTCCATGCAACCTACACTCTAATAGGTAATGATAGGTCCTAATCCCACCCGTGTATGTGTAGATTGAGTTCATTTTCCCATGCTATGCTCCAGATCCGGCGCAAAATTTCGGCAGCACCTCCCCGCTGTTCTCCTGATACACGTCTCTGCAATAAACAGAGAGGATGTGTACCCGGAGAACAACAGGGGAGGCACTGACGAAATTTATGCGTCGGATCCGGAGCAAAGCATATGGGAAAACGAACCCAATCTACACATACTCGGGCTATCCATGGATAGCGTTGGACAATTCGAAAGAATCAAGGTTATAAATGTGCAAATGCATGCATATTTATAACTATGACGCTTTCGAACGGGAGACACATATTGGTTACGCATACTGATGATTCAAGACACATATATAGCTAGCTATCAAGTTTCATCGGAATAGATCAAATAATTAATGGGGGAGGAGGACTTGTCATTTGTGCTCACCCACGAACGAAGGGGCAGAGCTCGTCAAACACACGGCGAGGTCGAACACCAAACCTCGCAGCGATGAAACAACTGCACATTTAAAACTACGCGATCAACACAATTATATATGATGTTTTTCATAACAAAATCGAGAAATATATGACCTAACTAATAATTCACAAATATATGACCCCGTCGGCCTCTGGAAGCCAAAAAAACACCTTTTCGGGAGGTGTCGGTGGTCGGGGTGTCCTGTCGGTGTCGGGGTGCTGTGTCGGGGTCGGGGTGCTGTTCCGGGGTCGGAGGGTCGGGGTTAGGGGGTCAGCTTGTCGGGGTGTGGTGTCGGGGTCGGGTGTCGGGGTTGGGGTGGTCGGGGTCGGGGTGTCGTGTCGGGGTCGGGTGTAGGGGTATCAGGGTGTCGTGTCGGGGTCGGGGCGTGGTGTCAGGGTGTCGGGGGCCGGGGTCGGGTCGGGGTGTCGGGCCGGGGTGTCGGGGTGGCGTGTCGGGGTCGGGGTGTCGGGGTCGGGGTCGGGGGCGTCGGGGTCGGGGGTCGGGGGTCGGGGTCGGGGTGTCGGGGGTCGGGGTCGGGGGTCGGGGTGTCGGGCCGGGGTGTCGGGGTGGCGTGTCGGGGTCGGGGTCGGGTGTCGGGGGTCGGGGTCGGGGTGTCGGGGTCGGGGTCGGGGTCGGGTCGGGCCGGGGTGTCGGGGTGTCGGGGGTCGGGGTCGGGGTGTCGGGGGTCGGGGTGGGTGTGTCGGGGGTCAGGGGTCGGGGTCGGGGTCGGGGTGTCGGGGTGGCGCGGCGGGGTCTTCTTCTTATTATTATTCTTTCTTCTTCTTTCTTCTTCTTTCTTCTTCTTCTTTTCTTTCTGCTTCTCCCTCGTCCTCTTCCTCCTCCTCCTCCTCCTCTTCTTTCTTTCTTCTTCTTCTTCTTCTTCTTCTTTCTTCTTCTCCTTTTTCCTCTTCTATATTGTTATATTTTTCAACTTTCTTCTTATTCTTCTTCCTTTTTTTTCCTTTTTCCTCTTCTTCTACTTCTTCTTTTTTTCAACTTTCTTCTTCTTCTAATAATCTAAACCTATATCTAGCACTAACCTAAACCAACCACTAACCTAAACCTATCAATAACCTAATTAAACCTAAACACCAAAGAAAAATAGTAGAAAAAAACCAAAAAAATGCTCACCTTGGCTCCTCTCGATGGAGGATGAAGGGGGCGGCGCAGGCGCAGGGGTGGTGGCGAGCCTGGCTCCGGGGCGGGGGGCGCGAGGCGGACGCACTGGCGGGGGGGGGCTCCTCTCGATGGAGGATGAAGGGGGCGGCGCAGGCGCAGGGGTGGCGGCGAGCCTGGCTCCGGGGCGGGGGGCGCGAGGCGAACGCACTGGCGGGGGGGGCCTGCCTCCGGGGGCGGCGCCGGCGCAGGGGCGGCGGCGAGCCTAGCTCCGGGACGAGGGGGCGAGGCGGACGCAGGGGGCCCACAGTGAACCTTGCTTCGGCGCGGGCGACGGGACGCCGGGGCGGTGGCGGGTGGTGGGGGCGACGGGGTGAGGGTTGGTGGGGCCAGGGGGCGGTGGCGGGTGGCGGTGGTCGTCGGGGAGGAGAGAGGGGGACAGATCGAACAGAGAGAGATGGGCGGGGTGGGGCACCGTTAGTAACCTAAACATTTGCCGTCCGCCCCACTTTGCCGTCTGCCACTTGCTCTTTGCCGTCCGCTAGCGGACGGCAAATAGGGGGGGGGGCGTTAAGTTTTTTTAAACCAGCTCATCGGTGGGGCCCCTCCCTCTTTGCCGTCCGCTAGCCGACGGCAAAGAAGCTTTGCCGTCCGCTAGCGGACGGCAAAGAACTGGCTGATGGCAAAGTACTTCTTTGCCATCAGCCAGTTCTTTGCCGTCCGCGTTTGGGTAGCTAATGGCAAAGAGCTTCTTTGCCGTCCGCTAGAGCTGGCAGATGGCAAAGTAGCTGTTTCCAGTAGTGTATGGAGGTCACCACGCTGGAGATAGAACTGCACATAAGGTATTGCAATCTGGTTTTTATTGGCCTACTCTCTTCAAAGATGCTCGTAAGTTTGTCTTATCTTGTGATGAATGTCAAAGAATTGGTAATATTAGTAGACGTCAAGAAATGCCTATGAATTATTCTCTTCTTATTGAACCATTTGATGTTTGGGGCTTTGATTATATGGGACCTTTTCCTGCCTCTAATGGTTATACACATATTTTAGTTGCTCTTGACTATGTCACTAAGTGGGTAGAAGCTATTCTAACTAGTAGTGCTGATCATAACACTTCTATTAAAATGCTTAAAGAAGTTATTTTTCCGAGGTTTGGAGTCCCTAGATATCTTATGACTGATGGTGGTTCACATTTTATTCATGGTGCTTTTCGTAAGATGCTTGCTAAGTATGATGTTAATCATAGAATCGCATCTCCTTATCACCTGCAGTCTAGTGGTCAAGTAGAGTTGAGCAATAGAGAGCTCAAATTAATTTAGCAAAAGACTATCAATAGATCTAGAAAGAATTGGTCCAAAAAACTTGATCATTATGGGCCTATATAACTACATATAAAAATCCTATGGGTATGTCTCCGTATAAGATGGTTTATGGAAAAGCATTTCACTTACCTCTTGAACTTGAACATAAAGAATATTGGGCTATTAAAGAGCTCAACTATGACTTCAAACTTGCCGGTGAGAAGAGATTATTTGATATTAGCTCACTCGATGAATGGAAAACCCAAGCCTATGAGAATGCCAAGCTATTCAAAGAAAAATTCAAACGCTGGCATGACAAAAGGATACAAAAGCCCGAGTTTAATGTAGGTGATTATGTGTTATTATTCAACTCTCGTTTAAGATTTTTTGCAGGAAAAATTGTCTCTAAATGGGAAGGTCCTTACGTTATCGAGGAGGTCTATCGTTCCGGTGCCATAAAAATCAACAACTTCGAAGGCACAAGTCCGAGGGTGGTGAATGGTTAAAGAATTAAACATTATATCTCAGGTAATCCTATCAATGTTGAAACTAATATTGTTGAAACCGTAACCCCGGAGGAATACATAAGGGACACATTCCAGAACGTTCCAGACTCCGAAAAAGAATAGGTATGTGGTACGGTAAGTAAACCGACTCCACAACAATCCTAAAGGCAATTTTTATCCGTTTTGGAATATTTAAGAATTTTAGGAAGAAAGAAGTAATCCGGGAAGGACACGAGGCCTCCACGAGGGTGGAGGGCGCGCCCACACTTCCTGGGCGTGCCCCCCTGTCTCGTGGCCACCTCGTGTGCCTCCCGGACTCCGTTTTCTTGCATGTTACGTATTTTGGTCTGTAAAAATTCATTATATAATCTCCCGAAGGCTTTGACCACCGTATCACGCAAATATCCTCTGTTTTCATTTCAAGCTATTTTTTTGACAGATCTATAGCATCATGACGTCTCCAAGCGCTCCCAAGGACAAATTTTTTGAGAGGGTTATCAACCCCTATCTCGTGGAGGTGCTGCAACACCCTCAAACCATTGAGATGCGTGAGGGGGTGCTGCACATCCGCGATGTGGAGGGACCAAGGCGTACCGGAAGCATGGAGACAAAGCTCGAAGCCATGGAGCAACAAGTTTTCAAGTGCCAAGGGATGGTGGAGCGTGGACTCAACGCCAACCAGATGATGATCACGGAGTTCACCAACAACCACAAGCTAGATGCCAAGGTCATTGGGGAGACCATCTTCAAGCTTCAAGAGAAAATCAAGCACCTCCAAGCCAGATCAATGACCTTCAAAACCAAAACTGTGAGTATGAATATAGATTCAAGAGGATGAGTTTGGCTGCAGATTTAAGGATCCCGTAGACTCGATCATCCTTCTATGATGGTGAGCCTATGCCTTGGAAGATGGATGACAAGCCTAGATCATCAACAACTCCTACTTCACCACCTCTAAGGACATAATCACATGGGTATGAGCACTCCCCTTGGCAACTGCCAAGCTTGGGGGAGGTGCCACCGTATCGTATCACCATCACACAACTATCTTTACCATTTTATTTAGTTCGATCCTTTTAGTAGTATCTTGATCTAGTAGATTGAAGTTTTAGTATCAAGTAGTTTTGAGTTTTTCTTTGTGATCTCTTTATGTAATCGAGTCCATGAGCTATCTATAATAAAGATTAGTGTTGATTCAAGGGCTTTGCTATCTTTCCATGATCTTGAGAAAGTAGAAAGAATAAGAAGAATAAAGAGTTCATATTGATCTTATGGATAGTAATGACTTCACACATAGAAAGTATGAGGCATAAAGTTGTTGAGAGTTGACAAACGTAGTTTTGGTCATCGTTGCAATTAATAGGAAGTAATAAGGAAGGAGAGGTTTTCACATACAAATATATTATCTTGGACATCTTTTATGATTGGGAGCACTCATCTAAAAGAGTTGATGTTGGACAAGGAAGACAATGTAATGGTTTATGTTTTCTCGCATCTCAGTTAAAGTATATTGTCATTGATCTTCCCAACATGTTGAGCTTGCCTTTCCCCCTCATGCTAGCCAAATTCCTTGCACCAAGTAGAGATACTACTTGTGCTTCCAAATATCCTTAAACCAGTTTGCCATGAGAGTCCACCATACCTACCTATGGATTGAGTAAGATCCTTCAAGTAAGTTTTCATGTTGCAGGCAATAAAAATTGCTCTCTAAATATGTATGAATTATTAGTGTAGAGAAAATAAGCTTTATACGATCTTTTTATGGAAGCAATAAAAGCGACGGACTGCATAATAAAGGTCCATATACAAGTGGAAATATAAAGTGATGTTCTTTTGCATTAAGATTTTGTGCATCCAACCCTAAAAGAACATGACAACCTCTACTTCCCTCTGCGAAGGGCCTATCTTTTACTTTATGTTTTTACTTTATGCTTGAGACAAGGTGATCTTCACCTTTCCCTTTTTCATTTTATCCTTTGGCAAGCTCCTCGTGTTTGAAAGATCTTGATATATATATATATATCCAATTGGATGTAAGTTAGCATGAATTATTATTGTTGACATCACCCAAAGGTGAATACGTT
Source organism: Triticum aestivum (assembly GCF_018294505.1). Lineage (NCBI taxonomy): Eukaryota > Viridiplantae > Streptophyta > Magnoliopsida > Poales > Poaceae > Triticum > Triticum aestivum. The sequence continues at coordinate 459,275,852 of NC_057810.1, read as the reverse complement.
GGGAGGTAACACAATAAGCCCCTATCTTTCTCAGTGTCCGGTTGAAACTCCATAACCACAAGTACTGCGTGAGTGTTAGCAATTGTAGAAGACTATATGATAGTTGAGTATGTGGATTTGCTGAAAAGCTCTATTCTTGACTCTTTCTGATGTTATGATAAATTGCAATTGCTTCAATGACTGAGATTATAGTTTGTTAGTTCCCAATGAAGTTTCTGAACCATACTTGACATTGTGAATTGATTGTTACTTGAGCATAAGAAATCATATGATAAAATCTATTTATGTTGCCGTTATAAGAATGATCATGATGCCCTCATGTCCGTATTTTATTTTTATCGACACCTCTATCTCTAAACATGTGGACATATTTTTCGATATCGGCTTCCGCTTGAGGACAAGCGAGGTCTAAGCTTGGGGGAGTTGATACGTCCATTTTGCATCATGATTTTATATCAATATTTATTGCATTATGGGCTGTTATTACACATTATATCTCAATACTTATGGCTATTCTCTCTTATTTTATAAGGTTTGCCATGAAGAGGGGGAATGCCGGCAGCTGGAATTCTGGCTGGAAAAGGAGCAATCCTTGGAAACCTATTCTGCACTGCTCCAAAAATCCAGAAACTCCACGGAAGTTATTTTTGGAATTAATAAGAATTATTGAGCGAAGAAACTACTAGAGAGGGACCACACCCAGGCCAGGAGGGTGGGGGCCGCCCATCCCTACTGGGCGAGCCCCCTGTCTCCTGGGCCCCCTGGTGGCCCTCCGGTGCCCATCTTCTGCTATATGAAGGCTTTCACCCTGGAAAAAAGCAGAGGCAAACTTACGGGACGAAACTTCGCCGCCACGAGGCGGAACCTTGGCGGAACCAATCTAGGGCTCCGGTGGAGCTGTTCTACCGGGGAAACTTCCCTCCGAGAGGGGGAAACCATCACCATTGTCATCACCAATGATCCTCTCATCGGGAGGGGGTCAATCTCCATCAACATCTTCACCAACACCATCTCCTCTCAAAACCCTAGTTCATCTCTTGTATCCAATCTCGTATCAAAACCACAAATTGGTACCTGCGGGTTGCCAGTAGTGTTGATTACTCCTTGTAGTTGATGCTAATTGGTTTACTTGGTGGAAGATCATATGTTCAGATCCTTAATGCATATTAATGCTCCTCTGATTATGAACATGAATATGCTTTCTGAGTAGTTACGTTTTTTCCTGAGGACATGGGAGAAGTCTTGCTATTAGTAGTCATGTGAATTTGGTATTCGTTCGATATTTTGATGAGATGTATGTTGTCTTTCCTCTAGTGGTGTTATGACACTTCACCATTGTCCTCAGGAAGCATTAAGATATTTTGATGAGATGTATGTTGACTACATGACACTTCACCATTATTTGGGCCTAGAGGAAGGCATTGGGAAGTAATAAGTAGATGATGGGTTGCTAGAGTGACAGAAGCTTAAACCCTAGTTTATGCATTGCTTCGTAAGGGGCTGATTTGGATCCATATGTTTAATGTTGTGGTTAGGTTTACCTTAATGCTTCTTTTGTAGTTGCAGATGCTTGCAGTAGGGGTTAATCATAATTGGGATGCTTGTCCAAGTAAGGGCAGTACCCAAGCACCGGTCCACCCACATATCAAATTATCAAAGTACCGAACGCGAATCATATGAGCATGATGAAAACTAGCTTGACAATAATTCCCATGTGTCCTCGGGAGCTCTTTTCTCATTATAAGAAATTGTCCAGGCTTGTCCTTTGCTACAAAAAGGATTGGGCCACCTTGCTGCAATTTATTTACTTTCATTGCTTGTTACTCGTTACAATTTATCTTATCACAAAACTATCTATTACCTATAATTTTAGTGCTTGCAGAGAAAAACTTACTGAAAACCGCTTGTCATTTCCTTCTGCTCCTCATTGGGTTCGACACTCTTACTTATCGACAGGACTACGATAGATCCCCTACACTTGTGGGTCATCATATACATACAAGAAGAGGTGATCCATCGGAATAAGTTGCCAGGCGCCACTAAGTATGTAGGTCCTGCTCATCCTCATGCTCGTGATCATCACCATCGTCATCTCCCCCTTGGTTATAAATGCTTTTCAAGTATAGGTGGTGGAATGTTCACATGACCATGGAAACACAAGAAGGTTAATTAGTACGGGGATACTAACTCTCATGCATGTGGATGAAACAATTCTAATTATGGTGGAAGACAAACGTACCGAAACAATAAGGATTACATGCAAAAATAGTGCCACGAGTGGTGGCAGCAAACATAAGACGCTCATATTGAATTGTATCACAGTACTCATCCATGTACAGAAATTGATTTTTGAGCAATATCCATCAAGGTGTGGAAGTAAGGACGGGAATAAGCTTGTCGAAGATAGCAACAACATGATAGTTCATGTAATCCCAAGGGAGGTTGGGAACTCGACAAATTGCTATCTTCTGTAGACGATAGTCACCATGATCGTATTTGAATGTACGTAGATCATATGTGTGCTCAACCTCAGGGCACTCTAAGATTTTTGGAAGTGGAACCCGGTGACGAGTGTACACATTGAAAAGTTCCCACTCGCAGTTGTACCCAATATAAACAACCCAATCTGCATTTGCATCTGCCCAGGCCTTACCCTTAAGCGATGGCATCTTAACATCACACGTATCATTATCAAGTGGCATCAACTTGCACAAGGGGAGGCTTCCATCGTCCCCGCACCAGCGAGTAGGGTCATGGCGAAGAAGATAGGGGAGATCAAACCGCTCCTGAACCCTTGGATTCTTTGTAATGATGTTATTTGTTGAGTCGAGAATGGTCTTGAATGAACATGTCATGTTATCTGAGGTGATGACATAGCACCGATCAAAGAGTTCCTCCACCACGTCGTCTTTCAGACTGGGGAAAGAATAACGGGGTTGTTTCCGGCTTGTTCCCTCCATGGAGAAGACGATCGAACAATAGCAGAAGGAACACGGAAGGCAAATGGAGGGAGAAAGAGCATGCGACATCAGTTCCAAATCGAGAGGGAAAGGCAAAGAGGCGGTGGACGTTTGCCACGGTACAGGAAGAGGCACCCTGGCCTACATAGACGTTCGTTCGGAAATTGTACAAAAGGACTCGCCATCGTCTCACCAACATGTTGGAACGGGACCACATGTCAATGAAACAAGGTGTGTCATTTCTCGTGCAAAATGTGATTTGGCCGTGTTCGCCCGAGGTGCCTCATTATTTCTCGACTTTATTTTTTAATGGTGTAACGTTCAGTTTTGAAGTACAACTAATTGGTATTGTATGCAGAGAAAATATAAACTACTCTACCACTACTCCACCTCTAGTACTAGTATCAAAAAAGATATATAGGCTGGAGCTTCAGTGCTTCCTTCCTAAGGGCTACCCACTTGCTTCTCACACTACTGTTGGCGATATAACTATTGAGTGTAAACCGCCCGGGAGGGGCCGGTTCACCCTCAACTATATTGAAGCCCACGAAGACTCAGACGATGGCGCTTTACTATGAAGCTTAGAGGCCCGGAGCCCAAAGGCAGATTAGGGCCCATAGTGGTAAACCGCCATAGTCATATAACTTGTGTTGTAAGATAAGGAAAGGAGAGACCGAGTCGAACACTGGTATGAGTCGGCCTCGGGACTCTGTAAACCGGCCGGACGTCAACCCGTGTATATAAGGGGACGACCAGGCGGCGGTTCAGGGATAAGAAACACAACTCGATAGCCAGGCATAGCTTGTTTAGCTCCCTGGTTAGCGAGACCCCAATAATCCCATCACAACTAGACGTAGGCCTTTACCTTCATCAAAGGGGCCGAACTAGTATAAAATCCCTCGTGTCCTTTGTCCAGTTTAACCCCTTTAAGCCAACCCGATGCGATGGCTCCAAGACTAAGTCCTTACACGAGGACATCTGACGTGATATTTCCACGACAGTTGGCGCCCACCATGGGGCTATCGATGATGGTTTCGAGTTCTTGAAGGGCAGCTTTGAAGGACTCAAACGATACGATGTGGGCCGGATGACCAAGAGTCATCGCGGCAAGCTCTAGATCGATGATGCAGGCTGGGGCCCCGAGGCCGGCTCAATCGAGTACGGGTACCGGGTCCCCTTCGGTGGAATTCACATCTTCATCGGCAAGATTGGCGAACCGGGCCCTGAGCCGGACACCTGCACCGACCTCGTCGAAACGGCTCAGCGTGCAAGTCCCACCTGGATTCAGCCTACCGTGAAGCGTGCATTCGTGGAGTGTGTCCAGGGGATCGGATCTGAACCGATGTCTGAGGGTGAGACGGTCGCTTATTCCGACGGCGAATCATCTGCTGGTGAAACCGAATCCCTATACCAAGTTCAGGATGGCGTGTTTGAAGGGTATTCCGATGGCACCAGTATTCTAGAATTTCTTGAACCGCTGAACCACGTTGGAATCTTCATGGACAAAACACAGCCAACCTTGCAAAACTCTACTGCGGCGGTGTCTGGACCGGTGGCAGGGGCAGGAGGCTCCGCGCGCCGGCCGGCTCAAGTTCTCTCTGGTTTGATGGATACTTGGGCGACCTTGTTGACCATGGCAGTTACACCGGCGACGCAGGATCAGCACAATGCGGACATTGCGAGCCTAAAAGATCAGATAACGCAAGCCAAGGCGGACTTAGCGGCTGAGGAAACCAGGATGGCGGAGGAACGGTCCGCTTTAGATGCCCAGGTGTAGAGGATTCAAGCCGAGAATTATCGACTTTCGATGGATCATAACCCTTCAAATCAAGTATTTTGGAGGAGACATCAATCTCGCTTGTCGGCGGATTACAATGCGATGAATCTCTTTGATACACCAGGAGCAGGGACTAGCAACCCAGTGGCAGTGAACCGGACCATGATACAGAGGACTGGAGTGCCGGATCAACCTCAGGTGATGGGTCCACCTCAGCGTACGGACAACCCACCGCGGTATTACCACACCACCGCCGGGTTACTTCTCTACCCCATTGGACAATATGATAGCAGCAGCATCCCGGTTGGCCGCTATTCCGATAGAAGGTGAATCGCCGGCAACGGTTGAGACACGGCGGGCCAGGGATCTTCTTCAAACAGCTCTAACACAGCAGCAAGCTTACTCGTATAGCCGAGACAGGGTTCACTCAACTCCACGACCGAGCAAAAGCTATAGGAGGCATATAGATGAACCGGAAGTGTCCAGTAGTGCGCGGCGCCGCATTGTCCCTCAAGGGCCTAATCCGGCGCGTGGTGATGTGAACACTTATGACGCGGTGGATAATGGCAGAGCATGAAGGGAGGCCGCTTTAGCAGCACAACATACGGGTCGATACCAACCCACCCCGGTTCAGCCAGCAACGTTAGTGGACCGAGGCATCGGACTTGCTTTCAGTTCATGGGGAGTGTCGTATCTTATTCCGGCTCTCCGTAATGTGCGATTGCCTAAGGACTTCAAGGGCCCATGTAAGGTGCCGAATTACACCGCTGATCAGCCACCCGAGGCGTGGGTGGAAAGTTATGAGATGGCAATGGAGATATTGGACATTGATTAAGCGGCTTGTGCAAAGTACTTCACGATGATGTTGGAGGGAACAACCCGTACTTGGTTGAAAAACATACCACCTAACTCCGTCGAGTCATGGGACCAGTTGAAGGCCCGGTTTATAGCCAATTTCAAGGATACATGTAAGCAGCCCATGTCCATTGTGGATCTGGACGCCTGTGTGCAAGGGGAGAACGAGTAAACAACTCATTGGGTGCACCGGGTTTCAGAAGTCTTGCATTCATCGGACCGTAATAATGCTGGCTCGGCAATCATCACCTTGGTTCGTAATTGCCGGTTTAAGTCACTGAAGATGAAGTTGGGATGGCTCAAGCGCCACTGCAATGACATGGGCACCCATATGGCCGCCTTGGTCAAGTATGCCAATTCTGATAATACCAAGGATCCCGATTCCGATGAGGAGAAATCGGAGAAGGGAAAGAAGAACGGCGGTGCAAAGGGACAGCAGCACAACCAAGGAGTCCATGGGAATAACGGTAAGCGTAAAGAGGATTCAGATTTTGTAGCTAATGCTAATGTGTAGCGTCATAAGGGTAAACCGCCCCAGCGCGGCGGCGGAATGAATCTGGAGCGTTTGTTGAATCAGCCCTGCCCAAAGCATGGGACCAAGGAGGTTCCTGCAACGCATCTCTGGAAAGATTGTTACATTATGAAGGAGTTCAAAAACTCTGATCTTTTCCGGTATGATCAGGGTCCATCGAGCGGTTCAGGTCCATGTTTTCATGGTGGCGGCGGTTCAAACTCTGGATTTCAGAATAATCAGGGCAACCAGAACAACCAAGGTAGTAATAGCCAGCAGAGTAATCAAGGAAGTCAGCAGCAGTCGGGTTACCAGAGTCACCCAAAGCAGTTGAATGGTGGGCAGTATCATGTGTTTACCACTAGTTTGTGCAAGCGTGATCAGAAGCTTCACAAGAGGGCTGTTAATGCTGTTGAACCGGCAGTACCACGTTACCTGCGGTGGTCTGAGCAACCTATTGTGTGGAGCAAAGAGGATCATCCGCCCCGGGTTGACAATCCGGGTCACCTGGCTTTGGTGGTGGCACCTCAGGTGGGAGGTTATAAGTTCACCAAGGTACTCATGGATGGAAGGAGCAGTATCAACATTCTGTATTATGAGACCTTCCGTCGCATGGGGTTGACAGACAAGAGTCTTAAACCGTCCAACACTGTTTTCCACGGTGTGGTACCAGGTAAATCAGCATATCCTATTGGTAAGATCGCTTTGGAAGTTGTGTTTGGTGATGAACATGATTCCCGGTCTGAGACATTGACCTTTGAAGTGGTGAGGATCCAGAGCCCGTACCACGCACTGTTTGGGCGACCGGCTTATGCAAAGTTCATGGCGAGGCCTTGTTATATTTACTTGCAGCTCAAGATGTCGTGTCATAAAGGGACCATTACGGTTCACGGAAGTCGTAAAATCGCTTTGGATTGCGAGGAAGGTGATGCGGCCTATGCTGAGTCGGTTTGTGCTACAGAGGAGCTGAAGTTTTATAAGGAAAATGTTGATCCGGCAGACATGACCCCTCTGAAGAAGCCCACCACTGAGCATGACCCAATCCTGCATTTCAAACCGGCTGATGAGACTAAACTTGTTGACTTTGTTCCTGGCGATTCGTCCAAGCAGTTTAGCATCAGCACAAATCTGGATCCCAAAATAGGAAAGCACGCTCATCGAGTTCATCCGTGAGAACCGGGACATTTTTGCATGGAAGCCTTCTGACATGCCAGGTGTACCGAGGGAACTCGCTGAGCACACTCTCAATATTGATCCCAAGTTTAAACCGGTCAAGCAGTTTCTTCATCGCTTTAACGAGGAAAGACGCAAGGCAATTGGTGAAGAGGTAGCCCGATTGTTGGCTGCTGGGTTTATCGTTGAAGTGTTTCACCCTGAGTGGTTGGCTAATCCGTGCTTGTTCTTAAGAAAAACGGCACTTGGCGCATGTGTGTGGATTACACAGATTTGAACAAAGCTTGTCCGGCCGATCCTTTTGCTCTCCCGCGTATTGATCAGATCATTGATGCAACGGCGGGTTGTGAGCGTTTGAGTTTCTTGGATGCTTATTCAGGCTATCATCAGATCAAAATGGCAGTTAAGGACCAGGAGAAGACCGCCTTCATCACACCCTTTGGAGCCTTCTGCTATGTTTCTATGCCCTTTGGGCTCAAGAGTGCCCAGGCAACTTATCAGTGCTGTGTGCAGAATTGTCTTCACACTCAGATTGGGTGCAATGTTCATGCCTATGTTGATGACATTTTGGTAAAATCCAGGAAGAAGGAGACATTGATAGATGATCTCAAGGAGACCTTTGACAATCTGCGGGTTTACAAGATGATGCTCAATCCGGACAAGTGTGTCTTTGGTGTTCCGGCAGGCAAGCTTCTAGGCTTTCTGGTGTCCAACAGAGGCATTGAGGCTAATCCGGAGAAGATCAAAGCGATTACATCTTTGGCTAAACCGGCGTGCATCAATGATGTTCAGCGTCTAGCAGGTCGAATTGCAGCCCTAAGCCGGTTTATCAACCGTTTGGGAGAGAAGGCGATCCCTCTATATCAGATGTTGAAGAAAACAGACACCTTTGTCTGGAGTGATGCGGCTAATGCGGCGTTTGAAGACTTGAAGCGGCAGTTGGCCGAACCGCCAGTCCTTGCTGCTCCGGTTGACAGGGAGCCCTTATTGTTGTACGTGGCTACAAATGCCCGTGCTGTCAGTGTGGCAATTGTGGTGGAGCACAAAGAGGCTGGTAAAGAGTACCCGGTTCAACGGTAGGTTTACTATATCAGTGAGGTGCTTATCTAGTCAAAGCAGCGATATCCGCATTTGCAGAAGCTAGTATATGGGGTTTTTATGGCAAGTCGGAAGCTCAAACAATATTTCCAAGGCCATCCCATTACGGTTGTCAGTTCAGCTCCGTTGGGTGATATAATTCAGAACAGGGAAGCAACTGGCCGGGTTGCAAAATGGGAAATTGAACTTGGTCCACATGGTCTGAAGTATGTGCCTCGAACAACCATAAAATCTCAGGCACGGGTGGACTTCATCAATGACTGGACCGAGTTACAAGCACCAAAGGACAAACCGGATAATACATACTAGTCTATTCACTTCGATGGATCCAGGCAGTTGGAGGGCTCAGGGGCTAGAGTTGTCCTTACTTCCCCTCAAGGTGATAAAATTCGTTATGTCCTCCGTTTAATGTTCCCCTGTACTAACAATGCAGCTGAGTACGAGGCTCTGCTCCATGGGCTCCGAGTGGCCAAGGAGATGAATTTAAGCCGGGTACGATGCTTTGGAGACTCTGATCTGGTGGCTCAGCAAGTTTCTGGCACTTGGGATTCTAAGGATCCACTCATGGCGGCTTAGAGATGCGAGGTGGATATTGTGGCGGGTTACTTCAAAGGTTATCAAGTTGAGCATATCGATCGGCGCAAAAATGAAGCAGCAGACGCTTTAAGCCGCCTTGGATCTCAGCGTAAACCGGTACCTCCCAATACCTTTTTAGATATCTTGCATAACCCGTCTGTTAAGTTGCCTACAGAGGAGGATTTGGCTGTTCCTGATCCGGAGGCTCAATTGGTGGCCGCTTTACATGTTGTGCCGGATTGGACGGTTCCATATCTGGCGTATATGAACCGGGGCGAGTTACCAGATGATGAAGTCCTGGCTCGGCAGATAGTCCGGCGGTCAAAGTCCATGGTTATTCACAATGGCGAGTTACACCGCTGCAGCGTTTCAGGCGTATTTCAGCGTTGTGTTTCTCCGGAAGAAGGCCAAGAGATCCTACGGGAAATCATGAAGGGGATTGTGGTCATCGTGCCGGTTCAAAGTCCCTGGTTGCAAAAGCTTTTTGTCATGGGTTCTACTGGTTGACAGCTCATGCTGATGCGGAGGATCTGGTAAAGCGTTGTCATGCTTGTCAAAAGTTTTCACACAGAGCTCATGTTCCGGCTCAAGAATTAAGGATGATTCCCATCACTTGACCGTTTGCCACTTGGGGGCTTGACATGGTGGGACCCTTTAAGCGCTCCAAGGATAAAAAGACCCACCTGCTGGTGGCGATTGACAAGTTCACCAAGGGGGTTGAAGCAGAGCCTGTTAGCAAGTGTGATGCGGCTACGGTGGTTCAATTTCTCAAAAAGATTATCTTCCGCTTTGGTTTTCCACACGGCATCATCATGGATAATGGCACAAACCTCTCTAAAGGTGAGATGGAACATTTTTGTCAGAGAGAACACATCCGGCTTGACTTAGCATCCGTGGCGCACCCCCAGACCAATGGTCAAGCGGAGAGAGCTAATCAAGAAATCTTGAAGGGTATCAAACCCCGGCTTATGGTCCCTTTAAAGCGGATGCCGGGTTATTGGGTGGAGGAATTGCATTTTGTGTTATGGAGCATCAACACCACTCTCAACAGATCGACGGGTTACACGCCTTTCTTCATGGTGTACGGGGCAGAGGCGGTCCTCCCAAGTGATATTCGTCACGATTCGCCCCGGGTTGCTAATTATGTTAAAGCAGACAAGGAGCAAGCACACTAGGAGGCATTGGACCTGTTAGATGAAAAACGGGATATGGCTTTAGCCCATTCGGTGGTTTATCAGCAAGACCTGCAGCGTTATCACAGCCGCCGAGATAGGACAAGAACCTTTCAAGAAGGCGATTTGGTGCTCCGGCTCATCCAGGATCAGACCGACATGCACAAGTTATCCCCACCTTGGGAAGGGTCCTTTGTGGTCAGCAAAAATCTGCACAACGGATCATACTACCTCATTGACGTTCGAGACAACTCACGCACTTCTGAGGAGGAGACCCAGCGGCCGTGGAACATAGCTCTCCTACGGCCTTACTACACTTGAGCCATAGGCTTTTCTTATGTACATATTTAGAAAATGTATATATTATGATCAATAAAATAAACCAGCATCCTTTCTATAAGTAGGGCCTCTGCTGTTTTTTCTCAAATATCCTTTGAGTTACATGGGGGCTTCAGCTGACAAAGCGGAGTACTACCTGTTAAATCGGCTATCATGCCACAATACAGCTTGGGAGCTTCACACCCAAGGGGCCAAAGAGAGTCTGGATGTTATGCACAGCTCAAACATAGGCACCCAATGAGCACAGCTCATCACGTTACTTGGGGGCTCTTTGTGTAAAGTAACAAAGAGTTTGAAAGGACCCTTGTAGCTGGGTATCGACCCACAGCTTGGAAGCCTGGTATATTTACCTAAAACCCCGGGTTAACCTGCCTTCATCGAGTAAGCCACTCCTATCCAGGTAATCCTGGCATGACCCTCTAAATGTTTGACAGTTACTCTCATTGAGACCCTGAACTTGTCAAAGTTAAAACGGTGATTGGTTAGTTGGAGGCCCATCTTAAAAGGCTTTGTCAAATGGTTTAACTCAGTGGCCTGGCAGCCCATGAAAAGCCTCGAATTTGGGCCTGGCAGCCCTCGAAAAGCCTCGACTACATGGTTTTATTTGCGATTGTCACTATTTTCTTTTGATAAATTTTATGTTAAACCGATATCTTTGATCTGGTATGGTTTTTCAGTCATCTTATTAGCCTAGTGTTTCTTAAACCGCCTTGGTTTTCAACTACAAATTGACGGACCTTATTATCAAACCGGAGTTTAATAACCCGGCCTGGCTTTGACTACTTGTTGCCAATTTTGGTCATCTGGTGTTCATCGTAACCCGGCATGACTTCTTATACACCACCAATACATGGTGAAGTTATACAAAATTCAAGATTTGGGTCTTCACCCTTATTACAATCAAAGTTGGTAAACCAACTAAAGTGATATCACATCACATGTATGAGTTATTTCATATTTCTTAAGGTTTGATTATCAATCAGGCTTTATCTTGGGTATTATGACCCGTCCAGCGGTAAACCGCCAGGACAAACTTTCTTTATGCAGGCTTCAGAGTCGTGTTATCAAAGCATAAGCAAACATTGCATGTATTATGGCAGTTCAACACAGGTCGTGCATCAGCACAACAAATCAAAGAGTTTTAACTAGCCTATTACAAGGCAATTTGAGGCCTAAAAAGCTGATTGTTCTTGCACAACAAACGTTTGTCACAGAAACACAAATGTCGGATTAAGACTCGTTGCCCAGACGACGTGAACTGGAAGGATCTTCAGGCGCCGGTTCAACCTCCTCCTCTCCACCCAGAGGCTGGAAGTCAAGGGTGGTCCAGTCAATCCGGGTTAAAGCCTGAAAGACAGCTTCTTCACCTATCAGATCGGACGGGTCAACATCAGGGGCGTAAGTGCGCTTACGAATTGGCGGGATAAGATTTTGTGTCTCTATCACAGTCGTGTCAACTTGATGGTTCTCTTCATCATAAAAAAACCGATGAACAGTCAGGTTAGCTTCTGCAGCCAGTTGACTGGACAATGGACGCATCTCCTTTGTCAGAGCTTTGAGTGTGTCATTATCAAATGTTGATCCGTCTGCATGTTCATCTGGAAATCCCTTGGCGATGTCAACCGGATCCAAGTCAGATATCCATGCTTTGGCGTGGGTCAGTGCCAGCAAAGCGCCAGCCCTGGCAGCAGACTGCTTCACCTCCTCTATCTGAGCCGGTGTCATGGATAATCTTGCTAATGTGTCCTTGATCAGTGTTGGTGCCGGTTTGTTATAAGAGACTGCAGAGATAACCCGTTGTGCACCGGTATATAGTTGTTCAATCAGTGTATAAGCCGCCTTCAATTTCATCTGCATATCTGTTCCAAGATGAGAAATGTGATGGCATGTGACGGTTTAAGACATTCAAGTTAAACACGGAGTTGATAGTACTACAGAGCACGTGTTCTAAGGTACTTACCAAACACGGCAGCCGTCATGGAATTCACTTGATGCTTCAGACCCGTCAGCTCTTCTTCCATCGGTTTAAGGGCTGCTTCAGCATCTTCTGCCCGTTTCAATAAAACAACCCTTTCAGTTTCCCAGTTGGTGCGGTCTGTTTTGAAGCCCTCTTTAAGTTGTTCCATGGTTGCCAAGGTTCCCTTGAGCTCTTCTTTGGCTTTAGAGGTTTCTTCTTGCTGTAGCTTGAGGATTTCTTGAAGATCGGCGGTTTGGGACTCTTTGGTCTTCATGTTAGCCTACAAAGTCAGATGATACAACAGTTACAGATTTCTTAAAGTCCCAATCGCATAATCAATTAAACACTTAGCACTTGGGGGCTAATGTGGATTGCTTTTTAAAGTGAATATTTTTCAAAGTCCCAAGGCTCAATCCAGGTATTAAGATTGGCACTTGGGGGCTAATGTACATTTAATCAGTCATAAAGGAAAGGTTGTTAATAGGGATAGACAGTCCCGGTTTGCCTTCAAGAAGACAAACCGGTCCTTGGCAGCTACTACGTTGAAGTGTTCTTTATATCAAAGTCCCGGCTTATCTTCAGGAGATAAACCGGCCCTTGGGGGCTAAAATGGAATTGATACATGATAGAACAAGTTTCAAAGTATTCATACCTCATAACGCTCCTTCATCAGGTTTACCAAACTGGCTTCCAAGTCGCGGTTGGTGTACAGGCGGTTTAAATAACCGGAATGAAGCTCTTCAGCGCTAAGATTGACATAGTGGGATAAATCCGTCTTCCCCTTCCCCTTGCCCATAGCGGCGAATTCCTCCTTAGCGGTATGTTTGGCCAAGATAACCGAATTACCAGGATTGGTGTGAGCTGTGCCAGTAATTACAACATCGTCATCATCATTTCTTGGTGGGCTTGGCGGATTGCTGGTACCCCTGGCTAGACTTGGCGGGTTAGCAGTGGGGCTTGGCGGATCAGCAGCCGGACTTGGTGGAGGGGTAGTACGAGGGCTCGACAGATGAATATGGGTTGCCAGGTCAGCCTCTGATGGATTAGCTTCAGTGTTCACGCCTTGCGGGAAGGAATCATCCATAACATCGGTATTTCTACCAGTGTCCTCAGCAGCCCTCTCGGGTTCCACTTCACCAATGGGGGTACTAGTTTTAGCCTTCTTGCTCAGGCGAGCTTTGGCACTGTGACATCACAACAAATATTAGCACGGTAAACCGAACTGTGAAGGAAAAACATGATGAGTAATATACTTACCCAGGGACGGTTTTAAGGGGAGGCAGCTGACTGGTTGATGAACCGCGAGATGAATTGGAAGAAGCCTGGTAATTTGGATCAGACGGATTAAGTGGGTCTCTGAAGAAACCCTTCAAAGGATAAAGTTTTTTGGGAGAACAAGTAACCTCTGGGCGACGTTTCCGGTTTGGCGTATCCGGTAAACCGGAAGAGGTGGTCTGCTGGTCACTGTGCTGGGTTGTGCGACGTTCTTTAGCTTGCTGTGTCTTCAAGGAAAATTTTGGATCCAGATAAGCAAGAGGATGAGAGTATTTCACTTTCCGAACTGTACGGCAAAATTTTTGAACTGGCACAAGATCTGAATTGGAGGAACGAGAGATTACCTCAACATGGTATGCACGACTGGCTGCCGCATCATCCTGGGAATAGTTATTGTCAATAAGGTGTATGAAAAAGGAACCAAGTGAATCAAGTTCTACCTCTGGATCTGATTCGTCAACATCTTCCGGCGGATCAGAAGATTCGGTGGTTTTCTTCTTGCCAGCTTTCTGGTGACTTTGGTCTTTGCACGAGCCCTCGTCGGTTTAGTCCGTTTCCAGAAAGAGCTGTTGGTCTGTAAAAAGTAAAGGAAAGGAGTATTAGCACATTATTAAAGCATAGGCGAATCAGTGAGCATTAAGTTAAATTTACCACTGGCGGTTTGTTGGTGGCGCAAAAAGGTGGCAACCCGGTCTGGCTACAGGCGGAGATCGGTTCGTCAAGCATCTTCTTCACAGATTCAGTAACTTCAAGGTCTGTCATTACCATTTCGTGATACCGTTGAGGATCTTTGACGTCTCCAGTGTATTCATGCATCAAACCGGGGCGGCGGCTTAAAGGCAGAATGCCCCAAGAAACCCAGCAGCGGACGAGATCAATTCCAGTTAAACCATTGGCCATTAGAGCCCAGAGCTTGGCGAGTTGAGGTGCATAAACCTTCCGTTCTTGAGCAGTTAGGCGTGGAGGTAACGGGTGGAGGTTGCTAAGCAGGTGAGGGCGGTAACCCGGCAAGGGATTTTCTCCATCAGGGGCAGTATTCCGGCAGTAAAACCAAGTTTGGTTCCAATCTTTAGGATGACTGTGGTGTTTTGCATGAGGAAAATCCGCTTCTTTTCTCTTCTGGATTGATACCCCACCAAGTTCCGTGTTGGGGCCATCGCAGAACTCTGTGCGGCGGTTTAAATGGAAAAAATCCCGGAACAGCTCCACAGATGGTTCTTCTTGAAGATAGACTTCACAGAATACTTGTGCATATGTTGGACACGGAATTCGGTCCAATGTCTTGTGGATGGAGTTGAAAGCTCGCAAGAACATCCCGGAAGAATTTTGATCCGGGCGGGCTGAATCCCCGGTCTAAGTGTTGCATAAAAACAATAACCTCTCCAACTTGAGGTTCAGGAGAGTACTCAGAGCCTGGAACTCGCCAATGAAGGACCCTTTTTGAGGCTAAAGCGCCAGTGATGACATATCCGTTGATTTGTGTCTCGGTGATCTTGGACGGAACCCAATTGCAGGCAGAGAATTGTTTGGTCATCGTGGAAAGGAAAAGTGTGAAAGAAAAAGCGAAAGCCGGTTTACCATTGACGGTTTAAGTATATTATTCAGTGTTAAACCGGAACATTGCTATTTAAGTCCAATTGGCGGTTTAAGTGAGGACTAATGGTGTATGGCGGATTGACTATCAAAAGTTAAACCGCCCTTAGGCAAAAGGGACAGAGCTGAAAATCTGCTAAGTGTTACAAAAACAAGTTTCACAATATGGTAGTACAATTTCGGATCTACCGTGGATAACTGAAGAAAATGTTTCTGAGCCCTACAATGGTGCTAAAGAGGAACAGAGACAAGCCAGACGGAGTCTATTCAGAAGCAGTAAGATGCTACGATACGGTGAACTAACAAAATAGATCTAGCCGCAGTTCAAAACTATCAGGCGCATATATATACCCTCAGTAAAAGGACTAAAGAGAAGGCTGCGAAAAAACTGAGGAACGGTGACGGACATGGATGAACTCGAAAACCCTAATGAAGATCTAGGGTTACAGGAAATGAACTTACCAGGGTCACTCGGCGGCGGAGGAGCACGGCAGGGTCTCTGGAACAAACAGGGTGATGCAGCAGCCTTGGTCGGTGCAGATTCGAAGGTCGACGGCGGCGGCGGCGCTGGGGTTCTTCGGGTCGCGAGGAAGAAGATGAGAAGAAAGGGGAGAAAATGAAGTGCCTGACGGGCTTATTTATAATAGGGCAGGGGGATAAGTGACAGGCGTGAGAATCGAGGAGTCCAAAGCGGCAAGTGGCGCAGCTGTCGCCTCGATTTTCGGGATGACATTAAATGAAGGGAATCTTTTTATTCGTTTTTTACAGGGATGATGTCATGATGATCCGTTGCTGTGTCCAGAGGATGACGTCACGGCGGTTTAACAAGGTTTATAAAGGGAAGACATCATGGCAGTTTATGAGAAATGAAGGAAGATGTTTACAGGATTTTTCTTAGTACTGAAGATTGACATGAACAGGTTCAAATCAATCTGGGGCCTAATGTTGGGGATATAACTATTGAGTGTAAACCGCCCGGGAGGGGCCGGTTCACCCTCAACTATATTGAAGCCCACGAAGACTCAGAAGATGGCGCTTTACTATGAAGCTTAGAGGCCCGGAGCCCAAAGGCGGATTAGGGCCCATAGTGGTAAACCGCCATAGTCATATAACTTGTGTTGTAAGATAAGGAAAGGAGAGACCGAGCCAAACACTGGTATGAGTCGGCCTCGGGACTCTGTAAACCAGCCAGGCGTCAACCCGTGTATATAAGGGGACGACCCGGCGGCGGTTCAGGGACAAGAAACACAACTCGATAGCCAGGCATAGCTTGTTTAGCTCCCTGGTTAGCGAGACCCCAATAATCCCATCACAACTAGACGTAGGCCTTTACCTTCATCGAAGGGGCCGAACTAGTAGAAAATCCCTCGTGTCCTTTGTACGGTATAACCCCTTTAAGCTAGCCTGACGCGATGGCTCCACGACTAAGTCCTTACACGAGGACATCTAACGTGATATTTCCACGACAACCACCCT
The DNA here is from genome assembly GCF_018294505.1 of Triticum aestivum. NCBI lineage: Eukaryota > Viridiplantae > Streptophyta > Magnoliopsida > Poales > Poaceae > Triticum > Triticum aestivum. The sequence continues at coordinate 459,259,090 of NC_057810.1, read as the reverse complement.
CTCTCCAGATCTAAAAAAGACGGTGGTGGCCCCTCTCTCTCCCTCCTTACCGGTGGTCATAGATCTGTCGGGATCCCATCTGTCGGGGAAGAAAAGGACGTACAGCATTGACCCACTTGTCATCGGCGATCGAGGTCACACACTGACGACAAGGCCGTCCTCTCAGACCTAGTGCTCGTGCGAGATGGCCTCCATCCCCAAGCTTGATGTCGTAGTGTGTGTAGAGGACAATGACCACGAGTGAAGCCACTTCCCGCAGATGCTCAGATATGCTACCTCTTTTCGAAGCACACCCTACACTACTTCAGGATGTTGTTTACGCGACACTATGATCAGAGACCCTTTCACGAAACTATGTGTGATGCATTAATCGCAAACTGTGGTGTAAAAAACCGTCAAAAAAGGTGCAAAACGTTTGCGATGACGGATGCATCAAACACGGTTCAGATTTTAGTTCCGTGTGTGATGTAGGGCATACGGTTCAGTGCAATTAACCCTTTGCGATGAGCAGCAACAAAAGGAATGTGCGGCCAGATGAAGGTGTGTGCGATAAACAGCATATGGTTCACTCACTACTAGGAAAAGGCCTGCTAGTGGCGCACCAGTTTTGCTTACTAATGGCGCACTACTGGTGCGCCGCTAGCACCACGCCATTAGAATTAAATACTAATGGCGCACCCCTGGTGCGCCATTAGTATCTGGTATAATAATGGCGCACCACGCAGTGCGCCACTAGTATAGCCCACCGTGCGCCATTAGTATGCCTCCCAGGGGGGCATATGTACCCATGTGCTTTGGCATACTAATGGCGCACTAGGTGTGGTGCGCCATTAGTGTCCTTTCTACAGTGCGCCATTAGTGTGCTGAGTGGTGCGCCATTAGTATGAATATTAGGGATTTTTTTTTCTTTTCTGATATTTGCACAGGTTACAAAACATGTTACTGCACGTAATATAGAGAGCACAACATATAAACAACAGATTTATTGAATACAATAGAAGATTAGTCTCCGAATACAATTCATCATATTAGTCTCCGAATTTCAAATACCGAACAAAGTTAAGACATTACAAGTCTCAAAACTGTGAGTAGCGAGTTTGTCTTCACATTACAAGTCGATATCGATCATCTAAATTACCATCACATAGAAGAGAGTTGCGGTCATCACGATGAGCATAATCGTGATGAAACTGGTCTTCATCCGGTTCCTCCAACGCTCCCTCCTCTCCCCCGCTAGATATCGCGCGTATCTAACTTCCACCTCCACCCTAGTGGTGTACCCTTTGTAACTGTTACCGCTGAAACGGTGAACCTGTCTCCGACACTCCTCCCAGTCGTCGTAGACTCTGGGAACCTTACCCTTGTACACGACATACGACGGCATCTCTATGCACTAGCCAAACAAAACTTTAGTAACAATTCACAGACAATACATAGGCAATATATAAGTATGCAACAAAAGGACCGGAAGAGAAAAGCAACACATTAATAGCATGATTCATGGTCCTACTAATAAATAGCAACGATTACATATAAGTTGAACGACTATCCAAATCAAAGAGACATACAAGTTCATTAAAGTTTAATATTACAACATGAGCCAATCGACATTTCAGATAGCATCACTACTTTCGACTCGACTTTAGGGGACCGGAGCGTGGATGAAGCCACCGTCTTTCGTGATGGTCATGAAATCGCGGGCGTTGTCATCCTGCATTTGTAGCGTTGTTTCAATATCACTGTTGGACGGTTGAGATCTGAGGTAGAACTGCCCCGAGGTACGAAGGACATCTTGATGGATGATTTCCGCAAACTCCGACTGGATGCGAAAGAATTATTGTCTGATGCCCGCGTCCTGGATTGCTGACAAGCTAGTGGCCCAATATTTGAGATTATCTGGTAGCAGAAGGTGATTATGGCCCCGTACGATCGCCCGCATGTGATGGAGGGCGTAGTAGGCATCCTTCTGACCGCGAGGTGGCTGCTTGACGTAGGGGACCATCGTATTGTGGGTGAACACGTGCTTCCCGTACCTATGAACTAGCCTCTTGAAGGTGCCTCCAGATCTGGCGTAGCCGGGGAGAGCATCATCAAGAACTTTCTTCATATTTGTGTAGTCTATCTTCGACTCACAGTCCGGGTCGAAATACGTGGCCGAGGAATATTTCGGGCTTAAGAGGATGAGTGTGCAATGTGTGTCACAGCACAAAACACGGAATGTTAGAAAAAAAGAACTATCGAAATCTAAGAAATCATATGTTACGGGGCGGTGAGGGGATGACTTACTCGGGAAAGTAAGGCACGAGGAAGTTATCCTTATCTGGGTGTCGGTGTCAAAACCGGCGGATCTCGGGTAGGGGATCCCGATCTGTGCGTCTTAGGCTGATGGTAAAAGGAAGCAAGGGACACAATGTTTACCCAGGTTCGGGCCCTCTCGATGGAGGTAAAACCCTATTTCCTGCTTGATTAATATTGAAGATATGAGTAGTACAAGAGTAGATCTACCACGAGATCGTAGAGGCTAAACCCTAAGAGCTAGCCTACAATGGTATGATTGTAATTGTGATCGGCCTTCTAAGGACCATCCTCTCCGGTTTATATAGACACGGAGAGGGCTAGGGTTTACATGGAGTCGGTTACAAGGAAGGAAATATAATATCCGGATCGCCAAGCTTGTCTTCCACGCAAAGGAGAGTCCCATCCGGACACGAGCCGAAGTCTTGAGTCTTGTATCTTTACGCTTCAATAGTCCGGACGATGTATACAGTCCGGCTGTCCGGATACCCCCTAATCCAGGACTCCCTTAGTAGCCCCTGAACCAGGCTTCAATGACGATGAGTCCGGCGCGCAGTCTTGTCTTCGGCATTGCAAGGCGGGTTTCTCCTTCCGAATACTCCAAGGTTATTATCGAACACGTAGGCCATGTCCGGATCTGCAAAATGATCTTCACATACCACCGTAGAGAGAATGATACTTCAGCTGACAACTTTTTAAACAACGTGACATGTCCTTATGGTCGGGTCATTATTCGAACCGTTTTCCCACAACCAGCCACAACGCGTATTGCGAGGCGGTTTACTTGACATGTTTTGTCAAAGCAGAGATCGTGCCCCCTTATCACGGGATTCTCATCAATATGGGTATGGGTAATCCCCCCGTGCCATCAATCGTGGCGCTTGGGAAGTAAGCGATTCTCAACAGGCTAGTGGGGAGGCACACCTCTTTCGTCGCTTCTATAAAGGGATAAGAGTTCCCCATTCTTACCCACGCCTTCTTCCTCCTTTGCCCACTCTCACCTCATCGAGCTCTAGCTCCCCAGTCCAAGTCTTCTTCGCACAGTTAAACATGTCCGGAGCAGCAGGTAAGTGGGTGGCTTCCACCGTGAAGGAGAAGAATATCGCAAGTCTTCGGGCGGCCGTATCCTTGGCCGTAGATATAGCGCACCAGCTACTAGACAACGGGCAGGTCATTCCAACTCTAGGACTCCACGAGAGGGTCGTGTTTCTTGCCAACTTCGTCCGTGGAATGGGGTTTCCACTCCACCCCTTCGTCCGCGGGCTCATGTTCTACTATGGGCTAGATTTCCATGATCTAGCCCCGAACTTCGTCCTCAACATCTCGGCGTTCATCGTTGTATGCAAGGCTTTCCTCCACATCAAGCCTCATTTCGGCTTGTGGCAGCAAATCATCTGCGTGAAGCCGAAGATCGCGAGCGGCCAGCAAGCGGAGTGTGGAGGATCCATGGTGGGCAAGATGCCTAACGTCACCTGGCTTGATGGCTCCTTTGCGGAAACTGTGAACGGGTGGCACTCGGGGTGGTTCTACATCACCGAGCTGTGCGATGCCGACTGGGCGGCGGCCTCCGAGTTCCGATCTGGAACCCCCATGTGGCTCACCTCCTGGGAACAGAAGGTCATGTCCTGGGGCAAACCTACAGAGCTGACCAGACTCATAAACTGCATCAAGGGCATGAAGGACAAGAACATCAAGCTTGTCAACGTGATCCAGGTCATGCTCGTTCGCTGGATTTTGCCATGCCAAAGGCGGGCATTCAATCTATGGGAGTTCGTCCCGGCTGAACACCAGATGCTCCAGAGGCTCTACGGCATGAAGCACAAAAACGCCTGGAAGGCGTTGTTCAAGGCCTCCGAAGTACCTCCTCCCATATCCGAGGACCGTGGGCTCCATGCCGCGCGGCATCCTATTCAGGTGAGTTCTCAGGCTGCCACCGGGTTCGGTTCTTCCCAATATATTCATGCGGGAGCCTTAAGTAATTGTGGATATTTGCTCAGGAATATGTGGAGACAGCGGAGCAGATTGACTGTCCGGCTTCGCTGCCCGAAAGTCCAGCTACGGCTCTCCTGACGGAGATGCTGGTCCCGGCGCCCTACAAGGGACCGTAGAAGAAGGCCGATAAGAAGGCCCCGGGGATCCGAAAGGGTCTCCGGCGTAAGGTTGCGCCAGAAGCCTCGTCCAAAGATGATGAGGCACACTCCTCCCCCGAAGGGGAAGGAGAAGAAGAAGAGGAGGCCGCCCCATCCGGAAAGGACGGTGGGCCTGAGAGGGCGGACCAGGGGACTAGGAGAGGCCCCCGGCGCAAGGCCGTCATACCCTCGTCGTCCGATGACAACGAGGCAGATTCCTCCCGCGGAGGCGGGGGGAAACAAGAAGAAACTCCACCTCCCCATATTAGGGGAAAAAAAGAGGAAAGCCGCCCTGGTGGGGGAGACTGGGACGTCCAAGAAGGGAAAGGTGTCCCTTCCGGACTACTCCGCCACCACCGCCGATAGCGAGGAGGGGTGGCTGCCCAGGAAGAAGCCCCTAGTGCGATCGTAAGTATCTGCACTCCATCGTAATTTTGCTTCATAGTTTTGTTATAACACCGAACTTGTATGCAGTCCGGTCAGAGTCCATCTCGAGGTGTCGTCTTCGGACGGGTCCTTGAGTGATTCGCCAATGAATTAACTTCCAACGGCCACTTCTCCTTGGCCTGCGGATGACACGGAGGTGTTGTCCCAAAGGCTCCCCGAGCAGGGGGAGGTGGATCTGGAGGCGCCCCAAGGCGGCATTCCAAATGTCGAACGCAGGGTTCAAGATCCCCGCAGATCGTGTTGGTGAGAGCCGCACTAAGCCGGATTCTCAGCCGAACACTGTTCCGAAACCTCCCGTGGTTCCAGACTGAGGCGGACAGCCCCTCGTTGAGGAGGGTCAGCCGTCTGTGCCGAGTACTTTCGCTACGCCTGAGGCGTTGGATCGTCTGCTGGAAGCGCTTCGCGGCGCTTCCATAGATGAAGAGCACCGTACTCTCATGAGTGCGGTGATTCAGAAGGTTTCATCCGCCAAGAGCGAACTAACCGAAGCCTGCACCAGCCTCCTAACAGGCTTTGAGGTAAGTAATAAAAATGTGTGAAATTACCACCCGATAGGTAGTAGCCCCTGATACGTCTCCAACGTATCTACTTTTCCAAACACTTTTGCCCTTGATTTGGACTCTAACTTGCATGATTTGAAGGAAACTAACCCGGACTGACGCTGTTTTCAGCAGAACTACCATGATGTTGTTTTATGTGTAGAAAAGAAAAGTTCTCGGAATGTCCTGGTAATCCACGGAGGCACTTTTTGTAATTAATAAGAATTTTTGGCGAAAGAATTAATGCCAGGGGGCCCACAGCCTGTGCACGAGACAGGGCCCCCCTAGGGCGCGGCCTCCTATCTCGTGGGCCACCTGGACCTCCTCCGACCTCAACTCCAACTCCATATATTCCATCTCGGGGAGAAAAAAATCAAAGAGAAAGTTTCATCGCGTTTTATGACATGGAGCCGCCGCCAAGCCCTAATCTCTCTCGGTAGGGCTGATCTGAAGTCCGTTCGGGGCTCCGGAGAGGGGGATTCGTCGCCGTCGTCATCGCCAACCATCCTCCATCACCAATTTCATGATGCTCACCGCCGTGCGTGAGTAATTCCATCGTAGGCTTGCTGGACGGTGATGGGTTGGATGAGATTTACCATGTAATCAAGTTAGTTTTGTTAGGGTTTGATCCCTAGTATCCACTATGTTCTGAGATTGATGTTGCTATGACTTTGCTATGCTTAATGCTTGTCACTAGGGGCCGAGTGCCATGATTTCATATCTGAACCTATTATGTTTTCATGAATATATGTGTGTTCTTGATCCTATCTTGCAATTCTATAGTCACCTATTATGTGTTATGATCCGACAACCCCGAAGTGACAATAATCGGGATACTTCTCGATGATGACCGTAGTTTGATGACTTCATGTATTCACTATGTGTTAATGCTTTGGTCCGGTTCTCTATTAAAAGGAGGCATTAATATCCCTTAGTTTCCACTAGGACCCCACTGCCACGGGAGGGTAGGACAAAAGATGTCATGCAAGTTCTTTTCCATAAGCACGTATGACTATTTACGGAATACATGCCTACATTACATTGATGAATTGGAGCTAGTTCTATATCACCCTATGTTATAACTATTGCATGAGGAATCGCATCCGGCATAATTATCCATCACTAATCCATTGCCTACGAGCTTTTCATATATTGTTCTTCGCTTATTTACTTTTCGGTTGCTACTGTTACAACTACTACAAAAACCCAAAAACATTTATCTTTACTATTGCTACTGTTACCATTATTATCATACCACTTTGCTACTAAATACCTTGTTGCAGATACTAAGTTATCCAGGTGTGGTTGAATTGACAACTCAACTGCTAATACTCAAGAATATTCTTTGGCTCCCCTTGTGTCGAATCAATAAATTTGGGTTGTACTTCACCCTCAAAAGCTGTTGCGATCCCCTACACTTGTGGGTTATCAAGACTAATTTCTGGCGGCGTTGCCGGGGAGCATAGCTCTATTCTCTGAGTCACTTGGGATTTATATCTGTTGATCAATATGAAGAACTTGAAAGACGCTAAGACCAAGATTTTGCCCTCAACTACGAGGGGAGGTAAGGAACTTCCATCTAGCTCTGCACTAGATTCTCCTTCTGTTATTAGTAAGCTTGCGACACCTAAACCTGCTGCTGCTATGAATTCTGATATGTCGCATGTTATTGATGATGCCACTTCTGCTATGCATGATGAAACTACTTCTGTGCGTGATACTACTTTGCCAAGTGAATTTCTAGATGAACAACTTGCTAGAGTTAGGGGGAATGAAAATATTGAAGAACCTATTATTGATGAAAGTGATGATGAACGTTCCCCCAATGATTATGTATTACCTGTTGTTCCTAAGGGTTATGTTATGAATGAAGCAGCTGCTATGGAAATTCTTGCTTGCAATGATAGAAATGATCTTAAGAAATTATTAGCTAAATGGAAGCAGCAGTCTCTTAATGCTAGAATGAAACCCGATCCTGCTTTTGCTACTTCACCTATCTGTGTTACTGATAAGGATTATGAATTCTCTGTTGATCCTGATATTATTACTTTAGTTGAATCTGATCCTTTTTATGGCCTTGAATCTGAAACTGTTGTGGCACATCTTACCAAGTTGAATGATATAGCCACCCTGTTTACTCATGATGAGAAGTCTCGCTATTTATATATCCTTAAGATATTTCCGTTCTCATTAAAGGGTGATGCTAAGACTTGGTATAATTCTCTTGCTCCTGGTTGTGTGCGTAGTCCCCAGGATATGATTTATTACTTCTCTGCTAAATATTTCCCTGCTCATAAGAAACAAGCTGCCTTGCGGGAAATATATAATTTTGTGCAAATCAAAGAAGAGAGTCTCCCACAAGCTTGGGGGAGGCTTCTCCGGTTACTTAATGCTTTGCCTGATCATCCTCTTAAGAAAAATGAAATACTTGATATCTTTTATAATGGACTAACCGATGCTTCCAAGGACTACTTGGATAGTTGTGCTGGTTGTGTTTTCAGGGAAAGAACAGTCGACGAAGCTGAAATATTATTGAATAATATGTTGACTAATGAAAATAATTGGACTCTTCCTGAGCCAGTTCCTGAAGTAATTCCTGAACCAATTGAGCCAACTCCTGAGCCTATTCCTAAACCCACTCCGAAGAAGAGAGGTGTTTTATTTCTCAGTCCTGAAGATATGCAAGAGGCAAAGAAATCAATGAAAGAAAAAGGTATTAAAGCTGAAGATGTTAAGAATTTACCACCTATTGAAGAAATACATGGTCTTAATTTACCGCCTGAAGAACCACATTGTCTTGATAACCCGACACAGGTAGTAAAGGTAAATTCTCTCTATAGATATGATAAAGTTGAAATACCCTCTACTAAATTTCATAGCCCATGCTTAGATGAATTTGATGACTTTATGGCTAGACAAGAAAGTTTTAATGCTTATGTTGGTAGAGAGTTAAAGAATAATGCTTTCGAGATAGGACGCGTAGGTGATAATCTGGCTAGAGTTAAAGATGAACTTCACCGCGTTAGCAAATATGCTTCTATGGTTGCTACTCAAGCTGAGCAAGTACTCAAAGCTCAAAATGATTTGCTTGATGAATTGAATAATAAAAATGACTTTGCCGTTAGAGTGGCTACTAGAACTGGTAGAATGACTCAGGAACCTTTGTATCCTGAAGGCCACCCTAAGAGAATCGAGCAAGATTCTCAGAGAAATAATTTAGAGGCACCTAGTTCTTCTAAGAAGAAGAAAAAGAAAAACGATAGAACTTTGCATGCTTATAGTGAACCTACTGTAGACACACCTGAGAATCCCAATGATATTTCTATCTCTGATGCTGAAACACAATCAGGTGATGAACATGAACCTAGTGATAATGTTAATGATAATGTTCATGTTGATGCTCAACCTAGCAAAAACAATGATGTAGAGATTGAACCTGCTGTTGATCTTGATAACCCACAATCAAAGAATCAACGTTATGGTAAGAAAGATTTTGTTGCTAGGAAGCACGGTAAAGAAAGAGAGCCATGGGTTTAGAAACCCATGCCCTTCCCTCCTAAACCATCCAAGTCAAAGGATGATGAGGATTTTGAGCGCTTTGCTGAAATGATTAGACCTATTTTCTTACGTATGCGCTTAACTGATATGCTTAAAGTAAATCCTTATGCTAAGTATATGAAGGATATCATCACAAATAAAAGAAAGATACCGGAAGCTGAAATTTCCACCATGCTTGCTAATTACACTTTTAAGGGTGGAATACCAAAGAAACTTGGAGATCCGGGTGTTCCAACTATACCATGCTCCATTAAAAGAAATTATGTTAGAACTGCTTTATGTGATCTTGGAGCCGGTGTTAGTGTTATGCCTCTCTCTTTATATCGTAGACTTGAATTGAATAAGTTGACACCTACTGAAATATCTTTGCAAATGGCTGATAAATCAACTGCTATACCTGTCGGTATTTGTGAGGATGTGCCTGTTGTGGTTGCAAATGTCACTATCTTAACGGACTTTGTTATTCTTGATATTCCCGAGGACGATAGTATGTCTATTATCCTTGGTAGACCTTTTCTTAATACTGCAGGGGCTGTTATTGATTGCAACAAAGGCAATGTCACTTTTCATGTTAATGGTAATGAGCATACGGTACACTTTCCGAGGAAACAATCTCAAGTTCATAGCATCAATTCTATTGAAAAAGTTCCAACTATCATTTTTGGAGTTTTGAATTTCCTCTCCCTACTGTCAAGAAAAAGTATGATATTCTTATTGTTGGGGATTTTCATATCCCCGTTGAGGTAACTTAGTGTTATTCGAAATTTCTCCGGTTCCGTGTTATTCGGAATGAGTTTGTTAACAAGACTTGATCAACCTTGTTAGCGGGTTCATTTTGATGATCACGAGATGGATGAAACTAGAAGGCACAACCTTCTGTACCCTCTTTTTACTTTCTGTTATTTAGAATAAATAAAGCAAAAATAGTATTATCCGTCTGTTTTCTGAATTATCCGTGCATTAAAAAATAGTCCGAAAATAAAAGTGCTCCAAATGCCCTGCAAATTTAGTATGATTTTTTCTGGAATATTTGAGGATTTTAGGCACTGAAAACACTGCAGGAGGGGCAAGCACCAGGCCACGAGAGAGGAGGGCGCCCCCTGGGCGCCCCCTGTCTCGTGGGCCCCTGGTGGCTCCCCTCCACTTATGCCAGCACCCACACACTTCATCTTCTACCCAAAAAATCCCCATCCAGCTCAAGCACGAGTTCTAGCTCGTTTTGCTGCGATTTTCGATCTCTTAGCTCAAAGCTCCATTCACAAAACTGCTTTGGGAGATTGTTGCTTGGTATGTGACTCCTCCATTGGTCCAATTAGTTTTTGTTCTAGTGCTTTATTCATTGCAAATTTTTGCTGCTTAGGTGACCATGTTCTTGAGCTTGCATGTTAAATTTTTGAGGTCCCAAGCAATTCCAATGCATGATATGGGCTCTAGGCACTTGTAGGAGTAGTTGCTATCAATCTTGTTTAGTTTTATCACTTTTATTTTGAAGTTACTAAAATTTTCAGAAATTTTCAGAAAAATAAATATGCTTAGAAGAATGTACCAAGGAGGTTCCTCGGCAAAGAAAGGGCCAAGGATTGCTATACGTGAACAAGATATTAATTTGCCAAGGGACGCAAATGTACGGGCTTGTGAGTGGCCATCCGATGATTTTATGGTCGAAGCAGGCTTCAAGGAAGAATTTGACGCGTATGTGCGTAATGCCGAGCTGGAGGACTTCTTACAAGATAAGTGTCCTCAATATTATCAATTGACTGATTCCTTTGTGCGGAGGTTCGAATATATTTCTGCGTGTAATTCTCCTAGTGTCATGTTTGATATTTATGATACGTCTTATACCATGGAGTTAGAGGATTTCACAACTGCTTGCAAACTCCCGCAGTGGGGTAATATTAATGATCCTCCCAAATCTGAATTAAGAGATTTTCTTGCTAATATTACTGTGGGAGAATCTAGGGACATAGCACAAGCTACCATAGGGAGCATTCATTTTCCTGCTATACATTACTTTGCTCTCTTTATTGGTAGATGCATTAACGGTAAGGACGAGGTATGTCACATGTGTGCCCCTGATCTTTGTGTCCTCAAGAGTGTGTGTCAGGTTATAAAGGTTATAACTTGGGGGCAATAGTTGCACGTAGGTTGCAGAATAATAGTAGAAGGGGAGATTTCTTTGGAGGAATTTATGCAACCCGTGTGGCTAATTTTCTTAATATAGCTCCACGAGAGGGGGATATGATTGTACCTCCTGTTTATTTGGATAAAGAAGCTATGTTTGATCATCATTTTCTTGAGAGGAATGAACAATTCCTCCATTATCGACTAATCTATGACAGACGCAACGTCGTCCCTGTTACTCTTCCTGCTCCCTACCTTTTTGATTATCAGGCAAAAGGAAGATATGTTGTCACCAGGGAAGAAGCAACTGAATATGAGAGGGGAATGGAGGCAGCTCGCCAACACGCTGCTGCTGAGGAGGCGGTCGCCTCTGCATCTCAGTACTACCCCAGTTTCACTTATGGATATCAGCCAGGCGGTCCTTGGTATTAAACCAACTTAGGCCAAAAGCCTAAGCTTGGGGGAGTACGTATTTCTCACCGACTTTACATTCATGTTCACACACTAGTCGTCGGTGCTCATACTCTTTCATTGTATTATCCATGCTAGTTTAAATTTCTTTTTCTAGTTTTCTTCTTGTGTGTGTGATAAACCTTGAGAAAAACCAAAAAAAATTAGTTGCCTATAGTAGGAATTAAAATGAAAACCCAAAAAGATTTCTCGTTCTTCTTTTACTTGTTGGGAGCTTTCCCGTGTAAATAGTTTTATTTTCTTTTCTTTCCTTTGGGGGTCGAGAAGACCATATTGAAAATGCTTAGTGGCTCTTATATGCATGATTGTTTATTTAATTTAGAGCCCATATTACTTGTCTTCTCTCTTGAGTTGAATGCTTGCAGATTCCAGCTTAGTCCAATGCACGTGCACTCTTATTATTATACACATCGTTCGGTCGTGCAAGTGAAAGGCAATAATGATGATATATGATGGACTTACTGGGATGAGAAAAGCTGGTATGAACTCGACCTCTCTTGTTTTTGTAAATATGATGAGTTCATCGTTCCTGAGTCAGCTATTATGAAGTAAACATATTTGCAATGACATTTAGAGATTATAGTTACTTGTGCCATGCTTGATTAGCTATGAGTTATAATGGTTTACCTTGCGTGCCAACATGCTATTAGAATGATTATGATGTGATATGATGGGATGGTATCCTCCTTTGAATGAATTGAGTGACTCGACTTGGCACATGTTCACGCATGTAGTTGAATCAAATCAACATAGCCTTCACGATATTTATGTTCATGGTGGATTATATCCTACTCATGCTTGTACTCGGTGTGAATTAATTTTAATGCATGCTTACGACTGTTGTCGCTCTCTCAGTTGGTCGCTTCCCAGTCTTTTGCTAGCCTTCACCTGTACTAAGCGGGAATACTGCTTGTGCATCCAAACTCCTTAAACCCCAAAGTTGTTCCATATGAGTCCACTATACCTACCTATATGCGGTATCTACCTGCCGTTCCAAGTAAATTTGTATGTGCCAAACTCCAAACCTTCAAATGAAATTTTGTTTTGTATGCTCGAGCAGCTCATGTTACAACTAGGTTTGCCTATATCTTCCATGCTAGGTGGGTTATTCTCAAGAGGAGTGGACTCCACTCCTCATTCATGAGAAAGGGCCGGTAACGGGATGCCCAGTCCCATGACCCAAAAAGATCAAAGCAAATCAAAATAATTAAACAAAACTCCCCCAGGGCTGTTGTATGTTGGAGGCACTCGTTGTTTCAAGCAAGCCATGGATTGATGCTTGTTGGTGGTTGGGGGAGTATAAACCTTTACCATTCTGTTTGGGAACTGCCTATAATGCATGTAGTATGGAAGATACAGCCATCTCATAGGTGTTGCTTTGACAGCAAAAGTATACCGCTCAAAATGTTATTCAATCTCTATTTTAAAATCGAGCTCTAGCACCTATACAGATCCCTACTTCCCTCTGCGAAAGGCCTATCTATTTACTTTTATGTTGAGTCATCATCCTTCTTATTAAAAGCACCCACTGGAGAGCACACTGTCATTTGCATTCATTATTACTGGTTTATATTGGGTATGACTTGACTGGATCTCTTTTACCATGAATTACAATGTTTAGTCAGTCCTTGATCTTTAAAGGTGCTCTGCATTTATGTTTTGCGGTCTCAGAAAGGGCTAGCGAGATACCATTTTGTTATATCATGTTATGATTATTTTGAGAAAGTGTTGTCATCCAAGTTATATTATTATGGCTCGTTAGCTGATTATGCTATTGATATGAGTAATTGTGAGAGCTAACTGTTATTGTAAGTATGGTTAGTTCATAATATTTGATGAAACTTGAATGCTGGCTTTTCATGTTTACAACATCAAGAGCAAACAGAGTTTGTAAAAGTTTTTCTTTATCACTTTCAGTTTATCAACTCAATTGCTTGAGGACAAGCAAAGGTTTAAGCTTGGGAGAGTTGATACATCTCCAACGTATCTACTTTTCCAAACACTTTTGCTATTGTTTTGGACTCTAACTTACATGATTTGAATGAAACTAACCCGGACTGACGCTGTTTTTAGCAAAACTACCATGATGTTGTTTTATGTGTAGAAAAGAAAAGTTCTCAGAATGTCCTGGAAATCCACAGAGGCACTTTTTGGAATTAATAAGAATTTTTGGCGAAAGAATTAATGCCAGGGGGCCCACAGCCTGTCCACAAGACAGGGGGCGCCCCCCCCCCTAGGGCGCGGCCTCCTATCTCGTGGGCCCCTGGACCTCCTCCGACCTCAACTCCAACTCCATATATTCCGTCTCGGGGAGAAAAAAAATCAGTGAGAAAGTTTCATCGCGTTTTACGACACGGCGCCGCCGCCAAGCCCTAATCTCTCTCGGGAGGGCTGATCTAGAGTCCGTTCGGGGCTTCAGAGAGGGGGGTTTGTTGCCGTCGTCATCACTAATTTCATGATGCTCACAGCCGTGCGTGAGTAATTCCATCGTAGGCTTGCTGGACGGTGATGGGTTGGATGAGATTTACCATGTAATCAAGTTAGTTTTGTTAGGGTTTGATCCCTAGTATCCACTATGTTCTGAGATTGATGTTGTTATGACTTTGCTATGCTTAGTGCTTGTCACTAGGGCCCGAGTGCCATGATTTCAGATCTGAACCTATTATGTTTTCATGAATATATGTGTGGTCTTGATCCTATCTTGCAAGTCTATAGTCACCTATTATGTGTTATGATCCAACAACCCCGAAGTGACAATAATCGGGATACTTCTCGGTGATGACCGTAGTTTGAGGAGTTCATGTATTCACTATGTGTTAATGCTTTGGTCCGGTTCTCTATTAAAAGGAGGCCTTAATATCCCTTAGTTTCCATTAAGACCCCGCTGCCACGGGAGGGTAGGACAAAAGATGTCATGCAAGTTCTTTTCCATAAGCACGTATGACTATTTACGGAATACATACCTACATTACATTGATGAATTGGAGCTAGTTCTGTATTACTATATGTTATAACTATTGCATGAGGAATCGCATCCGGCATAATTATCCATCCCTGATCCATTGCCTACGAGCTTTTCATATATTGTTCTTCGCTTATTTACGTTTCCGTTGCTACTGTTACAACTACTATAAAAACCCAAAAACATTTATCTTTACTGTTGCTACTGTTACCATTATTATCATACTACTTTGCTACTAAATACCTTGCTGCAAATACTAAGTTATCCAGGTGTGGTTGAATTGACAACTCAACTGCTAATACTCAAGAATATTCTTTGGCTCCCCTTGTGTCGAATCAATAAATTTGGGTTGTACTTCACCCTCGAAAGCTGTTGCGATCCCCTACACTTGTGGGTTATCAGCCCCTGATACTCTGTTTGGTGTTCGGAAGGAAAACCTAAACGGAGGGTCAATTATAATCCGCAGGAGTTTAACAATAAGTTTTAATTTGAATAAGCAGGTTGTGCTGCTTGCCGCTGCGGTCCGTACGGCCGAGATCGCCGGACTAAAACAGGACCTGAAGCAGGCGCAGGGAGAGCTCGACCTCATGAGGAGGCAGCTCGAAAACAACAAAGGTGAGTGATTCCCCGCTCTCATATAATGTAGGATAGATAAAATTGGTTATTCTAACGACGAAGCATCGTGATTTTGTAACAGAGGCCACCACCGAAGTGGCGTCTCTGAAGAAAGCGTTGTCCGAGGCCGAACACAAGGCGGCCTTGGAACACAAGGAGCGCGAGAAGCAAGAAGCCCGAGTGGGCGAGGTACAAGAAGAGCTCCCGGAGCTCGGCAAAAGGTTCGAGTCCGTGGAGCATGAGCCTAAGGCGAAAGTGGCCGAGCTTGCGAAGGCCCTCACAAGTATAAAAGACGCCAAGGCCGAAGCCGAGAAGGCACAGCAGGAAATCCAGGAGGCCAAAAAGATAACGGCGGGTAAGAAATTCTTTATGCAAAGTAAACATGTGGAGGAGGAGTTTCTTTTACTTACCCGAGTCCGGAGCTCTCCGGGGGCATTCGCAGATCTGCCACGCAACGTATCAGATGTCGCGGAGTTCTACCGTGCTCAGGAGGGGAGCTCAATGGAGAAGCTGTTCTGGTCCCAGTATGTTGGGGCCGAACATCCAATGCCTCTGAGTGACCAACTGAAGTAGTTGGTCGAACTCCACAGGGCGACCGAAGTGGTTATGAAGGATTTCATAGTCCGGATGTGGCCTGGTGAGCCCCTGCCCACCAGCTACTTCGGCCTGATCAAGCGGATGGTGAATGCCTGTCCGCGACTAGGACTCATCAAGCGATCCGTTTGCATTAAGGGTGCCTGCCGGGCCTTTGCCCGTGCGAAGGTGCATTGGGGCAAGCTGGATGCGGAGAAGCTGGTGAAGGACGGGCCGCCAGAGGGCACGCCGCATCGCATTCCGGAAAAGTATTTGCATTCCGGAGAAGTATTATGATGGCGTCATGAAGGGTGCTCGCCTCGTGGCCAATGAATGTACCAAGGACATAATTTTTGAATGAATTCACTTCTGTCATGTTTGTAATTTAAAGACAAAGTTACTTGCGCTATGTAGCACTTTTGTTATTTAAAATATTACCTTCTGTGCGGCTGTTTATAAAATTCTGAAAGTAGGACAGTCGTCGGCTTCCGCCCCCATGCAACTAGTACTGGGGTGTTCGTGGAAAACCCGGACACTCTTTATCCAAATGTTTTGGTCCCTTAAGGAGGTGTCCGACGCAGCAAACAAGGCAATCGGACTATGCGGTTTTATAACCTTGACATAGCCATAGAAGTCTACAATTTTAAATTTCGGCAAAGCCCCTAGAATCCGGAAGGCCGAATTGGGGCGCTATATACGCCTAGATTGGACGAAGCCGAATTATCGCCTAAAGCGGAAAAATCTTTAAGGATTTTAAGACCTCTCGAATAGTCACCAGCTCTCGCCACATCATGCCGGTCAGTTTTGGCTTTCTCTACTGAGGAGCTCGTCCAGAAGAACCGGGGCACAATCGCAGTAGTTCTCCCTGTGCTACCTTAGCTGATATAACGGAACATAAGGCACCAAAACAAGGGAGCCGGGCTATCCCAATTGTAGACCCAAGACATGATTCGGAGCTGATGCATAAAATGTTATAAGTTCGGGGTGTCGCACTGTTGAAAGTGTTCGGACTTGTCTTGTCGTATTATGGGGCGCCATAAGAAGCCCCTAGCAAACTGAATGTACCAAAGTGTACGGATGCAATATCAAGTAGACATTTGTAAGAAAAAAATGCTCAAATAAGAATAATAAGCTGACGCTATATATGATCTCCCATTGATGAATAATACGGTTAGGCGTATGTTTATAATGAATGCATTAAGCGGAGATAAATAGGATTATTTGACATATATTATCCGGGGGCAGGATACATACGGATAGATAAAGCAGGTATAACGATCATAAATAGATTCCACCTGGGTGTTTCCTTCTGTGCGCAAAGCCTGTTGCCTCCTTAGTTTCCTCTCCTATGTAAGTCCGACAATCCGGCTCTTCTGAAGAGGCTGCGCTAAAGCAATATCCTGAAAGGTAAAAGGAAAGGTTACGAAGTGTGCGGCGGCGATACCGCACTATTGACTGAGCCACTGTTGCGCCTCCGCCTGTGCCCATGGTATTTTGAGTGCGTAATTGTGTACGCGTGGCACGAATGCTGCTTTGATGGGATTTGAGCAGAGGCCGGACTGCTAGTCGTGCTCTTGGCGTGCCTGGTGATCCTGTTGCGGGGTGTTCCGCCCTCGCTTGATGGAGCTTGAGGTTGTCGCCGCCGGATTGGTGGTTTGCCGGAGGAGGCCGCATTGTAGTTCTGCCGCAAGGGCTGCAGTATGCTCTTCTGTACGGAGAGAGCGGTCCATATTTCAGTTGACTGTTATGACCCCGCGCAGGCCTGGATTCTTGAGCTTGAGGTATGCATAGTGTGGTACCGCATTGAATCTAGCGAATGCGGTTCGTCCGAGCAGTGCGTGGTAACCACTACGGAAAGGGACGATATCGAAGATTAGCTCTTCGCTTCGGAAGTTGTCCGGAGATCCAAAGACCACTTCCAATGTTATAGAGCCCGTACAACGGGCCTCTACTCCAGGAATTACACCTTTAAAGGTGGTTTTGGTGGGCTTAATCCTTGAAGGATCGATGCCCATTTTGCATACTGTGTCCTGGTAAAGCAGGTTCAGGCTGCTGCCTCCGTCCATAAGGACTCGCGTGAGGTGGAATCCGTCGATGATTGGGTCTAAGACCAATGCGGCGGAGCCGCCATGGCGGATGCTAGTAGGATGATCCTTACGATCAAAGGTGATCGGACAAGCTGACCATGGGTTGAATTTGGGGACGACTGGCTCCATCGCGTAGACGTCCCTTAGTGCTCGCTTCCGTTCCCGCTTGGGGATGTGAGTGGCGTAGATCATGT
Organism: Triticum aestivum; assembly: GCF_018294505.1. Lineage (NCBI taxonomy): Eukaryota > Viridiplantae > Streptophyta > Magnoliopsida > Poales > Poaceae > Triticum > Triticum aestivum. The sequence goes on along the minus strand of NC_057810.1, from coordinate 459,241,099 downwards.
TGACCGTTTTCACCTGGGGGGAAATTTCTTCTGTCCCCGAGTGTTCCTACGCCGGGGCTCCTCGTCATCGTCGCTGTGCAGCCCCTTGTCCTTGTTTTCGGCGTTTATTTTGCTGGCCTGTTTAAATACCCAGCATTCTCTATTGGTGTGGTTGGCTGGCTTGTCCGGGGTGCCATGAATTTGGCACGAGCGCTCCAGTATACGGTCTAGACTGGACGGTCCCTGATTGTTTCTTCTGAATGGCTTCTTCCGCTGACCGAATTTGGGTCCGCTGAATCCGGCATTGACCGCTGTGTCTTCGGTGTTGTCGCCATTGTTTTGTCACTTGTGTCTGTTGTGCCATAGCTTGCCATTATTGTCACGGTCATCTGAAGTACCAGAATGTTGCGTAGTGCTGCTACGAGCTAACCAGCTGTCCTCGCCCGCACAAAAGCGGGTCATTAGTGTCGTGAAAGCTGCCATGGACTTGGGTTTCTCCTGGCCGAGGTGTCGGGCGAGCCACTCGTCGCGGATATTATGCTTGAAGGCTGCCAGGGCTTCAGCATCCGGACAGTCAACTATTTGGTTCTTTTTAGTTAGGAACCGAGTCCAGAATTTCCTGGCTGATTCTCCGGGCTGTTGAGTAATGTGGCTCAAGTCATCGGCATCCGGAGTTCGCACATATGTGCCTTGGAAGTTGTCAAGAAATGCGTCTTCCAGGTTTTCCCAACTGCCAATGGAATTTGCGGACAGGCTGTTTAGCCAGTGTCGGGCGGGTCCTTTGAGCTTAAGGGGAAGATACTTGATAGCATGTAGATCTTCTCCACGGGCCATGTGGATGTAGAGAAGGAAATCTTCGATCCATACCGAGGGGTCTGTTGTGCCATCGTATGATTCGATGTTTACGGGTTTTAACCCTTCTGGGAATTCATGATCCATCACTTCATCGGTGAAGCAGAGGGGTGTGCGGCGCCTCTGTGTCGGGCTATGTCGCAACGCAGTCCGGCTGCGTCTGACTGGTTATATTCGGCCCGGACGGATTTGTTGTTAGTGTATCCAGTATGACGGTCATCGTCATGTGGTGCGGTGCGCCCCCGTGATCCGTAGATCGATCTTGGTTGTCCTGCGGCATTATCTAGTCTATCGTGCAGGTCCTGAGTATTGCCCCGGGCCGTGGTAAACTGGCGCGGGGGTGCAGGATGGTATTCGGGCTGATATGCCGTTTTATCCCGGCCTCGAGGCGGCCGGTCAGCCGTGTGGCGCTCGAGTCCATATTCCTCGGCTGCCAGGACTTCAGTCCATCTATCTGTGAGTAGGTCTTGGTCAGCTTGAAGCTGTTGTTGCTTCTTCTTTAGGCTTCTCGTAGTGGCAATGAGCCGGCGCTTGAAGCGCTCCTGCTCCTCGGGGTCCTCGGGCACGCGGAACTCGTCGTCGCCAAGGCTAATCTCGTCTTCAGAGGGGGGCATGTAGTTGTCCTCTTCCGGATACCCGTCTGTCGCCTGTTCACCTGGGCTGTCCTGCCCATCTTCCTGCTCGGCCTGCTCGAAGGCAGGCTGATCGGGGTTGTATTCATCGTCGGCACTGTCTGGATTGTTTTCGTCTCCGGTGCCGGTATTGCCTTGGTGGGGCTTGTAGCGGCGCTGGCGATGCCCGTGCTTTGCTTTCTTCTTGGAGGGGTTATCCTCCGTTGCCTCATCGCCATTGGTTTCTTTCGGGGTGTCCACCATATATATCATATGAAGAGGTGGTTGTCCACCGCCCTGTGAGCGGTGGCTCCTGTACGTCTCCTGCATCATCGTCCATATCGTCGATGTCTTCGAAGTCGAAGTCAAGCACGTCGGTTAAATCATCGACCGTGGCAATGAACTGGGTGGTGGGTGGGCAGCGAATTCCTTCCTCACCTGCTTCCCACTCAAGCCGGTCATAGTTCGGCCCAAAGCCTCCTGGCAAAGGGAGAGACTTTAATGAATTCAGCATGTCGCCGAAGGGCGAGTGCTGAAAGATGTCCGCAGCGGTAAACTCCATTACCGGAGCCCAACCTGGCTCGAGGGCATGCGGATCAGAACCAACAACCGGATACAAGTCCGGGGCCCGGGGTTACAGGCCTCCACAGAGGTGAGACCAGTGTTCGGCTCCACCGCCGATGAGTATGCGGCCTGCGGGGCGGGGTCTACCCCTCCGTCCTTGGGCAACACAACCTGTTCCGGATTTAGATCCGGGGCTATTGCAGGGATGATGTTCCGAGCATTGTCCGACAGAAGGTCTAGGCCCTGCTCGTTGTGACTGTCTGGCGCTCCTAGCACAGGGTTGAATCCTTCGAAGATCAAGTCTCTGAGAATATTAGCCGTGTAGTTCAAGTTTTCAAACCTGATCTGGTGGCCAGGAGCATAGCTGTCGATCTGCTCCACATGACCAAGTGAATTGGCCCACAGTGCGAAGCCGCCGAATAAAAAAGATATGTCCGGGGAGAAAAGTCTCGCCCTAAACCGTGTTGTTGGGGATTGAAGACGCCATCAAGCCTCAAAGCAACGACACAGATGAACTCTCAATGAAAGCACCAATGTCGGTGTCAAAACTGGCGGATCTCGGGTAGGGGGTCCCGATCTGTGCGTCTTAGGTTGATGGTAACAGGAAGCAAGGGACACAATGTTTACCCAGGTTCGGGCCCTCTCGATGGAGGTAAAACCCTACTTCTTGGTTGATTAATATTGAAGATATGAGTAGTACAAGAGTAGATCTACCACGAGATCGTAGAGGCTAAACCCTAAGAGCTAGCCTATGATGGTATGATTGTAATTGTGATCGGCCTTCTAAGGACCATCCTCTCTGGTTTATATAGATGCGGGAGAGGTCTAGGGTTTACATGGAGTCAGTTACAAGGAAGGAAATATAATATCCGGATTGCCAAGCTTGTCTTCCACGCAAAGGAGAGTCCCATCCGGACACGAACCGAAGTCTTGAGTCTTGTATCTTTACGCTTCAATAGTCCGGATGATGTATACAGTCCGGCTGTCTGGATACCCAATAATCCAGGACACCCTCACTGGGTTTTCCAGAATGACGCCTTCGAGGTGTGAACTCGTGACTTGCCGGTCCCCAGTGCTGCCCAAGATCTTGGCACGCATGTAGAAGGGGTCGACTATCACGATGTCCGGGGTCTTGTCTCGAATGATCCGCATCTCCATACTCAGCGAAAACAGCCGGATGAAGGTGTAGTGCAGCGGATGAAGGTTAAACATAGCAAAGATGTCATCAAACCGCAGGACGATCGTACCCTCGATGGTGCTATCCACAAAGCCCTTGCCCTCTGGCACCTTGGCCACGAAAATCGGGTATGCCACATCATTCTGGGAGAAACGCCGCTTCTCCAAAGAAAGAACACTGTCATGCAGACTCCGCATAGCACTGGTTGCAGCAATGAGCATATTTGTCGGTAGCATTGCCCTACCCGCCACATGCACCCTCCTCGAGATATCCTTAGGTGAAGGTGGCACGTCCTGAGCACGGATCGTACTCGGTGCCGGCTGGCTCGCACTGGCGCCCTTGTTAGTCTTTTGTTCCCGTCCCTTCTTCTTGATCTGTTGTAATGGGATCGAGTTCTGCTCAAAGACCGCCTTCTCGAGCGTGTTGGGGCTGATAATATTTCGCACCTCGGCTATCTCAGGCTTGGTGAAGGCGGCAGCTGGAGGCGTCTCCTGAGAACTGAACGCCAGACGACGCCTGTTGCAATTGGGTTTCTCCGCGGTACCAGCTAGATCATGATCGTCTTTTTCAGGGTTGGGTTCTTGAGAAGAGGCCCGTGGAATTCGTCACCGTACCCATGTTCGGCAAAGTACTTATCGACATTGGTAAATGTACCGTCGTCGTTGTAGTCGTCCAGATCTTGTGCCATATGCATGTCCGGATCCTGTGCCATAGGGATGTCCGGCATGTCCGGTAGCGTTGCAGTGTTCTTGCCATGGCTTGGCGCCGGCACGACTGGCGGTCTTCTCTGTGGGGTGGTGTCCCCCGCCCGCAAACGAATCTGGCTCTTCGGCCAAAGCAGGGGCCAGCTTACGCAGGCGCTGAGGGTCATCTCATCATCTTCGTCGTCCCGAGCGGGTCGAATCGGAGGTAACAACTCGTTGCAGCCTGGCAGCACCCGAACCAGTTCAACCCTATACCCTATGGGTGGCATCGGATTACCGTGGAACACGGGTGAGGGAGTCCTAGATAAGGGGGTATCTGGACAGCCGGACTATATACTTTGGCCGGACTGTTGAACTATGAAGATACAAGATAGAAGACTTCGTCCCATGTCCGGATGGGACTCTCCTTGGCGTGGAAGGCAAGCTTGGCGATTCGGATGTAGATCTCCTCCTCTGTAAACCGACTCTGTGTAACCCTAGCCCCCTCCGATATCTATATAAACCGGAGGGTTTAGTCCGTAGGACACAACAACAATCATACCATAGGCTAGCTTCTAGGGTTTAGCCTCTCTGATCTCGTGGTAGATCAACTCTTGTAATACTCATATCATCAAGATCAATCAAGCAGGAAGTAGGGATTACCTCCATCGAGAGGTCCCGAACCTGGGTAAACATCGTGTCCCCAGTCTCCTGTTACCATTAGCCTTAGACGCACAGTTCGGGACCCCCTACCCAAGATCCGCCGGTTTTGACACCTACATTGGTGCTTTCATTGAAAGTTCCTCTGTGTCATCGCTGCAAGGCTAGATGGCTTATCCAACCTTCAACCATGCTGTCCTAGGTGAGACTTTTCTCCCCAGATAGATCTTTGTGTTCAGCGGCTTCGCACCGCGGACCAACTTGCTTGGCCATCTGAAGCAGATCGATAGCTACGCCCCTAGCCATCAGGTCAGGTTTGGAAACCTAAACTACACTGCCGACATCCGAGGAGACTTGATCATCGACAGATTCGGGCCCGTGTCAGTAGCGCCAAACAATCACGACGAGCATGACCTAGATCTATAGTCGGACAGTATTCGGAACATCGCACCTGCTACAGCTCCGGACTTTGTTCCAGAGCAGGTCGTGCCTTCCGAGGACAGGTGGATGGACCCCGCCTCGAAGGCCGCATGCTCATCGACGTTGGAGCCGAACACAGAGTCCTCTCCTTGGGAAATATGTACCTCTGGACTCCCGGACTCATCTCCGATAGTGTGTTCCGGACCGCGCGCATCCGTGCGCATCGAATCTAATTGGGATCCAGTCATGGAGTTCGCCGCCGCGGATATCTTTCAGCACTCACCCTTCGAAGATGGGCTGAATTCATTAAGGTCTCTCTCTTTGTTAGGAGACTCCTGACCGAACTATGTCCGGCTCGAGTGGGAAGCTGGCAACGAAGAAATTCATTACCCACCCACCACCCACTTAAAAGCCACGGTCGATGACTTAACCGACGTGCTTAACTTCGACTCTGAAGACATCGACGGTATAGACAATGATGCGGGAGAAGTACAGGAACCACCGCCCACAGGGCGCTGGACAGTCACCTCTTCATATGATATATATATATGGTGGATACTCCCAAAGAAACCAATGGCGATGAGGCAACGGGAGATAACCCCTCGGGGAAGAAAGCAAAACATGGGCGTCGTCGGCGCCGCCCCAAGCCTCGCCACAACAATACCGACACTGGAGAAGAAAATCCAGATGGTGCCGAAGAGGAATACGATCCTGATCAACCCACCTTCGAGCAAGCCGAACAGGAACACGGGCAGGCTAGCCCAGACGAACAGGTGACGGACGGATACTTGGAGGACAATAACTATATGCCTCCCTCCGAAGACGACGTGAGCCTCGGTAATGACGAATTCGGCGTACCAGAGGGTCCCATAGAGCAGGAGCGCTTCAAGCGCGGGCTTATAGCCACTACAAGAATCCTAAAAAAGAAGCAGCAGCAGCTCCAAGCTGACCAAGATCTGCTCGCACACAGATGGACCGAGGAATACGGACTCGAACCCCCGAGCAGGGGTTACCCAAAACACAAACCGCTAGAAGAAGAGGTCGAGGAGCCTGAAATTCCAGCACAAGACGAGGCTGACCGGCCACCACGTGGACGGGATAGAACGGCATATCAGGCCGGACACCAGCCCGCACCCCCACGCCGGTTCACTACGGACCGGGGCAATACGCAGGACCTGTGGGACATATTGGAAAACAACGGAGGACAACCAAGATCGATCTACGGATCATGAGGGCATGCCATAGCTCATGACACAGATCGTCACGCCGGATACAATATTGATAAGTCCGGCCGGGCCGGACATTACTGACCAGACCTGATCGGACTACGCGGCGACATAGCCCGGCACAGAGGCGCCGCACACCCCCTCTGCTTCACTGATGAAGTAATGGAACATGAATTCCCAGAAGGGTTTAAACCCGTCAACATCGAGTCATACGATGGCACAATAGACCCCGCGGTGTGGATCGAGGATTTTCTTCTCCACATTCACATGGCCCGCGGTGATGACCTACATGCCATCAAGTATCTCCCACTCAAGCTTAAAGGGCCAGCCAGACACTGGCTGAATAGCCTGCCAGCAAACTCCATTGGCAGTTGGGAAAATCTTGAGGACGCAATCCTCTATAACTTCCAAGGCACCTATGTGCGACCACCGGATGCTGATGACTTGAGTCACATTACCCAACAGCCCGGAGAGTCAGCCAGGAAATTCTGGACTCGGTTCCTAACTAAAAAGAACCAAATTGTCGACTGTCCGGACACCGAGGCCCTGGCAGCCTTTAAGCATAATATTCGTGACGAATGGCTTGCCCGACACCTCGGCCAAGAAAAACCGAAGACCATGGAGGCACTCACGACACTAATGACCCACTTTTGCGTGGGTGAGGACAGATGGTTGGCTCGCAGCAACACCACGCCAGGAAACCCTGGCACATCTGATATCCGTGACAGTAACGGAAAGCCACGGCGCAACAGACACAAGCGTCGAAACAATGGCGACAATACAGAGGATACGGCAATCAATGCCAGATTCAGCAACTCCAAATCCGGTCAGCGGAAGAAGTCGTTCAAAAGAAACAATCCGGGATCGTCCAGTCTGGACCGCATACTCGACCGCTCATGCCAGATTCATGGCACCCCCGATAAACCAGCCAATCACACTAACAGAGATTGTTGGGTGTTCAAACAGGCCGGCAAGACAAATGCCGAGAACAACGACAAGGGGATGCACAACGATGATGACGAGGAGCCCGGGCGTCCGAGCACTCGAGGATAGAAGAAATCCCCCCCCCCCAGGTTAAAACGGTGAACATGATCTATGCCACTCACATCCCCAAACGGGAGCGAAAGCGTGCACTTAGGGACGTCTATGCGATGGAGCCCGTCGCCCCAAAATTCAACCCATGGTCATCCTGCTCGATCACCTTTGATCGTAGGGACCATCCAACCAGCATCCATCATGGCGGCTCAGCCGCATTGGTCCTTGACCCTAATTGACAGTGGCAGCAGCTTGAACCTAATTTATCAAGACACAGTGCGCAAAATGGGCATCGATCCGTCACAGATCAAACCCACCAAAACCACCTTCAAAGGTGTAATTCCAGGGGTAGAGGCCCGCTGCACGGGCTCAATAACACTGGAAGTGGTCTTCGGATGTCCGGATAACTTCCGAAGCGAGGAGTTAATCTTTGATATCGTCCCTTTCCGTAGTGGCTATCATGCACTACTTGGACAAACTGCATTCGCTCGTTTCAATGCGGTACCGCACTATGCATACCTCAAGCTCAAGATGCCAGGACCTCATGGGGTCATAACAGTCAATGGCAATACAGACCGCTCCCTCCGTACGGAAGAACATACTGCGGCCCTCGCGGCAGAAGTACAAAGCGGCCTCCTCTGACAAACAGCCAATTCAGCAATGACATCCCTGTACACCGTCAAGCGAGTCCGTAGTACCGCGCAACAGGACCGTCAGGCACGCCAGGAGCTCGACTAGCAATCCGGCCTCCACGTCACGGGAATACTCAGGTGGTCCTCATGAATGATCGTTATACCTGTTCTTACATACCCGCATGTAGCCTGCCCTTGGATAGGATATGTCAAATAGTCCTATTTTTCTGCTTAATGCATCAATTGTACACCTACATTTTGCCGTATTATCCAAATAAATTGGAAGTAGTACATAGCGTCAGCTTCTTATTACTATCCTCATATTTTCCGTTGAATATTTATTCAATATTGCATCCGTACACTTTGGTATGGTTAGTTTGCCAGGGGCTTCTTATCGAGCCCCATAAAATGGCAAGAAAAGTCCGAACACTTTCAACAGTGCGGCACCCCGAACTTATAGCATTATATGCATCAGCTCCGAATCATGTGTTGGGTCAATAGTTGGATTAGCCCGGCTCCCTTGTTTTGGTACCTTGCGTTCCGTTATATCAGCTAAGGTAACGTAGGGAGAACTACTGCGATTGTGTCCCGGTTCTTCCGGACGAGCACCTCAGTAGAGAAAGCCGAAAACTAACCGTCACGATGCGGCGAGAGCTGGTCGTTGTTCGCGAGGTACTAAAATCCCTAAAGAATTTTTTCGCTTAAGGCGAGGAATCGGCCTTGCCCGATTTAGGCATGTATAACGCCCCAGTTCGGCTTTCCGAATACTAGGGGCTTCGCTGAAATTTAAAATTATAGACCTCTATGGCCAAGTGAGAGTTATGAAGCCGAATAGTCCGATTGTCTGGTTCGCTGCACTAAACACCTCCTTAAAGGACCAAGAATTTGGAAAAGGAGTGTTTAGGTTTTCCACGAACACCCCAGTACTAGTTACAAGGGGGCAGAAGCCGACGACTGGCCTGCTTTCAGATTTTGATAAACGGCCGCAGAGAAGGTCATATTTTAAATCAAACAAAGCATTATATAGCGCAATCAAACTCGTCCTCATATTACACAGATGACATGAGTAAATTTACACGAAAATAATGTTCTTAGGACATTCAGTCGCCACAAGCTGAGCGCCTTTCATAACGCCATTGTAATACATCTCGGGGTAGTGATGCTCCTTGCCCTTCGGGGGTACATCCTTCACGAGTTTCTCAGCATCCAGTTTGGCCCAATGCATCTTCGCGCGGGAAAAGGCCCGTCGGGCACCCTCAATACATACGGACTGCTTGATAACTTCTAGCCGTGGACAGGCATGAACCATCTGCTTCACCAGGCCAAAGTAGCTGCCGGGCAGGGGCTCGCCAGGCCACATCCGGACTATGAGGTCCCTCATGGCCTGTTCGGCCGCATTGTGGAGTTCGACCAACTGCTTGAGTGGGTCACTCAGAGGCATCGGGTGTTCGGCCCCAGTATATTGGGACCAGAACAGCTTCTCCGTAGAGCCCCCCTCTTCAGCGCGATAGAACTCCGTGGCATCCAAAATGCTGCGTGGCAGATCTGCGAATGCCCCTGGAGAGCTCCGGATTCATGTAAGTAAAAGAAATGACTCCTCCACATGCTTGCTTTGCATAAAGAATGCCTTACCCTCCGCTATCTTCTTGGCCGCCTGGATTTCCTGGAGAGCCTTTTGGGCTTCGGCCTTGGCGTCGGCCGCGCTCTGGAGGGCCTTCACAAGCTCAGACACTTGCATCTTGTAGTCATGCTCCAGGGAGTCAAACTTCTTGCCGAACTCCTGGAGCTCCTGCTGTACCTCTCCCACCTGAGCATCTTGCTTCGCTCGCTCGGTGCGCTCCGTATTTGCCTAGGCTTCGGCCGCGGATAGCGCTTCCTTCAGGGCCGCCACTTCGGTCGTGGTCCCTATCAAAAGCCATGATGCTCTTTATTAGCATCACCAACTTTTTATCCTCTATACGACATATGGACGGGGTTTCTCTTACCTTTGTTCGCCTCGAGCTGCTTCTTCACGAGGCCGAGCTCTTCTTCGGCCTGCCCCAGTTCGCGCTTAAGTCCGGCAACCTCAGTCGTGCGCGCAGCGGCGGTCAGCAGCAGTGCATGTTTGATTCATACAGACAAATACTATTATCTTCCTGCGGTTTATTAGTTGACCCTCCGTTTGGCTTTTCTTTCCGAACACCAACTAGGGTATCAGGGGCTACTGTCTATTGGGTGATATTTCCTCACACTTTCTTTACCTCAAAGCCTGTAAGCAGGCTGGTGCAGGCTTCGGTCAATCCGCTCTTGGTGGACCGAACCTTCTCAATCACCATACCCATAAGTGTACGGTGTTCATCCTCGATGGAAGTGCCTCGAAGCACTTCCAACAAATTATCCGATGCCTCCGGCTGGGCGGAGGTAATCGGCACGGCCGGCTCGCCCTCCTTCGCAAGGGACTGCTTACCAAAATCCGGAACCTTTGTAGGCTCCAGCGCAGTAACCGGCTGGGAGCCAGACTTCCTGTGGCTCCCGTCAGCATAATCCATGGGGTTCTCATCCCCCACGTGTTCGGCGCCCAAGATTTTTCCTTGGGGCATCTCCGGAACCATCGCCTCCTGCTCTGGCATCCTCCAGGACAACACCTCGGTGTCATCCACAGGTCGTGGGGAGGTTGGCATCGGCAGTGAATTCATCTCTGACTTGTTCAGAGACACCTCCGAAGAGGACTCCTCGAGATCGGACCCGGCCGGACTGCATAAACGTGTTCGGCATCATTACAAACCATGAGGTCAAAGTCGCGCGGAAAATATTATGGAATACGGATACTTACGACCTCGACTGGGGCTTGCCCCTGGGCAGCCACGCCTCATCGCTGAAAGCGGCGGTAGTGGAGTGATCGGGAAGGGACGCCTTTCCCTTCTTTGGCGTCCCGGCCTCCCCTGACGGGGCGGCCTTCCTTTTCTTCTCCTCCCTAGAGCGGGGAGGAGGCATCTCTTCATGTTTTCCCCCGTCTTCGGGGGGGGGGGGGGGGGGGAATCTTCCTCAACGTCTTCGGACGACGATTCTATCATGGCCTTGCGCCGGAGACCTTTTCTGGTCCCCGCGGCCACCTTCTTGGGCCCTTCGGCCCCCTCAGTTGAGGCGGCCTTCCTCTTCCTCTCCTCCCCTTCATGGGAAAAGTGCGCCTCGTCATCTTCTGGCAAGGCGTCTGGTGCGGCCTGGCGCCGGAGACCCTCCCGGCTCCCTGCGTCCTTCTTTTCGGATTTTTTCTCCGGCACCTTGTAAGGCGCCGGAACCAGCATCTCTGCTAGGAGTGCACTTACCTGGTCCTCAGGCAATGGAGCCGGACAGTTAATCCACTCCGCCATCTCCACCCAATCCTGTTCGGTCAACATAGTGACCTAAGAATCCTCCCATGAATATACCAGGAAGGAAACATCTTGTAATAACCAGAGGACTTACCGGACTGGCGAGGCGGCTTGCGCTGAGCCCCGGGTCCTTGGAAAGGGGAGGAGGAACTTCGCCGGTCTTAAACAACACCTTCCAGATTTCTTTGTGTGTTGTGTCAAAGAGCTCTAGCAGCATCTGGTGTTCGGCCGGGTCAAACTCCCACATATCAAATGCCCGTCTTTGACACGGGAGAATCCGGCGAATGAGCATGACCTGGACCACGTTGACAAGCTTGATCTTCTTGTCCATCATACTTCTGATGCAGGTCTCGAGTCCGGTCAGCTCCGTGGGTTCGCCCCAGGCCAGGCCCTTCTTCTCCTAGGAAGTGAGCCGCATGGGGATTCCGGATCTGAATTAGGGGGGCGCTACCCAGTTGGCGTCGCGCGGCTCGGTGATGTAGAACCACCCTGATTGCCACCCCTTTATGGTCTCCACGAAGGAGCCATCGAGCCATGTAACATTGGGCATTTTGCCCACCATGGCACCTCCGAACTCCGCCTGTTGGCCGCTCACGATCTTTGACTTCACGCAGAAGATTTTCAACCACAGGCCTAAGTGAGGCTTGATGCGGAGGAAGGCCTCGCACACGACGATGAACGCCGAGATGTTGAGGATGAAATTCAGGGCTAGATCGTGAAAATCTAGCCCGTAGTAGTACGTAAGCCCGCGGACGAACGGGTGGAGTGGAAATCCTAGTCCGCGGACGAAATGGGGGAGAAATACTACTCTCTCCCGAGACTTCGGAGTGGGGTTAATCTGTCCCTCTGTCGGAGGCATGTGCGCGATACTCTCGGCCAGGTATCCGGCCTCCCGAAGCTTGGTAATGTTCTCCTCTATGACAGAGGAGGCCATCCACTTGCCTCCCGCTCCGGACATGATGCGATCCTACGGAGAAGGTGAGAACTTGGGCGCTTGAGCTCAAGGGTGTGAGAACAGATGAGCAAAGGAGGAAGAAGGCGTAGGTGAAAGTGGGAAATCTCTGTCCCTTTATAAAGGCGATGTAGAATGTGCGCCTCCCCGCTTGCCTCTCGAAATCTCTTATCTTCCCGACCGCCTCAATTAATGGTGCTGGTTGGGTTACCCATACCCGTATTGATGGAGATCCCCCGATAAGGGGACACGATCTCTGCTTTGACAAGACATGCCAAAGAAACCGCCTCGCAATATGTGCGGAAGCAGGTTGTAAAAACGGTTCGAATAAGTTACCGAGCCGTGGTGTGATGTCACACAACGAAGAATTGTTAGCAGATGAGATTCGTGGATTATTATTCTCTCTACGGTGGTATATGGAATTTATCTTGCAGAGCCGGACACAGTCCTTGTGTTTGGAATTAATTTTGGAGTGTTCGGAGGTGGAACCCGCCTCACAATGCCGAAGACAATCTACACGCCGGACTCATTGTCATTGAAGCCTGGTTTAGAGGCTACCGAGGGAGTCCTAGATAAGGGGGTATCCAGACAGCCGGACTATATACTTTGGTCGGACTGTTGGACTATGAAGATACAAGATAGAAGACTTCGTCCCGTGTCCGTATGGGACTCTCCTTGGCGTGGAAGGCAAGCTTGGCGATTCAGATGTAGATCTCCTCCTCTGTAAACCAACTCTATGTAACCCTAGCCCCCTCCAGTGTCTATATAAACCGGAGGGTTTAGTCCGTAGGACACAACAACAATAATACTATAGGCTAGCTTCTAGGGTTTAGCCTCTCTGATTTCGTGGTAGATCAACTCTTGTAATATTCATATCATCAAAATCAATCAAGCAGGAAGTAGGGTATTACATCCATCGAGAGGGCCCGAACCTGGGTAAATATCGTGTCCCCAGTCTCCTGTTACCATTAGCCTTAGACGCATAGTTCGGGACCCCCTACCCGAGATCCACCGGTTTTGACACCGACAATGGGGTTGCCCGGTTGAACGATTCTGCCCTTGGCGACATCGATCAAGTCGCTGCCCACGAAGTGCAGGAGAATGCATGGAACGTCGGCGGTGCCCTGCGAAAACATGTAGGGCGTCAGGGATCCCCAGTCAAAGGCAAGGAGATGAAGTCATCGGCCGAGAGGCTTAGTTACCGTGATGCCGTCGAGCTCGGCTAATGTCGAGGCACCGCCAACGGCGGGCGTGTAACTGACGGAGGGGCCGCTTGCTGGCGAGGTGTCGGCCGGCATACACCGGCCGGGTGCATTAAGCTCCTATGCCCGTGTCGGCGCCGGAGACACGAATACCGCCTCCGCCGGAGACACCAATGGCGCCGCCTTCGCGTTGTGCGAGTTGCTGGCCGTGAAGCTGGGAATCGGGAGCGGCCCCTGTTGGCCGCCTGAAATCCACGTCGTCAGCCCCTGAATCAAGGTAGGCACCATGGCGGTGAGCATCGTTCCCAGTTTTTGTTGCACTTGCTCTTGGATAATCTCCGGAATCCGGGCCACTTGTGCCTTGAGTTCTTGAACCTCGCGCGACTGGCTTTCCGAGCTGGTCTTTCTCTCCTTTCGCCCACCAGAGGTATGGTATGACGACCATTTTGTGGACAAGCCTTTGCCGGCCATACGACCAGCTAACGACGGCTTACTGAGCTTATCCTTGTTTTTCATTATGTTCAACGCCCTATTTAGAGTGTTGTCCCAAGCAGGGGAGCTCTGAGACGACCCCGCGCTACTGCTTTCAGTCTCCTGGGGAAGGAATGTGAACCATTTAGAAATTTGGCTTCATTAATTAGAATGCAACCGTATGGCGCTAATTACGCGGGGGTGTATTCCTTACCTGAACAAGCTCAAGCGCCTTGGTCTTCGGATCCGTGGTAAGCTCCTTTCTTACCGGGTCCTCCTTGTACCGGGCCCTGACAAAGTTCCTGGTCTGCTTGTCACGGTATATCTTGAAGCGGGGCGGTAGGCCTTGCTCGGCACGCTCCGCGTCCTCCTTTTCCCATATAGGCTCCGCCACTCTGTAACCGCCGGGACCGAGTTGGTGGACCCCTAAGTTCAACTCCCGAATTTCTTTCCCCCATTGACTTGATTCCACGGTTGCGCTGCTCTCGCACTTGATCTTGAACTCCTTGTAGTCATCTTCGCTGATCACCTTTTTCAATCATTCTCTTCACCGAGCTTCTCCAAGTAGACAGGGACGTGCTCATCCTCGTGAGGGAAGCACTGTTCACTTTATTCCGTGAGAGGCATGTGTTTGCAAAGTCAGCGGGGAACTTGTATCGTTCGTGTAGCTTCTTGAAGAGGAGGTTGCGCAAATTCCCTCGGTCCTTATGCCTTAGGTTCTCGGTGTTGATCGAGACGGTGTTCTGGAGAATGCCCCGAGCTGAACCGAGTACCCCTTGACTAATTCTTTGTGCCCCGTTGGATGCCGGTCAGAGTTCACTTTAGTAAATTCCTCCTTGACGGTGCCGAGCATGTTCGGGCGCCGGTCCTTCCATTGCCTCTTCGGTTGGCTGCCATCAGTGTGTGCGGCGCCATCATCAGTGGTGGCATCCTCAGCAGCACCATCAGTGGTGTCATCCCCGACGCCACTAGGGGTTGTGTAGTCAGGATCAGTGTCTTCCGCGGCGTCCTCATAGCGGTGAGGTTCTTCCTCCATCTTCTGGGACAACTTCCAGAATTGCTTGCCGCCCGAACCACCGGCCTCATCGTTGTTGGCCATGTTTCTATCTAAATAGGAAAAAGTTTGGTCAAAAAGTTGGTTATTGTCAAGGAACAAGATCATGGTCTCATCATTTTGGGTTTGTCGACACCGAGGCATCCTAAAAGCTAAGCTTTTATCATTTAGGGTTTGTGTCGACACCGAGGCACCCTAAAAGCCTAAGCTTTCATCATTTAGGTTCTTATCAACACCGAGGCACCCTAAAAGCCAAGGTTTTATAATTTAGGGTTTGTCGACGCCGAGGCACCCTATAAGCTAAGCTGGGAAGGAGAATTCTAAGTTGGGCCTAATAACTTGGCTCTATTGCCACCTATGGTTTAATGCAGCAAGAATAAAGGGGCAATTGATCCTACTTAATTAAGTACTAAGACCCGGCCCATGCATTAGTCACAAGTACCCCATATGTCCTATTTTTAGCAAAGTCATGCTAAAATTCACGAAAAATTTCAGCATGACCTTTGCTGAAAATAGGACATATGGAGTACCCGAATTTGCCGGAACGGAAGTTAATCGACATTCCATCAAACTCAAGGGCCTCTCGGGGTACCTGCAAAATCATCACGACGCAATGGTCGGAGACAAAACCCAGCAAACTAACAAAGTTACTGACGTGTTTACAGAAATTGTTTTCTGTAAAAGATGATCATCATCTTTACAAGTCTTTCTCAATGTGATCACAAGTAATTTAGAGGCATCACAAGTAATTCAGAGCATCACAAGGCATTACTAGTTCAGTACATGAACAAGTTTTACAAAGCACATCAATATGTACTGTATTTCATTGTGGAGTGATATACAGTATGTTACAGCAAAGAAACAACTTAATCCATGCCTCAGCTTATCAATAGTCATTACTTGTCAAATACAGAAGAAGGAACAATTTATTTGTGACATGGTTACAAATGATGACAGAATAAAGCAACACCCTGCACTAGCCTAAAAACAAGTGAAGTTTCACCCATATAAGAACAAGTGAATTATAGTCACATTGACACTCCTGGTTTTCTACAAACACCAAGTACTAGGGCACACAAAAGTTCTGAAATTTGTGTGCCTAACTGAATTAACTGAATTTTCAGTAACCGAATAAACTGAATTTTCAAAACTCCAAGAAGCCATTTAAAAAAATCCTCTCATCTCATATGAGGAGTGTTAATCCTAAGACTAATAGTTTGTTGTGCAGTACAGCTACAGTGATGCCCTGTCCATTTATCCCTCCCCAACTAGATACTAGAGTAGCACTGTTGATGCCCTGTTCTTTCTGAACTTTATGACAGTATATACAACAACTTATCCTAAATGTGGCTCGAACTGCAGATTTACAAATTAAAGGACACAAACTCAAGCAAGCTTCCTGAACAATACCCTGACAGAAAACATAGGACAAGCAATGAATTTCTATAACCAGTAAGAACAAGGGGATGATTTTAGCAAGTTAAGTGTAGCTTTAGCACCCTGTGCATGAAATGTATCATGTATCAAACCATCAATTAACTGCTGAAAAACATAAATGTACCATGTGAACATATAATACCTTCACGAGCGATCTCAATGAGTGTGAACCAACAGAGTGTGGGTCACCACAGATTCTGTAGTCAAAAACCTTCAGGACAGAGTGAAAATAGTTACAATATGCTTGCAAGTAATTTTTCTGTAACTAAGGCACAATATGCTTGCAAGTAAATCACAATATGCTTGCAAGTAATTTTTCTGTAACAGTCTTGCCCCTATTTTAAGGACAAGCAAATAGATACAATGGATAACTTTGACACAATCCTAAGGCACAATCCTCTGACTAATTCATCACTGTAGGCCAGCATGAAACACACTCCTCCAAAAAAGCCTAATATTCCACTATTATTGCCTGTAAAAAAGCCTAAAATCCACTAGTATTGCCTCTAAAAAAGCCTTAAAAGTCCACTATTATTGACAATCAAAATATGATCTGAACTGTAAGGAGTTAACTTAAAAATGAGTGTTAACTGAAGTTTTCCAGTACAGCTCATAACTGAAGTTATTCAGAGAATATAGTGACATCAAATGTAGTTAATTAGTCTTAATTGAATCTTAGTTTGTATTGTTGTCAGAGATTCACACATGCTCCCCTAATTATTTTGTCTGTATCTTTAGATTATCTACTTTAGGCACAATCATACACAATTCTGACTGTACTGTTTAACATGTATGCCCATGAAAATAAGCTACAACAAAACTCTGCATTTAGTTAAGATTAAATGTAGAGTTTTTAACTGAATTTGAACTGAATGCACAGGGTATGACTGAATTGTCTATGATCCCCCTAAAGTAGATAATTAAAAGTTTAACTTTGTTTTCCTATGACTGAATTTTAACTGAATGCAAAGTTTTTTCATACAGTCAGCTACACATGAATGCAGAGTTTAACAAAGTTTTCATATGACAATTAAAAGTTTAACTTTGTTTTCGTATGACTGATCCCCCTCCATCAGACTGTACTGTTTAGATCATGGGGAAACTGACCTAACCGGCACAGTACGCCGACGACCTGTATCACGGTCGGGGGGAGGGAGGGAGGGAATGGGGAGGAAGGGTGGGGAGGGAGGAAGGAGGAAGGAGGAGAGGTACCTGGGCGGGCGCGGCCGGTCGCCGGAGGGGTCGGGGTCAGGGTTGGGGTCGGAGTCGTCATCGGCGGCGGCGGCGGCAGCGAAGGGATGGCTCGAGGGGGTCCGAGCTCGTCCAGGTCCTCGTAGTCAAAGAGGAAGACGGCGGCGGTCCTCCTGGGTTCCTCGGTTGGTCGTGGGGAGGCCGGCGGCCATGTGCTTTGCGGGTCGGCGGCGGTCGGCGTCCTACACCCCTTGCCCGGACTGAGGTAGAGGCGGCGCAGGGCAGGGGCCGATGCGGGTGAAGGGGTCCTAGATAAGGGGGTATACAGACAACCGTACTATATACTTTGGCCGGACTGTTGGACTATGAAGATACAAGATAGAAGACTTCATACCGTGTCCGGATGGGACTCTCCTTGGCGATTCGGATGTAGATCTCCTCCTCTGTAAACCGACTCTGTGTAACCCTAGCCCCCTCCGGTGTCTATATAAACCGGAGGGTTTAGTCCGTAGGACACAACAAGAATCCTACCATAGGCTAGCTTCTAGGGTTTAGCCTCTCTGATCTCGTGGTAGATCAACTCTTGTAATACTCACATCATCAAGATCAATCAAGCAGGAAGTAGGGTATTACCTCCGTCGAGAGGGCCCGAACCTGGGTAAACATCGTGTCCCTAGTCTCCTGTTACCATTAGCCTTAGACGCACAGTTCGGGACCCCCTACCCGAGATCCACCGGTTTTGACACCGACATTGGTGCTTTCATTGAGAGTTCCTCTATGTCGTTGCTGCAAGGCTAGATGGCTTCTCCAAACTTCAACCACGCTGTCCTAGGTGAGACTTTTCTCCTTGGACAGATCTTCATGTTCAACGGCTTCGCACTGCGGGCCAACACGCTTGGCCATCTGGAGCACATCGATAGCTACGCCCCTGGCCATCAGGTCAGGTTTGAAAACCTAAACTACACTACCGACATCCGCGGAGACTTGATCTTTGACGGATTCGGGTCCGTGTGAGGAGCGCCGAACAATCACGATGAGCATGACCTAGATCTCTAGTCGGACAGTATTCGGAACATCGCACCTGCTATAGCTCCGGACTTCGTTCCAGAGCAAGTCGTGCCTTCCGAGGACGGGTGGATGGACCCCGCCCCGAAGGACGCATGCTCATCGGTGTTGGAGCCGAACACAGACTCCTCTCCTCAGGAAATCTGTACCTCCGGACCCCCGGACTCATCTCCGGTAGTGTGCTCCGGACCATGCACATCCGTGCCCATCGAATCTAATTGGGCTCCAGTCATGGAGTTCGCCGCCGCAGATATCTTTCAGCACTCACCCTTCAGAGACGTGTTGAATTCATTAAGGTCTCTCTCTTTGTCAGGAGACTCCTGGCCGAACTATGTTCGGCTCGAGTGGGAAGCTGGCGACGAAGAAATTCGTTACCCACCCACCACCCACTTAAAAGCCACCGCAAGTGACTTAAATGACATGCTTAACTTCGACTCCGAAGACATCGACGATATAGACGATGATGCGGGAGAAGAACAGGAACCACCACCCACAGGGCGCTGGACTTCTACCTCTTCATATGATATATATATGGTGGATACTCCCAAAGAAACCAATGGCGATGAGGCAATGGGAGATAACCCCTCGGGGAAGAAGGCAGAACATGGGCGTCGTCGGTGCCACCCCAAGCCTCGCCACAACAATACCGGCACTGGAGAAAAAATCCAGATGCTGCCGAAGAGGAATACGATCCCGATCAACCCACCTTCTAGCAAGCCGAACAGAAACACGGGCAGGCTAGCCCAGACGAACAGGCGACCGACGGATACTTGGAGGACAATAACTATATGCCTCCCTCCAAAGACGACATGAGCCTCGGTGACGATGAATTCGGCGTACCAGAGGATCCCATAGAGTAGGAGCGCTTCAAGAGCAGGCTTATAGCCACTGCAAGAAGCCTGAAAAAGAAGAAGCAGCAGCTCCAAGCTGACCAAGATCTGCTCGCAGACAGATGGACCAAAGTCCTGGCGGCCGAGGAATACGGACTCGAACCCCCGAGCAGGGGATACCCAAAACACAAACCGCTAGAAGAAGAGGTCGAAGAGCCTGAACTTCCAGCACAAGACGAGGCTGACCGGCCACCACGTGGACGGGATAAAACGGCATATCAGGCCGGACACCAGCCCGCACCCCCATGCCGGTTCACTACGGCTCAGGGCAATACGCAGGACCTACGGGACATATTGGAAAACAACGCAGGACAACCAAGATCGATCTACGGATCATGAGGGCACGCCATAGCTCATGACACAGATCGTCACGCCGGATACAATACTGATAAATCCGGTCGGGCCGGACATTACCGACCAGACCTAATCGGACTACGCTACGACATAGCCCGGCACAGAGGCGCCACACACCCCCTCTGCTTCACTGATGAAGTAATGGAACATGAATTCCCAGAAGGGTTTAAACCCGTCAACATCGAGTCATATGATGGCACAATAGACCCCGCGGTGTGGATCGAGGATTTTCTTCTCCACATTCACATGGCCCGTGGTGATGACCTACATGCCATCAAGTATCTCCCACTCAAGCTTAAAGGGCCAGCCAGACACTGGCTGAATAGCCTGCCAGCAAACTCCATTGGCAGTTGGGAAAATCTTGAGGACGCAGTCCTCTATAACTTCCAAGGCACCTATGTGCGACCACCGGATGCTGATGACTTAAGTCACATTACCCAACAGCTCAGAGAGTCAGCCAGGAAATTCTAGACTCGGTTCCTAACTAAAAAGAACCAAATTGTCGATTGTCCGGACGCCGAGACCCTGGCGGCCTTTAAGCATAATATCCATGACGAATGGCTTGCTCGACACCTCGGCCAAGAAAAACCGAAGACCATGGCAGCACTAACGACACTAATGACCCGCTTTTGCGTGGGTGAGGACAGATGGCTGGCTCGCAGCAACACTGTGCTAGGAAACCCTGGCACTTCTGATATCCGTGACAGTAACGGAAAGCCACGACGCAACAGACACAAGTGTCGAAACAATGGCGACAATACGGAGGATACGGCAGTCAATGCCGGATTCAGCAACTCCAAATCCGGTCAGCGGAAGAAGTCGTTCAAAAGAAACAATACGGGATCGTCCAGTCTGGACCGCATACTCGACTGCTCGTGCTAGATTCATGGCACCCCCGATAAACCAGCCAATCACACTAACAGCGATTGTTGGGTGTTCAAACAGGCCGGCAAGATAAATGCCGAGAACAAGGACAAGGGGCTGCACAGCGATGATGATGAGGATCCCCGGCATCCGAACATTGGAGGACAGAAGAAATTCCCCCCCCCCCAGGTTAAAACGGTGAACATGATCTATGCCACTCGCATCCCCAAACGGCAGCGAAAGCGTGCACTTAGGGACGTCTATGTGATGGAGACCGTCGCCCCAAAATTCAACCCATGGTCATCCTGCTCAATCACCTTTGATCGTAGGGACCATCCCACCAGCATCCATCACGGCGGCTCAGCCGCATTGGTCCTTGACCCAATCATCGACGGATTCCACCTCACGCGAGTCCTCATGGACGGTGGCAGCAGCCTTAACCTGCTTTATCAGGACACAGTGCGCAAAATGGGCATCGATCCGTCACGGATCAAACCCACCAAAACCACCTTCAAAGGTGTAATTCCAGGGGTAGAGGCCCGCTACATGGGCTCAATAACACTGGAAGTGGTCTTCGGATCTCCGGATAACTTCCGAAGCGAGGAGTCAATCTTCGATATCATCCCTTTCCATAGTGGCTATCATGCACTACTTGGACGAACTGCATTCGCTCATTTCAATGTGGTACCGCACTATGCATACCTCAAGCTCAAGATGATAGGACCTCGCGGGGTCATAATAGTCAATGGCAATACAGACCGCTCCCTCCGTACGGAAGAACATACTGTGGCCCTCGCGGCAGAAGTACAAAGCAGCCTCCTCCAACAAACAGCCAATTCGGCAACGACATCCCCGAACACTTTCAAGCGAGTCCGGAGTACCCCGCAACAGGACCGTCAGGCACGCCAGGAGCTCGACTAGCAATCCGGCCTCCACGTCATGGGAATACTCAGGTGGTCCTCTTCAATGATCATTATACCTATTCTTACATACCCGCATGTAGCCTGCCCTTGGATAGGATATGTCAAATAGTCCTATTTTTTCCGCTTAATGCATCAATTGTACACCTACGTCTTGCCGTATTGTCCAAATAAATTGGAAGTAGTACATAGCGTCAGCTTCTTATTACTATCCTCATATTTTCCATTGAATATTTATTCAATATTGCATCCGTACACTTTGGTATGGTCAGTTTGCCCGGGGCTTCTTATCGAGCACCATAAAATGGCAAGAAAAGTCCGAAGACTTTCAACACTGCGGCACCCCGAACTTATAGCATTATATGCATCAGCTCCGAATCATGTCTTGGGTCGATAGTTGGGTTAGCTCGGCTCCCTTGTTTTGGTACCTTACGTTCTGTTATATCGGCTAAGGTAGCGCAGGGAGAACTACTGCGATTGTGTCCTGGTTCTTCCGGACGAGCACCTCAGTAGAGAAAGCCGAAAACTGACCGTCATGATGCGGCGAGAGCTGGTCGCTGTTCGTGAGGTACTAAAATCCCTAAAGATTTTTTCTTCTTAAGGCGAGGAATCGGCCTTGCCCGATTTAGGCGTGTATAACATCCGAGTTCGGCTTTCCGAATACTAGGGGCTTCACCAAAATTTAAAATTATAGACTTCTATGGCCAAGTGAGAGTTATAAAGCCGAATAGTCTGATTGCCTGGTTCGCTGCGCTAAACACCTGCTTAAAGGACCAAGAATTTGGAAAAAGAGTGTTTAGGTTTTCCAGGAACACCCCAGTACTAGTTACAAGGGGGCGGAAGCCGACGACTGGCCTACTTTCAGATTTTGATAAACGGCCGCAGAGAAGGTAATATTTTAAATCAAACAAAGCATTATATAGCACAATCAAACTCGTCCTCATATTACATAGATGACATGAGTACATTTACTCGAAAATAATGTTCTTAGGACATTCATTCGACACAAGCCGAGCGCCTTTCTTAACGCCACTGTAATATATCTCGGGGTAGCGATGCTCCTTGCCCTTTGGGGGTCCATCCTTCACGAGCTT
This sequence comes from Triticum aestivum, assembly GCF_018294505.1. Taxonomy (NCBI): domain Eukaryota; kingdom Viridiplantae; phylum Streptophyta; class Magnoliopsida; order Poales; family Poaceae; genus Triticum; species Triticum aestivum. Next base: position 459,218,416 of record NC_057810.1, on the reverse strand, counting down.
CTCAGCATCCAGTTTGGCCCAATGCATCTTCGCGCGGGCAAAGGCCCATCGGGCACCCTCAATACATACGGACTGCTTGATTACTTTTAGACATGGACAGGCATGCACCATCCGCTTCACCAGGCCAAAGTAGCTGCCGGGCAGGGGCTCGCCAGGCCACATCCGGACTATGAGGTCCCTCATGGCCTGTTCGGCCGCATTGTGGAGTTCGACCAACTGCTTCAGTTGGACACTCAGAGGCATCGGGTGTTCGGCCCAGTATATTGGGACCAGAATAGCTTCTCTGTAGAGCTCCCCTCTTTAGCGCGATAGAACTCCGTGGCATCCAAAATGCTGCGTGGCAGATCCGCGGCATCCCGAGACTTTGTAATGGGGATAATCTGTCCCTCTGTCGGAAGCCTATGCACGATACTCTCGGCCAGGTATCCGGCCTCCCGAAGCTTGGTGATGTTCTCCTCTATGACAGAGGAGGCCATCCACTTGCCTCCCGCTCCGGACATGATGCGATCCTATGGAGAAGGTGAGAACTTGGGCGCTTGAGCTCAAGGGTGCGAGAACGGATGAGCAGAGGAAGAAGGCATGGGTGAAAATGGGAGATCTCTGTCCCTTTATAAAGGCGATGTAGAATGTGTGCCTCCCCGCTTGCCTCTCGAAATCTCTTATCTTCCCGAGCGCCTCGATTAATGGCGCCGGTTGGGTTACCCATACCCGTATTAATGGAGATCCCGTGATAAGGGGACACGATCTCTGATTTGACAAGACGTGCCAAAGAAACCGCCTCGCAATATGTGCGGAAATAGGTTGTAAAAACGGTTCGAATAAGTTACCGAGCCGTGGCCTGATGTCACACAACGAAGAATTGTCAGCAGATCAGATTTTTGGATTATTATTCTCTCTACGGTGGTATATGGAATCTATCTTGCAGAGCTGGACACGGTCCTTGTGTTCGGAATTAAATTTGGAGTATTTGGAGGTGGAACCCGCCTCGCAATGCCGAAAGCAATCTACGCGACGGACTCATCATCATTGAAGCCTGGTTCAGGGGCTACTGAGGGAGTCCTGGATAAGGGGGTATCCGGACAGCCGGACTATATACTTTGGTCGGACTGTTGGACTATGAAGATACAAGATAGAAGACTTTGTACCGTGTCCGGATGGGACTCTCCTTGGCGTGGAAGGCAAGCCTGGCGATGGACGTAGATCTCCTCCTCTGTAAACCGACTCTGTGTAACCCTAGCCCCCTCCAGTGTCTATATAAACCGGAGGGTTCAGTCCGTAGGACACAACAACAATCATACCATAGGCTAGCTTCTAGGGTTTAGCCTCTCTGATCTAGTGGTAGATCAACTCTTGTAATACTCATATCATCAAGATCAATCAAGCTGGAAGTAGGGTATTACCTCCATCGAGAGGGCCCGAACCTGGGTAAACATCATGTCCCCAGTCTCCTGTTACCATTAGCCTTAGACGCACAGTTCGGGACCCCCTACCCGAGATCCGCCAGTTTTGACACCGACATTGGTGCTTTCATTGAGAGTTCCTCTATGTCGTCGCTGCAAGGCTAGATGGCTTCTCCAACCTTCAACCACGCTGTCCTAGGTGAGACTTTTCTCCCCATACAGATCTTCGTGTTCGGCGGCTTCGCACTGCGGGCCAACTCGCTTGGCCATCTGGAGCAGATCGATAGCTACACCCCTGGCCATGAGGTCAGGTTTGGAAACCTAAACTACACTGTCGACATGCACGGAGACTTGATCTTCGACGGATTTGGGCCCGTGTGAGGAGCGCCGAACAATCATGATGAGCATGACCTAGATCTACAGTCGGACAGTATTCGGAACATCGCACCCGCTATAGCTCCGGACTTCGTTCCAGAGCAGGTCGTGCCTTCCGAGCTAGGGGGAAGATTACTAATGGTGCACCCCGTGGCGGTGCACCATTAGTGTGTTTTTTATAGCAGTGGCGCAACCCCGAGTGGTGTGCCATTAGAAATCTTTTTTTATAGCAATGGCGCACCACCCGAGCGGTGCGCCATTAGTATGTTTTTTATTATTATTATTTTTTAGTAGCATCTAATAATTTTTTAGAAAATGAATATGAATATGAAACACTAATATTTTTTTATAAAAACAGTAATAATTTAGAGGGTGCGGGGGGTGCTCGGCGGAGGTGGAGCGGGCCGGGGAAGGTGCGGGGGGTGCTCGGCGGTGGCGGTGGTGGAGCGGGGGAGGGTGCGGTGGGTCGGTGGCGGTGGTGGAGCGGGGGAGGGTGCGGGGGGTGCTCGGCGGCGGTGGAGCGGGCGGGGCAGGTGCGGGGGGTCGGCGGCGGCGGTGGAGCGGGGGAGGGTGCGGTGGTTCGGCGACGGCGGTGGAGCGGGGGGTGCGGGGGGTGCTCGTCGGCGGTGGAGCGGGCCGGGGAGGATGCGGGGGGTCGGCGGCGGCGGTGGAGCGGGGGAGGGTGCGATGGGTCGTCGGCGGCGGTGGGGCGGGGGAGGGTGCGGGGGGTGCTCGGCGGCGGTGGAGCGGGCCGGGGAGGGTGCGGGGGGTCGGCGGCGGCGATGGAGCGGGGGAGGGTGCGGTGGGTCGGCCGCGGTGGAGCTAGCGGGGGAGGTGCGGGGGGGTAGAGATCGAGATGGAGGGGGATAGCGATCAAGATGGAGGGGGTAGCGATCGAGATGGAGGGGGATCGAGATAGAGTGTCCTCATGAATATTCAATATTTTTTCATACTGAATATGAAAAAATATCATCAAATTTGAAAAAATATTCATGAATTCAAAAAGTGCCCATGAAATTTGAAAATATTCATGAGTTCAAAAAGTGCCCATGAAAATACAATCGAGAAATGAAGGCTACAATTAAATACAATCGGTCTTAGCTAGCTATCTGTTCGCAATCTTCTTGCCCTTATTTTTCGTAAATGGAGTTCTTCTCTTGAACGTACATCCTTTAGGTAGGGTGGTCCTGCTTCTTCTTGTGGTGTATGCTAATACTTCAACGTTGTCGTCATGTTCCATCTTTGGGTCGCCGTACTTGTCGAAGTCTTGCTCATTGGCGACTCCATCCATTCCGATGATCTTACTTTTGCCTCTCCTCACGACAACACGATTGGGCTTTGACGGTTCGGTAATGAAGAAGCATTGGTCCACTTGGGAAGCCAGTACCCATGGCTCATTTTTCGCAGTGACGTTTGCGCCCGCGGTCTTGGATTTGGCTTCGGGTATAACCATGGTGGTGAAATATCGGTCTTCTTTTATGACGCTCTTGGCCCATCTGACACGGAACATCGGGACCTTCTCTCCAGCATAGCTCAGCTCCCAGATCTCCTCGATCCTTCCGTAGTATCTGTCCTTGTTGTTACCGGTGTAGGATTCCATCGTTACCCTGGAGTTCTGATAACCATCGCTCTTCATGTCCTTTCCCTCGGTGTAGAATGTGTAGCCGTTGATATCGTACGCCTCATACGTCATCAGGTTGTGCTCGGTGCCCTGTGACAAGGCGAATATGAGTTGTTCTTCCGTGAAAGAATCCTCATGTAAAGGGTACAACAGAAGCTTCTGCTTGAACCAACGCGTGAAACATGTGTTGTGCTCTTTGATTATATCTCCGTCCGTCCTCTGTTGGCCTCGGTCATTGTACGTCTTCTCAATAAAGGTTTTGTGCTCTACCACCCAACGATCGACCACGTCTATGTGTTGTAGCGCGACTAGGTTTACTCTTTCAAAGTCGGCGAGTCGACCCTCGAAGTCGACATGCATTTCGCAGCGACCCTCACGGTGACCCCATCCAGTGAGCCTGCTGAGGTTCCTGTTGACGGGCAGACCAACGGGGTTCTCGATGCCTAGATAATTCGTGCAGTAGGAGATGCACTCTTCAGTCAGAAAGCCCCTGGCTATGCTTCCCTCTGGACGTGACATGTTGCGAACGTATCCTTTGATGACACCATTCATCCTTTCAAACGGCATCATGCTGTGCAGGAACGTCGGCCCGAGTTGGATGATATCTTCCATGATATGGACCAGCAGATGCACCATAACATCGAAGAATGCGGGCGGGAAGTACATCTCAAGCTCGCATAGTATCACCACGATCTCTTCCAGTAAACTTCTGAGTTGCCTCACGCCAACCGACTTGCGAGAGATGATGTCGAAAAAGTTGCGTAGGCCAAATAGCATTTCACGGACATGCACGTCCATGATCCCACGGATTGCAACTGGAAGTATCTGCATCATCAGCACGTGACAGTCGTGAGACTTCATCCTGCTGAACTTCTGCTTCGCTGAGTCTAGGTATCTACTTATCTTCCCTGCATAACCGTAAGGAAGTTTTACTCCTACGAGGCAGGGGAAAAACTGATCGATCTCCTCCTGACTTAGAGTGAAGCACGCGGGAGGGAAGTCATTTCCAGTCTTCTTGGCCTTTTTGCCTTTGCAACAACTTTCCGTGTCCTGCTTCGCCTCATCATCATCATCATTAGCGTGAAGCTCCTCCCTGATGCCCATTGATTTCAAGTCTGCCCTTGCTTTCGGTCCATCTTTGGTCCTCTCTGGCATGTTGAGCAGGGTACCAAGCAGACTCTCGCACACGTTCTTCGTGATATGCATGATATCAAGGCTGTGAGGCACACGCTGGATCTTCCAGTATGGCAAGTCCCAGAAAACAGACCTCGTTTTCCATACCTTCAGCAGCGGCTCTGGCGCCTTTCGCTTCTTTCCTGGCTCTGGCGCCTTTTGCTTCTTTCCCGGCAGTGGGCAATCTTTCCAATTTTTCAACAGCTCGTCTATTTCCTCGCTGCTCCTCATAAGCGGGTGTCTTCGGGGTTCAATTTCACCATCGAACAGATCCTTGTGTTTCCTCCATGTGTCGTCATCGTGAAGCCACCGTCGATGTCCCATGAACACGGTTTTCAAAGACCCGGGATCTCTATCTAGCTGGCGATACATTGTGTCATCCATGCACCTGACGCATCCAGAAAATCTGTGGACCACCTGCCCCGCGACATATCCGTAACCGAGATAGTTGTGCACCGTCATGAGTAGTGCGGCTCTCATAGGGAAATATTCTTTCTCTACGGTGTCCCACGTATTGGGTGGCATTTTCCATAGCATGTCTAGCTCCTCTTTCAGCAGCCCTAGATACAGATTGATGTCGTTCCCTGGTTGTTTCGGCCCTTCAAGTAGCATACTCATGTGAATGTAATTCCTCTTCATGCACAACGAGAGAGGAAGGTTGTACATCCACACAAACACAGGCCAGGTGCTATGTGTGCTTCTCTGGCTGCCAAACGGATTGACTCCATCGGTGCTCGCGCCCAGCATGATGTTCCTTGGATCCTTCCCAAATTCTGGGTGTTCAAAGTTCAACGCTTGCCACTGGCTCCCATACTTAGGGTGACTCAGCATCTTGTCTTTTTTATTTATCTCCGGATCATTTGCGTCATATTCTCGCTTCTTCTCCTCCCTATCCGCGTGCCAACGCAGGAGTTTTGCTACCTTAGGGTCCGCGAAATACCGCTGCAGACGAGGAGTGATCGGAAAGTACCACACCACTTTTCGAGGAGCTTTCTTCCTCTTCTTGTATCGAGTGACGCCGCACATCGGACATATGGTAGACTCCGCGTGCTCGTCCCAATAAATGATGCAATTGTTCATGCACACATGGTATTTCACGTGCGGTAAATCTAGAGGACACACGATTTTCTTCGCCTCCTCGAAACTGGTCGGGCACTTGTTCCCCTTGGGAAGACGTTCGCGCCAGAATGACATGTTCTTGTTGAAGCATGCGTCGGTCATTTTGTGTTTTACCTTCATCTCCAGAGCCATGGGCGTTACTTTCAGGAGGGTATCCTTGGGCCTGCATCCTTCATACAATAGAGTAACCGCGTCTATCTCCAGTTGATCCAGCTTGGCGTTCTTTCGGGCGGCAGCTCTTGCGTTATCCCTCTGCTTGAGAAGCAGCTCTTGAATATGAGGGTCCTACACCCAGCCCATCAATGGTCCATCGTCGTCTGCTCCGGCATCTTCATCTTCATGATCATGCCCTTCGTCTGCTCCGGCATCTTCCTCATCATCATGTCTGGCTTCTTCTACATGATGACCGTGTACTACATCTACTTCGTGATCATGTCCTGGAGATTCTTCGTCTTCTCGCCCGCCCTCGCCGCGGTTGTCTTGCTGCCCTTCCTCAATTCTTGCCCGGCCCCCATGGACGACTTCATAATCATCTTCATCACCTTGCCACCGATAGCCGTCCATGAAACCACGTAAGAGCAGGTGGTCCCGCACCTGTACGGAATCTGGGTCCATAAGGCTCCTCAGCTTGCATCTTCGACACAGACATCTTATCTCCGTCTCGTTCTTTTGAAGCATCTCAGCCTTCGGGAGCTCAAAAACCTATTCACAATGCCTTCAGTCATTGTGCAGACCATGGTCGCCTGCGGGGTGGAGCAAAACGATATTTTAGAACCAAGAAAAAATTTGGCATGACTTTGCCTAAAAATAGGACCAAAAAGAATGCATAGTGCCAAAATTCTCGCCGAAACGGAAATGAATCAACATTCCGGCAAAATATTGGCAACTATCGCATTTCAAATACCGGTACCTGCAAACACAAACATATATGCAACACCACAAACATATGCAACACCACAAACATACATAGATCTAGCTAGGCCATAAAAAGTGCATGTGCACGTTGTTGGACGGAGAAAAAAAGTAGATCTACAACATAAAGATAGCTTTCCCCTTACTTACCTATCAAAAAAAGGTAATTTAACCACTTAATTTGGATGAATCTATGGTGCAAATGAGGTGAGGAGGAGGAGGCAGCCGAGACAAGCTTGGAGGTGGAGGTGGAGAGAATGAAGTGGGGAAAGTGAGTGTGTAGGTGTGGCTGTCCAAAATATCTAGCAGGTCCCAGGTTACTAATGGCGCACCACCTACAAATGAGCCATTTGTAACCCTGGTTACTAATGGCGCACCAGCTGGTGGTGCGCCATTAGTAGTTTTGCAAAAAAAATTATAGTAGTGGCGCACTCTATGGCTGGTGCGCCATTACTAGTTTAACTAGTAATCGCGCACTGAAACCTGGTGCGCCATTACTAGTTTAACTAGTAATGGCGCACTGAAACCTGGTGCGCCATTAGTATTTTTGGGAAAATAAAAAAAATTGTTACTAGTGGTGCACCGTGTGTCTGGTGCGCCATTAGTGTCTATCACACTAATGGCGCACCGACACATGGTGCGCCACTGCTATATAGTAGTGGCGCACCACATGTCTGGTGCGCCATTAGAGGCCATATCATCTATAGCCCTTTTCCTAGTAGTGACTAGGATGAACTGTTTCTGACTAGGTAACACAAAATAAACGGTCAACCAAATCAAGGTGTGTGTGATATACGACATGTGGTTCACGTGGATGAATTGTTTGTGTTGAGACAAGAGAACATAAATGCTTCAATATAACAAGATGTGTGTGATACGTGGCAAACAGGTCTATAATTAGAAATGTGTGTGAAGACCGATAATAACACAGACGATTGCTGCTAATAAGACGTGTGTGTTGTGCGATGGGATTGCATACACAAAAACAACATATATATAGACACACTAACACACACTTCCTCATGTCAAGGATCTGCCTGTGCATCTCGTAGAATGTGTACACGCTCTTGGCCACGAACCTGAGATGAGGTTCATCTAGTTGCCGCATACAGGCCTTGTGCCAGGATACGGCACTTGTTCTCTGGGCATCCTGCTTCATCTTTTCGTAGTAGGGGTCGATGATTGCCGAGGCGAGTCCTTCTTCTTGCTGCCCCGGACCCTGTAGTGGTCACGGATTTTGATAAGGTTCTGGCAGGCCAAGCCCGTAACACTGAGCGCTTTTACATCGTTAGTTGTTTCCACCATGGCGAACTTGTAGTCAGTGTTGTTGACAAACCTGTTGAAACGGTAGCAAGGCTCTCTAGCCATGCAGTACTGGTATATCAGGACATGATGGCACATGCATAACTGGACGACGGCAACCTTCTGATCTATGCCGGGACGACCGATGGTGTACCGGAGGTCGATGCCGACCACCTTGTACTTTTCTCCAGCAAGCAACTGCTCAACGGTGTTGATGTAGTCGTCCACCATGGCCGGGTCGATGGTGTACACCATCGAGAGATCCATCTCCCTCGCATGGGTATACACTTTATGCTAGCCGAACTCCATTAGAGCGCCGCTAGACATCCCCTCTCTATGTGTCGTCGTGGGTGTGCTTGAGGTGTTGTGGGGCGCGGTCAAAAGGTTGAAGAGACTAAGGTTATAATGGCCGCGGGAATTAAAGGGGAGGCCGGACGGCATGTCCTGATGGCAGTTCTAATTCGCAGCGCGTAACTCCATCGTGTCGCATGTAACTACATCGCGTGGGAACGCGTGCAGTGCAACCGCATGCATATGGGGCCCCCGACATGATCATCCGCAGGCCCAACCGATGGCAGAGCGCGCACGAAGGACCACGAGCAAAGCACTCCGCGGTCACCTCAATGGCGAGCAACCATATATATGCATATAATAGTTGAACAAGCAAGGGAAAGTTGTCCACAACCAGAGCGTGCCGACGGACGCGAGCAGAGCGTGCCGCGGCGCCTAACGGCGAGCACAGCGCGCCGCGGCACCTAATGGTTGAACTGTTTATATAGATTAAGCACGACTGCTTAATCTATGAATGAAATATATGCTTAATTACTGAATTTTAGTTGCAAAAATTAGATAGTGCCAGTGATTTTTAGCTGCATATTTTGACAAATTGCCATTGGAGCCGCTAGATGTCCTCTCTGTATGTCTCATCATGGGTGTGCTTATTGTGTCGTGCGCTGGCCCCAAACACTGGCAGCACAACTTATAAATTGACAAGATGGAGTACTAGTTACAATGAGGCATATAATTAAGCAAAGGGATCACACATGTCTGTATTGACTGGAACGAGAATGCAATAGCTTTATAAGAATTAAGAAGGCAATAAGAAAGATGCATCCATCAAGGTACGACCTCCTCCTCCTAAAGTCAGTGCGCCGGGCCACCAAGGTCAAGGTGCTTGTCAGCAAAGGAGCGGCTTTTGTGGCGAGGTCAAGGTGCTTGTCAGCAAAGGCATCCAAGGCTTCCAGCCCATTGAAGAAGGCCAACGTCGTAGCGTCCTCACTGGCCTTGTAGATAACTATGTACATGATTTTCTCGTACACGTGGATGTGTAGGTCGACGAATTCTTGCAGGGCGAGGCGCCTCGCGGCGAGCGCGACCTCTAGGAGGACATTCTTTGTGGCGTCGGCGGGCAGTCGCAGGGCCACCAATGCTTTAAAGAGGTTCCGACCATGGAGGTCGATTAGGGTGGCAGGCAATGAGGAGTCCGGGCGCGCGGGCTGGAGGAGTATGGCGATGTCGTCCACGAGCTTGTTGACGACGGTGAACTTTTTGGTGGTGGCAACGATCATCTGGTCCAACTGAGAGTCGTAGCTGGCGTCGATGGCGGCCATCCACCAGCCGGTGGCCAACACCGTCTGGAGACGATCCTCGGTGCCATGCCGCAGGCCGGCGTCGTGGACCGTCTAGCACAGCCGCTGGCCGCTCACGCGCATCGCTGCCATGGGTCTGGATTGAGCACTTTTGCGCTTAGTGTAGATGCTTAGGCAAATTCTTAGGTGCGTACGATGTGGTAGATGCATTGGAATGAAGGGGCGCCTTTATATGAGTGCAAACTGTGTTGCCTTCACATCGTGTTGCCTCTGTTCCCGGTCCTCCTCCCATTACTTCCCTCATGCATTCATGATGCTAATTGAAGGGTGACACATCATTGGTCGTTCAACATTTCGGGAACCGCTACCCTCTCCCTCGTCTGCATTAAAGATGTATCGGGAACTGCTCCACCCGCTGTCAAATCGAATAGTATTGCGCCGCCCACTGCACGCCCGGCTGAACACGCCTCCTCGCCTCCATCTATGCTTAATTACTGAATTTTAGTTGCAAAAATTAGATACTGCTAGTGATTTTTAGCTTCATAATTTGACAAATCACAGTGTTACAAGGTTGACAAATGGCAATGTTACTAGATCAACAAATGTCAATCTTTCCAGTTTGACAAATGGCAACATACCCAATATGACAGATGCAAATCTTACCAAATTGTTTGTAAAGTAGTTGCACATGGGTCATCCAAAACAACCGTTTGCGTTGAAGAGATGCACAAATCCTACTCTCACTTTGCATATAGTTGTTCTTTCTAAAACATTTGCAATCAAGAGCCATTAAAACCAAGACACGTGGTGTCACGTGAATGGTCAAAATTTGAATTATGCACATAAATGCATTGAAAAACTCAATTAATGCATAAAAATGTCCAAATGAACCCCGAAAAATCCAAAAAAATGACAACACACTCCTGTTGTTCTATGTTGACACGAGAAAAATTTTCAAAGCAATAAGAGGCAATGGATATCGTTTTGTCCCCAAAGGTGGGATGTTCCCTACCAAAACCATCAGGCTTGTTGTGAGAAGCTCTGGTTTTTTAGAAGCATATCCCCAAACCTGCCCCAAATGGGACAAAGTTTTTACCACGGCATGTTGATGCCGCTCCATGATAGCATGCATGCCAAGTTTTATGAATTTCAGACGAGCTTTGGATTTACTAGAATTTAAAAACCAAGTATCTCAATGTTTGAGGCCGAGTGACGGTGGCAGGGTGTTTGACATTCATTCCCATTTCTTGCATGGGACCTAAGAATGCAATCAAGGACACATATTTGAATTTTCAACCAATTTAGAGCATGTGCCTGTAGAACAAATTTGAATTATGCACATGAATGCATAGAAAACTCGGTTAATGTATAAAAGTGTCCAAGTGAACCCCCAAAAATCCCAAAAATTGACACAACACCCATGTTGTTCTATGTTGACACTAGGAAACAAATTGAAATCGAGAAGAGGCAATGCATATTGTTTCGTCCAGAAAGGTGAAACGTTCCCTACCGAAACCATCGGGCTTGTTGTGAGAAGCTCTGGTTTGTGAGCAGCATATCCCCAAACCTGCCCCAAATGGGACAAAAAAATTACCACATCATGTTGATGCCGCTCCATGACAGCATGCCAAGTTTCATGAATTTCAGACGAGCTTTGGATTTACTAGAATTTAAAAACCAAGTATATATCTCAATGTTTGTGGCCCAGTGATGGTGGCAGGGTGTTTGACATTCATTCTCATTTCTTTAATGGGACCTAATTAAGCATGCAACCAAGTACACATATTTTAATTTTCAACTAATTTATATGCATTAGAGCACGTGCATGTAGTTCAAATTTGAATTATGCACATGAATGCATAGAAAACTCAGTTAATGTATAAAATGTCCAAGCGAACCCCCAAAAATCCCAAAAATTGACACAACACCCCTGTTGTTCTATGTTGACACTAGGAAAAAAAATTGAAATCGAGAAGAGGTAATGCATATCGTTTCGTCCAGAAAGGTGAAACGTTCCCTACCGAAACCATCGGGCTTGTTGTGAAAAGCTCTGGTTTGTGAGAAGCATATCCCCAAACCTGCCCCAAATGGGACAAAAAAAATTACCACGACATGTTGATGCCGCTCCATGACAGCATGCCAAGTTTCATGAATTTCAGACAAGCTTTGGATTTACTAGAATTTAAAAACCAGGTATATATCTCAAAGTTTGCGGCCGAGTGATGGTGGAATGGTGTTTGACATTCATTCTCATTTCTTGCATGGGACCTAATTAAGCATGCAACCAAGGACACAGATTTGAATTTTCAACTAATTTATATGCATTAGAGCATGTGTGCATGAAGTTCAAATTTCAATTATGCACATGAATGCATAGAAAACTCAATTAATATATAAAAATGTCCAAGCAAACCCCCAAAAATCACAAAAATTGATACAACACCCCTATTGTTCTATGTTGATACTAGGAAAAAAATTGAAATCGAGAAGAGGCAATGCATATCGTTTCGTCCAAAAAGGTGCAACATTCCCTACCGAAACCATCGGGCTTGTTGTGAGAATCTCTGGTTTGTGAGAAGTATATCCCCAAACCTGCCCCAAATGGGACAAAAAAAATACCACGGCATGTTGATGCCGCTCCATGATAGCATGCCAAGTTTCATGAATTTCAGGCGAGCTTTGGATTTACTAGAATTTAAAAACCAGGTTTATATCTCAATGTTTGCGCCCGAGTGACGGTGGCATGGTGTTTGACATTCATTCTCATTTATTGAATGGGACCTAATTATGCATGCAACCAAGGACACATATTTGAATTTTCTACTAATTTATATGCATTAGAGCATGTGCATGTAGTTCAAATTTGAATTATGCACATGAATGCATAGAAAACTCAGTTAATGTATAAAAATGTCCAAGCGAATCCCCAAAAATCCCAAAAATTGACACAACACCCCTGTTGTTCTATGTTGACACTAGGAAAAAGAATTGAAATCAAGAAGATGCAACAGATATCGTTTCGTCCAGAAAGGTGATACGTTCCCTACCGAAACCATCATGCTTGTTGTGAGAGAAGCTCTGGTTTGTGAGAAGCTTATACCATAACATGGCCCAAATGGGACAATATTTTTTTACCCCAGCATCTTGATGTCGTTCCATGATAGCATGCCAAGGTTCATGAATTTCAGACGAGTTTTGTATTTACTAGAATTACAACAGCAAGCACCTCAACATTTGCCGGAGAGCCACAGTGTTGTGGTGTTTGAAATTCATCCCCATTTATTGAATGGGACGTAAGAATCAACCCATGGACACATATATCATTTTAGAACCCATTTTGGTGCACCGGAGCATGTGCATGTGGTTTAATTTTGAATTGTGCACCTGAAATTCCTAGAAAATCAAGTTACCGTATAAAAATGTCGAAACGAACCCTGAATAATTCAAAAAAATTGACGACACACCTATAGTTGCATGTTCACTATAGATAGAAGTTCTAGCAATTCAAACACCATTCTTTGCAGCTGTGACCCCATTATGTAATTCAAATCAAGATGAAAAATCAAGTAGATCCCACACAGTTTATTATCACCAACCGTGTGAGATGCAGTACAAAATATCATGGAGCACCGTCGGTGTATAGTATGCCTATGGCTTACTCGAGAAGGTTCGTTGGCTATAGTCCACAGCCTGCTCTGAATAAGGGACTGTGTCTAATGACACTTTGCGCGCCAGTTTTTTTGCTGAAGCGATTCCAAATTTTTGACTTCCACGGAAATATCTGCCTCCCCGCCCCCTCCCCCTTACCAAAAGCCACATTTCCCCTGTTTCCGCCTTCCTTTCCAAGTTGAAACCTCCACTCCTTGCTTGTAGTGTTGCCTCCTCACCGGCGACCCTCCTTCATGTTGCTCGGCCTCGCCTATCTAGGCAGGTAATCCACACCCAAACCCCGTCCTCCTCCTCCTTCCACATCCCACATGCCTCGACCGCCGGCGCGACACCTTCCGCCCAAATCACCGACCCCTCCACCAAATAAGCATCGTCCTAAGCCATGGTGCATGTAGTATATCCAGGATCTCAGGGAGCATTTGGCAGCAGAGAAGCAAATCGCGGCCACATGCACGGATGAGGTCGCGATGGTTGCCATTCGTGCCGACCCCCAGATCTTGGAGGAGCACCTCGCCGTCTAGGCCACCATCGACGCCTCATGGGTTGATGCCGCGACGTGGTTGGCTGCTTTAAATGATAGTTCATGGCATTTTCTCGAGGCCACTGTCGGTGCCTTTGACAAAGACTGCGAGGTGTTTTCTCAGCGTGCATGTACTTACCTCATCTCGAGAGCCAGCAGGTTGGTGCCCGGAGTGGCTCAGGCAATTCACCACTACAACGAGGGCACCCACGGTGCGGAGGCCTCGCCCTCTTCCATGTCCAAGGAGCCAATCATCATCGATATCTCCAACAATGAGTAGCTTGTCTTATTAGCTCACTATAAGGACCCATGTTCAGTTTGCTAGCTATTGCCTTTCCTTAACAAATTCTAGTGAATTGTGCTATCTACTTTTACCATGCAATCTTCTGCTCTAGTGTATATGTTCTATATGTCATGCAATGTGGTGTTCAGTTAACTATTTGGTTAAATTATGCAAATGTGATGTTCAATTCTTTAGGGTGCAATTTTCCAAGTTGTCAAGCATGCTTGGTTCGGTTAACTGTCTGATCTTCTATTAGGAGTATGTTATATTGTGCAATTTGGTGCTTAGTTAACGTTTGGTTCATTTCTTGTGGTGTATAGTTAATTGTTTAGTTCAATTCTGCAATGCGATGTTCAATTGTTGTGTGTGCATTCTGTTATTGTATACCATGTGAGAAAAAATCGAATTTGGTTGTACTAAATACATGAGAAACAAATACAATTGCTATATTTCCAAGTTGTTAAGCATGCTTGGTTTGGTTAACTGTCTGATCTTCTATTAGGAGTATGTTATATTTGTGCAATGTGGTGCTCAGTTAACGGATGGTTCATTTGTTGTGGTGTTTAGTTAACTGCTTGGTTCAATTCTGCAATGCGATGTTCAATTGTTGTGGCTGCATTCTGTTATTGTATACTATTATACCTTGTCTTTTTTATTCCTTTGCCCCATTTCAAATAGAGAGAAGATATTTATGCACATCCTTGTTTTCAGGCCTTTCCAAAATAGTTCACTGATGATTACCTCTCAAACCACCTGCATGGTCAGGAGGCGAGGAAGGTATTCATACAACACCCAAGGTTCAATATTGAAGTGTTCCTCAAGAGGACGAAGGATGGACGGTCAATCATCCATAGGCACTGGCCTAAAGTTGCAAAGACCTTCAACATCAATGAAGGCTCAATATTCGTCTTCCGCTTCAGCAGTTTTCCTGATGAGATGCATCTGTCTATGTACCTTCTATGATGCTAATTTCGAAAGGTTCTAGATGTTGCATGTGAAACATGGTGCTGGTGCAGTTGCGTAATGGGGTAGCTGACTGCTGAAGCTATATCATGTTGTACTCTAATGTATTTCAATTATGAAATCCTGCTTCCTTAATATGGGAATGAAATATACTATGTGTTTAATATGAATGTCAATTAGATTAATAAATGGATTATTAATAATAGGGTAATTAGCCTGCTAATTGGTTTTTGCTAATGCAAACGGTTATTGAGAAAATACCGTGGGCGATGACCTAAGGCAATGCACACAGTGTAGGATCGAAAGTATGTCTAGAGGGGGGTGATTAGACTACTTGACCAAATAAAAACTTATCCTTTTCCCAATTTTAGTATTTGGCAGATTTTAGCTAACTTAGCACAAGTCAAGCAATCTTAACACAATTCAAGCAAGCATGCAAAGAGTATATGAGCAGCGGAATGTAAAGCATGAAACTTGCAAGAATGTAAGGGGAAGGGTTTGGAGAATTCAAACGCAAGTGGAGACACGGATGTTTTTGTCGTGGTTCCGATAGGTGGTGCTATCATACATCCACGTTGATGGAGACTTCAACCCACGAAGGGTAACGGATGCGCGAGTCCAGGGAGGGCTCCACCCAAGAAGGGTCCATGAAGAAGCAACCTTGTCTATCCCACCATGGTCGTCGCCCACGAAGGACTTGCCTCACTAGCGGTAGATCTTCACGAAGTAGGCGATCTCCTTGCCCTTACAAACTCCTTGGTTCAACTCCACAATCTTGTCGGAGGCTCCCAAGTGACACCTAGCCAATCTAGGAGACACCACTCTCCAAGAAGTAACAAATGGTGTGTTGATGATGAACTCCTTGCTCTTGTGCTTCAAATGATAGTCTCCCCAACACTCAACTCTCTCTCACAGGATTTGGATTTGGTGGAAAGAATATTTGAGTGGAAAGCAACTTGGGGAAGGCTAGAGATCAAGATTCATATGGTAGGAATGGTATATCTTGGTCTCAACACATGAGTAGGTGGTTCTCTCTCAGAAAATGTAAGTTGGAAGTGTAGGTTCGTTCTGATGGCTCTCTCTCCGAATGAAGAGGAGGTGGAGGGGTATATATAGCCTCCACACAAAATCTAACCGTTACACACAACTTACCAATCTCGGTGGGACCGAATTGAGAAACTCGGTCAGACCGATTCAGTAAATCTAGTGACCCTTAGCATTTTCAGTGGGACCGACATGCAACTCGGTAGGACCGATATGGTTAGGGTTAGGGCATAACGTAATCTCGGTGAGACCGATTACACAAACTTGGTGGGACCGACTTTGGTAATAAGCTAACCAAAGAGTTGGTCAGGTAAACTCGATGGGACCGTTCGCTCATTTCGGTGAGACCGAAATCTTACGAAAGGGAAACAGAGAGTTTACATTGCAATCTCGGTGGGACCGATCGCTCATCTCGGTGGTACCAAAACTTTACGTAGGGAAACAGAGAGATTACAATCCCATCTCGGTGAGACCGAGATCCCTATCGGTGAGACTGATTTGCCTAGGGTTTGTGGCAGTGGCTATGACATCTGAACTCGGTGGCGCCGGATAGAAAGAATCGATTGGGCCAAGTTTGACTTTTGGTTTAGGTCATATGTGGATGTGAGAAGGTAGTTGACGGTTTTGGAGCATATCACTAAGCACTTTGAAGCAAGAACCTCATTAAGCAACACCTCATCCCTCCTTGATAGTATTGGCTTTTCTTACAGACTCAATGTGATCTTGGATCACTAAAATATAAAATGTAGAGTCTTGAGCTTTGAGCTTGAGCCAATCCTTTTGTACTTAGCATTTTGAGGGGTCCACTTTTCTCATCCATACCATGCCATTCATTGAGCTTTCCTGAAATATTTATCTAGAAATAGCATTATCTCAATGAGCTATATGTTGTTAGGAATTACCAAAACCACCGAGGGATAGTTGCACTTTCACACAGTTTCTTCTATGCATCGTGTTTGATGCATTCAATAATGCAAATGATAAAATTATTAATATTGTGTGCGATGGGAACGCCATCACAAACGATTTAACGGGGAAAATTGTGTGTGATGTACCTACGAACGAAACATTTTCCTTGCAACGACTATGTGGGATGTATATACGAACGGAAATGTTTCGCGGGGACTGACTGTGTGGGATGAACTTATGACGGGAAATGATTTTGCATGTATAATTGTATTTTTTATCACTACTGTACGTATAACTGTATATGCTCGCTCACGGTCGCACACGACCTTATTTTGCCGAGCATGTGTGCCAGGAGGGCATATCCCCGATGGTTCTGGGTCGTGTGGGAAGGACCCCCCCCTAGCGCCCACACTCACTAGGTGACAGTTTCGAATGCCGTCGCGGAAAGGGGTTAAAAACTGTTTGTATAGCACCGACGCGTACTAGTGCTAGTTCTATTGCCCAATCTGCCACGTCGCTGCATGTGGATATTTTTCCACTCCACCATCTCCCCAATTTGCTATCCTCTCTTCTGTTGATCACGCAGACGAAAACCTTAATTTGCACTATTAAAACCCTACTTCATGCAGACTAATCCATGTCTGGGTTGACTAAGGAAAGGAAGGGAGAAAGTACTGTCAAAGAGACTAGGTATCGAACCCGCATCTATGTTGAAAAGGGGAAATCGGTAGCTAAGGAACGAGTCTTGTGTCTCTTGGTTGAAAAAGGGTAGAAAGGCATGACAACGCAATAGAGAATGACCAGGTCGATCGGTTTGTTGTCCTCACATAGGAAAAAGGTGGCTAAAGAGAACAAAAAAGGGACGTAATCCATATATGTTGCCTGGATATTTCTTGCTCTGGGCAACCATCCGTCCCTCACCACTCTATGCATCCATGGAGGTACATCGTACTGGTGCACCCACTATCTGAATGGGCCTCCCATGCTCTTATTGCCACTTTTTTGTTGTTAGTATAATGCCACGGGTAAAGTCAAGCAATTCTACTGCTAAAGTGATGCCACATTTAATTAAAGTCGCGTTCAGTCTACTGCCACTAATAAATTTAAGCAATGTCATTTAATGTCACATGATTATTTCAGGGTTAGTTGTTGATTGTGGATGTATTAAAGATTTTTCAACTAAGGCATTCTATTGATGTTGCACAGCCAGTATACCAATGATGAAACTTTTTACTACCTTCATATTTTTGCATTGTTAATGCTTATAGATCAGATACCTCACTTTCATGAGACAAGTCAATTTTTTTGTACAGTGTCTCCAAAATGCCAAGGTGCTGATGCATTTTATTTCGGTTAAATTGCACAAAAAATTATGAAGAGAAGAGGAAAGGTCAAGAGTGGGCACCTCCTCCTCCTCCGGCTCTTTTCTTGATTCGTTTGATCAAGCTTTTATGATTGATCAATTATCAAGATTGGGATAGCAATTTTTAGTCCCCTCGAGTTCAAAATGATATTTACCTTGAAGGTACATGGTTTGCAATTTTTTATACTATCATTAGTTAATAATGCTAGTTACCTTTAGACTTTTGTATTTGGTTTAATGTTGTTGCACAACTAGTATACCAATGCTGAAATTTGTTACCTTTACATTTTGTATTGTAAATGCTTATAGAAATCTTCCAGTGCTAGCTTATGGAATTTGTTCAGTAAAACCATTGTACTTACCCTGTAATAAAAAAACTACTCTACTGTTGCACTAGCCACTGGATTAGTGTATATTTGTACTATTTTAATGGTGTTGCATTAGCGTATGGACATATATAAGGTGTGGCAAGCTTTCCCAGATATGTGCTCAAGAAAACTACTACCTATTTTTCTAAATACTAGATGTTTGGGTACTTTAAATTGAACTGCGAAAATGGCTTATATTAAGGAACAGAGGGTGTAGAGTTTGTTCAAATTATGCCGGTAAAGCTAGTCACACCTTTGTTAAAATTTGTCGGTGCTCTGGGAATGGGGGTCCCCAAGACTTGCCTGCCTGCGGCCTGTAGTGTGGCTCAAGTGGTGGCCTAGTACGGCCCATCTTCATCAACTCAAGCTCAAGACCCTCGCGAGGGGCCATGCCACGTGGGGAGGATGACGCAAGGCTTCCTCAGGAGTGGCCTCACCAGGTAGGCTCGTGAGGAGGCGGAGAGATCAAGGCAGGGGTACCTCGCGTGATACCCGTGATGCAAGCCATGACGATCGAGACCAGGCGGGCGTCAGCCTGTGCAGTGTCCTTGTTTCCTATTTGGTGCAAAGAGGGCAAGCACGGGCGCGGATTACCAAGGCATCAAGCAAATGTTACCATTTCGGTGCAACGAGGCCAAGACCACCAGAGCGGCAGGACGGAGGTCATCGTGGAGCCCAAGACGGTGTCATCGCCAGTGCTTTAGCAGTCGAAGACCACCTTTAGTCAGGATAACTTGCACTAGATGTTCCCCTTCAAAATGCCCGTTGTTGGCGCCCTTCCCGCTTAATATTTGGGAAGAGGACCAGGGCCTCTATAAATAGGGCTAGCCACCACAGTAGAGGGACATCTCATCAGGATCTGATAGAGAGCCATCGAGAGCGAATCGAATCCTTCTCAGGCAAATCACCACCACAAGAACACCTCTCGCGAGGCTGTTCCTCCCTTGTACTGTTCATCATCAGCCCCTGAGGCAATCCACCACACCACACACTGGAGTAGGGTATTACACCACAACGGTGGCCCGAACCAGTATAAATCTTGCGTCCCTTGTGTTGTTCATCGTTAGCTTAGATTCTCAGCGAGGCGTTGGAACCTGGATCGATAGGGGGAAGATCTTCGCGCGCACCCCAGAGTTCGAACCTTAAGGGTTTTGCCGGAACCCGATATCCGACATTTGGTGCACCAGGTAGGGGTGCACCGGAGCTAACCCTTTCATCGACCCGCTCTTCGTCAACACCGCGCTTCGCCCTCATGGCGGACAACGTGCCGCCCGCTCTGGCTACGGACGCCAGCACTGGGGCCAGGGGGCTTCGAGCCTTGGCCCCTGCCTTGCGACAGGTCCAGTGGCCGAACAAGTTTGAGCCAGACATGCCGCCACGCTACGACGGCGCGGCGGATCCGCTAGCTTTCCTGTTGGTGTATGAGGAGGCCGTCCTCAAGGCCGGGGGCGACGACAGGGTCATGGCTAACTGGCTGCCCATGGCCCTCACCGGCGTCCCGCGCATGTGGCTGCTCCACCTGCCAGCGGCTTCGGTGGCCTCCTGGGAGGAGCTGTGCAGCCTCTTCCTCGCCCATTATGCTGCGCCGGCGCCCTCGGTTGTCGCAGCTCTCCTGGGCGGCTCGCAAGCCCCACTCTCGAGCCGCCACGTCAAGCCGTTCGTCCGCTAGATCGGTGTCGCCTTCAAGCGCCACGAAGCCCCCCGGGCTGGGTGGCACCTAAGGCCGACTTCACCTTCAGCTCGGACGATCACCCCTCCAACACCGCCTGCTCGGGTGCGCTCCCAATGTTGTGCACCCCCACCATCTGCCAGGTAGCCGTCACCAGGACCCTCATCGACGGTGGTGCCGGCCTGAACGTGCTCTCGGTGGAGGCCTTCAGCCTCCTCCACGTGCCGTTGGAGCGACTCCAACCCAGCAAGCCCTTCTCGGGCGTCGGAGGCAGTTCCACCAGCTCCCTAGGGCAGATCCGCCTCCCGGTGACCTTTGGCACCCACAACAACTTCTGCACGGAGTTGGTCGACTTCAACATCGCCCCCATCGGCCTCCCATACAACGCCATCCTCGGCTACCCTGCCTTGGCCCAGTTCATGGCAGCGACTCACCTGGCCTACAACCTCATGAAGATGCCCGGGAGCAGCGGCGTCCTCACCATGTCTAGAGATACAAAAGATGCCCTGCATGCGCTCAGGCTCGCCTTCAAGGCGGCCGCCATGGCGCAGCCCGCCAACGCTGACACCCTCGAGGCCAAGGGGGCTGCGCCAACCAAGAAGAAGCAGCTGTTCAACTAAGACAAGGCGGAGACCAAGCAAGTGCCAGTCGATGAGGATGGATCCTCCGGCGCCACCTTCACCATAGGTTCCAATCTCAACCCCGAACAAGAAGAGGCCTTAGTGAAGTTCCTGCGTGTGAACAAGGAGGTGTTTGCGTGGGAACCCAAGCAGCTAGCAGGGGTTCCAAGGGAGGTGATTGAGCATCATCTAAACGTGTGCCCCAATGTGCGCCCCGTGAAGCAGAAGGCAAGGCGACAATCCACCGAGAAGCGGGCCTTCATTGTCCAAGAAACCCATAAGCTTGAAGTTGCGGGTGTCATTCGCGAAGTTTGCTATCCTGAATGGCTGGCCAACCCTGTTGTTGTGCGAAAGAAGGGGGGAAAGGAGCGCATGTGCGTCGACTTCACCAACCTCAACAAAGCCTGCCCTCAAGACCCGTTCCCACTCCCCCGCATTGACCAGATCGTCGATTCCACCGCCGAGTGCGACCTGCTATGCTTCCTGGATGCCTTCTCTGGCTATCACCAAATCAAGATGGCAGTAGAAGACATGGAGAAAACAGCCTTCTTGACCCCGTGCGGGGTGTACTGCTACACCTACATGCCGTTCGGGTTGCGCAACACAGGCGCAACCTTTCAGCGACTGATGCATATCGCCTTGGGCCGGCAGATCGGGAGAAATGCAGAGGCCTACGTTGATGACATCATGGTGAAGTCTCGGGAGGCCGAAACCCTGATACAGGACCTGGAAGAAACCTTCGCGAACCTTCACGAGGTGGACCTGCGGCTCAACCCAGAGAAGTGTGTGTTCGGTGTTCCTTCTAGCAAGCTTCTGGGCATCCTTGTGTACCACAGAGGTATTGAGGCTAACCCGGAGAAGGTCAAGGCAGTCGAAGACATGAATCCGCCGCAAACCCTCAAGGAAATGCATAAGCTCACTGGGCGAGTGACCGCATTAGGGCGCTTCATCTCTAAGCTGGGGGGACGTGCCCTGCCCTTTTTCAAGCTGATGAAAAAGAAGGGCCGTTCAAATGGACTCAAGAGGCTGACAAAGCGTTCCAAGACCTCAAGAAGTACCTGACCAGCCCTCCAGTGATGGTGGCTCCACGCCCTCGAGAGCCCTTGGTGCTCTACCTTGCCGCCACACCCTACTCCGCCAGTGCAGCTCTAGTGGCGGTACAGGAGGAGCGCCAGGTTAAAGTTGTGCCACGACCGGCCACGGCAGTGCAAGACCAAGAAGGCCTCGCGAAGACCACGGCCGCAGCAGATGGAGGCCAGCCTCAACAGGGGGACACCCCCACGGCTGAAGAGGCCGCACCAGGCAGCCAGGGGCTGGGGGCTCCGTCGTCTCAGGAGGCGCCTGACCCTTCAGAGGGCACTGACCTCACCAGCACGCCTACCCTCGTCGAGCACCCAGTGTATTTTGTTAGCACCACTACTAGGGAAAAGGCTAGCAGCAGCACGGGTTTTAGGTGTATCAGTAGCGCGGGGTGGGGCGCTACTAATAAGGCGCTACAGCTAACATATAGCAGTAGCGCGTGGTCACCGGCGCTACTGCTACACAAGTGTAGCAGCAGCGCGGTTACTGGGAGCACGCTACTGCTAGTAGCTATAGCGCCCTTTGCAACAACGCACTACTACTATAGAGGCGCTGCTGCTAACTTCTATACACTCGCTACTGCTAATTTAACAGGTTTTTTGTTTTTTTTGGGCATATTTGTTTTGTATTTGAACAGGCTTTATAGAAGAATCTTTAGCACATAGAAATGTCATCATGATACACATACAAATGCCTGCGAGACCACGAATATAATCATAGCATATACACACAAATAGTCTCATCATAATCATCATCCAACACAAAGTGGTCTCTCGTCATCATCTCGAAAATAGCGATACAAGTCCTTGATTACTTGCAAATACATCGTCATCCATCTAAACAATGGTATACGCGAGAAGAGCTATCACTTTGAGTACATGAGTTCGTATCCCTCTCTCGCATTAGCGTGAACCTAAACTAACTACTGC
Organism: Triticum aestivum; assembly: GCF_018294505.1. NCBI lineage: Eukaryota > Viridiplantae > Streptophyta > Magnoliopsida > Poales > Poaceae > Triticum > Triticum aestivum. The sequence goes on along the minus strand of NC_057810.1, from coordinate 459,195,508 downwards.
CTGTCGCTCGGAAACCGGAAACCGGCAACACCTGGGCCTGACACTCCGGCCACTCATCGTATATATACTCCTGGCGTAGCACTTCTTCGCCATCGATGATCTATGCACCTGCATCGTCACATGAGTCGATGATATGCAACATATATAGTTGAGCAACAGAAAGAGACAGACTTGACAAAAATAGAAACAACATATCATAAGCATAAATAACAAAGTTCATCGTACCCAAAATGCCCTAACTAGAGTGATCTTCGCTAGTCGAGGAGGAGGACGGTTTAATTACATCACAAATAAAGTTTCACTGCGCATAACTCAAAGTTTTGTCATACAGAAAGTATGGACTAAACAGACACATTGTCATATATCGACAATCACTCCAACATGCCGTGCCATCCATCGAGGTCAGGGAGATAGTCCCCGAGCTTAGTGAAAGGCTTCATGTCGAGACGCTGAGAGGCTATCCATGTTCGGACGTCTTCCCGCGACATTTGTCCTTCTCCGTAGAACATCCCTGTTTTTCCGACGACCTCTTTCATGATGATTTGGGCAAGTTCGCGCTGGATGTTATAGAACTCAGCTCGAAGTCGATGATCCTCGATATCTCCTATGTCCTTTGCCCATTGCAGAATATGGGCATCGCCAGATCTAGGTGACATGTGAAGGTTCTGGTGATCCCGTCTGTACTCCAGCATGTGGTGTAGGACATAGAATCCATCATTAAGAGAATCGTTCGGTTGCTGGATGCAGCAGAAGTCGGTCTTATGGCTGAAGGCGGCCCTGCCGCCCCTTCTCTTCTTGTCCCTAACCTCTCCACCCCTTGCTTGGTAGTAAAACATAGCACTGTCGAGAACATCTTTGATGTGGGTGTAATCCTTTTTGTGAATGTTCTTCGACGAGTCCAAGTAAAGAGCGTGGGAGAATCGGGGGTAGAGGATGATGAGGACGGCGCGCCCGCCGCTGCGCAAAATAAGTACACCTCAAATTAATTAGCCTCCACCGTGCAAATGAATTATTGAAATCGAAGGAAGGATAGCAGCGCGGATGACTTACACGGGATGATAAGGCACGAGAATCGCCTCCTTGTCCTTATTGGCGAGCATGAAACTGACGATGTAATCCCTCGCGTATTCACGCTGCTCTGCACAGACTCCCAAGAAGCTCTCGTGCATGTAGTACGGGTCAGCGACACAGATATGACGTATCTGCTCAACCCCAATGATGTAGTTCATGTGCAAGGCATAAAGGCGGACAAACGTAAAATCCAGCTTCTTCACGTGAAACATGTCGAATATGTAATCGAATCGGAGGAAGAACTTATCCGCAGGGAAGCTGTCGACGTACGACATTTGCCGCGGAACGTTAACCACGTAGAGTGGGTATCCTGGATCTTTCGAGGCGATGAGGCATTTCTCTACCCGCAGCACATCGTCATGAAGTCTCCTTAGATCGCCGAATCTGGCCCGTAGCGCTGTTGCAGGTAGGATTGGTTGACCGGGGATATGCCATTTATCCGCATCGGGGATATCTATACGGTCCTGAAGCCGAGGCTGCTGAGGCGGCTGGATCATAGAATCAGCTTTTTTGCCTTTCCTCGCTCTCTTCCTAGACTTCTTTACTACCGGAAGGTCGTCAATAATACGTTGAGACGGTAATTCAGGCACCGACTCATGACGCTCAAACCCTGAGGAGGCGCCAGTATAGACATACTGTTCAGCGCCATCGTCATCCTCATCCTCATCCATGGCGACGTCATCAGCGACTAATGGAGCCTCCTCCTTACCCCGTCCGCTATCACCCAACCCGACACCCGACGCTAATTGGGTAGGTGGGGTGTTGATGTTCATACCTTGCTGAGGCTGCGTGCTCGTGGGTGTGCTCCCGGCCGCCTCCAGACGAAGCAGACTCTTTGGCCACAACAGGACCCACCCATTGCAACAATCACCAAGCCGCCGCGGTGTCTCCTCGTCATCCACCAGTAGTGTTGGAGGAGGCAAATTCTCGTGGCCCGGTTCGACACTGGCCATGGAAACCTTGAAGACGTTCGGGGGATCGGCCGGCTGTGGAACAATGGTTCCTTCGGCTTCATTATCGTCGCCTTCCCCACGGCCACCTTATGGTCGCCGATGGTGTACAATATGGTGCACGGGGTTTCGTCGGCCTGCAAAGAAAAGTCTGCGACGTGAGACATCCGAAAGGCAACGAAAACGGGAGATTATACATTTATATTGAAGGGGGCCGGTGTGACAGATACCGTGAGGGCGTCGAGCTCAGCCAAAGACGAAGCACCGCCGAGCACGTCCGGTGCGGGAGCAGGTGCTCCCAAGAAGTCAGCAAGGGGAAAGTCCTCTGCATTTTTTTCTGGATTTTTCCTTGTCCAAGTGATAACGCCCGTCACCAAGGAAGTAGACAAATCTGCAACCGCCTGTTTTGCGGCAGCTACCGCTGTTGCGACTGTCTGAGATGATTTCTTCTCAACCGCAATCTCAACCTTCTTGTCGATGTTTTCTTCAGTTAACCTCCGTCTTTCCTTTCTCTCCTCCGTGGTCTCACGGTAGTACTTATTCCACGTGGCGCCGTCTCCGACATCGTGCACGCTTCCATACGACGGTCGAGTATCCACCAGTTGCCGTTTCAATATGTTCAACGCTCGGTTGAATGGAGTGTCCCACTTGGGCCTCGCCAATGCCTCAGACGGCGAGTCGCTTTCGGCCGCAATCCGGTGCTGCTCTCTCTGCAAAAGGCACAAGGATCGTTTACAAATATGACTAACGTGTGCAGTCAAATTGATCAGAAACTAAAATTACCAGCAGTCTCATGAACTCCGTAATGACCGGTGTTGTCTCGTAAACCTTCTTCACTGGGTCCCAACGGTGCCAGGCCCTCAGGACGTCACGCTCCTGCGGGACGGTAAAATCCGCCAAGGGGTCTGGGATGCCCAGACTCGCGGCTTCCGCGTCCTCCTTGGCCCATTTGGACCTCTTTCCGCCGTAACCACGGCTTCCGAGGTGGTGGCTCCCAATGTTCCTCTTTTGAAGCCCCTTCATGTACTTAGACTTTTTTTGGCAGCTTCGGACTTGCAAGCCTCCTTGAATATTTGAAACTGCTCTTCCGTGATTGTCGGATTATCCTTTACAATCTCGGAGTAGGGTTCCCTGTCGTTGATCTTTGCTTTCACTCAATTTTTCCAGGCGGCCAACGCGTCGCTAAACTTGGTCATGGCGTGTTTGTTTATCTTCTTCATTGCCGGGTCCTCGTCTGGATCTTCATAATCCTTCTCATTCCGGCCCGGGAACAAGAATATCTGGTGAAACTTCTTTAGGAGGGAGCTCCTTATATTTTCTATCTTCTGTAGTTTCTCATCATTGATGGTGGCGGTTGTCCGTACGATGCAGCCTATTTGATTGCCGTAGCATGCGCGCGCTTCCTCGGGCGCCTTTGGCTCAAAATTGCCGTCGTCCACCTCCGTGACCACCAGTCTAGTAGTCCTGAGTTTGTTAGGAACCCGTTGGCTCTTTGCTTTCGGTTCTACACCGGCTCCGCTCCCCGAGGCAGCACCGGTCTCAGCCGGTCTCGATGCCGGTCTGAATCTCAGCGCCGGTCTCAGTCTCAGCACCGGTCTGCGTGTCGGTCTCAGTCCCCGATGCCACCGGTGGGCCCAGCAACAACATCGGTTGATCGTCGGTAAGGCTAAAATATTCGTCTGCCGCCAGGTAGACGTCGTCGCAATCACCAGAACCCTGTCCTTCATCGTTGCTAGCCATGTTTCCTATGATTAAATCTAGTCAATTAATTCTAGACCTAATAAAATGAATAATGACATAAAAAAGGACTATTGTTTTGCAGGAATGTTGACTCCTTCCTGGTGCGGCAAATCCCGGGCACTCGATATGTCCTAGTTTGTAGCACAAGTCATGCCGAAATTCACGGAAAATTTCGGCATGACCTTTGCTAAAAAGTGGACAAATCGAGAACCTGAAATTTGCCGGAACAGAAATGAATCAACATTCCGGCAAAACATAGGCCACTCAGCATCATTCCCTGGAAACAACAAAGCCACTTGGGCACAATCGAACAACTTCAATGAAAAGATATAACATGAGCAAACACTATTGAGGAATTTGCATATAACATGGCCACTTCAATGAAAAGATATAATCAACAATAATGGAATATGCAAATGAACATCAATGACATATAGCTACTGTTCTGTTTGACCAAGTTTTTGAAAAGAAAAACAATTCTGTTTTTTGTTTATAGCTAAATGCCATAGCTACTGTTTTTTATTTATAGCTAAATACTTTTGTTTTTTGTCTAAAGCTAAAAGTCTAGGAACTACATTTTCTCTAACCCTTTTGACCTCACCAGAATTTCCACAGCAAGACCTTAGTACCTACACCCAATTTCTTCAAAAATATTCAGGTCCATAGTCCAAATAATTCAAATTTCATTTGAATGAAATTTGGAACAAATTCAGGTCCGTAGTCAAAATATTTTTTTATAGCTAAGTGTTTTTTGTTTATACCCTCTGTTAATTTAAATCTAAATGCTACTATTATTTATATACCCTCTATTAGTTTAAAGCTAAATGGAATTACTGTTTAGGAATTTTCATAAAAATTGCCCTAGCTAATTTCCTAAAAAATTTGCAAATCATTTTTCCTAAATGCTATAAAATGCCTACTGCCCTAAAAAATCTAGGGTTCATATGAACACCTAGGGTTCATATGAACATCAACACAGTATCAACACATATATATAATTGCCCTAGCAGAGAGAAATAGGAGGGTAGGGACAGGAGAGGCATAGCCTTACGGTCGGCGGCGAGGGCAGGCTCTGGCTCGGGCAGCGGCGGTGAGGTCGAGGGCGGCGGCGGCGAGCTCGAGGGAGGCGACAGTGAGGTCGACGACGGCCTCGGGCAGCGGCTGTGAGGTCAAGGGGCGGCCTCGGGCGGCAGCGGTGTGGTCGAAGGTGGCGGGCGGTGGCGGTGTGGTCGAAGGCGGCCTCGGGCGATGGCGGTGTGGTCGAAGGCGCGCGGCAGGGCAACGGCGGCGATGGAGCAGTTGGGGGACAGGGGGGAGTAGAGAGTGGGGGAAAAGGACTTAGCGAAATTTTGAGCCAGGGCCGCCGGGATTTGAGTCAAACTAGCAGCAGTGCGTTTTGATGAAACGCGCTATAGCTAAGATAGCTATAGCATGTTCCAGAGAAACGCGCTGCAGCTAACCCTTTCTATTTTCTTTCTCTTTTTCTTTTGTTTTCTTTACATTTTCTTTTTTTCATTTCTCCTTTTTCTATTTCTTTCATTTTCATTTACTTTTGTACTTATTTTTCTATTTCTTTTCTTTTACATAGCAGCAGCGCTGTAAAGAAGAAACGCGCTGCTACAATGTTTTTAGCAGTAGCGTGCTTCCGGGAGAAGCGCTGCTACTATTCCTAGCCTACCGGCACCACTGAGAGAATTTTAGTAGTAGCGCTTTTCTGTGGAGACGCTCTACTGCTAAAATAATGATTGTAGCGTGGTTTTGCAACAAGCGCTACTACTAAGTAGCACTAGCGCCGAGTTTTGACCAACGCTACTGCTATACCTCTGTGTATAGTGTTTTCCCTAGTAGTGCACGGTGCTGCGGGATGCGAGGGCATGATACCCCATGCCTCAGAAGCTCTTGCTCGCACTATTAGTGGCCTCGCGCAAGCTACGACACTACTTTCAAGGTCACCCCATCAAGGTCGTCTCGGCATATCCATTGGAAAGGGTACTCAGGAGTCCCAACTTAGTGGGAAGGGTCGCCGAATGGAACATCGAGTTGCAAGCGTTTCAGTTGGAATTCAGCACGATGAGGGTCGTCAAAGGAGCCGCAATTGCAGATTTTGTGGCAGAATGGACAGAGGCACCCGGGCTCGAAGCAGGCGAAGATCGGTCACTTTCCCCAGGAAGTGAGGCGCCGGACAGCTGGGTCATGTACTTCGACCGAGCGCTCTCGCGACATGGCGCGGCGGCTGGCGCAATGCTTATATCTCCCACACAGGACAAGCTCTATTACGCCATACAGCTCTGTTTCCAGCATGGAGAGAAGGTTTCCAACAACATAGTAGAATACGAGGGCCTGATAGCAGGCTTGAAGGCTACAGCAGCCTTGGGGGTAAAGCGCCTCATCATCAAAGGTGATTCACAGCTCCTCGTCAACTTCTCCAACAAGGTGTACGAGCCGAAGGACGAGCACATGGAAGCGTATCTCGTGGAGGTCCACAGAATGGAAAAACAGTTTTGGGGGTTGGAGTTGCAGCATGTGCCCCGCGGCACCAATCAAGAGGCTGACGACATCTCCAGGAGGGCGTCCAAGCGGCTGCCTCAAGAGCCCGGCGTCTTTGAGGAACGACTCTTCAAGCCCTCGGCAGCACCGTCACTATCAAGTGCAGCGCAGCCTCGGGAGGAACTCCCTTAACCACCTGCCTCAGGAGCTCCGGCATGTGGCCCGACCTCAGGAGCACGCTTGCTCCTGGCGCTGGAGCCTCAGGAGGGATGTTGGACTGTGGAACTCAAGGATTACCTGATGCAAGGGGCTCTGCCAGAGAAGGACGAGGACGCGGAACGCGTGGCGCGGAAGGCCATGGCCTACTGTATCCAAGACGGAGAGCTTTACTGGAAGCGGCCAAATGATGTTTCCCTATGTTGCATCTCTAGGGAGTAGGGGAAAGAGTTGCTGGCAGACACTCGCAGTGGAGACTGTGGGCACCACTCATCATCATGGACCCTTGTTGGCAAGGCATTTCGCAGCGGGTTCTATTGGCCTATGGCACTCAATGACGCAATCGAGCTAGTGAAGGCTTGTGAAGCCTGTCAATTCCACGCCAAGCAGATTCATCAGCCGGCTCAGGGCCTGCAGACCATTCCACTCTCATGGTCGTTCGTGGTTTGGGGGTTGGACATTTTGGGCCCGTTTACCCGGGCGCCAGGGGGCTATCGCTACCTCTATGTCGCCATTGACAAGTTCACCAAGTGGGCAGAGGTGGAAGCTGTCCGCACCATCCCAGCTGGTTTAGCAGTCAAGTTCATCAAGGGCGTCGTGAGCCGGTTCAGGGTGCCTAATCGCATCATCAGCGACAATGGTTCGCAGTTCACCAGCAACCTCTTCAAAACATATTGTGCTAACCTTGGAACGCAGATATGCTACGCTTCGGTGGCACACCCTCGGAGCAACGACCAGACTAAACGTGCCAACGCAGAGGTCCTGAAAGGCCTCAAAACCAGGACCTTCAAGAAGAAGCTGGAGGCCTGTGGCAGGGGCTGGTATGACGAGCTCCAGTCCGTGTTGTGGTCCATCCGCACAACTGCTACCAAGTCAACCGGCGAAACACCGTTCTTCCTCGTCTACGAAGCAGAGGCGGTCCTCCCTCACAAGGTCAGGCGTCACTCCACGCAGGTCCTGGCATTTGACGAAGCACAGCAGGACGCCATGCGGGGTATGGATCTCATGCTGGGGAAGGAACACCGTCGGGAGGCCGCGCTTCGAGCGGCAAGATACCAGCAGGCGCTGCGGCGGTAGCATTGCCGCAACATCCGCCCCAGGACTCTCGAGGTAGGTGACCTCGTGCTCAGGCAGGTGCTCTCCAGGGAAGGGCTGCACAAGCTCTCGCCCATGTGGGAGGGCCCGTTCAAGGTTGTTCATGTTTCCAGACCTGGCGCCGCGCGCTTGGAGACCCAGGAGTGGGTGCCCATCCCGAACGCGTGGAACATTCAGCACCTCCGGAGATTTTACCCTTGAAGTAAGGCCCAGTGCCTGTAAGGAAGGCCCAGCGCGTGTGAAGCTCGTCGTCACAAGGAAAGGCCCGGTGCCTGTGAAGAAGGCCCAGTGCTTGTGAAGCTCATCGCCTCAAGAAAAGGCTCGGTGCCTGTGAAGAAGGCCAATGCATGTGACGCTCGCCACCTGTGACACTCTCACGTAATAATGAGTTGGGGATGTACATGCCCCAAAGTCTCTAGAGTGCCGCCCTCGGGCCTCGGGGGCTCCCGCCCACGCCCAGTGGTAGCACTTAGCTCCGCGCTGGTGAGAAGACGTCAAAGACTATATTAGGTGCCGGACGCGGCTTTTCATTTGCTTTCTGCAGTTGGCTTGTTCACCCTTGTTCGAAACTTTATTGGAGTTTCTTTTAGTGTTGTTTGCCGTACCCGGCCCGTGTTTCTCTGTCTTTGTTGCTCGCTGACTCATCTTCTCTTTGGCAAGCCTCGCGAGGGGGCTGCGCGGGTGCCCTCGCGAGTATCTTCTGACCTAATTTCGTGAGGCTTCCCTACTCAAGTTCACAGCGGGAGCACTCCTCCCGGTCCATGCCCCACGGGCATCGCGACACGAACACAAGACCTGGGCCGGTCACCCTCACGGCTAGGGTTCGAAAGCTATCCCTCCGGCTAATTTTTGCAGGCCTCAAGACGCTCGACGAGGCCTCAGGCAGGAGCCTCACGAGGCGAAGACTGTAGTGAGTCCCCCCGAGCTAAGTTGTTCCTATGCATGAGCACGCAATACCGTAACACGGCATGGGAATAATGGAAATAGCATGATAATTGAAGGCAAAAATCTAGCACGCCCCCACGAGGCTCCACACTTCTCTCTCTCTATGCAGGAAAAGGAGAAAAACAAAATAAACGCGGCTTGCCCGGCGACGGCTTGTGGAAGGGGATTCGCACCGCCCTCTAGAGCTCAATCAGACCCCTCCTCACGCTTCACCGAGGTGCGACGGCGGGATGACCCGCTACCCCCCTTGAAGTGAGCACGGTGGCGCGATGGTTGATCACGGCCGCCGCTGGAGGAGCTGTCGTCAGAGGGGGGAACCGCTGAAGCTTGGCGAGCTGCGGACGTTGCCAGGCACGGGCCCGCCTTCGTCTTCATCATGGTCGTCGCCGAGGCTAAGCACCTGGTCGCCGTCATCATCTTCAGGGCAGCACACGACACGGCGGCCATCCTCTCTGAATGCCCTCACGTAGAGGGTGGCATCACCGTCAAACTGAAAATGCAGGGTGCACCGCCGGCCCAGGCCACGTGCACGGGCAAATGTTTGCCAGCCGCCGGCCAAGGCCATGTTTCCGGCGATGGAGACCTCCACCGCAACCCAGGAGACTCTACTGTAGCAGTCGTCCGCCTGAAGCCAGAGCCCACCAGTGGCACTGGCCGGCAGTTCATCGGCGAAGAAGCGAGGGAGCTGAAGCCAGTTGCCGGCCGGATCCGCCGACCAAACGACAAACTCCGGTAGCACCTCTGCCGAGTGAAAGCACAGGCGGGGAGGCCGCGCAGCCATGGCACATCTTCCCCCATCAATCGAGCGACCTTCACCGCACAAAGGACCTCCGCCGCGACCAGGGGCGGCCACTGCGGTAGTCGCAGGGTGCTTGCGGGGACGACCTCGGCCGCGCTTGGGCGGAGGAGAGCCAGGCCCTTCTTGGCAAGCCTTCCCCTTCTCTACGGCCAAGAACCTCTTCGTAGGCGCCATGGGACACAACAAGCAGATGGGGGAGGAGCAAGGAAGAAGGAGCGGAGCAGGAAGAGATGGACTGCGGGGGCTCGCACCCCCCTCGCATTTTATAGCCCAGAGGAGGCCAACCGTCGGCCTCCACGATCGCAGGTAATCATGACTCATGTTTGCATGCAGGGACTTGTCGAGTCGGGTAGTTGCCGAGGCAGCATGGGGAAGCGGAGACGCCCACGTCCAATCAACCGCCACGCGGCGCCCAAGGCTGCAGGCTATTGGGGCCCGCGGCACTCCGCACTTGCCCTTTCGCTTCTCTGCTAAGCCAAGTCCGAGCGTGCCTTGGGCCCGGGGGCTACTGTCGGTGTTTTGGGAATGGGGGTCCCCAGACTTGCCTGCCTGCGGCCTGCGGCATGGCTCAAGTGGTGGCCCAGTACGGCCCATCTTCATTAACTCAAGCTCAAGACCCTCGCGAGGGGCCAAGCCTCGCGGGGCGGACAACGCAAGGCTTCCTCGGGAGCGGCCTCACCAGGCAGGCTCGCGAGGAGGCGGAGAGATCAAGGCAGGGGTACCTCGCGAGATACCCATGACGCAAGCCATGACGATCGAGACCAGGCGGGCGCCAGGAGGGCGCCGGCCTGCGTAGTGTCCTTGTTTCCTCTTTGGTGAAAAGGGGGCAAGCACAGGCACGGAGTACCGAGGCATCAAGCAAAGGTTACCATTTCGGTGCAACGAGACCAAGACCAGCAGAGCGCCAGGATGGAGGTCACCGTGGAGCCCAAGACGGCGTCATCGCTAGTGCTTTAGCAGTAGAAGACCACCTTTAGTCAGGATAACTTGTACTTGATGTTCCCCTTCAAAATGGCCTTTGTTGGCGCCCTTCCCGCTCAATATTTGGGAAGAGGACCAGGGCCTCTATAAATAGGGCTAGCCACCACACTAGAGGGACATCTCATCAGGATCTAATCGAGAGCCATCGAGAGCGGATCGAATCCTTCTCAGGCAAATCACCACCACAAGAACACCTCTCGTGAGGTTGTTCCTCCCTTGTACTGTTCATCATCAGGCCCTGAGGCAATCCACCACACCACACACTGGAGTAGGATATTACACCACAACGGTAGCCCGAACCAGTATAAATCTTGCGTCCCTTGTGTTGTTCATCGTTAGCTTAGATTCTCAGTGAGGCATTGGAACGTGGATCGGTAGGGGAAAGATCTTCGCGCGCACCCCAGAGTTCGAACCTTAAGGGTTTTGCCGGAACCCAATATCTGACAAAATTAATGTTCATTGTGTTATTGGAGGAGGTCTACATGTTTGCCTCTAATGCTTGTCGATTAGATACCTGACATCATGATGTAATGGTAAGTCATTTCTTTTTGTACAGTTTCACTGAATTGTCAAGGCGGAGATGGCATTTTTTTTAGTTGAACCGCACAAAATATGCTTAAAAGAAGAGGAAAGGTCAGGAATGGTTCAATCTTTCAGAAAATACTATGTATGCCTTCCTGACATCAGCCATTGTTGCCTTATTTATTCCTTCAAACAGGTGGTTAGAAATAGTCTTGCTAACTTTTCCCATTAAGAAATTGGAATGCTTATATTTGTGAGTCTATGCTTTAGCTAGTACCACTTTTATAGTAATCACACTTTCAATATCTGTGCAAACAGGTATGCTCGATTTTAGTGGCACTGCACAAAAAGTCCAAATGGTTCAACATTATGAGCATGTTTTCTTCCAAACCGTTATATCCAATTGGTGGCACTATGAGCTGTTCATTTCGAAGATACATGAGTTGCTACTATATTGCTACTCTTTTTGTACTGTCATTAGATAGTAATATTAGTGGTTTGCATGTGAATGTATTGGCAGGGTGGACCTACATTGGAGGTGCAGGACATGATTCAATGATTGGATGCTCAATTTTGGTTGTATCAATTTCACCTCTTCCATCACTATGAACATGGATATCCTTGGTCTGATGAAGAATATGCGCTATATTTCTTCTCTGTACCAGCAAATCAATTCATTGTGAAATTGTCCATGACAAAACATAACAGTATCAAATTGTCCAGTGCAAAACATGACAGATGCTAAGCGGAAACGACAAGCAGAGACGTGTTGAAACCAAAAATACAAGGTGGGGTATATGTTTACTAGCTACTTGGTATTTGTGCAAATAGATATCTACCCGTTCCTATTTGGCAAACAAGCAAAGTAACCTCAATTTGGTGGAACTGATCAAGAGAATAGTATAGTTACTGCATGCATTGCCATTTGAAAATAGACAGAAAGATTGGATAATCACTTCATGGACTGCACAAAAGTAATATTGCACTATTTATTGGTCAACACAAGGTGCTTCATTGCTTTGGTCTGATTATACAATGGGCAACATTTTTCCTAAGTTAAAGTTTGTATTCCTAAAATAGTTTCACTTTGTGAAAGAGAGAAGACCAATTCATATTGCAGTGGATGTTCCACCATCATGTGTGGTTCATTCTCATGGTTCTAGCTATTGGTGAAACCACTTACGTTTGCAAGAGCAATTGTAGACTTAACAAGAAAATTTGTCTTTCAGTTTGTACTGAATGTTGGCCCAGAGAAGCATCCATGTTAGTAGCAAGAACAGATGTTTTTTCTAGAACTTTGCTTTAGGAGCTACATATTTGTATATGATCCGTGAATCATTGAGATGCATTAACATGTTGATCTTATGTATGGGAATCGTACTAGTTGGTTGTGAATTTGGGCTACTAATGTGAACATATTACAATGCCAGGCCTGTGAGTCTCGTGTGAACATTTCGGATGGATCGGGTCTTACTACTGTGCACAGCATGATCCTTATTTCTGTGTGCTCAGTGTTTACAAGTTACTAGTGGTTCCTTATTTCTGTTCGCTCAGTGTTTACAAGTTACTGATCGATCACTAGCTAGCCTATTAATACGCTCGTGGCAGTTTTAGTTGCGACGCAAGATCCAAAGCTGGCAGTTTTTTGAATAAAAATGCCTACCTCTGAAGAAACTGACATGCTGTTCTGAAGAAAATGCCATGCGAATCTGAAGAAACAGCCAGCAGAAACATTTGTAAATGCCTTATCTCCCAGCAAACGTTCATCAACTATTGTGATCCTATACACCTACATTATCCGACCGACTCGATCCTACGCAAAGAACAAGCAGCTCATGCACGTGCCTCATCTGGATGAATCGAGTGCACTTGTTTGACCGTCATGCCGATGTGCGACCCAGCACAGATGGGACGTACCACTGATGGGACGAGACGGGATGACACAGTAATAATTTTAGTTTTTCTAGTTTTCCATGGCATTGAATTCAGATGACCGCGATAACCGTCGCGTTTCTTGCGACAGGTTGGTTCACCTACCTTCCGCCTATAATGACTGGTTCTCGGCATTCTCCGGTGGCACCATCACCCAACTTGCCATATACTCATAAGCCCCCACCAGCCCGACGTTTCTCACCACTTGCACTCGATCTCGCCACCTTCGTCATGCCCCCGCCCGTCCACAATAGGCGATGCTGGAGGAGGTCATCGCCGGAACTAGTGTTCAGTTTCCCCCGGAAGGCAGACGGAGGGAGGAGGCATTCTATCGGTCTTTAGATGGCATTGCGGAGTACGAGGACTTGTTGGAGCGCGACCGCCTGGCGGAGGAGCAGCGTATCATTGATTTGCGCCGCTAGTGGAGCATGGAGCAGCAATGCACCGACGCTATGAGTCGCAAGCAGAGCGCCCGCAACTGGGCTGACTATGTGGAGGTCGGCACCCGACAAATAGCCCTGGAGGTTGTCGGTCACGCTCATGTTCACGAAGCCAAATTTTACTACCAGCTCCGGCAAGTCCCGCTTAGAAGTCAAAGCTTCGGTGGACCACGCCGGCATATAAAGGGCCAATGCGCGTGAGCTACGTGCCCTATCGCACCTCTGGCAAGTCCAAGGCGAGGAGGAGGACGTCAGTGCCGGTGTTTAGCGTGTACTGCCGATGGCGGCCGACATCGTCTAGTTGGCTAAGAGTAAGTTAGTACTTTTACACTTGAGCATTAGTGGAAGTAGATAGTTAACTTGGCTATGATGTTTGTTAATGTGGAAGTCCAGTACTCTATATCTGGATCAGACCTGTTACTTTGCTCTGATTGTTGAACTTTCCATTTAAACGTCTGGAATGGGTTCTTATTTTTTTTAAATGGGATGTATTTGTCCGCCACGGGTTTAGAGGCTGACTTGTGGGCCTACTAGGTTGACGCGTACACAATCAGGAGATGATTGTACGTGGAGAGGATGACAACAGGGACCCACCAGGGTCATGGCGGTATGCAAGTAAGTGCCTACTTATTTCAAGCCAAAAAAAGGTTCCTCCTCATGGATTTCTGACATGTGGGTCCCATGCCATTGCCAACGTAGTCAATAAATGAAGGAATTGCACAACGAGCGACTGGTACCAGGGACCCAGCAGCTCGCCCAGTTCTTTTTGTTTTTTGAGACAGAGCAGGGTGTCAACTGGGCTATGCGGGGCACTCTGGCCTGTCTAGCCAGCTTTTTATTATATGTTTACCACAAGACCAGCCCAGTGGTTTTTTTCTTTCTGAACATGGATAGCCCAGTTTTTTGTTCTTTTGCAGAAAACCCAACCGAGGCCTACATGCTTTTGTCAGCCCTACTGGGCTGCAAATCTTTCAACACGAGGAGAGTTTCATTCGGCTTGCCTAGAAGATGGGCTATCAGTAATGAGAAATGGGATGTACATTTTTTAAACACAACAAACCAAAAATTAATTTCAAAAAAATATTCATTGAGATATTTTAAATTCCATTGATTTTTATGCATGGACAATTATTTGGATTTTATATTGATATACATTTATGTTAGTTTGAATGTGACTTGAAATTTTGGGATTAAAAACAGTTCAGACCGACTGAAATATACAAAATTTCATAGAATTTTTTAACCGTGGCAACAATATGGGATGTGATGCTAATAAAAAGAATATGGGCTCCAAAAAAATCCTTAAGAATTAGCAAATGGGTTGTAAATTATTAGAAATAATGGCAGATGGGTTGTATGTTGTTTTCCATGGATTTGAGGTTGACTTGTGCGCCTACTATAGGTTGACGCGTACGCTTTCCTAAAAAAGGTTGACGTGTACGCAAGGTTGTGCCACCTTAGTCAACACAAGATAGCAATGATTGTTGGATGTCCATCCAATGGCCGTCGTTCTTCTTCAATCTCTGATCTTCCTGCTACACCCGCCGAAGCCAGCACTGGCGGGACTGCTTGCTCCCTCCTCCCGTGGACGGCTGTGCTGCCGTGCAGGCCTCACCGGCCGACCCTACTGCCACCGCTGGCTAGGCCATCCCTCTACCCACCCACACCTCCTGTTATTTTCCGGCAACACCAGCATCACCCCGCAGCCGAACCAGTCACAGCCCTCGTACTCCCCTCAGCATGGGCATCCACTACTGTGGCTTCACCGGCTTTGAGTCGTTCCCTTCCTGGGCCTCACCGTCGTTCATTGCGTTGATGCTCTCGGCACGGCGTGGTCAACAAACAACAGCCGTCGGAAGAGGGATGTAAGTAGAGATCCTGATAGTAGGGACCTACATGGTCCATGGCCGCATGGAAGCAAGTCCCACCTTATTACGCGACAAAAATGAATCCCCCTGACAACTGGGACCCACCAGCTATATCTTTGCACGCAAGGAAGTGCCTCCTTATTAAGCGAAAAATAACGATTACTCCCCTTGACAACTGGGGTCCATCATATTTGGAGGCTGACTTGTGGCCCTACTCAATTGATGCATACGCAGAGTTTGTCAACTTAGTCAACAAACGATTCTATCAGCAGTGACCGTTGGATGTTAATCCAAACATCGAATGGTTGTTTTGCTTGTTCAACCTCTGATTTTCTTGATGCAGCCGCCCAAGCCAGCGCCGGCAGGACTGCGTGCTCCTGCCTCCCATGGCCCGTTGTGCTGCCACCCAGGCCTCATCGCCCCCGCCTACTCCAGCTGTTGGCCGGGCCATCTCTCTACTCAGCCAAAACCCCTGTTATTCTGCGGCAATGCCAGCCTCACACTGCAGCCGAAGCAGTCAACCCTCATACTCCCCTTCGCATGGGCATCCACTTCCGCATCTTGCCCGGCTCCGTGGCATTCCCTTCCTAGGCCTCGCCGTCGTCCACCGCCTTGGTGCTCTTGGAGCGGCGTGTTCAACATGGTCAACGAATGACAGCCATCGGAACACAACTGTATGCGGTGACCCTGAGAGCTGGACCCACTAGCTACATCTTCAAATGTAAGGAAGTGCCTCCATATTACGCACACAAAAAATGATTCCTCCCACTGACAGCTTGGACCCACCAGCTATATCTTCACACGTAAAGAAGTGCCTCCTTATCCTCCCTGACTGTTGGGACCCACCCGGTCAAAGCGTACGTAGCATTGTTTGGCAAGCCACCAACGTGTATATACATACTGGCCGATCGATGTCTCTGCAACGATGACCCGTGGCCGAGCAAGCAGTAGCACGTGTGGTAGTAGAACCCCGACATAGCAGTTCAGGCGGTCCAATCTAAACCGTGTACATGTACATATACCAGATGCCAAAAATACGGCCACGTACGTACATACGAGCGGGGACTCGAACGCCTACTCACGCATACGTACGGCCAGGGCTCATGTACATGGAGAGGCAGCGGACGGTAGCAACGGTGTCCTGTTCATCAGCAGCCAACCGGCTGGGTCAGAATGGAGAAACTGCACCATGTTCATCGGGAGGCAACGGAATGCGTCATGTTCATCAGGAACCAACCGGCTTGGACGGAACAGCCAAAACGAGGCCTAGTGTATCACGGAATGGAGGAAACGGACTTGTGTTCAAGCTCTTACGGTCAAAACAGGGTGTTGTTGATCAAGAGGGGTGTGGCGTACCGCAAAACAGAGGAAATGGACTTGTGTTGGAGCGTCTATGGTTGAAATGGGGTCATGTTCATTGGGAGGGGTGTGGCATACCGCAAAATGGGACTCCAAGAGATACTGTTCATCCACCGTCTACTTCCTCTCTCCAGCCTCCACGGGCTACTGCTCATCCACTGCCGACTTCCTCCAGCCTCCACCTGCTACTGTTCATCCACCACATCTTCCTCCTGCATCCACCAGCTACTATTCATCTAGCCTCCATCGACTACTGTTCAATCAGCCCTCCATGGGGTCCTGTTCATCCACCCCAAGCGGCTTTGGTGTGGAGGCCTCCTCGGGATCATGTTCATCCAGTAGCAACGGTGCCCTACTACCAAGGGGTCCTATTCATCCAACCCCCACCAGGAAACGTTCATCCACAGCCAACCAACCGGCTCGACTCACCACGTCTCGACTACTTCTACGTACCGCGTGCACAGCAGCAATGGTCATTGTTCATCGAAAGGCAACCCAACACTGGCTGGCTACTTCTCGCACGGGGGCTCGATCGGCTTCAGTAAAGCAGCAGCAGTGATCGATCTCTCGGGTTCAGTTAGCAGCAACAGCGAAGGAATTGCTCGGTTCAGTTAACAGCGAATGAATCGCTCGGGTTCAGTTAACAGCCAAGGGGTCGATCGATTAATCAGGTTCAGTAATAGAGCTAGTGTGATCGCTCGGGTTCAGTTAGAACCCAATGCCTCGCACACACGCGCCTACAAGAGAGAAACGCGCAAACCATAGTGCATCGCTCAGCTCCAACCACCCACCGTAACCAGGAACTCCCTAAAATTTTCCTCGCCCTTGCTTCTACCATGATTTTTTCTATCATGGACGGCCAAAGAATGTCATGCAGGTGCGTCCCTGGCCCGCCCAGGACGAAAAGCCCATTTTTCATGATTTTTTCATATAAGTAGGAGCCCACCACATCTATGATGATATGTGGTTATCACAATTATCGTCATAGAAGTGTCATAAGCATGACAGAATAAAATTTCGTTGGGGCCTATATGTCATGGATGTGTCTTTTTTGTAGTGCAATCAACCTACACATGCAATTCTAACAGCATAGCAGCAGAAAGTAAAACATTGCATAAAGGTAAAGGGAAGGGTTTAGATAAGGCAACCGCAATGGAGACACGAAGATTTTTGGCGTGGTTCTGATAGGTGGTGCTATCGTATGTCCACGTTGATGGAGATTTCAACCCACCAAGGGTAATGGCTGTGTGAGTCCACGGAGGGCTCACCCATGAAGGATCCACGAATAAGCAACCTTATCTATCCCACCATGGCCATAGCTCACGAAGGACTTGCCTCACTCAGGTAGATCTTCATGAAGTAAGCGATCTCCTTGCCCTTACAAACTTCTTGGTTCAGCTCCACATCATGTCGGAGGCTCCCAAGTGACACATAACCAATCTAGGAGACACCACTCTTCAAAAGGTAATAGACTGTGTGTTGATGATGAACTCCTTGCTCTTGTGCTTCAAATGATAGTCTCCCCAACACTCAACTCTCTTTCACAGATTTGGCTATGGTGGAAGAAAGATTTGAGTGGAAAGCAACATGGGGAAGGCTAGAAATCAAGGTTCAAATGGTAGGAATGGAATCTCTTGATCTCAACACATGAGTAGGTGGTTCTCTCTCAGAAAATGAAGGTGGAAGTGTAGGCACGTTCTGATGTCTCTCTCTTATGAGAAGAGAGGGGTGGAGGGGTATATATAACCTCCACACAAAATCCAACCATTACACCTTTTGACCCATCTCAGTGGCACTGATAAGAAAACTTGGTGCACCGATCTGTATAGAAAAATATGAACATTAGGAATCTCGGTGGGACTGACGGAAGAACTTGGTGGGACCGATGTGCTGGAGCTTAGGGCAAACTTCATCTCGGTGGCACCGATTGCATCATCTCGGTGGGACTGAAGTGAATACAATGAGCAACAGAGAATCAGTCAAGCCAACTTGGTGGGACCCAATTGCAACATCTTGCTGGGACTGAATTGAATTCAACAAGTCACAGAGCGCTGGCAAGGCCATCTCGGTGGGACCAAGATACATATCGGTGTGACCGAACTGTTAGGGTTTTGGCAGTGGCTATGTCAAGATGAACTCGGTGGCTCCGGATGGGAAGTATCGGCGGGGTCGCGGTTGGAATTGGGGTTTGGACATATTTGGATGGAGAAAGTGGCTGAGTGTTTTGGAGCAATATCACTAAGCACTTTGAGAAAGTAGATCATTAAGCAACACCTCATCCCCTTTTAATAGTATTGGCTTTCCTATGGCCTCAATGTGATCTTGGATCACTTAAATGAAAATGTAGAGTCTTGAGCTTTTGCTAATCCTTGTCCTTATAATTTTGAGGGGTCCACATTTATAATCCATGCCATGCAAATCATTGAACATCATGAAATATTTATCTTGAATGGACATTAGTTTAATGAGATATATGTTGTTATGAATTACCAAAACCACCCGGGGATTATTTGCACTTTCAGTAACCCCCTTTTTGGTAATTGATGAAAACATACAGATCAAAGCTTCGACAAATGATTAAATGAATGAAATACATCATCGCTTTGAGAAGTATGTGACAAGCAAGAGCTCCCCCTAAATTTGTGCATTATTAAAAATTTGCATTTGAATGCAAATGCACGATTAGGATCATGATTCAGTCTTCCATGTCACATATATCTTAGCGGAGCGCACAAAATGATTTGAATGAAATAACATGCATGCATCACTAAAAACATAAGTGAATGATCATACACAAATAATGATAGAGATAAGCATTAAGCATACATGAAGCATAGTATGATCAATCACACAAGACAAACATAGTATCTCACAAGCATAACAACCAAAGTAGGACAAATCAAACAGACAAAGTAGCAACAACTTGATAAAAACTAACGAAAAAGCGAGACACTCTCTCTTGAAGCCTAATGATCTATACAATTTCTCCCCCTTTGGCAACAAGTACCAAAGAGTTCAAAAAAGTATAGAGCTATGTGTCTCTCTAGGCACGATCCTCGGGAGCTCCTGAAGGTCACTTCTCGATGGTGGCTCCGGTGTGCGTAGATGGCATTGAGATGAGTGCACCGCAAATGCTTCAACTGACGTCTGCTAGGCTGGTGGATTAGATACTGGGGGTGGCACTAGAGTAGTAGCAGTGGGTGTAGAGTGAGTGGTCCTCGAATTTGCAACTGGCACGGCTGAAGATATGGGTTCCCTAGGAACGGTCTGAAACCTCTCAGTGGTAGGTTTCTCATCTCCACTATCCTCTGCGGTAGCTCTGGCTACCTCGACATCATCTTTGAGGTTCTACACAATAGTCTGGACCTCTATGATCTTTACATCAAGATCATGAGCCTTAGTCTTGACAATCCACTCTAGGGTCTCCTGGTTCTTGGAAATGTTGGCCAGACTCTTGCTGCCTCTTGAGCACTGCGTTGGTTTTCCCTTGAAGAGGAAAGGGTGATGCAGCAAAGTAGCGTAAGTATTTCTCTCAGTTTTGAGAACCAAGGTATCAATCCAGTAGGAGGCTCCACGCAAGTCCCTCGTACCTACACAAACAAACAAGAACCTCACAACCAACACGATAAAGGGGTTGTCAATCCCTTCACAGCCACTTGCAAAAGTGAGATCTGATAGAGATAATAAGATAAGATAAATATTTTTGGTATTTTTATGATATAGATTAGAAAGTAAAGATTGCAAAATAAAGTAGATTGGAAACTTATATGATGGAGAATAGACCCGGGGGCAATAGGTTTCACTAGTGGCTTCTCTCAAGATAGCATAAGTATTACGGTGGGTGAACAAATTACTGTCGAGCAATTGATAGAAAAGTGCATAGTTATGAGAATATCTAGGCATGATCATGTATATAGGCATCACGTCCGCGACAAGTAGACCGACTCCTGCCTGCATCTACTACTATTACTCCACACATCGACCGTTATCCAGCATGCATCTAGAGTATTAAGTTCATAAGAACAGAGTAACGCATTAGGCAAGATGACATGATGTAGAGGGATAAACTCAAGCAATATGATATAAACCCCATCTTTTTATCCTCGATAGCAACAATACAATACAATGCGTGCCTTGCTGCCCCTGCTGTCACAAGGAAAGGACACCGCAAGATTGAACCCAAAGCTAAGCACTTCTCCCATTGCAAGAAAGATCAATCTAGTAGGCCAAATCAAACTGATAATTCGAAGAGACTTGCAAAGATAACCAATCATACATAAAAGAATTCAGAGGAGATTCAAATATTTCTCATAAATAAACTTGATCATAGACCCACAATTCATCGGATCTCGACAAACACATCGCAAAAAGAGTTACATCGAATAGATCTCCAAGAAGATCGAGGAGAACTTTGTATTGAGATTCAAAGAGAGAGAAGAAGTCGTCTAGCTAATAACTATGGACCCGAAGGTCTGTGGTAAACTACTCACAACTCATCTGAGAGGCCTTGGTGATGATGTAGAAGCCCTCCGTGATCGATTCCCCCTCCGGCGGAGCGCCGGAAAAGGCTCCAAGATGGGATCTCACGGGTACAGAAGGTTGCGGTGGTGGAAATAGGGTTTCGTGGTGCTCCTCGATGTTTTCAGGGTATGGAGGTATATATAGGCGAAGGAGGTCGGTCAGGGGAGCCACGAGGGGCCCACGAGGGTGGGGGCGCGCCCTGGACCTTCGTGGATGCCTCGGCTGCTTCTTGACGTCCACTCCAAGTCTCTTGGATTGCGTTTGTTCCAAAAAGATTGCTCCCGAAGGTTTAATTCCGTTTGGACTCCGTTTGATATTCCTTTTCTTCGAAACACTGAAATAGGCAAAAAAACAACAATTTGGGATGGGCCTCCGGTTAATAGGTTAGTCCCAAAAATGTTATAAAAGTGTATAGTAAAGCCCATAAACATCCAAAACGGGTAATATGATAGCATGGAACAATCAAAAATTATAGATACGTTGGAGACGTATCAAGCATCCCCAAGCTTATTTCTTGCTCGTCCTCGAGTAGGTAAATGATAAAAACAGAATTTTTTATGTGGAATGCTACCTAGCATATTGCTCAATGTAAATTTCTTTATTGTGGCATGAATGTTCAGATCCAAATGATTCAAGATAAAAGTTCATATTGACATGAAAACAATAATACTTCAAGCATACTAACAAAGCAATCATGTCTTCTCAAAAAACATGTCTAAAGAAAGCTATCCCTACAAAATCATATGGTCTGGCTATGCTCTATCTTCTCCACACAAAGTATTTAATCATGCACAACCCCGATGACAAGCCAAGAAATTGTTTCATACTTTAGTATTCTCAAACTTTTTCAACTTTCACGCAATACATGAGCGTGAACCATGGACATAACACTATATGTGGAATATAATGGTGGTTGTGGAGAAAAAAAGGAGAAGATAGTCTCACATCAACTAGGCATATCAACGGGCTATGGAGATGCCCATTAATAGATATCATCATATCAATGTGAGTGAGTAGGGATTGCCATGCAACGGATGCACTAGAGCTATAAGTGTATGAAAGCTCAACAAAAGAAACTAAGATGGTCTGCATCCAACTTGCTTGCTCACGAAGACCTAGGGCATTTTGAGGAAGCCCGTCATTGGAATATACAAGCCAAGTTCTATAATGAAAAATTCCCACTAGTATATGAAAGTGACAACATAGGAGACTCTCTATCATGAAGATCATGGTGCTACTTTGAAGCACAAGTGCGGTAAAAGGATAGTAGCATTGTCCCTTCTCTCTTTTTCTCTCATTTTTTGGGCCTTTCTCTTTTTTTATGACCTTTTTTTATGGCCTTTCTCTTTTTTTATGGCCTTTATATTTTTTTCATAAAGTCCGAAGTCTCATCCCGACTTGTGGGGGAATCATAGTCTCCATCATCCTTTCCTCACACGGGACAATGCTCTAATAATGAAGAACATCACACTTTTATTTACTTACAACTCAAGAATTACAACTCAATACTTAGAACAAAATATGACTCTATGTGAATGCCTCCGGCGGTGTACCGGGATATGCAATGAATCAAGAGTGACATGTATGAAAAAATTATCAACGTGGCTTTGCCACAAATGCGATGTCAACTACATGATCATGCAAAAGCAATACGACAATGATGGAGCGTGTCATAATAAATGGAATGGTGGAAAGTTGCATGGCAATATATCTCGGAATGGCTATGGAAATGCCATAATAGGTAGGTATGGTGGCTGTTTTGAGGAAGGTATATGGTGGGTGTATGGTACCGGGGAAAGTTGCGCGGTGCCAGAGAGGCTAGCAATGGTGGAAGGGTGAGAGTGCGCATAATGCATGGACTCAACATTAGTCATAAAGAACTCATATACTTATTGCAAAAATCTACAATTTATTGAAACAAAGTACTACGTGCATGCTCCTAGGGGGATAGATTGGTAGGAAAAGACCATCGCTCGTCCCTGACCACCACTCATAAGGAAGACAATCAATAAATAAATCATGATCCAACTTCATCACATAACGGTTCACCATACGTGCATGCTACGGGAATCACAAATTTCAACACAAGTATTCCTCAAATTCACAACTACTCAACTAGTATGACTCTAATATCACCATCCTCATATCTCAAAACAAATATCAAGTATCAAACTTCTCATTGTATTCAATGCACTTTCTATGATAGTTTTTATTATACCCAACTTGGATGCCCATCATATTAGGACCAATTTTATAACCAAAGAAAATACCATGCTGTTCTAAAAGACTCTCAAAATAATATAAGTGAATGATGAGAGATCAATAATTTCAACAAAATCAAGCCACCGTCGTGCTCTAAAAAGATATAAGTGAAGCACTAGAGTAAAATTATCTAACTCAAAAGATAGAGGTGAAGCACATAGAGTATTCTAATAAATTCCGAATCATGCGTGTCTCTCCCAAAAGGTGTGTACAGCAAGGATGATTATGGTAAACTAAAAAGCAAAGACTCATATCATACAAGACGCTCCAAGCAAAACACATATCATGTGGTGAATAAAAATATAGCTCCAAGTAAAGTTACCGATAGACGAAGATGAAAAAGGGGATGCCTTCCGGGGCATCCCCAAGCTTAGGCTTTTGCTTGTCCTTGAATTATCTTGGGGTGCCATGGGAATCCCCAAGCTTTGGCTCATGCCACTCCTTATTCCATAGTCCATCAAATCTTTACCCAAAACTTGAAAACTTCACAACACAAAACTCAACGGGAAATCTCATAAGCTCCGTTAGTGCAAGAAAGAAAAACCACCACTTAATGTACTGTAATGAACTCATTATTTATTTATAATGGTGTTAAACCTAATGTATTCCAACTTCTCTATGGTTCTTACCCCCCGATACTAGCCATAGATTCATCAAAATAAGCAAACAACACAAGAAAAACAGAATCTGTCAAAAACAGAAAAGTCTGTAGCAATTTGTAACTTTCTCTGGAACTCTAAACATCCTACCAAAATAGGAAGTCCTAGGCAATTTTTCTATTGATCTACTGAAAAAATAATCAAACAAAAATCACGTTTCTGTGATTTATTAAAATTATTCTCGTGCGCGCAAAAGTTTCTGTTTTTCAGCAAGATCAAATTAACTATCACCGTAGGTTATCCTATAGGTTCTACTTGGCACAAACACTAATTAAAACATGAAACCACATCTAAACAGAAGCTATATGAATTATTTATTACTAAACATAAGCAAAAATCAAGGAACAAAAATAAAATTGGGTTGCCTCCCAACAAATGCTATCGGTTTAACGCCCCTAGCTAGGCATAAAAGCGAGAATAGATCTAAGTATTGCCATCTTTGGCATTCAATTCATAAGTGGCTCGCATAATAGATCCATAAGGTAATTTGATTCTATTTCTAGGAAAGTGTTCCATGCCTTTCCTTAATGGAAATTGGAATCTAATATTTCCTTCCTTCATATCAATAATTGCACCAATCATTCTAAGGAAAGGTCTACCAAGAATAATAGGACATGAAAGATTGCAATCTATGTCAAGAATGATAAAATCTACGGGCACTTAATTCCTATTTGCAACAATAAGAACATCATTAATCCTTCTCGTAGGTTTCTTAATAGTGGAATCCGCAAGGTGCAAGTTTAAAGAACAATCATCAAATTCACGGAAACCTAACATATCACATAAAGTTTTTGGAATCGTGGAAACACTAGAACCCAAATCACACAAAGCATAGCATTCATGATCTTTAATTTTAATTTTAATAGTAGG
Source organism: Triticum aestivum (assembly GCF_018294505.1). Lineage (NCBI taxonomy): Eukaryota > Viridiplantae > Streptophyta > Magnoliopsida > Poales > Poaceae > Triticum > Triticum aestivum. The sequence goes on along the minus strand of NC_057810.1, from coordinate 459,170,791 downwards.
TTCCCACTCATCATAAAGTTTTCTAGGGATAGAAACTTCCAATTCAAGTTTTTCTTCATAAGATTGCATCAAAGCATCAACGATATGTTTAGTAAAAGCTTTATTTTGACTATAAGCATGAGGAGATTTCAACAGGATTGCAACAAGGAAATACAATCTATTAAAGAACAATTATAATAATTAAATTCCTTGAAATCCAAAATAGTAAGTTCATTGCTATGTAAAGTTTTGATCTCTCCAATCCCACTTTTACCAAATTTGGCATCAAGAACTAGAAACTCCGAATCATTGGGACACCTTTGAACTAAAGTTCACTCACCTCCAGTCCCATCATTATCAAGATTCATATTGCAAAACAAAGATTTAATAGGGTACACATCAATCACTTTTAGATCTTCATCATTATTATCATGGAAACTAGAAGAACACGCTTTTACAAAGCAATCTTTCTTAGCACGCATCCTAGCGGTTCTTTCTTTGCACTCATCAATGGAAATTCTCATGGCTTTGAGAGACTCATTGATATCATGCTTAGGTGGAATATATCTACGTTTCAAAGAATCAACATCAAGATAAATGCTATCCACGTTCCTAGCCAACTCATCAACCTTAAGCAATTTTTCTTCAAGCAAAGCATTGAAATTCTTTTGAGAGATCATAAATTCTTTAACACTATTCTCAAAATCAGAGGGCATCTTATTAAAATTTCCATAAGAGTTGTTGCAGGAATTACCATAATTATTAGAGGAATTACTAGGGAAGTTTCCTCTATACGCGTTGTTACCAAAATTATTCCTACCAACAAAATTCACATCCATAGATTCATTATTATTCTCAATCAAAGTAGACAAAGGCATATCATTAGGATCAATAGGAGCACTCTTATTAGCAAACAATTTCATAAGTTCATCCATCTTTCCACTCAAAACATTAATCTCTTCTATCGCATGAACTTTTTTACTAGTAGATCTTTCGGCGTGCCATTGAGAATAATTAACCATAATATTATATAGGAGTTTAGTAGCTTCTCCTAAAGTGATTTCCATAAAAGTGCCGCCCGCGGCCGAATCTAAAAGATTTCTAGAAGCAAAATTCAATCCGGCCTAAAAAATTGTATGATCATCCATAAATTTAATCCATGTGTAGGGAAATTGTGAATCATTAATTTCATCCTCTCCCAAGATTGCGCAACATGTTCATGATCAAGTTGCTTAAAATTCATAATATCGTTCCTAAGGGAGATGATCTTAGCGGGAGGAAAATACTTAGAGATAAAAGCATCTTTGCACTTATTCCATGAATCAATACTATTTTTAGGCAAAGATGAAAACCAAGTTTTAGCACGATCTCTAAGTGAAAACGGAAATAACTTCAAGTTAACAATATCATTATCCATATATTTCTTATTTTGCATATCACACAAATCAACAAAGTTGTTTAGATGAGTAGCGGCATCTTCACTAGGAAGGCCCGAGAATTGATCTTTCATAACAAGATTCAACAAGGCAGCATTGATTTAACAAGATTCAGCATCATTAAGAGGAGCAATCGGAGTGCTAAGGAAATCATTATTGTTGGTATTGGAAAAGTCACACAATTTAGTATTATCTTGAGCCATCGTGACAAGCAATCCAACACACAAGCACACAAGAGGCAAGCGAAAAAGAGGCGAATGGAAAAGAGAGGGCGAATAAAACGGCAGGGGTGAATTGGGGGAGAGGAAAACGAGAGGCAAATGGCAAATAATGTAATGCGAGGGAGATGAGTTTGTGATGGGTACTTGGTATGTCTTGACTTGAGCGAAGACCTCCCCGGCAACGGCGCCAAAAATCCTTCTTGCTACCTCTTGAGCACTGTGTTGGTTTTCCCTTGAAGAGGAAAGGGTGATGCAGAAAAGTAGCGTAAGTATTTCCCTCAGTTTTGAGAACCAAGGTATCAATCCAGTAGGAGGCTCCACGCAAGTCCCTCATACCTACACAAACAAACAAGAACCTCACAACCAATGCAGTAAAGGGATTGTCAATCCCTTCATGGCCACTTGCGAAAGTGAGATCTGGTAGAGATAATAAGATAAGATAAATATATTTGGTATTTTTATGATACATATTGGAAAGTAAAGATTGCAAAATAAAGTAGATTGGAAACTTATATGATGGAGAATAGACCCGTGGGCAATAGGTTTCACTAGTGGCTTCTCTCAAGATAGCATAAGTATTACGGTGGGTGAACAAACTATTGTCGAGCAATTGATAGAAAAGCGCATAGTTATGAGAATATTTAGGCATGATCATGTATATAGGCATCACGTCCGCGACAAGTAGACTGACTCCTGTCTGCATCTACTACTATTACTCCACACATCGACTGCTATCCAGCATGCATCTAGAGTATTAAGTTCATAAGAACAGAGTAACACATTAGGCAAGATGACATGATGTAGAGGGATAAACTCAAGCAATATGATATAAACCCCATCTTTTTATCCTTGATGGCAATAATACAATACGTGCCTTGCTGCCCCTGCTGTCACTGGGAAAGGACACCGCAAGATTGAACCCAAAGCTAAGCACTTCTCCCATTGCAAGAAAGATCAATCTAGTAGGCCAAACCAAACTAATAATTTGAAGAGACTTGCAAAGATAACCAATCATACATAAAAGAGTTCAGAGAAGATTCAAATATTTCTCATAGATAAACTTGATCATAAACCCACAATTCATCGGATCTCGACAAACACACCGCAATAAGAGTTACATCAGATAGATATCCAAGAAGATCGAGGAGAACTTTGTATTGAGATTCAAAGAGACAGAAGAAGCCATCTAGCTAATAACTATGGACCCGAAGGTCTTGGTAAACTACTCACAACTCATCGGAGAGGCCTTGGCGATGATGTAGAAGCCTCCATGATCGATTCCCCCTCCGGCGGAGCGCCAGAAAAGGCTCCAAGATGGGATCTCACGGGTACAGAAGGTTGCGGTCGTGGAAATAAGGTTTAGTGGTGTTCCTCGATGTTTTTAGGGTATGGAGGTATATATAGGCGAAGGAGGTCGGTCAGGGGAGCCACGAGGGGCCCATGAGGATGGGGGGCACGCCCTGGACCCTCATGGCCGCCTCGGCTGCTTCTTGACCTCCACTCCAAGTCTCCTGGATTGTGTTTGTTCCAAAAAGATCGCTCCTGAAGGTTTCATTCCGTTTGGACTCCGTTTGATATTCCTTTTATTTGAAACACTGAAATAGGTAAAAAAAACAATTTGGACTGGGCCTCTAGTTAATAGGTTAGTCCCATAAATGATATAAAAGTGTATAGTAAAGCTCATAAACATCCAAAACGGGTAATATAATAGCATGGAACAATCAAAAATTATAGATACGTTGGAGACGTATCAACTCTTCTCAATCTTCAGGGTTGCCTCTAACAGATATGTCATCTGATCATTCTTTGACTTGTGGTTGGTTATTGGAGCATTGGGTGCTTTGGCCTCTTGAGCTGATTTTGCTGTTGCAGCTGCATGGAACTTCCCTTGAGCCTCAATAGATGTAGGGTGTGAAGCATCCATAACCACCACATTATCTTCGAACTTAGGCTGAAGTGGAAGGTGCTCACGATCAAGTAGATAAGTGATTGTTCCAACCTTGGATTTGATGAGCATTTGAATGTGTGGAGCATATCCATAAGATCTCTTCTAAATTGCAGTTGTCCTCTTAACTGTCTCTACTATTAAACTCGTGACTTTTAATTTCTGAGGGGTGTCAAACAGATGTAGCAAGTTGATTGAGTGGCCACGGATCATCTTGTCATCTCCGAACTTGGGCAAAAGAGTATGCCTCAAGATAGTATTTGTGGTGGCCAAACCAGCTAGAAAGTGCTTTACAGAGCCAAGCTTATGACTCTCAAGATCCTTGGGAGGGGTTTCTTTGTACATATTTTCCATAAAATTTATGGTCCATCCTGGGCTTCCCATACACATCAATGTCATTTTCTTCTTCCTTGGGAGCACCAAGAAGTTCAGCCCACTCAGAGATAGTTGATTGGTACTTGGAACCCTCAGTCATCCGTGCAATCCTCCCATCTGGATAGAAATGTGGTGTGGAGTAAAATTGCATGATCATCTCGTCATTCCAGTTGGTGACCTTCATCCACTCCTACAAGTCTGAAACTCTCATGAACATGGGGGAAATAGTCTTCATTTGCATCAATGTATTTCCAGTCCACCCACTTCATGTCACAGACGATGGTCTTCTTATCAAGCAAGACAGTCTCATAGAAATCCTATTGCTCTCTGGTGTGAAAGCGGTAATCACAAGCAGTCCTCCTCCTGACAGAGTAAGGGTCAATCTTCCTCCACTCTCGCAGACCCTTATCCTTCCTGAGCATCATGTTTTCAGCTACTGGATGAGCATTGTCATGGTCTGGGATCTTGGGCTTTAGCTTCCTAAGCACTAGTGGCTCATCATCCATCTCAACCTCAAGCACTGGGGCCTTGTTCTTCTCAGCAGCAGAGATGTTTCTTGTATACCTTTTAGGAGTAGCAACTTTGGGCTTGGACTTGGGCTTAGAAGGAGCAGCTGACTTCATAGCATCTAACATTAGCTTCTGGGTCTTTGTTGGAGGTGCATCTGCAATAGGTTCTTCCTTCTCATCATCATCATGATCATCTTCCCTCATGGAAGGTCTGCCAATGACTACAACAGTTATTTTCCTAGCCATTTTCTTCTTCTTGCTGGCATTAGCCTCTACATCACTTGTCTCCTCAAGTGTGAATGTCATTGTTTCCTTTGGACCTGAGGTTTTTCTTGCCTTTGACATAGGGACTTTCCTCACTTCCAACCTTTCCTTGGCACTTGGCCTGGTGCTAGCCATTGTGCCATACTCTTTCCTTGCCACTTCCTTCTTCTTTGATGTGGCCTCACTAGCCACAAAGTCTTCATCCTCATCATCTGAGGCTCTCTTCTTCTTAGTTCTTGTGGCAGCATTTGGCAGATCTGGAGAGCTCCTAATGCCCTCATAGTAGCTCTCGTTTGGACTGGATCCCTCCCTCACTAAGATCCGCATTATGTTCTGACTCATTCTGGCTATCACTTGCACTTGACATCTTGCAAACAGACCCTATGAATAGATGGGTATGGGCAGAGTAGATGAGTTATCACGAAAAAGCAGATAGTTTTTCAAAAAAAATGAGTTCAAATCTTAGTTCTAGGTTTTCATAGAATACATTCCAGAGCTACCGAGTTGGTCATTTCGGTGACAATGAAGCAAACACAGAACCAAAACATTCCATATCGGTTGGACCGAGATGTAGTTCGGTGTCTCCGAGTTGCTCGAGTTTCACTGAAACTTTACTTTCATTCACACCGATTAGTATGTTTCGGTGGAACCAAGATGTACTTGTGCAATGGTCAGGGCCAAATCGGTGGAACCAAAAATTCCTATTTGGTCGGTCCGAGATGTGTTCGACGGAAACCTAAACCTAATTTTTTTGCTCGAATCTATTCTAAGGAACTAATTTGGTGGACATAGGAATCTCATTCGTGGCAAGATAGATGGCAAAATCCTTGTGCATTAAATCGGAGAAAAAGAAGCACGATGAGATCGAATCTCACCCTAACTTGGTGGAGATCCTCTATGGTGGCAACGGCGGGGCAGATTGTCGTTGATGGTGATAGAGTCCTGCGGCGAAGGCGCTCGAGACGACAGAGACGATTTGGAGACCAGGGAGGCGGCATCAACGGAGTGCGGGCTTGTGATGTTTGAAGGAATTTTCAACCATACGGTCCGCTGGATATATATACCCATGTGCTATCAGTGGCACCAAGTGGAACAAATCGGTGGCACCGAGACATGCAACTTCTTGCAGTTATAGCAAATCGGTGACACCGAGTTGGTCTAATCGGTAGCACCGAGATGAAAACCTAGATCAATCTAAATGGTTTCAGTTCAACCGAGTTTGAGTGAGTTGGTTTAACCAGAATGCATGAAGAAGGTTTTGGATGTTAGTCCTTGTCAGATTGGTGGCTCCGAGTGCTCCTCACTTGGAGGTTCAAAAAAAGAGTTGTTCAATTTTAGTGATATAGCATGAAAATAATTTGAGACAAGAATAACATAGGTAGCTAGAGAAGGTTCTTAGGCATTCTTGTACATCCATTTGGCCAACAAAAACCAAGATAATCAAAACAACAAATGGATGTCCTCGAATGGATTAAAAAATATGCAACCAACATGCTCACACATTAAAATAGCAAATGAAATACGTCTCAAAACATGCACAACCAATACTAGCATCTTTCAAGCAATTGGCGATGACTAGGTCATGTATATATGAGTATATTGACTTACGAGTCAAATGAGAACATTTGATCATAGGTCGTACTCATCGTTTAAGCACAAGTGGGGTTGCCACTTATACATAAAGCATTAATGTGTTCACACTACTAAAGTTGTTTTAGCTCAATTTTTAGAGCAAAGCCCCCCCTAGATGTGATATCCCCCGATGAGGGATGAACTAACCATGGGTTTTCTCGATGATGACTTCATGTAGATAGTGAAGTTGTGGATGCTCAATGTTGATGTAGAGCATCAAGAGTTTGGAGCAATCCGTTTTGCACTTTGAATACCTACATGGGTTAGTCCCATAAGGAACATACAAGGATATCCATAGACATAGAGTGAATTGCACGTATGATGATGTTCATGAAAGCATTAGGTTACCTTGTCCCTTGTCTTACCAACAAGAGGGTTTGTGACTCCATGAACTAGTGCAAGATATGAAAGTTGATTGCACAAGTCCTTGCTAAAATGAATATGAGTGAAGTATGTTGGCAGAGTCACCCTCAAGAACACACTAGTTCTTCTTCTTTGAGACTCACATCAATTTGATGGGAATCCTTGGAGTTGTAGTTGAACTTGATGAAGTAGAGCTTGACGTACTCTTGGGAACCCACTTGACCATGGCCTTAGGAGCTTCTTCAAATGAGTCAATCTCTTCTTGAAGCTTGCCCTTGCCTTTTAGCTTGTGGTCTTGTGGTGGAAGGTCATCTTGAGCTTGTGTTCCCTCAAAAGAAGTGGGGTCATACTTCTGTTGTTTAGGAACAAACTTCATCTTGGGGTATTGATCTTCTTCCCATTCAACTCCATTGGCATTGAACGTGTTCAAAACCAACACATTGATTCTTCCGGTGTCTCCCTTGCTTGCGTACAATTTCCTCAAATTGCTTACTCCCAGCAAGACTCTTGTAAACACCTTTCTCTATAATTCCCTTCAATAAGCTATTTTCTTGCTCAAGTGTAACTTGGCTAAGAGAATCATTAGTGGAATCAAGAGAATTACTAGAAGCAACAATATTTGATTTAGCATGGTTATTGTTACTACGAGAAGAAGAATATTTCTTGCTCTTGTTACTAGATTTCACTTGTGGCATATAAGTACACAAGAGGAGACGTTTGGCAATGTAAGAAGAACTCTGCTTTCAAAGATCATCATTGATAGCTTTTAGGAACTCATGATCTTGCTCTAAATTTAGCTTCTCGAAGTGTAGCTTCTCATGAGTCCTTAGGAGCTCTCTATGATCCTCTTGAGTTGTTTCATGAGCTAACTTAAGAGTGTTTAATTATTTAGTTACACGCTCAATCTCCTTCTTGGCATTGTCATTCGTTTCATCTTGATTAGCATGATTGCTAGCAAGTTCATCATAGTTTTCATCACTAGTTTTATCAACAAGTAAATCATCATCACCTAGCAAATCATCTGCATCACTATTGTATTCAAGATACTCGGGGTGTGATACCTTGGGGCCTTTAGCCATGAAGCATCTTCCAATTCCTTCATTTGGTGAATCAAATATGTCATGGGAGTTGGATGACACAAGTGCAAGACCGGCAACACCTTCATCTTGAGTATATTCGGAGTCAGAGTGATAGCTTCTCTCGGAGTAGTTGTCGGAGTCGGAACCGAAAACCCATTCACCAACGTGAGCTTGATGTCTTTGTCTTGTGTAGCTCTTTGATGACTTGTCTTTCCTTTCTGAATCCTTGCTTCTTCGAGAGGGTCTTTGTTCATAACATTCATCTCTACTCCTTCTCTCTCTTGGAGGTGATTCATATCTTCCACTCCTCGTTTTTGGTGAGTCTTGTCTTTTCTTGTAGGGAGTCGTACACTCATCAGAATAGTGTCCAGGTCTTCCACAATTGTAGCAATTGGGATTACGGCTAGAAGATCCTTTGTCATTGTAGGGCATTGACTTAGAGCTTCTCTCTTTGCTTCTACTCTTGTAGAATTTGTTGAAGCTCTTCACCATTAAGCTCAATTTTTCATTGGAGACTATCTTGTCACTTGATGTTGTGGGAGCATCACTTGAAGCTTTGTATGCACCACTTGACTTGTTGTGGAGCTCTTCCTTATCCTTGAGTGACATCTCATGAGCAACAATTCTACCAATGACTTCTTTGGGCTTCAGATCTTTGTAATTGGGCATCATTTGGATCAATGTGCACATGGTATCATATTTTCCATCCAAGGCTCTAAGGATTTTCTTGATGATGAATTTGCCAGTCATCTCTTCACTTCCTAAGTCGGCAATCTCATTTGTGATGAGAGCAAGCCTAGAGTACATTTCAGCGTCTCCTTCACCATCCTTCATCTTAAACTTATCAAGTTGACTTTGAAGCACATCCAACTTGGATTCCTTGATGGACTTGGTACCTTTGTGCATATCAACCAAAGTATCCCAAATTTCCTTTGCATTCTCAAGGCGGCTAATTTTGTTTAATTCTTTGTGGCACAATCCATTGAAGAGAATATCCCAAGCTTGAGCATTGTATTGCAACATCTTCAATTCTTTCGTGGTCGCTTCATGATTTGGTTCTCTACCATCTTCAAAGAACTCACCTTGCAAGCCAATACGAACAACAACCCAAACGGCGGGGTTATGACCATGAATATGCATTTTCATCTTATGCTTCCAACTAGCAAAATTTGTACCATCAAAGTAAGGACCTCTATGGTGATAGTTTCCCTCGCTAGACGCCATACTCTCCTAGGTTGTGAAACCAAGGCTATCATCACCAAAGCTATGGAAATCAAGGCTAATGGAGACCAAAGCTCTGGTACCACTTGTAGGATCGAAAGTATGTCTAGAGGGGGTGATTAGACTACTTGACCAAATAAAAGACTATCTTTTTCCCAATTTTAGTTGTAGGAAGATTTTAGCAATTGTGACAAGTCAAGCAATCAACCTACACATGCAATTCCAAGAGTGTAGCACCAGAAAGTAAAACATTGCATACGAAGGTCAAGGGAAGGGTTTGGAGAAGGCAAACGCAATGGAGACATGAAGTTTTTTGGTGTGGTTCCGATAGGTGGTGCTATCGTACGTCCACGTTGATGGAGACTTCAACCACGAAGGGTAACGAATGCGCGAGTCCACGGAGGGCTCCACCCACGAAGGGTCCACAAAGAAGCAACCTTGTCTATCCCACCATGGCCATCGCCCACGAAGGACTTGCCTCACACGGGTAGATCTTTACGAAGTAGGCGATCTCCTTATCCTTACAAACTTCTTGGTTCAACTCCACATCATGTCGCAGGCTCCCAAGCGACACCTAACCAATCTAGGAGACACCACTCTCCGAAAGGCAATAGACGGTGTGTTGATGATGAACTCTCTCTCACAAATTTGGCTATGGTGGAAGGAAGATTTGAGTGGAAAGCAACTTGGGGAAGGCTAGAAATCAAGGTCCGAATGGTAGGAATGGAATCTCTTGATCTCAACACATGAGTAGGTAGTTCTCTCCCAAAAAATGGATGGTGTAAGTGTAGGCATGTTCTGATGGCTCTCTCTTATGAGAAGAGTAGGGTAGAGGGGTATATATAGCCTCCACATAAAATCCAACCGTTACACACTTTTTACCCATCCCGGTGGCACCGGTCAGAAAACTCGATGGCAAAGATCTGTACAAAAATATGAACGTTAGGAATCTCGGTAGGACCGATGGGAACAGCTTGGTGGGACTGATTTGCTAGGGCTTAGGGCAAACTACATCTGGTGGCGCCGATTGCATCATCTCGGTGGGACCGAAGTGAATACAACGAGGAACAAAGAATCGGTTAAGCCAACTCAGTGGGACCGATTGCAACATCTCAGTGGGACCGAAATGAATGCAACAAGTCAGAGAGCGCTGGCAAGTCCATCTCGATAGGACTGAGATCCGTATCGGTGTGACTGAACTTTTAGGGTTTTGGCAGTGGCTATGTCAAGATGAACTCGGTGGCTCTGGATGAGAAGTGTCGATGGGGCCGAGTTTGGAATTAGGGTTTGTACATATTTGGATGGAGAAAGTGGCTGAGGGTTTTGGAGCAGTATCACTAAGCACTTTGAGCAAGTAGATCATTAAGCAACACCTCATCCCCTTTTAATAGTATTGGCCTTCCTATGGACTCAATGTGATCTTGGATCACTTAAACAAAAATGCAAAGTCTTGAGCTTTTGCCAATCCTTGTCCTTATCATTTTGAGGGGTCCATATTTCTAATCCATGTCATGCCAATCATTGAACATCCTGAAATATTTATCCTGAATGGACATTAGTTCAATGAGATATATGTTGTTATGAATTACCAAAATCACCCGGGGATTAGTTGCACTTTCACCACCGTATGCTATTTTTGTGAGGGAAGCCTCTAGTGAAAACTATGGCCCCTGGGTCTATTTTCTATCATATATTAAAACCAAAAATTCCTCGCTGCAATTTACTTTTATTTATTTTATTTTATATTTTTGTTTGATCTATCTATCAAAAACTATATCGTTTAATCTTTCTCGTAACCGTTGAGGGATTGACAACTCATCTACGCATTTGGTTGCAAGTATTTGTTGTTTGTGTGTACGTGTTGTTTACATGGTGTTGCTTGGTTCTCCTACTGAATTGATAACCTTGGTTTCATAACTGAGGGAAATACTTATCTCTACTGTACTGCACCATCCTATCCTCTTCGAGGAAATCCCAACGCAGCTCACAAGTAGCAAACGCTTGCTAGATGCGTTTCTGTGGAACCAAGTTTGCGCAGCCGGATATTAGGTTCTTTGGAAAGAACCACAGGGGGTATCTCGGGCACTCCTTGCTCTTACACAGAAAGGATCTACGATGAGTGTCGCTTCACTCAGGTTTCTTCGAGTGTCCGGCACTCGGATCATCATGTCGCAGACACGGGTTGCACGACTAGGGACGGGCGCTGCCAACCAATTTGATTCGTGATTCTCAGTCCACTGAATGTCCTTAGCCAACTGGAAGGCAAGTTGTAAGCAGTCATCATTGCAAATCTTTATGAGTCATCACATCAAGATCTTTTGCGTGTCTGTCAGGTTTCTGCCAGACCGCATGTGAGGGAAGACTCCTCGAATTCCTCGAGCTGACTGACCGAAAATCCAAGTGACACTTTGTGTAGTGGGTTTTAAATGTTGACCGTGTGGATTCCCACACTGAATTGATGCCATGATTCCTTTTTTGACACGTGTCGCGCAGGTTTGCGGAGGTTCGTTGCCCACTCTAATATAAATACTGGGTCGATGATTTTTGCATGTCCCCCACCTATCTCGCAGCTGTCGGAGCAGTTCCACCTTTCTCTTTGTCTTCCACCCCTCGAGCCCATAGATAGTCTTGTCTTCCTCCACCCATGGTGACGAAAAAGGCGCGGGTGGGGACAATGATGTCGCGGACAACAAAGGAGGTGGCGGTGACCTCGTAGGCCATTCGTACGAGGTTGTCCTCTACTATTATGCATAGTTTAGGTTTATTTAGTTTAAGTTTATCTCAAACTTGTTAAATTCATCTGTTTATATGTAAAAATTAATGAACTTTCTTAAATTCCAGTCGTATTCCATGTTCGATATGTTTGAACTGGACGGTGTTGACACCAGATTTTGGCATGGTCAAAAACCCAATTAGGATGGCCTTAATTGGAGAAGTAATCTACATGAAAAAGTTTCGTATTGTCGACCTGAACATCTTTGAAGTTTGGGTCATCGCCATCTGATCTTATCTCGAGGGTCGAAGTTGTGCTCGGAGTACTAGAATTTTGTACGCAGAGTACTGTTCAACCGATTAGGCCTTCAATACAGCCTCATATGAGAAAAGTTTATACAAGGATTGTATTCGTCTCATCAAAACAATCAATTTTGATATAGAAATCGTCTCATCCAAGATCGTATGTAAAAGTTAGAGCCACATGAGTGTAGCCCTGTCACGAGGCAAAAGTGGCACGCCCCATCAGACACCCATATAGTTGATGTCTGATGGGTAGCATCAGTAATTGTCTGTTTTGCATAAGTGATTCGGCCTAAAGGTGGCATCGAATCAGAAAACGTTCAACATGAAAGTTGTTTGTCTCGTTGAAACGGTTAAATTTGCTTTTGGGCACATCTTCATCCAAAGTCGTTTGTGGCCTGTGAGGTCCAAAAACGAACTGATGTCTCAGACTTACCTAAATCCGAGTTCGGTTAATTTTGGAAAGATTTGGATGGGATTTGGAGTCATTCTCTTGTACGGGAAGTCCAGCCGCCTCTTATATGTGTAGGGGGTGACGGCCGTTTGGAACAACACACAATCGAACAAACAAATTTTCTACTTTTTCATGTTCATCTACTTTTTATCTCTCCCCCTTGTATCTTTCTCCCTCGTTCTTTGTTCGTTCTTCTTGTTGCAGGGCGGCGAACCTCGAGGCCCTAAGAGCGATCGGGTCGACCTAGAGCAGCCCATAGCTGCCGCACGTCCAGAAGGGGTCCCTCCTTAGCGTGTGAGATTTTGGGTTCTCAAAAGTGTCAGTCGGATTGCTTGGGTACCGCGCTTCCGAATGGGTCTCCTTCGACGTGAGCTGCGATGCACCACCCTCGGTGTTGGAGATACACGGTGGCCTGTTCGTGTGCGAAGAGGTGGACATGTCAAATTAGATGGTCGGCGCTCGACTGGATGTTCGCAAATATGTCGGCACATACCTCCGAACATGTCCACGATATTTGATGATGTGCATTCGGTGATCCGGGTCGGAGGTGCGTGTCCTTATCGTCACAGTCAAGTGTGAGTCCGTTGATGAAATATGTTGAGTCAACAAAAAATACTACTCCCTCCGTAAACTAATACAAAAGCGTTTAGATCACTACTAATCTAAATGTTTTTATAATAGTTTATAGAGAGAGTGGCTTTTATTATTAGAAAAACAATGCATATAGCCGAACATATCGCTTCAACTCCCGCCAATAATGCAGGTATGCAAGGACGCCGTACGGCAAGTACGAATGGCTGCGAGGAAACATCGGATGATTTGGTTAGCCCGCTTCACAAGGCATGCATGTGGTCTGGGATTGATTTGGACAGAGCCACGGAGCGTGGATTAATCGAGTCACGGTGTCGCTTGCACGGCCGCGGCTGATATGCCCAGGCCGGACAAAGCATGGCGGAGCAGAGCTAGTTATTGCTGCTAGTAGTAGTTACCCGTCTGGGCACCCACCAAGATTCGAAGGATCGTGGTAAGCAGGCGCCTTTTAGCCCGTCCAGCTTAATTTAAACCTAGCTTTGCTGGGGACTACTGTAGTAGTACTACCAGGAGTAGAAAACTACTCCACACACTACCGTATCAGCAGCAGCAGCAACAGGAGTCGAGTCGAACCCAGAACACGTATGTACAGTACAGTATGCGCCACTAACTCGCCCGTCGTCACTAGTGCACGCACGGTCATGGCGAGATCGAGCGAGCAATGCTGAGCAAACAGTCCCAGGGGCCATGGGGTGCCACAGTACCTGCTGTGCTGTGCTCGATCGACAAGGAGGGAGCCTGGCGGGCTGGCCCATGGAGATCACAGCAAATCACGTACGTACCAAAACGTAGCACGGCGACAAGCGCAGGAGCACGGCTCAGCCTCAGCGGGAGCTGCTGATCAAAGAAGCAAGGGCCCGGATCAAGGCGTCCGTGGAGGCCACGGAGACGATCTCTTCCGCTGTAGCTGACGCGGAGCCATAGATTTTGCACAGGACGGCAGACGCAGACGGGGACTCACGTATACATGATGCGCTCCAGTGCAATAATTGCGTTGCGTACAGATACACGCACAGGCACAGCTACAGCTGATTCGGATCGGAAAGACGGAAGGACATGGTCGATCGCTACTTAGACTACTCCTATGTGGCATGGCTAGCTGTTTTTGGAAGGAAGGGGCATCGCGCACGCGTATGCATGCGTGCGTGTGAAACGGACGGATGAGCCTCCGTACGTCATTCTTGCTTGCATGGCCGCAGCACGGTGCAGTTGATCACACCGTGAGAAATGTTTGGTAAGCAAAGCAGGCGGAGGAAGGGAAAGTTGGCCTGCCACTTTTGCTAGAGGGCCAAGGTCTCGGCATGTTAGCATGGATATGGAATTTGGGGACCGTAGGAGCAGTTCTTGTGGGCATCACTAGAAGATTTTGTGCATCCGCCATCTTTTCTCGCCCGCAGAGGAGTAGGGTGATGTCGTCGTCGTCGAATGAAAAGAAGATGAGGACCCCGCCGCATAAGTAACATATGGGGTGTGATCAGATCTCAGTCGACTAAGATTTAATCAAGTCTAGAACACACGCAACAGAAAAGAAAAAAAATTGGAAGTATTTTTGCACTGAGATTTAGCAATCCTGATAACATATATACTCCCCCGAATTATGAACATAGGTTTTCGTCCAATTTTAAAGGTTGTTTCGACAGGCCGGCATTAGTGCTAACTGATTTCTTTTTCAGAATTCACAAGAGTGAGATGGACGTGTGGAAGACTTTTTTTAAAAAAATCCTCTGCATCTAGGAGATGCATGCAACCACGTGTGTGTGGAAGACATGAAGTATGCATTTAGACTCAATCAGAGCAGGTCCACTCCCTCCCTAGCGCCAATCTAACCTCGGTAAGCGCCTCTAGGCTGCATGGCGCGCGAAAGAGAAAGCCCATGAGCGTCACTCCAGATCCGCCATGGCCACCTTTCAACGGCGCAATGGAGTGCATGCGCGCGGCCGGATCTGCACACAAACGAAACGGACGCGGCGCCCGCATACACACACACATACTCCTACATAGTACGCGGTTGCAGGTACGCGTAATGATGGCACCATGATATCGCTCTCTGGCGGCTCCTTAGCCCTAGGTGGGTGACAAAAGAGGCAAAAATGGCTACGCACCCGGCCGGCCGGTACAGGGACGATCGATCGAATCGAAGCCGTGGCCAAATCCGCCGCATCTCGCGCGCACCACCATTGTTCTGGGATTGGATTGGAAAGGAGGAATGATTTCGCTTGCTTGGCCAATGGGGCCGAAAAAGCTAAGGGCTTGTTTGGTTCTAATAAGTCATCGAGATAACTTAAAACCAATGACTTATAAATCATTCTTGTTTGGTTGTCATCTGACTTATAAGTCACCTTCTTTCATCTTCTCACACCAATTCACATCATGCAAGTGATGGGATTCACACAAAAAGGGATGATTTATAAATTTTAAGTTGGGGTAGAGCAACTTATGACTTATAAATTGGGGTGACTTATAAGTTGGGTCTGTTTAACAAAATAAATCATTTTTTTTACTTTTCGACTTATAAGTTGGTGACTTATTTGAAACCAAGCAGGCCCTAAGCTCGCTCGTCATGCAACAGCTTGACGCCTTAGAGTAACTCCAACGGGGCGACCTATTTCGTCCGCCGCCGTCTGTTTGGGTCGGTGCGGACAAAAGTGAAGGCCCAACGCGCCGACCCAAATCCAAAACGCGTCCGCTTCGCATCCGCGCCGACGCATTTGTGGCCCAAATTTGCACCCCAAATGCGTCGGCGCGGACGCGGAACGAACGCCACCTGTGCCTTCTCGATGTCTGCCGCGGCCCCACCTATCGGTCGCCCAACTACCCGCCCCCTCACCGGTCAGCTTAATTTATGACCCCAGGCCCGCGTGTCAGCGACGTCGGTCGTTCTTTTTAAGCCAACCGTGTGGCGGGGCCGTTCTCATCCACTTCCCGTCCCCATCTAGGCCACGCACGCTCCCTCGTCGCCAGCAAGCAAACCCTAGCAACCCCAGCCACCCCAAATGCCCAAATGGGGCTCTTCTCCGACAGCAGCAGCAAGTCGAAGGGCAAGGCCCCTGCCGTCCCCTTCCCGGCGGAGTTCACCCCGCCTCCGCCTGCGCCGGCTCGCCGGCAGAGGCAGCGGGTGAACGTGCCCGTGCACCAGGTGGAGTGGCACTGGCGCCACCGCGTGCCGCTGCCATACCCTGACGTGACGCTGCCGCACGACTAGCATCTGGATCCGGAAAGGATCCCAGTGCCAGCGGCACCGCGTCGGCTAGGGCGCACGCAGAGAAGGTGCGTCGCCAACGGGCGCTCCTGACGCCGGAGCAACGCCGCGACGAGGCCTACGCCTACGATTGGCCCAATTGGGCGCGCTGGTTCGCCTTCGAGCACGAGGAGGCGAGGCGGCGCGGCGTGCGCGAGGTCGACTGCAGCGTGCCACCGCCGCCGCTCATCGTCAAGGAGGAAGACCAGGCGGCCCTTGCGGCCGTCTACTGGGAGAGCGAGGAGGACGAGCGGCGCAGGGCGGAGGCGACAGAAGAAGAAGCTCGGTACGAGGTGTCCACGGCGCAGGCCATGGCCCTCTCCGCGGCCGGCGACTGTTTGGTGCCGTCGGTGGCCCCGCCGTCCCCTCCCCGCCACCTCGCCAAAGCCTAGCCGCAGCCGGAGCCAGAGGCGGAGCCCATCGAGCGCTACTCCTGGACAGTAGTAGTGCGCGAGTGGGTGAGGACGCCGCCAGTCTGGATGCAGGCCACACGCGGAGCAAGAGACGGCGTACCCCAAGCACTGGCGACAGATCCGGGTGGCCGAGGAGCGCCGCGAGGGCGAGTTCCTCGAGATGCTCGAGCGCGACGCCGAGGCCGAGCGGCTCAAGGCCGAGGAGGAGGCGCGTCAGACCGCGGCAGCCCAGGCGGCGGCACTGCCAGCGCCGGCACAACCCACGCCCGACATGGCCGCGCTCTGAAATATGGCGTTCAGCTGGGCCGGTCCAGCGCCGACGCTCATCGACCTCACTGACCCCGAGGACGACGACAACGCCTAGGGCAGCGCGCCAGCACCTAGTTTTTAGTTTGTTTTTAATTTTCTTAAATGCTAATGTGAACGCGTGGACTTCCGCCGGCCTTCGTGACCGGCTTTAATGTTTAATTAATTTCATTTTTATGTTAAATATGCATGCATTCAATTTTTTTTACGTCATCGAAATGGGTCGCGTCAGCGTTGGAAGCACACGCCGACCCAAACGCGAAAACGGACGCTCGTGTTCGCCTGGCCGGCCAAACAGACGGTGATTTAGTCCGCCTTTTATCCGTTTGAATAGGCCCGTTGGAGTTGCTCTTAGCTGCGTGCGAAAAGGGATAGCTCCTCATCCACGTCTCAGCCTTGTTCGGCTTAACAATTATCTACTACTATTCCTACTTGGTAGGACATGGGCCATGGGAGCAGTGGCCATAGTCCAGCAAAAGTCTCTATCATGCATGTGTCACTAACTGTGCGGCGCGCGCGCGTGTGACGCACGCTTGGTCTCAATCAAGTGTTCACATGTATCCTAGCTGCCATTTCTAACTCCACTACCTTTTTGATTGATTTCCGTAGAAATCTTAAAAGATTGAAATCTTTAAGAATTTTTTTGTATAGGTTATTGGATTCATAAGAAATTTTCTGCATTGAAAACTTCTAGGATTTCTCTGCATTGATACCTCGCATGGGTCCCGACATCGGTTCTTCTCCCACACTGCCTACGCCCCGGAGGCCGCCTTGATGTTGCCCCATCACGGCTTGGAACCTTTGTCTCCAAACCGAGGTCCTGTTCGAGTTGGAGCGGTGTAGAAGTTCTCTTCGCCCCGCCAATCTCAAAAGGAAAAAAAATCTCGAAAAGAAAGAAGTGCTTGTTTTCGTGTGTCGATGATACTGTAAGAATCGAAGGTACAAAACATCTTAATTCTGTGGTTTTTCAGATTCCTTTGTTTTAGAATCCTGTGAATCAAAGAAGTCATAAAACTCATGAGAAACCAAGCGATACTAGTAGAACTATTTTTTACCTCTCACGATTCTCATGCCACGGCCTAGAATTTAGATTCTACTAGCTAGCTAGCTAGTATAGCAATGCTGCGACTGATGATGACTCTAAATAGTTACCAATCATCATCAATCAGTAAAGAATTTTGGTAAAGCTCCTCCGCAGATGGAAGGTGCTCAAGAATCTACGAGCCTAGTTCGGCAGCCTTTCAACACAAAAAAGGAGGCACGTTTCATCAGGGGCCGTCTTCTTCTGGTAACTGTTGAACAGTATTTTATATACACGCTGTTGAAAATATGAGCAAATTACTACGAGTTTTAAATCGAATAAACAGAAGATAAATCATGACAGCACTAGCAGAGATTAAACTAATCATGTGAACTAGCATAGCAGATGAACAGATCACATCTAGGGCACATACTAGAAACATGAATTCTACCACGATCTCGAACAGAAAAGATAGAATCACATACGGTGCAGCGGGAGCAGCACCGCCGGCGTTGACGTTGTCGCCCATGTCGTCAAGGATGAGGTTGCCGAGGTCGGGGAAGAAGTCGTCGTTCGCGAAGTCGTTGCTGCGAGCAGTCGCGCGGGTGCGCTCCCCAAAAACCTGATCGCCCCTCTCCTGTACAGGATCACGAGAGGCGGGGTTCCGGAGGCCTGCTGTCCCTTCTCCTGGTGCACGCCGAAAGGAGGGATGGAGAAAATTTGCTTGACGGCGCAATGATCTGGAACGGTGGTGAGAAAGCATACGAAGCGGCAGCGGCTAGGGTAGACATCTGCCTGACTATATAGTGCGGGTCGGGTAGATCGTGGGAGTAAACCCCACGTCCGAGTCATCACGATCCAAAATAATCAAAAACGGTTCAGTAATTAACGCGTCCGTTAATTATTAATTAATGACTCATTAATTTTTCCCGAGCAACAAAAATATAGACAATGTGCATAGCTCTGTCCTCGGCTCGGCTCAATCCCGCAACCCGCGGCGCGTTGTGACGAGGCGTGGCGTGGCATGGCGAGGCGAGCAAGGAGGAGGAGCGCGTGTGTAGGTCTCCTCTTCTCATGCTCATACAAGTGGTAGAAGAGCTCACCTTATAAAGAGGTGCAACTCTCTCTCAACTTATCAGGTGGGACTAAATTTTAGCCTCACTCACTCCACTCACATGTGTGCATGAATGGGCCAAAAGAATTTCGGAATTTTAGTTGGGCTTTGGGCCAAAGGCCTACTAGCAAATTCCAACAATCCCCCACAAAGTCTCATTGGCACATCTCATCATTTAGTTCCAAAAGATTGTTTATATACCGGTGCTTAGTGGGGACTGTGAAGTTAAACTTCCACTTAGAGTTTTATGCTACACTAGATCACAACTTGAATAGTGGACTATGCCTTGAACTATAAGTTTTCTGTGAGACTAGTTTCACACAAATTCTTGACCGATACTTGGTTTCCGCAAGGCTTCCCCGCGGGTGGAGCGTATACGTCGTACTCCAGGGCCTTTCATGAATTTATTAGAGAGCACCCACTTCTCACAGACTGCGACGTTAACAGTCAAATTCATATAGGTGTGTTCCTCAGGATATACTCTACAGGACAACATATCTGCTTACTCAAATAAGTCACTTGGAACACATTAAGATAGATATCAACCTGCCATGCAGATCAAGAGAGTATTGCATCTTCACGGAGTGGGATAATTAAAATAAGGATACTCTCCTCTCAGCTGACCAACAGCTTGTCTCCCACTTCTACTTCACGGGATATCCGATCACATAGAGTGGGTTACCACTATGGACAACTCATGCGGTGGGTCTCAAACCCATCTCCATCGATGCATTATCTATCACATTACGTGATAGACCCTTTGTGAAGGGATCTGCCAAGTTTTACGATGTTTGGATATAATCCAACGTAATAACTCCGGAGTTCCTCAGTTTCCTGACAGATTTTAATCTCCTCTTCACATGCCTTGAGGACTTCATATTGTCCTTAGAACTGTTTATCTTGACGATCACAGTTTGATTATCACAGTTCATCAGGACAGGGGGTATTTGTTTTTCAACCATAGGTAAGTCCATCAATAGCTCACGAAGCCACTCTGCTTCAATAGTGGTAGTGTCTAATGCTGTGAGTTCTGCTTCCATAGTTGACCTTATTAAGATGGTCTGCTTGCAAGACTTCTAGGAAACAGCGCCACCACCAAGTGTGAAAACATAATCACTTGTGGCCTTAATCTCATCAGCATCAGATATCCAGTTCGAGTCACTATAACCCTCCAGTACCCTTGGATACCCGGTGTAGTGAATCACATAGCTCGCAGTGCCCTTCAAGTAGCGCATAACTCTCTCAAGCGCACACCAATGATCATCTCCCGGTTTAGACACAAACCGACTCAGCTTGCTCACAGCAAAAGAGATGTCAGGCCTCGTGGCACTCGCCAAATACATAAGCGAGCCAATAATCTGAGAATACCTCAGTTGATCTCTAGCAATCCGTCAATTCTTTCGAAGCAACACACTAGCATCATATGGAGTTGGAGAAGGCGTGCAGTCGCTATACCCAGAACGACTCAAGACCTTTTCCACATAGTGAGACTGAAGCAGTGTGATCCCATCATTCTCGTCTCTGAACAACTTGATGTTTAAGATAACATCAGCTACTCCTAGATCCTTCATCTCAAAACAGCGAGATAAGAAATCCTTAACCTCCTTGATTAAATCAAGTTTGGTTCCAAAGATCAATATGTCGTCGACATACAGAGAAAGAATAACTCCTTCGCCCCCACCATGGCGATAGTACACACACCTGTCACCATCATTTACTACAAAGTCGGCAGCAGTTAATGTTCTTTCGAACTTCTCATGCCACTCCTTAGGAGCTTGTTTAAGGCCATATAAAGACTTTAATAACTTGCACACCTTTCCTTCCTGACCAGGTACTACAAAACCATCTGGCTGATCCATGTAAATTTCCTCCTTCAACTCTCCATTGAGGAAAGCCGATCTTAACGTCCATTTGATGAACGAGAAGACCATGTGAGGCAGCCAGTGATAGTAGCACCCAAATTGTGGTCAGTCTAGCCACAGGTGAGTAAGTATCAAAGAAATCTTCACCTTCTTTCTGGGTATAACCCTTAGCCACAAGCCGTGCCTTGTACTTTTCAATCGTATCGTCAGGTCTAAGCTTCTTCTTGAACACCCACTTACATCCTACAGGTTTGCACCCATAAGGACGGTCAGTGATCTCCCAGGTTCCGTTAGCCAAGATGGAATCCATCTCACTACGAACAGCTTCCTTCCAGTAGTCAGCATCAGGAGATGCATAGGCTTCTGAAATAGTCCTGGGTGTGTCATCCACAAGGTACACAATGAAATCATCACCAAAGGACTTTGCAGTTCTCTGTCTCTTACTCCTTACAGGAGTTTCATTGTCACCCTCAATAGGATTCTCAACGTGTTCCATCGCAATGGTGGGTTCAGGAATTACAGTGAGTTCCTCACTAGATGGAGTAGGTATCTCCTGATTTGATGAACTTGACATATCCTTCATAGGAAATATGTCCTCAAAGAAAGTTGCATCATTAGACTCCATAATCGTACCAACATGCATGTCGGATACCTCAGATTTTATTATCAAAAATCTATAGCCAATGCTATGAAAAGCATAGCCCAGAAAAACACAAACCACGGTTTTTGGTCCAAGCTTGCGCTTCTTGGGAATTGGTATATTGACTTTCGCCAAACAACCCCAAGAACGTAGGTAAGAGAGTTTCAACCTTTTCCTTTCCCATTCCTCAAATGGAGTCATGGTCTTATGCTTTGTGGGAACTCGGTTTAGGACATGACACGCGTTCATTAGCGCCTCCCCCCACCATTCCTTAGAAAGACCCGATGTGTCTAACATGACGTTAACCAAATCAGTTAGAGTTCGGTTCTTTCTTTCGGCCACCCAATTAGACCGAGGTGAGTAGGGAGGCGTCCTCTCATGGATTACCATGTTCCGCACAAAACAGATCAAATTCATTGGAAAAATACTCTCCACCACGATCGGACCTAAGCCGTTTAATTTTTCGATCAAGTTGGTTCTCTGCCTCAGCTTTATAGTTTTTGAAGAAAGTTAAAGCTTCATCTTTTGATTTCAGAAGATACACATAACAATATCTAGTGGAGTCATCAATCAACGTCATGAAATATCTATTTCCACCTTTTGTCAACACGCCATTCATCTCACAAAGATCAGAATGTATAAGCTCTAGTGGTGCCAAGTCTCTTGCCTCTGCAGTCTTATGGGACTTGTGAGGTTGTTTAGCTTGCACACATACTTGGCACTTAGAGCCTTTGATAGCAGAGATTTTCGGAATTAAATTCATATTGGCTAGTCGCGTCATGCAACCAAAGTTAATATGACAAAGTCGTGAATGCCAAATATTTGACTCATTATTGTGGCAAACATTATTAATAACTTTAGTGCAAATATCTGACAAAGATAGGCGGAACAAGCCTCCGCACTCATGCCTTTTCCAAGAAATTGTCCACACTTGGAAATTACAACTTTATTGGACTCAAAAAGCAACTTAAAACCATCTCAACATAAACGGGAACCGCTAACGAAATTTTTATTGATGGACGGCACATGATGAACGTTCTTCAGACGCACGGTCTTCCCCGAAGTAAACTTCAGATCGATCGTACCAACACCTCGAACGATGACATGTGACCCGTTCCCCATCACCACGGGAGAAGTCCCTGTGGCCTGGTAAGAAGAAAACATGGAGGCGTCAGCACAAATATGCACATTGGCACCGGTGTCAATTAACCAATTAGGGGATTGAAATACTAAAAGGATGGTAGGAAAAATACCGTACCCTGATTCCTTCATATCAGTATCACCGATGACAATATTAGCGGACTTGGCGCCCTTCTCATGTTCGCGCTCCTCAAAACGATTAGGACACTTCGGAGCCCGGTGATTAGGATCACCGCAGACATGGCAAAGTCCCTTTCCCTTCTTATGAGAATTCTTTTTGAAGTTGGTGGAATGTGATGGCTTGTTCTTTGTATCAAACTTGCCTTTCCCCCGAGTTTTGTTCTTGTTGTTTTTGAACTTATTGGGCTGGAAGTTTTTCTTATGTGCCATGTGGGCACTAGAAGCTCCCTCGGCAACTCGAGCACGTGTGTCCTTTGCTCTCGCCTTATCTTCAATATCAAGAGTACCAATGAAATCCGCAACGGAAAACTTCTGTCTCTTGTGTTTTAGGGAAGTAGCAAAATTGTTCCACGAAGGTGGAAGCTTGGCAATAATGCCTCCGGCAACACACACTTGAAGAGCTCAAGTTCTTTTGCGAGCGATTGTATCTCATGAGCCTGCTGTACAACAGAGCGCTCATCAGTCATCTTGTAGTCATAGAATTGCTCCATGACGTACAACTCGCTACCGGCGTCCAAGACACCAAACTTGGCCTCGAGCGCAGCCCACATGTCCTTGCCGTTGTCAAACAACATATACGAGTCCACAATGGAATCATCAAGAACACCCAGAAGAGCACCTTTAAAGAGAGTATCGAAGCTTCCAGCTGTGCTGGATTAAGATCGCCCTCAGGCTTGCCCTTAGTGGCGTCATAGCAGCCCATGGTCTGAAACCAGTAGACTGCTCTCGTGCGCCACCTCTTATATTGCGCCCCCTTAAAGGCAGGTGGCTTCAGATGCGCAACAAAACCACTCAAAGTAAATTGCCTATAATCAGGTTTTAGAATTGTTGGAAATATAAGCAAATTACTATGAGATTTAAACCGAGTGAACAGAAGATAAATCATGGCAGCACTAGCAGAGATTAAACTAATCATGTGAACTAGCATAGCAGATGAACAGATCACATCTAGGGCACATACTAGAAACATGAATTCTACCACAATCTCGAACAGGAAAGATAGAATCACATACGATGCAGCGGGAGCAGCACCGTCGGCGTTGACGTTGTCGCCCATGTCGTCGAGGATGAGGTTGCCGAGGTCGGGGAAGAAGTCGTCGTTCGCGAAGTCGTCGCTGCCAGCAGTCGCGCGGATGCGCTCCCCAAAAACCTGATTGCCCCTCTCCCGTACAGGATTATGAGAGGCGAAGTTCCGGAGGCCTACTGTCCCTTCTCCTGGTGCACGCCGAAAGGAGGGATGGAGCGGCTAGGGTAGACGTATGCCTGACTATATAGTGCGGGCCGGGTAGATCGTGGGAGTAAACCCCACGTCCGAGTCATCACGATCCAAAAGAATCGAAAACGGTTCAGTAATTAACGCATCCGTTAATTATTAATTAATGACTCATTAATTTTTCCCGAGCAGCAAAAATATAGACAACGTGCATAGCTTTGTCCTCGGCTCGGCTCAATCCCGCAACTCGCGTCGCGTCGCGAGCGAGGAGGAGGAGCGCACGTGTAGGTCTCCTCTTCTCATGCTCGTACAAGTGGTAGAAGAGCTCACTTATAAAGAGGTGCAACTCTCTCTCAACTTATAAGGTGAGACTAAATTTTAGCCTCACTCACTCCACTCACATGTGTGCATGAATGGGCCAAGAGAATTTCAGAATTTTAGTTGGGCTTTGGCCAAAGGCCTACTAGCAAATTCCAACACACACCGAACTTTCTCCCAAACCAAAGTGACTTACCGACCAGCCATTATACAACAAGAAAAAAGAGCCCAGGAACGAAGAACGCGCGGCACCTTCTAGTCTTTCTTCATGCACGCTCTTCTCCTTGATTGGTCTTTCGTTGCGCGAGCACATGTACACGAGTGACTGCAAAACGTCTGAAGATCGGTGAGCCAAGCGTGTAGTGTAGTACTCCCTCCGTCCGAAAATATTTGTCATCAAAATAAATAAAATAGAATGTATCTAGATGTATTTTAGTTTTAGATACATCTTTTTTTGTCCATTTTGATGACAAGTATTTTCGGACGGAGGGAGTACCGTCCGTCACAGTGCCGTGTCCATGTGTCCATCAAAGAAACAAACGAAATACATTTCCGTAACTTCCACGCACATGAAATGAAACATCCTTTTCCGGACCGACGGACGAGGTAGACGTTGGCGTCGTTTCCACCAAGCGCTGAAAAAGGACGAGGTTTTCAGTTTTCACCAAGCGGTAATAAAGGAGGAAAAGGTCTTCACACAGATTTCACCAAGCGGTGAAACGCACACGGATTTGCCCGTCAAGCAAGCGCTGCAACGTTAGTCAAAAAGAGCGATCGCATCGGCCGTAAAACCCCAAGTTTCTACCGCGGAAATTTAGTGGCGAACCGCGTAAAATCTGAATCTGTGCAATGTTGCTGTCAAGCTAACAAACAATGTTTCCGGGCCATGGATCCTGACGAGAAGTCTTATCTAGCGATTCGAACGTGGGAGACGCTAAGATATGTTTACGCTACTGGCCCGATCGCCCTATCTCAATCGCGCGTCAAAAGCCAGCATCATTAGCTCTACCAGTGATACAGCCAAAAGCGTGGTGTCGCACTCCCACTCCGATTCCATTTCAGTCGCCAGTGCCGGCGCTGTAGCAGAGTGAAAATAACGTGTTGTGCTAACCTTCATTTTATTCTTTCAAGAAACATAATTTCCCCGAGAAACCTCGGTGCTAATACGTGAGCTTTGATGTTCGCAATCTACTGCTACGAGGCCTTGTGTTGCTATGGAATAGCAAAAAGGTATGAAATTGAGCTCTTTTTAGGGTTTTTTAACACAATACAAACACAAACGCTTGTACATACGCACATTCACTCACCCCAATGACGCACGCACACATCCTACCGCTATGAGCACCTTACCGAACGCACATCGCTAGATGGCCTGAAATAAATCCAGAAAATTCCATCACCAATGTCAAGTCTAGAACTTGAACCCTTGTGTATTGGTTCTAAACCTAATCGTACCCTAGGTCGGCTGGGTTTTGGGCTGGGCTTGTCAAAGCCCGAAGCAGAAATCCCAAGCCCGAGCCTGAAGCACATGAACAGTTGAATTTTTCAATTAAAATAACTATATTAGGGCTTTATTCGGGCTTTTGGCGAGAAAATGGAGCCCGAGCCCGACCCGAATGACGGGCTTTCGGGTTCGTGCCTCCGGGCCGGGCTGTTCATGCACAGGTTTTGTTGGTTCCACCAAGTGGAACCTAACCATCTAAGCTACGCTCAGTTCATGGTACCTTTTCTATTTGACAAGCATAGTAGATAATATAAATACTTCTCTCTTTGTGCGATCAGTTTTGAACTTCAAATGTTGTCTAATTTTTTTTCCACATATCAACTCAACTACCTAAAACTGCACATCTCTTAGCCCTGAGTTGCAATATTGAAAATTGTGCCATATTGGCAAGCACAACTGTGACATCTAGAGTTCAAGCTTTATATGAAGTGGTGTGTGGGATAAGAGTGTGTTTGATTGAGTTGTGGATTTTGAAAAAACAGCCGTGGGCTATGAACTATGAAAAATCTGAAAGTTGTTTGGTTGAGTCAGCTTTGAGAGTGTAGAGTTGTCATGAACTGTCTGTAATGTCCATGGGACTGAAAAAATATGTTTATTTTTTGAAAAGGAGGATTATCCCCGGCCTCTACATCAAGTGATGCGCGCAGTCATTTCATTATTTAAAGTGGCAAAAAGTATGAAACTCATCTCAGGCACAAAAGCATAAGCATAAGCGGATCATGAACAAATACGTTTGTAAGCTAAAATTGAGCGTGAAGCAGTGATTTGTACCACTGGTTCAAGCATTGAGCATTATTCACATTATTTTCGACAGGTCATGTACCTCTTCTTTGTTAACGAAAACAACTTTTCAAAAAAAATGTATCTTTTCCGATAAGGGACGCTTTATTACTTAAATAGATGTATCTACTAGAAGAAGAAAAAACACGTGTGCAATCACAATTTGCATAAAGAAAACGTCTGTGGTAATCTAGTCCTTGTTTGATGTTGTTAAATCTCTGATGTGACATTCTAAATCTAGTCCTTGCATCCATCGGAGAGGTAGTGCCCGTACTTGTCCGTGAAGATGGCGATCCCGGGACAGTGAAAGCCATCTTCTGTGGCCTCTGGACACTCCATGTTTTTGTCATCTGCCAATCCAGGCGCAGCTGATTCAGGCCCTTCAATTCTGAACTGTAAATCGAGACCTGATTACAGCGACGCCACTATGCAATCTCAGCTCAGCTCAGACGGAGGCGATAAGGACTGTTTCTGAGCATGAGCTTTTTGCTGGCTCCTAGGTTTCGATTGGATGAAGAGTTATTAATCGGTAGAGTGGGACTCACACACACACACCGGCTCGCGGCACTGCAGAGCTGCATCTGCATGCCGAGCTCTGCCGGATCTGGGACGTGATGCATGTGTGCGTGCTTGAGCAAATCTCCCCCCGGATTTGCCTTGGGGTGATTTGATGCACTAGCTACCAGTAGATTCAGAAAGATGGACTCAATAGCGCGGCCGCCGGGGCAGCTCGATAACGCATAGCGGTTGCACGGCTCAGCTGTCGACCAACGATTGATTGATTGATGGGAGCGAGCTAGAGCCAAGTTTATGGCAACAGCTAAGCACGCCTCGGCTGTCGACGATGATTGACGAGTGAGCGAGCGAGCTAGGCACGCACGCACGCAAGCACGCATATGGTTATCTACCAGATGTGGATGATCGAGCGGCACGCGCACACGTGAAGAAGCTTACGACAATAGCCAGGCGTAACAAGACGGCTTGCACTTTTTACACAATGCGCATTTTGTTTCGTTAAGAAAACCTCTAATCAATAACTACTTCTTCGATATGTGGATTATATGTTATAAAAGATGGCAATCACGAGAAAAGTACTTTCGGAAACGAATATTATATTGTGACATAAATTTCATGGCACATA
This sequence comes from Triticum aestivum, assembly GCF_018294505.1. Lineage (NCBI taxonomy): Eukaryota > Viridiplantae > Streptophyta > Magnoliopsida > Poales > Poaceae > Triticum > Triticum aestivum. The sequence goes on along the minus strand of NC_057810.1, from coordinate 459,142,837 downwards.
AACACCTGTTTGTGTTAAATAATCATCGGCCAAAGTCTTGTCTTCACGAAACGAAAAGGCAAATCTCCAAAAGAAAAAAAGGTGACTACATTTCGAGGGTTTCCAGCCAAGTGACAGCTCTTCCTTGTACAATCCCAAGTGATAATTGCAGATTCATTTATTAATGGAATTCATCTGATGAGCGAAGACCTTTCTCGGGAGATTCTGCAGGGGTCCTTTTAGTGGAGCTACAGTACCACTACCAGCTGGTCTGTTGCAGTGTCCTGTAATATTAATGCCGCTGCGTGGTCCCATGCTTCATACAGCTCGTGATGAGCGAAGACCTTTCTCGGGAGATTCTGCAGGGGTCCTTTTAGTGGAGCTACAGTACCACTACCAGCTGGTCTGTTGCAGTGTCCTGTAATATTAATGCCGCTGCGTGGTTCCATGCTTCATACAGCTCGTGATGATACTGCGGCACCATCTCCTTTCACTGCCATGGCTACAGATATAATGGTGCAGTATCGATGTGCAAGGTAAATTTAACAGGGCTCAGCTTAGGACACTCGAGTATCTCAAGACAACAGCACAGGACAGGGGTAAGGAGATAAACATAAAAATGAAACGTTGGCAGGGGAAATGCCTCAGAAATAAGCAAAGAAAACTCTCCGTTGAGCACCATTTTGGCACATCATAGTGCTAGCTCATTTTCAGGATCTACTGGTCATTCAATGGTCGCTTACATGGTCTTCCACCTGAGTGTATGCTACAGGTATTTCCTTGAAACCTGACCTTGGTATTGAAATGAGAGGATGTGATGCGAGAACCAGGCAAGTAGAGTGGATTAAGGAATATCTGCACAGCAAAACATGCACAAATATAAGCAGAAATCTAGCACGACCGCGCAAGCAACAAGAATGCTGGAATGCATGACAACATCCTGATCCTTATGCAGCTCTATCACGTATAAAAAGGGCTCATGCCACACTACTGAAGTTTTTTCATCCAGCTGCAAATAGTAGGATATGGACATAGAACATAGGAAGCATACCACCATCATCTAAAGATGGCATTTCAACGCGTGTATTTTTTATATATATTCATATGAATGTCTGACTTAGTTTAGAACAGCAATCAAAATAAATGTAGCTTTCTCAGTACACAGCTAACAGTTTACCTTGATGTAAAGTTCGTGAACTTCCTGAAAGAAGCTTTTTATACCATCTTCACTCCGTGAATCATGAAGCAACATAAATCTAGTATGTGATGAACTGGCTGTTAAGAAAACAACTAGCAAAGTGCCCGTGTGTTACAATGGATCCAAAATAGATAATACATGCTCAGAAACTTGAAACAAAATCATGCGTATATAAATATATTCCTCTTGTTTGTTTGAATGAGGCAGGGGAGGGACGAAGATGGTCTCTGCGGGACTAAGGGGTTTTCTGCAAATATGGAGCAGAATGGTCATATCCTTTGCAAAAATATCACAGCTTGCCTCACAATGTTTTAGGTGCAGATTGTAAGGTCAGAATGACGAATGGCAGACACACCACCATCACCAACTGTTTCTTTATATATAGGAGTCAAGATAATACTACTATGAGGAAAAATTTAAAGAAATGTAGCAAGGGCAATCACGGTTATGAGTTATCACTCTCACAGGAATTAAAGACATACACAAGACCCCAAATTTACCTGTTACGGCAATATCTTAAGTCGTTTGCAGACAGAATAATGATAATTCTGATCAAAGGAATTATCACTAAATTCTCGCATTTCTAGATTCTTTTGCTGCCAAGACATCACACAAGATTTCGGCTCTCTAAAAAGACACCACATATAAGCACTCAAAAGGATATGACCAGCAGTTACATAAACAGACACCACAAGATCGTTGAATCTATCTACTGACTTCAGAAACCTGAAAATGGCGAAAAAGAGGAATAGTTATGTGAAGCAAGAAACGAGAAAAACTACAAGGGGGTCTACATTGAATCTTTGGATACACCTGACTGGGTAATGACAAATCAACAACCACTCACATTGTACTTGTAGCCCATGCAAGGTCCTGAACAACATCTAATGCAGCATGCAAAATGAACTGATGCTGATAAGCCTGATCTTCTTTCTGCGAGAGGAAGTAAATTGGGTCATCATGAAACAACTGACTGAACATACGCTAATAGGATGACCTACAGGGAGAGGTAAATGCAATGCATGCCTCTACTGTCAATCATATACAAAATATAAATATGAGAAGTGGTGCATGCATTCTCAGTTGATCTCACATTTCTAGCATTCACGGTGAATGGCTCACCCTTTCTTTGAACCTTGTCAACGATCGAACAAATTTACAGATATGAACCGGGTACCATTTGATTAGTAAGATTGTCAGAGGTAGAGGGGTATGTAAAGGAGGAAGTAATGAAAGAGGAAGCAATTGCTAGTAGTAACAACTTGTCATGATCATTGGTTCATATAACATCCATGTCCTAGGTATTATAAAAATATAATATTATTTTTGCTAAGCAACTACAATAGAATAGAATTTAAGAGTCCACCTCGGGTCTCGAGACGAAGAGGTTACTAATTATGCCTCTATGAGGGGGAAATAATGTGATAAGATCACAAGAGTTGCAAGTTTTCATCATTTGGTTATCTTAGAAAATAACTGTAAAGCTACATTTGATGTTTATAATACAGATGAACAATTTATTCTTGCTCGAGATGGGATGGACTCATGGATAGTAGATGTCCCATAAAGTAAGGTTGCAAACCAGTGATAATACTGTAATGAACAATACATGTGCACATTAATACATGATCTACCTCCAGATACAAGATTACATGCATCGTGGATTCCATCAGTAGCAAAGGAATATGGGAACAAAACTAAAATGAATATTTAACAAAGGCACGTATAAAAATACCACAAATGTAAGAAGTGGAGTAGAATATACATTAATTACTAAAGGGAACAAACTGAACGAATCATACTTTTGGAGCGGATCCAACTTCAGCATCATAGATTGGGATATCATTCTTACTGACAATCACAAAGCATGCTGTGCTCGCCATATCTGACAGGAAAATTGCAATTTGTTTATCTGAAAGTAGTTTAAAATTGTCGCTGACACTGAAACACAAATATCATGACTACACAGCTAAAGCAAATTCATTTTTCAAATATTTGAAAATCACATAAGCATGAGACATGAGTAAAGCAAACTACCTCGCCATGATACTATTATACATCAAGACATTAAGAACCAGGAACAGCCAAACAGTTGAAGTGTGTCATAATAGTAAGTAGCAGCAAGATTAATATCAGAGCATTCACTTAGCTAATATCAGATATATGATACAATATACATGCCAAGTAAGTAAGAACGTTACAGGGTTTAGACAATTCAATTCATTTTATCCACGAAACATTTGGCTTATGTAGTTTGCAAGTACAAAGCTACAAGCATCAATAGAGCTAAAGCTAAAGCAAAAATCAGGGAAGGACAGCTATTTGTATGAAAAGATAGAAAATTGGAATTTTGACCATAAATACTCTTAACTCTTTTAAATAATATTTTTTGGTAAAAATAAATACCATAGATACCCTTAGCTGCCTAGCATCCAACATAGCACAGTCGTCTTCTTAAAACAAAATAATATTTTTTGGTAAAACTATGCAGTACACTTTTAATTGCCGACTTAGTAAGAATGACAAGACGTTATTCTTTAACTAATCTGTCAGGTGAAAATTCCCCAATCATATAACCGGTGACGACACCAGTGCGCACTTCTGGGCGACTACACATCTTTTTGGATGCCTGCACAAAGAGAGCTAAAATTGGTGAACACCAGGATGCATTCACTAGCTGAAGGGATCTACGAGTTGATGGATGGCTAAAATTGGCTTCCAATGACTTCCGACTTTACACTGTCTCTGGGATTGGGAATGCTAGAGATCAAGATTGTCAGCTAACAAACCAGACCGGTGATTTTGGGGAACATAAAATCTACATGGCTAAGTAACCCCCATCCTGGCTAATTTGAGCCTAGCTGAGTGCATGCCAGTAAGGGATGTTTGGTCATCCCTCGCCCGTTTCAGTTGGCCATGGCTGAGTGAAAATGTTTCTGGGTTGGCTGCATTACAGGATTGGTGGGGATGTTGCATGCGAGAGCATGTTTGGTTGGATTTGTCCATAGATATTGCGATCACTATTTCTACAGGGTGGTGAATTTGCCCCCTTATGTTGTGGGGTGGGTGGTTTGGAAAACAGCCAAGTCCTTGTGATTAAAAAAATTGTACTACTTTGAATCTAAGTTGACTACTTATGTTGTTTCTTAGGAAAATGTACAACAGCAGCCACTCAGCCGTCTGTAACGCATGCCACATGGGATTTTTATCTAGGTGGAGGGGAGAGAATGAAGATAGAGGAGGAGGGTGTCTATAATTCATCAGACAGTCGATATCCAAAAATATCGCTCCTTATATACAGCCATTTATCTCCTCCGTCGAACCATCATATCCCGTGCTCCAACATGGTGATTTCTTTTCCTTTTTTATACTGCCTACTCCGGCGAGACCTGCACAACATTGCGCTGCTTGGATCGACGCCGAGGCACCACTAGCCGGCCGAGGAGCATCTGCCATGGATGGCGGCGAGCACATGTTCTGCTAATTTTGGGGGCGAGCACTAGGGTGGAGGAGCGGTGGCGGCCAGACTGTGCAAGGTTTATTTTCAGTTGCTAATTTTGGGGGGTTGCAGATAGAACATAGACAGACTGTTGTACAGGGAGTCTTTAATGCTGTCTAGAGGTGATTGCATCAGACGGGGTTATCTAAACTACTGAACATGTCTTTATGCACCATCAGGATGTAATGCTGTAGGCACGCTGCAGTTAGAATTCTGATCTATGCGCAATTAATAAATCGAAGGGGGCTCTACAAATAATAGCACTCGGAACTGTTTGGGATCGAAATCGCATAACGAAAAATCACGCGAATCCTCGACGCTGCAAATGAACAACAAAATTGACAGGGAAGCAAAGACCGGATTGATAGGACCACCGCGCTCAGATTGGTCAGAGAATCCCGTTAAACTTACCTCATAGGCTAGAGGAGTGGAATGAATGGAGGGCGGAGAGATGCAAGTAGCGGCCGGAAGCACGACGGAGGTCAGCAGAGGAAACCCTAGCTTGGACGAAGACGGGGAAGAAGGTTTTTTTTAGATGGGGAAGGAGGTGTCGAACGAGTAGTTTTGGCCCTTAGAACATCCCCCGTACACCCAGTCCCACAAAAATCGGTTTAAAGGATACCGTTAAAAAAAATCACATTTTTACTGTATGACTTTTATTCCGGCAGAATAGATCCTGTAAAATATTTTATTGTCTCCTTAAAATTGCACAACCCCTAAAAACTTTTTAGTTAAATTACAATTGAATCCGTCTCGACTGCTCCCATCGCGAGGATCTCGTCAGGGACAGAGGAGGCGCGCATCTTGCCGATGACGGCGCCGTCGTGGAGCAAGACGAGGACCACAGGGACGGACGCAACGATAGCTAGTTTGCGGCGATGGCGGCGGCGGCAGCAGCTAGCTTGCTCGTGACGCAACGACTGCTAGCTAGCTAGCTAGCTCGCGGTGGCGACATTAGCAGTAGCTAGCTAGCTCGCGGGCCCCGATGGGTGACGACGACGGTGTGCGGCAGCTCACGAGCAATGGCGGCGACGTGCGGCAGCTCGCATGGGGCGGCAGCAATGAGATTTGATCGGAATCGAGCTCGAGAAGTCCATGGCGCCAGTTGCGAGGAAAGCGGTTGGGATTGAAATTTCCCTCCCGCCAAAATAAAGGGGAGCCTCCAAAATCGGGCTTCTCAAGGGGAGCCTCGATGTAGAGGAAATGGGCTCGCGAATTCGGGATCCCACAAAAAAAAATTCAGGACGGTCGGATCTGGAGGATCTGTTTAGGACGGGTTTACGGGATCCCACAAACCGGCGGTTATTATACCTGAGGGCCTGGGTTGCGGGATATGTTACAGATGCTCTTAGGCCATGCACGTGCTTAAGTTGCTTAGAATAATAAACCGTGATTCTTCTAAGCACTAGTGCTTATCTCTACTCTTAGAGTGGGGCTTGGTAGCTTCGTCTTTAGGGTTTAATTTTGTCTCGGTTTTTCGTCTCACCCCCACCATCTACCGCTTGGTTTTTTTCACCCACCAAAAACCAAGTCGCATGACCCCTCTCTTGGTCATGTCTCATCTTCCAGGGTTCATCGTCGCCGCCTCCCACACCAAACCCAATGGGGCGAAGATCCATCTATCTAGACTAGATCGATCTCTTCTCCCGTCGATGACGAACCCTAGCTAGCTTTAATCGCGTGTGGTGGCTGTGTGCGGCGGCGGAGAATGCGAGGCGAGAGCTGTCGGGTTTGTCCGCCTCATCGTGGCTAATGGTCGCGTCGACTGTGTCCGCGTCCTTCTCTGGACGACGGCGCTGATGGAGGGAGCCGCTTGCGCTGGCTAGGATCCCGATCGATGGACGTGCCGGGTTGCCGCAAACCCTAGTTGATGATTTTTTTTCACACTTGAAGGTGGGAAAGGAGAAATCAAGAGCAAGTAAGGAAATAGTCGAAATTGTGTTCATGAGCATAACAGGATTCTTATTATCATGATATGCAACAACATGTTAACGGAAGTTATATACACATTGGTTCGTTAGTTGCAAACTTTTTCGCGAATACGTAAAAGGCTTACGTATCATTGCATTGATAGGTAGAGAGATGAGTTCCTCCTCAAGTTCTCCATCGCCGATGATGAGTTCTCCGTCATCTGCCTGTTGGAAATATGCCCTAGAGGCAATAATAAAAGTATTATTATTATATTTCCTTGTTCATGATAATTGTCTTTTATTCATGCTATAACTGTATTATCCGGAAATCGTAATACACGTGTGAATACATAGACCACAATATGTCCCTAGTGAGCCTCTAGTTGACTAGCTCGTTGTGATCAACAGATAGTCATGGTTTCCTGGCTATGGACATTGGATGTCGTTGATAACGGGATCACATCATTAGGAGAATGATGTGATGGACAAGACCCAATCCTAAGCATAGCACAAAGATCGTGTAGTTCGTTTGCTAGAGCTTTGCCAATGTCAAGTATCTCTTCCTTTGACCATGAGAGCGTGTAACTCCTGGATACCGTAGGAGTGCTTTGGGTGTATCAAACGTCACAACGTAACTGGGTGACTATAAAGGTGCACTACAGGTATCTCCGAAAGTATCTATTGTTTTATGCGGATCGAGACTGGGATTTGTCACTCCGTGTAAACGGAGAGGTATCTCTGGGCCCACTCGGTAGGACATCATCATATGCGCAATGTGACCAAGGGGTTGATCACGGAATGATGTGTTACGGAACGAGTAAAGAGACTTGCCGGTAACGAGATTGAACAAGGTATCGGTATACCGACGATCGAATCTCGGGCAAGTAAAATACCGCTAGACAAAGGGAATTGTATACGGGATTGATTAAGTCCTTGACATCGTGGTTCATCCGATGAGATCATCGTGGAACATGTGGGAGCCAACATGGGTATCCAGATCCCGCTGTTGGTTATTGACCGGAGAACGTCTCGGTCATGTCTGCATGTCTCCCGAACCCGTAGGGTCTACACACTTAAGGTTCGATGACGCTAGGGTTATAAAGGAAGCTTGTATGTGGTTACCGAATGTTGTTCGGAGTCCCGGATGAGATCCCGGACGTCACGAGGAGTTCCGGAATGGTCCGGAGGTAAAGATTTATATATAGGAAGTCCTGTTTCGGCCATCGGGACAAGTTTCGGGGTCATCGGTATTGTACCGGGACCACCGGAAGGGTCCCGGGGGCCCACCGGGTGGGGCCACCTGCCCCGGGGGGCCACATGGGCTGTAGGGGGTGCGCCTTGGCCTACATGGGCCAAGGGCACCAGCCCCAAGAGGCCCATGCGCCTAGGGAACCCTAGAGGGAAGAGTCCTCAAGGGGGAAGGCACCTCCGAGGTGCCTTGGGGAGGATGGACTCCTCCCCCCCCTCTTGGCCGCACCCCTTTCTTGGAGTAAGGGGCAAGGCTGCGCCTCCCCCTCTCCCCTGCCCCTATATATAGTGGAGGGGAGGGAGGGCATCCACACCTGAGCCCTTGGCGCCTCCCTCCCTCCCGTGACACCTCCTCCTCTCCCGTAGGTGCTTGGCGAAGCCCTGCAGGATTGCCACGCTCCTCCATCACCACCACGCCGTTGTGCTGCTGCTGGATGGAGTCTTCCTCAACCTCTCCCTCTCTCCTTGCTGGATCAAGGCGTGGGAGACATCGTCGAGCTGTACGTGTGTTGAACGCGGAGGTGCCGTCCGTTCGGCACTAGGATCATCGGTGATCTGAATCACGACGAGTACGACTCCATCAACCCCGTTCACTTGAACGCTTCCGCTTAGCGATCTACAAGGGTATGTAGATGCACTCTCCTTCTACTCGTAGCTGGTTTCTCCATAGATAGATCTTGGTGACGCGTAGGAAAATTTTGAATTTCTGCTACGTTCCCCAACAGTGGCATCATGAGCTAGGTCTATTGCGTAGATTCTTTGCACGAGTAGAACACAAAGTAGTTGTGGGCGTTGATGTTGTTCAATATGCTTACCGTTACTAGTCCAATCTTGTTTCGACGGTATTGTGGGATGAAGCGGCCCGGACCGACCTTACACGTACTCTTACGTGAGACAGGTTCCACCGATTGACATGCACTTGGTGCATAAGGTGGCTAGCGGGTGCCAGTCTCTCCCACTTTAGTCGGAACGGATTCGATGAAAAGGGTCCTTATGAAGGGTAAATAGCAATTGGCATATCACGTTGTGGTCTTGCGTAGGTAAGAAACGTTCTTGCTAGAAACCCATAGCAGCCACGTAAAACATGCAACAACAATTAGAGGACGTCTAACTTGTTTTTGCAGGGTATGCTATGTGATGTGATATGGCCAAGAAGAATGTGATGAATGATATGTGATGTATGAGATTGATCATGTTCTTGTAATAGGATTCACGACTTGCATGTCGATGAGTATGACAACCGGCAGGAGCCATAGGAGTTGTCTTTATTTTTTGTATGACATGCGTGTCATTGAAGAACGCCATGTAACTTACTTTACTTTATTGCTAAACGCGTTAGCCATAGAAGTAGAAGTAGTCGTTGGCGTGACAACTTCATGAAGACACGATGATGGAGATCATGATGATGGAGATCATGGTGTCATGCCGGTGACGATGATGATCATGGAGCCCCGAAGATGAAGATCAAAAGGAGCAAAATGATATTGGCCATATCATGTCACTATTTGATTGCATGTGATGTTTATCATGTTTATGCATCTTGTTTACTTAGGACGACGGTAGTAAATAAGATGATCCCTTACAAAATTTCAAGAAGTGTTCTCCCCTAACTGTGCACCGTTGCTACAGTTCGTCGCTTCTAAGCACCACGTGATGATCGGGTGTGATGGATTCTTACGTTCACATACAACGGGTGTAAGACAGTTTTACACAGCGAAAACACTTAGGGTTAACTTGACGAGCCTAGCATGTGCAGACATGGCCTCGGAACACGGAGACCGAAAGGTTGAGCATGAGTCGTATGGTAGATACGATCAACATGAAGATGTTCACCGATGATGACTAGTCCGTCTCACGTGATGATCGGACACGGCCTAGTTGACTCGGATCATGTAATCACTTAGATGACCAGAGGGATGTCTATCTAAGTGGGAGTTCATAAGATGAACTCAATTATCCTGAACATAGTCAAAAGACCTTTTGCAAATTATGTCGTAGCTCACGCTATAGTTCCACTGTTTAGATATGTTCCTAGAGAAAATTTAGTTGAAAGTTGATAGTAGCGATTATGCGATCAGTAGAAAGCTTATGTCCTTAATGCACCGCTCAGTGTGCTGAACCCCAACGTCGTTTGTCGATGTTGCAAACATCAGACATACACGTTTTGATAACTACGTGATAGTTCAATTAAATGGTTTAAGTAGAGGCACCAAAGACGTTTTCGAAACGTCGTGGAACATATGAGATGTTTCGAGGGCTGAAATTGGGATTTCAGGCTCGTGCCCACGTCAAGAGGTATAAGACCTCCGACGATTTTCTTAGCCTGCAAACTAAGGGAGAAAAGCTCAATCGTTGAGCTTGTGCTCAGATTGTCTGAGCACAACAATCACTTGAATCGAGTGGGAGTTAATCTTCCAGATGAGATAGTGATGTTTCTCCAAAGTCATTGCCACCAAGCTGCAAGAGCTTCGTGATGAACTATAACATATCAGGGATAGATATGATGATCCTTGAGGTATTCGCGATGTTTGACACCGCAAAAGTAGAAATCAAGAAGGAGCATCAATTGTTGATGGTTGGTGAAACCACTAGTTTCAAGAAGGGCAAGGGAACAAAGGGATACTTCATGAAACGGCAATTCAGCTGCTGCTCTAGTGAAGAAACCCAAGGTTGAACCCAAACCCGAGACTAAGTGCTTCTGTAATAAGGGGAACAACCACTGGAGCAGCATTACCCTAGATACTTGGTAGATGAGAAGGCTGGCAAGGTCGATAGAAGTATATTGGATATACATTATGTTAATGTGTACTTTACTAGTACTCCTAGTAGCACCAGGGTATTGGATACCGGTTCGGTTGCTAAGTGTTAGTAACTCGAAATAAAAGCTACGGAATAAACGGAGACTAGCTAAAGGTGAGGTGATGATATATGTTGGAAGTGTTTCCAAGGTTGATATGATCAAGCATCGCACGCTCCCTCTACCATCAAGATTAGTATTAAACCTGAATGGTTTATTGAATCTCGATCGTAGTGATACACATTTTCATGCCAAAAGATATAAGATAGTAATGATAGTACCACTTACTTGTGGCACTGCCATGTAAGTCATATTGGTATAAAACGCATGAAGAAGCTCCATGTTGATGGATCTTTGGACTCACTCGTTTTTGAAAAGTTTGAGACATGCGAACCATGTCTATTGGTGTATACGCATGAAGAAACTCCATGCAGATGGATCGTTTAGACTCACTTGATTTTGAATCACTTGAGATATGCAAATCATACCACATGGGCAAGATGACTGAAAAGCCTCATTTTCAGTAAGATGGAACAAGATAGCAACTTATTGGAAGTAACACATTTTGATGTGTGCAGTCCAATGAGTGCTGAGGCATGCAGTGAATATCGTTATGTTCTTACTTCACAGATGATTCGAGTAGATGTTGAGAATATTTACTTGATGAAACACAAGTCTGAATTATTGAATGGTTCAAATAATTTCAGAGTGAAGTAGAAGATCATTGTGACAAGAGGATAAAATGTCTATGATATGATCATAGAGATGAATATCTGAGTTACGAGTTTTGGCACACAATTAAGACATTGTGGAAATTGTTTCGCAATTAATACCGCCTGGAACACCATAGTGTGATGGTGTGTCCGAACATCATAGTTGCACCCTATTGGATATGGTGCGTACCATGATGTCTCTTATCGAATTACCACTATTGTCCATGGGTTAGGCATTAGAGACAACCACATTCACTTTAAATAGGGCACCACGTAATTCCGTTGAGATGACACCGTATGAATTATGGTTTAGAGAAACCTAAGTTGTCGTTTCTTAAAAGTTTGGGGCTGCGACGCTTATATGAAAAAGTTTCAGGTTGATAAGCTCGAACCCAAAGCGGATAAAATGCATCTTCATAGGAAACCCAAAACAGTTGGGTATACCTCCTAATTCAGATCCGAAAGCAATATGGATTGTTTCTTGAATCGGGTCCTTTCTCGAGGAAAAGTTTCTCTCGAAAGAGTTGAGTGGGAGGATGGTGGAGACTTGATGAGGTTATTGAACCATCACTTCAACCAGTGTGTAGCAGGGCACAGGAAGTTGTTCCCGTGGCACCTACACCAATTGAAGTGGAAGCTTATGATATTGATCATGAAGTTTCGGATCAAATCACTGCCGTACCTCGTAGGGTGACAAGGATACGTACTACTTCAGAGTGGTACGGTAATCCTGTCTTGGAAGTCATGTTGCTAGATAACAATGAACCTACGAGCTATGGAGAAGCGATGGTGGGCCCGGATTCCGATAAATGGCTTGAGGCCATAAAATCCGAGAGAGGATCCATGTATGTGTAGACTTTGGCAGAACGACTCGATGGTCGTAAGGCTAATGAGTACAGATGGATTTCAAAAGGAAGACGGACAATGATGGTAAATGTCACCATTAAGAAAGCTCGACTTGTCGTTAAGATGTTTTCCGACAAGTTCAAGGAGTTGACTACGATGAGATTTTCTCACTCGTAGCGATGCTAAGAGTCTATTGGAATTATATTAGCGATTACTGCATTATTTATGAAATCTTGCAGATAGGATGTCAAAACATTGTTTCCTCGACGATTTTAATGAGGAAAGGTTGTATGTGATACAACCGGAAGGTTTTGTCAATCCCGAAAGATGCTAATAAGTATGCAAAGCTCCAGCAATCCTTCTAAGGACTGGAGTAAGCATCTCGGAGTTGGAATGTACGCTTTGATGAGATGATCAAAGATTTTGGATTTATACAAAGTTTATAAGAAACTTGTATTTCCAAAGAAGTGAGTGGGAGCACTATAGAATTTCTGATGAGTATATGTTGTTGACATATTGATGATCAGAGATGATGTAGAATTTCTAGAAAGCATATAGGGTTATTTGAAAGGTGTTTCAATGGAAAGCCTGGATTAAGCTACTTGAACATTGAGCATCAAGATCTATAAGGATAGATCAAAATGCTTAATAATACTTTCAAATGAGCACATACCTTGACATGATCTTGAAGGTGTTCAAGATGGACCAGTCAAAGAAGGAGTTCTTGCCTGAGTTATAAGGTACGAAGTTAAGACTTAAAGCTCGACCACGGCAGAATAGAGAGAAAGGACGAAGGTCGTCCCCTATGCTTAAGACGTAGGCTCTTCAGTATGCTATGCTGTGTACCGCACCTGAAGTGTGCCTTGCCATGAGTCAGTCAAGGGGTACAAGAGTGATCCAAGAATGGCTCACAGGACAGCGGTCAAAGTTATCCTTAGTAACTAGTGGACTAAGGAATTTTCTCGATTATGGAGGTGGTAAAAGAGTTCGTCGTAAAGGTTACGACGATGCAAGCTTGACACCTATCCGGATAGCTCTGAGTAGAGAGACCGGATACATATAATGGAGCAATAATTTAGAATAGCTCAAGTAGAACAGTTATTTGGAATAGCTCCAAATAGAGCGTGGTAGCTGCATCTAGGAGATGACATAGAGATTTGTAAAGCACACACGGATCTGAAAGGTTCAAACCCGTTGACAAAAACCTCTCTCACAAGCAACATGATCAAACATAAAACTCATTGAGTGTTAATCACATAGTGATGTGAACTAGACTACTGACTCTAGTAAACTCTTGGGTGTTAGTCACATGGCGATGTGACCTGTGAGTGTTAATCACATGGCGATGTGAACTAGATTATTGACTCTAGTGCAAGTGGGAGACTGTTAGAAATATGCCCTAGAGGCAATAATAAAAGTATTATTATTATATTTCCTTGTTCATGATAATTGTCTTTTATTCATGCTATAACTGTATTATCCGGAAATCGTAATACACGTGTGAATACATAGACCACAATATGTCCCTAGTGAGCCTCTAGTTGACTAGCTCGTTGTGATCAACAGATAGTCATGGTTTCCTGGCTATGGACATTGGATGTCGTTGATAACGGGATCACATCATTAGGAGAATGATGTGATGGACAAGACCCAATCCTAAGCATAGCACAAAGATCGTGTAGTTCGTTTGCTAGAGCTTTGCCAATGTCAAGTATCTCTTCCTTTGACCATGAGAGCGTGTAACTCCTGGATACCGTAGGAGTGCTTTGGGTGTACCAAACGTCACAACGTAACTGGGTGACTATAAAGGTGCACTACAGGTATCTCCGAAAGTATCTATTGTTTTATGCGGATCGAGACTGGGATTTGTCACTCCGTGTAAACGGAGAGGTATCTCTGGGCCCACTCGGTAGGACATCATCATATGCGCAATGTGACCAAGGGGTTGATCACGGGATGATGTGTTATGGAACGAGTAAAGAGACTTTCCGGTAACGAGATTGAACAAGGTATCGGTATACCGACGATCGAATCTCGGGCAAGTAAAATACCGCTAGACAAAGGGAATTGTATACGGGATTGATTAAGTCCTTGACATCGTGGTTCATCCGATGAGATCATCGTGGAACATGTGGGAGCCAACATGGGTATCCAGATCCCGCTGTTGGTTATTGACCGGAGAACGTCTCGGTCATGTCTGCATGTCTCCCGAACCCGTAGGGTCTACACACTTAAGGTTCGATGACGCTAGGGTTATAAAGGAAGCTTGTATGTGGTTACCGAATGTTGTTCGGAGTCCCGGATGAGATCCCGGACGTCACGAGGAGTTCCGGAATGGTCCGGAGGTAAAGATTTATATATAGGAAGTCCTGTTTCGGCCATCGGGACAAGTTTCGGGGTCATCGGTATTGTACCGGGACCACCGGAAGGGTCCCGGGGGCCCACCGGGTGGGGCCACCTGCCCCGGGGGGGCACATGGGCTGTAGGGGGTGTGCCTTGGCCTACATGGGCCAAGGGCACCAGCCCCAAGAGGCCCATGCGCCTAGGGAACCCTAGAGGGAAGAGTCCTCAAGGGGGAAGGCACCTCCGAGGTGCCTTGGGGAGGATGGACTCCTCCCCTCCCCCTCTTGGCCGCACCCCTTTCTTGGAGTAAGGGGCAAGGCTGCGCCTCCCCCTTCTCCCCTGCCCCTATATATAGTGGAGGGGAGGGAGGGCATCCACACCTGAGCCCTTGGCGCCTCCCTCCCTCCCGTGACACCTCCTCCTCTCCCGTAGGTGCTTGGCGAAGCCCTGCAGGATTGCCACGCTCCTCCATCACCACCACGCCATTGTGCTGCTGCTGGATGGAGTCTTCCTCAACCTCTCCCTCTCTCCTTGCTGGATCAAGGCGTGGGAGACATCGTCGAGCTGTACGTGTGTTGAACGCGGAGGTGCCGTCCGTTCGGCACTAGGATCATCGGTGATCTAAATCACGACGAGTACGACTCCATCAACCCCGTTCACTTGAACGCTTCCGCTTAGCGATCTACAAGGGTATGTAGATGCACTCTCCTTCTACTCGTAGCTGGTTTCTCCATAGATAGATCTTGGTGACGCGTAGGAAAATTTTGAATTTCTGCTACTTTCCCCAACACTGCCATGGGCGCGATGAGTTCCTCCTCAAGTTCTCCACTGCTGATGCACGCGCCAGGGTGGGGCTGCGCCCGCCGCGATCCCCGCGCTTTCGCCTCATCATCCACCCTTGGAGCCGCGCGGCCGGCTGCGAGCCCGTCCAGCTGCGCTTCTGCGTCGAGGTCGAAATCACCGGGATGCCTGACCAAGCGTGGCACCGCTCCGCCGTGGAGACCTTGCTCGCCCCGTACCTCGACATTGAGCACCTGCACCCCGCCACCCACAACGGCTCGGACATGTCTAAGTTCAAGTTCTCTGCTTGGACCGCCAACCCCGACGCCATCCCCCGCTCCGCCGACCTACTCCTCCCAGAGCCCGACGCTGTTGAGGCGGATGCTGATCCTGACCGCGCGGAGCGGTTCGTTCTCCGCACGCTGCACAAGCCGGTTCAGATCTTCGTCACGCTCTCCGAGGACTTTCGCCTCCCGGCCCCCGCGCCTGCGCACGGCCCGGCGCGCGCCCCGGACAGCCCTGGCGACGACGACGGGGCGGCCTCTTGCCAGCCCTCCCCCCTCTCCCCCCTGCTTGGCCGCAGCGCCACTCTTTCCCGCGACGCCCGGCGCCACCGACCCGCGGAGGCCCGGGTCCGGCCGGGAACGCCGGCCGCCGCCGTCGCCACCGCCGAACGTGTCCTCCGTTCCGTGGCTGGCAGGGGATCCTTGGGGCCCACCTGCCCACTGTTCCATCGCTGCCTGCTGGGCCACCCATCGCCCAACGGCTCTCTGGGATGCACACCCGGGCCAGCCACGCTGGGCCCTCGTCATCCCCGGGCCCCGCCTCACCTGCCCTATTGACGCGGTCGCCCTCGTCATCCCCGGGCCCTGCCTCACCTGCCCTGTTGACGCGGTTGCCGCACCAGGACAAATCTCTGCTGCGCCAAGACAGCGGTTCCCCTCGGTCTCCCCCGCACCCTGACTACGGGAACCAATCACCGCTCGGCTCCCACCCCGGTCCACGCCTCGGATCCCCTGCGGGCCCTGTCGCGGCCAATCCCGACACACCCGACCGCGCAGCTGTCACGGATGGGCCACCTGAGCAGCGCTGCGCCAACTCCAGCCCACCCGCCTGTGGCCGATCTGTCCCTGCGGGCCCGACGAATACTCCTAACAATGTGGTGGCCACGGAACCAATCAGCGTCCACGACACAGATCCTGCCCCCAATCATGTCGTGCCCTAATCATTGTCCCACCCGCCGCTCGCTCCCTCGTGCCCTCCTGCTCCGCGGCTATGGGCCCCGGCCCTATCACTGCGCCATGCTCCACCAACGGTGGCGATCCCGATCGTGCGGCTGAGGAGGCCCTGGAACGGTTTGCCTCCTCCGTCCAGTGCGCGCCGACCCGTATCCTTCCGCTGCCTGCTCCTCGCCACCTACGCCGTGAAGTTCCTCTGGATTTCACCCCGCGCAGGAGCGACCGCATCGCCAAGGCCGATCGCGGCTATGATTCCAAAATGAAGGCCAAACGCATCCTCCTTCGACGCCTTGGGCTGCTGCACGACGACGAGCCCCTCTCCGACGCTGTTCTGGACAGATACGCGCGCATGTTTGATAAGCCCCTGGCCGCCGACACAATTGTCGCGCTTGCCGACTACCACGGTTGGAGGGTGCCGCCCAACCCCTCTTCGCCTCCGGCCACCACGGCGCTGTTGATCGTCGAGGCTTAGCCGTGCCCCGCGCCGTTCCTCTCGGAGCCCCCAACCAGCTGCTGATGGATTACACCCAACCTATTATTTTTTGGAACGTCAGGGGTCTGAACTGCCCTGCTAAATGTTCGGCTGTGCGCTCCATTATCTCCTCGGCCACCCCCTCAATTGTATGCTTGCAAGAAACGAAGCTTTCTACCGTCTCCTCGTCCATTGTCACCGAAGCTTGTGGGCAGGCCTTCCGCAAATTTCACTTTCTCCCGTCCACGGAAACCCGAGGCGGCATCCTCCTCGCATGGCAAGACGACCTTGTGTCCATCTCGCATCCCATGATTGGCACGCATTTCATCAACGCTCTCGTCTCCCCTCTAGATGGTAGCCCGCATTGGTGGATCACCGGCGTCTACGGACCCAACGACGAGGCTGCCAAAATCGAGTTCCTCGCAGATCTTCATGACACGCGCTCTACTTGCAATGGCCCGTGGCTCATAGGGGGCGACTTCAACATGATCATATCCCCTGACGACAAGAACAACGGAAATCTACACCGTGCTTCCATGCGATGCTTCCGGCGCTTCATCGCCGACGAGGAGCTCTGTGACATTTATCTCCACGGTCGGAGATACACATGGTCAAACGAGCATGACGCCCCGACGCTTGAGCGCATTGACAGGGTCCTTTGCACTGCGGGTTGGGAGGTCAACCACCCAAGCTGTATGTTGCGCAACCTATCCTCCGCGGCTAGCGATCACGCACCCCTCATCCTCGATTCTTTGCCGTGTTCTGCCGGACACAGACGGTTCCACTTTGAGAGGTTTTGGCCTAAGCTTCAGGGCTACCATGATGCCGTCGCCGAGGCGTGGGCCTCCGCTGCTGACGAGCCGGACCCTTTTCGCCGCATCTATGCTCGCCTGCGGGCCACCACCAAGCACCTCCAGCGTTGGAGTGCCAAGACTGTCGGCAACATCTCTCTCCAGCTCGCCGTCGCCCGTGAGCTCATCGCCCGGTTCGACGCAGCACAAGACCTCCGACAGCTCTCGACGGCCGAGACGTGGCTCTGCCGCCAACTCAAGGCGTCCTACATCGGCCTCGCATCGCTCGATCGATCCATCGCCAGGCAGCGCGCGGTTCAACTACCTCAAAGGCGGCGACACAAACCCGGCCTTCTTCCGTCTCCACGCAGCGCAGCGCTCCAAAAAGAACATGACCCTGCAGCTCAAGGTGGGCGATGCTACCATCTCCGGGCAGGCTGCCATTGCGGAGGCCGCGCATGCACACTTTTCTGACATTCTCGGCTCCGCCCGCGAGAGGCTATCCTCCATCGACCTGGACATCCTCGACCCGCGAACGCTCGACTTGCAACAACTTGACGCCCCGTTCTCTGAGCACGAAATTTGGGAGGCCATCAAGTGCATGCCCAAGGGGAGAGCGCCGGGACCGGACGGGTTCACCTCCGAGTTCCTTTGCGCGTCTTGGACCACGATCAAGGCGGACTTCGTCGACGCGTTCAACAAGCTCTACAATCTCAACGGCTGTGGCTTCCAGCGGCTCAACGAGGTGCTTATTACCTTGCTGCCCAAGAAACCGGACGCCACCACGCTCGCGGATTTCCGTCCCATAAGCCTGATCCACCTGTTCGCCAAGCTCTTCGGCAAAGTGCTCTCTCTTCGTCTTGCACCCAAGCTCGGCGACATGGTCTACACCAACCAAAGCGCGTTCATCGCGGGCAGATGCATTCACGATAATTTCCTGCTCGTCCAGCAAACGGCGCGGAAACTCCACAACCTCAAACAGCCGCGCGTCATGCTCAAGCTCGACATTGCCCGCGCGTTCAACTCGGTCTCCTGGGCCTTCCTGCTGGACACCCTCCGCCACCTTGGCTTCGGTCGGCGGTGACGCGAATGGGTTTGCATCCTCCTCGGCACGGCGAGCACGCGCATCCTCATCAACGGCACCCCAGGGCCGCCAATCCTCCATATGTGCGGTTTTCGGCAGGGGGACCCCCTCTCCCCCATGCTATTCGTCTTGGTGATCGACACCCTCAACAACCTGCTCTGCCGCGCCGTCGCCGGCGGCGTGCTTCAACGCCTTACCTCGCGCCACATGGCCTCGAGTATCTCACTCTATGCCGACGACGTGGTCGTCTTCTGCCGGCCTGACAAACAGGACCTCTCGGCAGTCCGTCGGCTGCTCACCCTCTTCGGCAATGCGTCTGGGATGTACACCAACTTCAACAAGTGTGCGGCCTCCCCGATTCGGTGCACGCCTGCGGAACGTCTTGCAATCGCATCCCACTTCGCATGCCCCATCAAGGAGTTCCCCACTACATACCTCGGCCTCCCGCTCTCCATCCGCAAGGTCAGCACCGCTGCGCTACAACCGATCATCATCAAGCTCGAGCGGAGGCTCTCCCCCTGGTGGGCATCTATGATGTCGCGTGGTGACCGCCTGGCGCTCTGTCGCCACGTGCTCGCGGCAATGCCAGTGCACACGCTCCTCGCCTTGGCCATCAACCCGACTGTCCTCAAGCAGATCAACCGCCTCCTCCGATGTTTCCTTTGGCACGGACGGAAAGATGCAAGCAGCGGCCACTGCCTCGTCAACTGGCGCCGCGTCTGCCGTCCCATCGCCCTGGGCGGCCTTGGCCTGCCGGACTTCCACAGTACGTTACTTGCAAACTTATTAAGGACTAAACATTATTCTACAATTGTCCGTAGGCTCTTTCTCCAAACAACTTGTTATTCTTTCTTTGAAATGTTAGTTGTGTTCAACTTACTTCATGAATACAAATTACTAGCAAGCTAGCACCAACAGAGAGCGTATCCTGTGAAACGGACTGACTCATGCACCAGGTGCACCACCAGGTTATGGGCCATTAGATTCGAAAGCAAGGGACAAGATCCATCTACAGTGGGAGCTGCTAGTACATTTGCAAAACAGACCTTCAAATCAAGCTAAATAGATCGGATGGACCTCCCAAGGCCAGTTTGTCTACCTCCCTTTTACTCTGTTCTGTACTACTACTCCAGGTCGCTCTGTACTGTCGAGCTTCTGTTTTAAACAAGCTGAGAAATTTGACAAGTTGTGCTCTTGTATCAGCTAATTTAACTGTTGTGTGATTGCTCATTGCTGACTTTGGCAAATATTACAAAAAAATCAAATTGATTTTTCACATGGTTGGAAAGCTCAACAATATGAAGTATCAGAGAAGCAAATGTTATTTTACAACTGAACCGAAGATCATTGAACACATTCCTTCAGATGTATGCAAGAACATCACGTCTTTTACATTGAGACATCACAAGCATACACATCAAGTGTACAGCAACCGCTCATCTAAACTACAAACAAGCCACATACTAAAATTTGTTACCAAGTGTACATTCTTGAAGATGACTCCTACTCTGAAGATTACCCGGTCATGCCTTCAACTAATTGATTTGAAGATCAAAGGCAAAAATTATTGTTGGAGCATGAAAGATGGTCCTGAATTTGAATAGTCACCGAACAGTCAGTTCTGGAGCAACCATAAAAACCATGATATAGAAATATTTGCATTTCAATGAGTGTTCATCAAAGAGGCTTATGTGGCCTGACAATATGTATGTAGATAATCTTCATATGTCATTCTTCATTGCTGCTATACAATATAAACAATCGTTATTGGGAATCAAAGGATGGCGAGATGGAGGAAGGGACAATAATTCACATGAAAAACAGAAGAAAAAGAGGTACAGCAGCTTTGCACTCAGATTTGTAAAAAATATGATAATCTCATATCTTATTGTCAAAATTAGCCCCAATATATTAGATGAAAACAATTAAGTGAAAGTGTACTCAAATAATATATGAAATAGGTTGTCGTGATATTACCTCGGATTAAAATCAGTACCAGTATCTAGTCAACTATTGTATACTAAAACAAATCCTCCAGTCCAGTGACTAGCCTAAAAATTCAAAAATAAATTCACTAGCCTAATTTGCCTGGTGGAGTGGTACAGAAGAGGGAGAAAGAGAAGACTGATTTTGGTGAAAATCTGAGATAGGTGCATGAGCATAATCAACACTTTAAAATCTTGAAAAACTTTAAAAGCGCTCCGTATTAAAAGGTCACACAAAACTAATTTTGAATAAAGGTGCTTAAGCCTTGCACAACGTTGCTCCATCTGTTCCAGGTTTAAAGAGTAGATATGAGAATGTTTTCTTGTACAAGTCTGACCTCTTTTTTTTTAAACATGTACAAGTCTGAGCTCTATCAATTCGATGTAATGTGATACAAACTTGGTGTTTCTGATTATATGAAATCTACGCTTTTAAGAAAATGTATTCACTATGCAGAACATAGACAAGGGCGTGTTCGGTTGCAATTCGCTACAGTACCCGCATTGCATTGTCCATCTCCAGCCATCCTGGTTCTTCATATGCAGCCTCACATGCACGAGATGCAACATGTTTGGTTGCCTGCATCGCATGAAGGGGCACTTACCCCCCTGTTGTTTGGTTGCCGTTTTTGTGCTTAGGGTGTGAGCAGATGTAAACTTCAGCTGTTTGGTTGCAAACAGCGTTTGTGTTCTGCTCACCCCATTCAAATGTGGTGGCCTTACCACCACATGATCAGCACAACAACAATCACAACTGACAGCAGATCAAAGAGGCAAGCACTGACAGCAAACAAAACAAGCAACCAAATGAGATCAAACAAAGCAAGCAACGGAAATGATAGCGAACTACATAGATTAACAACAGGAGCATTGTTGTAGGGTCAAACCCTAGAGGGGATCTTTTCACACTTGGAGGGGGAAAAGGAGGAAGAACACTCAAGAACACAAGGAACAAAACACTCAAACAAACCCAAATATAACATCCACTAGAGTAGCATACATGAGATCCACAAGATTACATGAACAATTCAAGGAGAATAGCACTAGGTAAGTTCTTCCCACTAGGTGAGGTCTTGATGATGATCTTCTCCAAAAGGAGGCCTTGACAATCCAAAGGATTCTTCCCTAGGTGGGGGCTTGATCTCCAAAGAGGAGGGGATACAAGGAGCAAAGCTCACAATGTTTTATCTAATACTTTGCTAACCCTCCAAATGACCTAGGAGATGAGTATATAAAGGCTAGGGACGAAACTTAGGGAAAGAGGGGTACAAAGGACTAAAATGTCCCTAAAATGCATAGCCACGAGGGAAGGGTCCGGGTACCCAGGGTGGAACCGGCCGGGCACCCGGACCGGCTAGGGGCACCGGAGGAGGGAGGACCGGGCATCCGGGGTCCAAGGCCCGGGCACCCGGGGTGGCAGAGGGCGGCCGGGGCGGTGTGGTTCGGGCACCCGGGGCCGGTTGGCCGGGCACCCGAGGCTGGCTGGGCGGGGGGCAAGTGGAGGGTCGGGCACCCGGGGCCGGCTGGGCGTGTTGGGCCGGGCACCCAGGGCCGACTGGGGCGCTGCCCGGGCAGAGGCCGGGCACCCGGGGCTGAGATGGCCGGGCACCCGGGGCCGAGATGGCCGGGCACCCAGGGTGTCCAGGGGTTTCGGCCCTCCCCTTGTCTTCGAGTCCGGGCACCCGGGGTCCTTCCGTTCGGGCACCCGGGGTGTCCAGGGGCTTCTTCCCTTCCTTCTCCTTGGCCTCTCCTTCATTCTCTTGCTCCATGGATGCTCGCATCTCCGTCTTCTCCTTCCCACGATCATCTTCGATGTACCTAAGAATGCATAGCGTATCTCTTTGAGGTAGAATCCCATTCTCATGTGAAACTGAACAAAACTCGGAGAGGAAAGAAGTGACCTCGTTCTCGATGTTGCGTGCACGTGCTCTTGTCATTGGCCGAGTTGGTGCTTGCGGAGGTGATGAAGTGTCGGTGCGGGTAGTCGAGGGATGCTCCGCGTCATCTACCCCCCACCTTGGGAGAGATCCGACCTCGGATCGTGATCCTCATCACCACGGAAACGGTTGTCGTGGATGGACTTGTAGTTGGACGAAGTGGAAGTCATGGCGCAATCCAATTACTCCAAGGTGTCACCAGAAGAGTATACGTGCAAAAAGAGCAAACACAAATGACACTCGGAAATACAATAGTTAGCGCATACAAAGTGTCCATTAAGTAAGAATGAGTCTGTGCGGCAAGATTATTCGTGGCAAAGCGCATGAAGCTTATCAAGATGATATAGAATGAGATGCAAAGCGTTCATGGAAGCAAAAGCATTCATTGTGCACACAAATGTGTTGTGAATATGATCAATGCAACCACGATGCAAAATGATGTCATAGTGAGACGGTTTATCAATAGCATGAATATGGCAATGGATGCTCAATATGAAAAGGTTATCATGTAATTGATGGTAGGCAATAAGATCATGATGTATGAATATGCCGTCAAGAAAGATCACAACAAATTTGCTAAGGAAATGCACAAGCTCAAATATCATGGGAATACGAGATGCAGTAAGGCAATCATAATGTGTGTCAATCCATGCATAGGGTGCAAACTTGCGGTGAGTATGAGATGTCCATCGAGCATGACATGTGGAAGCATAATCAACCAATATGGAGGTTGTTGTACAAAAAGTCAAATGAGTGTTGATGTACCAAAGCTCGATGTCGTCGCATGAGTGGAGTTCCGAAGGTGCATCCAATAAGTGCGAGCGCTCCTCAACTTGAAGGTCCAAAGGGTCCATCTCCAATGTCGCTCCTCCATTTGTGAGATGTATCATGTAGACAACAAGAATGAAACAACAATGAAAGAGTGACCCATCCAATGTGCGTACTTGAGGATGGCTCAAAGGGAAGGACTTCACCTTTATGAGGATGTCAAAAATGTTGGTGTCGCGCATCGTGTATGCCTTCACATGACCAAGTTGTCTTGCCATGGTACCGCCTTGTGAATCCTTCAAAACGAAAGAACATGACAAACACTCGGAAAGACAAATGAGGTTAGCGGAAGTGCAAAACCTATCATTCGCGTGGTGAGATACCCAACAAGTGTATGTATCATGCTCATCATAAGAAAGAACAAGGGAATTTGGCATGGTATGTAAGAATATGATGTGATAACAACCAAATACAATAGGTTCAAACAAACAAGCATGCATCACAAGTAAATTTTCAAAGTCTCCAAGATCAAGAAGCATAGTATGGTTGCACTCAATACAAGTGGATATGAGAGAGGCAACTAATGGAGGCAAGTGATAATGAGCAATATATATCATGTGAGAGGCATGAGCATATATGTCATCAACCCAAGAAAGCGAGTAAGAGTGTAACATGGGTGATGCAACATAGCAAGCAATCATAGTGACTAAGTCAAGCAAGCTAGTAGTGCTTGAGCTCGATGACGTTCCTAAGATTGGCCACTTGAGCGTCGCCACCTTGAAGATGACGAAGGGGAAGAAGACTTGTAGTTGGCCACCATGTCTCGTACTTGATCCCTTTGTTCGGCCAACTTGGTGTCGAGGTAGTCCCTTATCCTTGCTTCGTTTTGGCGAATGTCGATGGCGAGTCGCTCAATGCCTTGCATTGTTCATTGTAGTCCGAAGATGGACGTTTTGGTGATGTAGTTGTTCGCGTTGTCGTTGTTGTGGAAGACCGGAGATGAAATGCCTTGCCTATCCATCACAAGACTCGGGTAGAGGTGAGTAGGAAATGAGATAAACAATACCAAGTTACCTTTTCCCAAAGTTGAGGATGTATCCCGTTTCACTCAATGTGAGATGAAAGAATAGTGGAATTGGTACTGGACTTGTTCACTCACACCTATCAAGTAAAGCTTATGGTGGAGCTCGGTGAGGATAGTGGCACAAAAATTTGATGCAAAATGTTAGCAAGAGTCAATAATGTTGGAAAAGATTCACAAATTCGCAAGTGAAACAAGTAGACCAATAGCAATATGTGGCACACGGAAACACACACACGGATAGATAAATGGGGTCGTGCAACCAAGGAATGAGCACAAAATGTGGAATCCACGAAAAACGCTCGTGTTGCACAACTCAAGAGAGAAGCTAGCACGATTGCTCAATAGGAGGATACGACACTTGTGCACAACCTATAAGATGCAAAATGTATGAGCCTTCTATCCCAAGTATGCTATGTGTATGATGTTCCTGTTGTTATTCTCAAGATGATCCAAGATGATCGGATATGAAAATCTTATGTGCAATGTGGTATGATGCTATGGCTATTGCTTACAAGCTATTTGCTCTCTTTTTGCTTAAAAGCTTGTTCTTTTTTTTATATGGCCACTTATGCAAAATGCAAAAACCAAAATAGCAATTGTGTATATGCGGGAACGATCTTGTGACACAAGGGATGATATGATGATACCAAGATGACACCAATATGATATGGTATGTATGCAATGGAAGGTACAGATCACTAATGTGCACAAGTAACGTTGCCGGCAATACTCAAATGGCTAGTCTTGATAGGCAAGTAACGCAAAATGGGCTAAGGGGTTAACAATGTAATGGCAAGAATGTACAATGATAGGATACCACAATACCAAGATGATATAGAGGTTACCGTTCTTGCTTACGGTTAGGTTGTCAAAATGGTGAAGTGGTTGATGTCGATGACGACCTCGCGGCGATGATGAGTGGCGGTGTTCTTGATGTAGATACCAAGATTATGTAGACCCATCCCTAAGTAGATGAAACACATTAGGAAACGGTAAAAAACCGTGAACTCAAAATCTCAAGGAAAATGTCAAATGGTGGTAGTGGAATGTGTTGGTGGTTCCGGTGTTAGCAATGCAGAAGTGGTGGTGGTGATTGATGACGAAGCAACTGTCCCTAAGTAGCCGAAACACCTTAGGAGACTCAAGTCACCACTCAAGCAACCACAAATGTTATATGGATCAAAAACGGGTTAGGTTGCGAAAAGCGATGGTGGTTTTGCGTATGATATGGTGGATGGCCTTTGCAAATATGCAAAAATGCCAAAATTTTGATGGATTCAAATGGTGGTAAAACCAAGATGAGAAGCTCGGGCACGTCGCTAGCTTTTCAACGAGCCAAAGAACACCCAAATCGGAGTTCGGGGGTGAAAGTTATGAGTGAAAACATAAAGCGTACGCGACTGATTCTAGGGGGTGCGGGTGCCCGGGGGTGGAAGGTGCGGGCACCCGGGGTGGTCTGGGGCAAACAGCCCGGGGATGCGGGTGCCCGGGGTTTGGGGTGCGGGCACCCGGGGTGGTCAGCGGTGGTGGGCGGGGGGTCCGGGTGCCCGGGGTTTGAGGTCCGGGTGCCTGGGGTGTCGGATTTGGGCGGAAATTCGTGGATTTCGTGGAGGGAAAGGTGGAGATGGATGGTGGGAAGGCTAGATCCACTTAAAACCAAGCAAATCCATGGATCAAATCCAACAAAACCTCATGAAACTAACAAATCACAAAAAAAATTGGGGCTATTTTTGGTGGGGAATTTTCGAAATTGGGGAAGAACACACAAAATTAGGCTAGAAAACAAAGAGGGGAGGCTCCAGTTTTGTGATAAACGTGGCTCATGATACCAAGATGTTGTAGGGTCAAACCCTAGAGGGGATCTTTTCACACTTGGAGGGGGAAAAAGGAGGAAGAACACTCAAGAACACAAGGAACAAAACATTCAAACAAACCCAAATATCATCCACTAGAGTAGCATACATGAGATCCACAAGATCACATGAACAATTCAAGGATAATAGCACTAGGTAAGTTCTTCCCACTAGGTGAGATCTTGATGATGATCTTCTCCAAAGAGGAGGGGATACAAGGAGCAAAGCTCACAATGTTGTATCTAATACTTTGCTAACCCTCCAAATGAACTAGGAGATGAGTATATAAAGGCTACGGACAAAACTTAGGGAAAGAGGGGTACAAAGGACTAAATGTCCCTAAAATGTGTAGCCACGGGGGAAGGGTCCGGGTACCCGAGGTGGAACCGGCCGGGCACCCGGACCGGTCAGGGGCACCGGAGGAGGGAGGACCGGGCACCCAGGGTCCAAGGCCCGGGCACCCGGGGTGGCAGAGGGCGGCCGTGGCGGTGTGGTCCGGGCACCCGGGACCGGCTGGGCGCGGACCAAGTGGAGGGCCGGGCACCCGGGGCCGGTTGGCCGGTCACCCGGGGTCGGCTGGGCGTGTTGGGCCAGGCACCCAGGGCCGGCTGGGGCGCTGCCCGGGCAGAGGCCGGGCACCCAGGGCCGAGATGGCCGGGCACCCAGGGTGTCCAGGGGGTTCGGCCCTCCCCTTGTCTTCGAGTCCGGGCACCCGGGGTCCTTCCGTCCGGGCACCCGGGGTCCTTCCGTCCGGGCACCCGGGGTGTCCAGGGGCTTCTTCCCTTCCTTCTCCTTGGCCTCTCCTTCATTCTCTTGCTCCATGGATGCTCGCATTTCCGTCTTCTCCTTCCCACGATCATCGTAGATGTACCTAAGAATGCATAGCGTATCTCTTTGAGGTAGAATCCCATTCTCATGTGAAACCAAACGAAACTCGGAGAGGAAAGAAGTGACCTCGTTCTCGAAGTTGCGTGCACGTGCTCTTGTCATTGGCCCAGTTGGTGCTTGCGGAGGTGATGGAGTGTCGGTGCGGGTAGTCGAGGGATGCTCCGCATCAGGCATCCTCCTTCCCTGCTCCACGCCAGGGTGCTGCTCCTGGACAAAATATTAACAAGTTCACAGCACAAGTACCATAAGTTCTAGCCACATACCATAACAAGTTCAACACCAACACGTAAGTTAACTACATTGCACACTCAATGTCACCAATGCAGTTGTGCTTGCTGCAATGAACCTTGCACATGATCGAGGAGTCATGGTTGTAGATTTGGACCTTCAAGACAAGTCCTGAGATGCGCAGAATGAGGAGGTCGCTGGGGATGATCCGGTGGCAGCGGCAGAAGTAGTTCCAGCCTTGGCCAAGCACCATTTGCCCCTCAAAGTTATGGACCTGCACCCAGAACTCGCACCACTTGTTCGCCAACAGCCTGACCACGAAGTTATGTCAGTGCAGAAATTGAGCAGGCCAACATCATGAATGGCAGTGAGGACTGGCGCAAAGCAAGGCAGAGATTCCATATCTAGTGAGGAATATGCTCATGGTCGAAGACTTTGTCCTTGTCGAATAGCACTGAAGAATAGAAATTGGCTTGGCTAGCTGTCCAGAAGCGCTTCCTCCTCAGGCGAGCAGAATCATATGGATTATAATCAGTGAAGAATACATGCTCATTGAAGAAGGCATCAACCTTGAACTTCAGAGTTTTGGAGAATGGATTCTTCGGCTGAGGCTGAGGAGTGTCGGTAATCTGAAGAATGACCTCTGGTATGTCAATTTCTGGAGCCATAGGCTGAGTAATATCTTATGCTTCAGTAGCAGTCTGGGCCTCCATTTCTTCAACATTTTCATCAGCACTAGTGGCTAGAATCTCTTCATGAATGGAAGGGGTGGCATGAATTTCTTCAGAGCCCATTTGAACTTCAGTTGGAGCTGGGGACTGAGGAATTTGTTGGATTGGTGTGAACAGAGGAGAGTTGGGGTGTTGGCTATCCCAAAAATCATCGTTCATCACTGGAGTGGTGCAGCCAATGTCCACATCCTCATCCACTTCCATTTCTTCAACGCCGGCCTCTTCAGTAGTAAACTGAGGCGTTGGCGATGATACCTGAGGAGTTGAAGTGAAAGCCTCAACTTCAACTTCCTCACCCATCTGCTCTGTGGAAGCAATAGAGGGGTCTTCTTCAGCAGATTCTTCAGGAATCTGATAGTCTTCACCATAAGGAACAAGTTCCTTTGATGGTATGCTTGTAAGGGGAACAACATCAATGGAATTGTCCATTGAACTTGTCAAAATCTTCGCCGTCTTGGGGGGTGAAGATTCTGTGGCAGCTGATGCTTTCCTCTTCTTCAAAGCAGCACGCTCCATAGCTTTGATTTTCTTCACTTCCAGAGCAGAAGGAAGAACTGGGCTTGGTGTTGGTGCAGGCGGAGCAGTGAGGGTTGGATAAATTTCTTCAGACCCAACTGATGCAGTTGGCCTGTTCTGAGCAGTTTCTTCAGGCGCAACAACTGAGTCTTCAGCTGGCCTGGCAGGTTCTTCAGGCGCAACACTAGTGGTTGTCCTGGCAGTTTCTTCAGCGGCTGGACTTTCTTCAGCAGCCCTGGTGCTTGCAGTTTCATCAGCAGCTTGATTTTCATCAGCGGTGCTGGCAATTCCTTCAGTGGCTTGAGCAGATGCTTCAGCCTGAGTAACGTCAATGTGCACAGGAGCAGCAACACTTGAGGTGAATTTCTTCGTTAGCTGAACGAATCTTACTTTGGCACCCTGCCATTCAACCTTGTAAGCGTCAAATTCTTTGCGGAGCTTCTTGATGTCAGCTTGTAGTGCAATGAGCTGTTCAGGCGAAATACCAAGGACATTGTCCTTGAGATAGCATTGCTTTTTGTACTGCACTTTCTTAGCCACTCAGGCTTGGTCATACTTTCACTTCTCTTCAACTATGAATGACGTCACAACGTGACTTTGTCCAGGAGTGAGGCCCAACTCTGACATTGGAGCATTTGGATCCTTGTGCCATAGGTCGATGAAATCGAACATTTTCTTCAGATCAATTAGAAGGGGCACAACACTCCCTTTGGCTCTAGTGGCCCGCTGCTGTCTGTCCATGATGATATCAGCTAATTCATCATCATCAACTTCATCATTAGAAGTGTTTGAAAGACCACCTGCTTCTTGTGAGGACTTGGTCTAGTGCCTCGTCCAGCAGTGGCCTTGGTCTTCAGCAGAGTGGGACCAGTTGATGAAGGGTGAGCTGAAGAACTTACTGAAGCTCCTGAGGCAATTGATATGCCAGTGGTCCTTTGACACGTGGCGAGATGCACAGGTGCTGAGGACTTTGCTGGAGGAGCTGAGGGTTTTTAAACCCGAGGAATTTGAGCAGTCTAAGGAATTGGGGCAGCTTGAGGAAATTGCCTTGGTGGCACCAAGGGAATTGGCCGTGAGGGCATTGAAGAAGAACTTGGCCGTGAGGGCATCGCTGAGGAAGGTGGTTTCTTGCCTGGCTTCTTTGGCATAGCCTTCTTGCTTGAAGAAGCCTTAGTAGCGGCAACGGCAGCAGCAGAATCCTCATTGAATTTCTTCACTGCTTCTTTGGCCTGCTTGGCCAGCTTAGCTTGCCGCCTGGCCCACTCATCAGCATAATCCTCACCACGTTTAAGTCTTGTTGGATCAGCCAATTTGCCAGGTGCCAGAGGAGGTCTTGGGCACAGAGGGTTGAGAGCGATTTCCTTCATGTATTTGGGAGTGACATATCTATACTCCCTCCACTCTCTTGCCCATCTTCTTTCTATCCTCTGAATGTGCACTTTGCGCTCATTCTTTGTTTCCTTGTCGTGAGTTGCCTCATCAGGCATGCAGTACCCTGCATAGATATCCGCAGGGATCTCAAAAGCACTATTGACCTCAAGCTTCTTTCCTCCTTTCCGAGGCCTTTTTCCATCTGCCATTTTCTTCAGCTGAGGAATTTGCACAATCGAGTTCTCTGAAGAAGTATGCAGCTTTTCTTCAAGGAACGCTGTAAATGAGTTAAGTTGATGAGAACCTAGTGATTCAGCAGCAGACATGTGTACCTGTGAACAGAGTATAGGTGCAAAGAATTTGGAGAGGTCATATGCGTTCTCAGAAGGTTTTGTAAATTGAACAAGTTTGAGGAAATTGACCTGATGTGTCTTGAAGAATTTCACTAAACGTTCTTTGTCTTTGGTTCCAGAGTTGTGCGGATCGTGGGATTCACACAATTGAGGAATCATGAAGAAAAACGTCACTTAGCGAAACAGATCAAGAACTGAAGATTTGTGCTAGGTGTTTAAAGTGTGGAGGTTGAAGAATAAACACCCTTTGAGGATTTGATGAAAATCATCAGTATAATAAATGCGGTAAAAGTAACTTTTAATTATCCTTGACGAAGAACACGACAAACTGTAAGAGTATATTTGGAAGTTCATCGGCTCGGATCTTCCACGCCCTAATTTGGCAGAGGAAGACGTCTACGGCGGCGGCAGAGGGAAGATTTCCGCGACCGGCGCGAGTACAACGGCGATGAGGTCGAGGCAGTGAAGCTCTTCCTCACCGGCGATGATGGAGTTAGCGGCGGCGCTAGGGTTTGAGAAGCTCGAGCGAGGGAGTGAGGTCGAGTGGAGTAAAAGTGAAATGAGGAAGGGAAGGGGGTATTTATAGCTGAGATGAAAAACTGTTCGCGTGAAGAATTTGGATGAACGTGCCCCTGACCCTTCTCATTCGCGCGACATGTGTCACCCACATACTAAGAGGTGGAGATCGTAGGTGAATAGATAAGTATATCATGGAATACGTAACGGTTTGAGCGGCAAAAGCCAAAAATTTCAGATAAGAATATTTTAAAGTGTCGTTCGCAATTTCTTCAGCTGACAAGGACACAGTGAAGAATTTGAACGATTTTCAAATAGAACGCACATGAAGAATTTGTGAATAGACTGGGTTGAGTTTAGCATAGAGGGGGAAGGATCCGATCACATTCACTTAGCAGAAAAGTCAGCTTAAAGAATTAGCAATAAGTGAATGTTGTAGAGGACATAAACTATATATATATATATAGATATATATATACAGACGGTCTATTCTGCTAATATTAGCAGAATAACTATTCTGCACACCACTTCGGCACTGCACGCTCAACAGAAGCGCACTGCATCATTTTGACGACGAGCACTGCAATAGAGACTAGTGAACTTCTCTTCGGAAAAAATTGCACGCGTTATTTTTTCGGTACTGTTTTTACTCTAATTTTTTAACCATTTATCGGAATGAGGCGTGTAATATACCATTGAAAAGCTATGTATTAGGCGCAACTTCGACATGTTGAACACTTTTCGAGATTCCACACGGTTTAAAAGCAGTTTTGAAAATAGTGCGGCGGATGACGAGTGGCAGCGAGCGTTTTTTCGCGTTTTTTTCTAAACCGCTTGTCAGAATGAAGCAAATGATACGCCGTTGGATAGATATCGTCGAGGCGCATCTTTTTCATATATAAATATTTCTCTAATTCGTTACGGTTTAAGAGCAGTTTCAAATTTACTAAATCGCGGAATTCTGTTTTTTAATTTTTTTCAAATTTTCGGCACTGTTTTCGCTCCAGTTTTTGAACTGTTTGTCGAAACGAGGCATGTGATATGCCATTGGAAATCTACGAACGAGGCACAACTTTCATATATTTCAATGGTTTTGAGATTTCTTACGGTTTTAACTTAATTTTGAAAATCGTGTGCCGGATGATGAGTGGCAGCGGCCGTTTTTTGCGAAATTTTTACAAACCACTGGTCGGAATGATTCAAACGATACTCCGTTGGAAAGATATCAATGAGGCACAACTTTTTCATGTAGAACACTCTCTCTAATTCTTTACGGTTTAAGAGAAATTTCAAATTTACCAAAATGCGAGCACTCTATTTTTCGCGACACCAAAATCGACGTGGGTACTTCATCCGACTGAAAACCGCACTTCATCGGACGAAAAACAGCACTGCATCAGCTGTGTAAGAGAACTGCATGATCTCTTTTTTGTTTAGACGTAAATTTTTGAAGACGAGGAAGAAAACCGCACTGCTTTTAGACTGAAAACCACACTGCATCAGACGGGCTAGCGGACTGCATGATTTCTTTTTTATGGGACGTAAATTTTTGAAGACGGGGAAGAAAACCGCACTTCTTTTAGACTGAAAACCGCACTGCATCAGATGGTAAAGTGAACCCCATAACTTTTCTTCTCTTTTTTTAACTTTTTATGTTTTATGGGAACCACATGGTCAAAGTTTGTGAACCGTCTGGCCGAGATTAGAGAGCTGCATTTTTTTGGTGAAAGTGAATCATAGGGAAGAAACTAGCGGACTACATGTAAAAAGAAACAAACTTCTATGATGATTTTTTATTGTTTTTATAAAGGGAATGTTTTTACAAGGGAAACCACAGGAGTGCACTGCAAACATACATACTGCACTGCAAGCATACAGAAAACAAGTGAAAACAGCCACATGCAACAATACAAATTGTTTTCTAAAAAATCACAATGACCTGGGTGTACTACATACATACCCACACCGCATTGCAAATATATACAAAAGGAACTACATGCACATGATGCTTCCTTTTTTCTCGCATATGCAAAAATGAACTAACATATAGTACAAGTGAACCGCATCTGCAAGAGTGTGACACGAGAGTGCCAGCCAGCCATCAAGATGAGCACGCACAGGCTTTGGCCGTCGGGGTGCACGGCCACTTCAAAACGAGCACGAGGGGTCCGAGGTGCACTGCACTGCATGCCAGACCCATGAGCACTGCATGCCAGCACCGCGCGCACTGCAAGCCTGCACCGCTTACACTGCACCGAAGACCCAGGCGAAACTGCATTTTTTTTGTGCCCTAGCGAAATCTGAAAATGCCAAAAATTCCATGAACTTCGTCAGCGCATCAACTGCACCACATCAGTCCCCGATCCCATGAGCTGCAGAGGTGAACCGCTGGTCTCATCGGCGATGGGCCGTGCGCCCTGTGCAGCACCACCTGCGCCATCTGGCGGGGCCAGTGCTCTGGCGGCGGTGCAGCATGGCCGATGACACTGCTGGAAGGGTCCCTGGATCTGGTTGCCAGGGCTCGCCGCTGTGGAGAGTGGGCGAGAAGCAAGTTAGAGCGAGCAGTTTTTTAGACCCTAGGAGATTCAGACTATAGGAGATGTTGGGGACGCGCCAATGAACTGCATTGGACAGCTAACCCCGCTGCACTGGAGCGTCGAATGAACATGCCGAACCGCACATCTTAATCTCAATAGACTCAAAACTTGCAAATCTTCTCCAAACAAAAAAACAAAGTGCATCTGACCCACCCCAACGCCCGCTCATGGACCTCGTCATGCGTATGCGAACTGCAGCGACAAACTAGCTCCCCGAGCACTGCACATAGAGAAGAACAGAGCTGCACAATTCCCAGAATAGAGCTGCACAATTCCCAGAATAGAGCTGCAAAAACCGATAGAAAAGAGCTGCAACAAGTATTTCAGGGGCTGGACATGGAGATCGAGGGTGTCCTCATCAACGCCGGCAGAGGCATGTTGTGCCGGAGTGCCATGTGTTCGCCGGAGGAGCACCACATCTGGTGATGGGCGGATCCATTCCCGGAGCACGGACGAGCTGCACCAGCGGGAGGGCCGACGCGGCCTGGATCTGGCGCCTTCTCTCCTCCACACACGGTGCCCCCTCCCCTGACCTGCAGCTAGATGGGATCCGGGCCGAATCCGGATGGGGTGGAGCGGGGCAGGCGACGGTAGGTGGTGGGCGGCGCAAGGAGCACCCGTGCCGCGGGGTGGGCAGATCCGGTCGCCGGCAGCCGCGCTGGGCACCTGGGAGGAGGGAGGTGGCCGGCTCAGGAGGTCGCAGTCGGGGTAGGTGGATGGACGGGGTTGGGAGGAGGGAGGTGGAGGAGGATCCCGCCAGATTCGGTGGCCACAAGGCGATGGTGGGAGGAGGGACCGCCGGATCCGGTGGCTGGACGTGCGGAGCGGGAGGATGGCTGGCTGGGAGGCGGCGGTGTGGGGAGAAGGTGGTTGTGTGTGTGTGGGGGTGATGGCCAGGGCGGTGGTGCGGGGAAGAAGGTGGGGGGCGCCGCGCGGAGGGGCTTTTGGGTGGGCGTCGGTGTGCAGAATAAGCACTTTTGAGGTGTAGAATAAGGTCTTAAGGGTGTTATCATAATAGACCCACCCTATATATATATATAGTCAAATGAAGAACAACGACGGAAAGAGTGACAATGCAAAGTTGAAGAATTTGAAAAACTGAGGAATTTCAAAAATGAAGAAAAACTCAAATTGAAGATTTTCAACTTTGGCTGGTGGCGTAACCCATCGTATAAGAAAACTGATTTTAGACACCGCATACAATTCTCGTAGGGTTCTGAGAATCAATTTCTTCATTAATTTCTTCACACTTAGAGGGTTAGTCTTCATTGATTGAAGAAAAACGTTACTTCATGTGTTGCACATCTAAGTCATCAAGTCAGCATAAGTGTTAGGATGTGTGTCCTTTTGAAAGAACATTCAAAGATTCTAGGATATTTAGCTCACACCGCAACTTGCTAAATCTCTTCTCATCCAAGGGCTTTATGAAGATATCGGCCAGCTGGTCTTCAGTACTTGCATGGTCGATGGAGATGTCGCCCTTCAACACATGGTCACGAAGAAAATGATGACAAATCTGGATGTGCTTTGTCTTCGAGTGTTGAACTGGGTTGTGAGCAATCTTGATAGCACTCTCATTGTCGCAGTAGAGAGGCACATTCTTCACGTTGATGCCGTAGTCCTTGAGTGTTTGCTTCATCCATAGTAATTGAGCACAACAAGATCCAGCAGCAATGTACTCAGCTTCTGCAGTGGAGAGTGATGCGTTGTTCTGCTTCTTTGAGGACCAACATACCAAGGATCGTCCGAGGAAATGACATGTGCCTGATGTTGACTCGCGGTCCACCCGATCACCAGCATAGTCAGAGTCTGAATATCCAATGAGATCAAAGGAAGAGCCCTTGGGATACCATAATCCAAGTGTTGGTGTGTGAGCTAGATATCGAAGAATATGCTTCACAGCCTTATGGTGTGATTCCTTCGATGTAGCTTGAAATCGGGCACACATGCAAACACTAAGCATAATATCCGGCCTAGATGCACATAAGTACAATAAAGAGCCAATCATGGAGCGGTACACCTTTTGATCAAAGTCTTTATCATTTTCATCAGTGCATAGATGGCCATTTGTGGGTATAGGAATTTTGACGCCATTGCAATCTTGGATGTGCTGAATTTCCTCAACACATCCTTGAGGTATTTCTCCTGAGATATGAATATGCCATTGTATTGTTGACGAATCTGAAGACCTAAGCAGAATTTCAATTCTCCCATCATAGACATTTGATATTCTTCACTCATCATATAGACAAATTCATCACTGTATCGTTGGTTAGTACAGCCAAAGATAATATCATCAACATATATTTGGCACACGAATAATTCATCATCATATGATTTGGTGAAAAGAGTTGGGTCAAGTGAACCGGGTTTGAAGCCTTTCTTCATGAGGAATTCCTTCAGTGTGTCATACCACGCCCGAGGTGCTTGCTTGAGGCCATAGAGGGCCTTGTTGAGTCTGTAGACGTGATCTGGAAATTTTGGATCCTCAAAACCTGGTGGTTGAGCAACATATACTCCTTGCTCAAGCTTACCATTGAGGAATACACTTTTCACATCCATTTGTTGTAAGATGATATTATGATGGTTAGCATAAGCAAGCAATATGTGAATAGCCTCAAGTCTAGCAACAGGTGTAAAAGTTTCATCAAAATCAATTCCTTCAACCTGTATGTAGCCTTGAGCTACAAGACGAACCTTATTCCTCACCGCGAGGCCATTTTTATCTTGTTTGTTGCGGTAGATCCATTTGGTACCGATGATGTTGTGCTTGCGTGGGTCTGGTCGCTTGACAAGCTCTCACACATTGTTGAGCTCGAATTGATGCAATTCATCTTGCATGGCTTGAATCCACTCGGATTCCATGAATGCTTCATCTACTTTAGTGGGCTCTGTGATGGAGACAAAAGCAAAATGCCCGCAAAAGTTAGATAAATGTGAAGCTTGAGCGCGTGAGGGGACCTGGTGCTCAAATGTCATCGATGATCTTCTCGACTTACACTTTGTTTGCAATGTGAGGATGTGCGGGTTGACGACTTTGCTTAGGCCCAACAGTTTCTTCAGGACCAGTTTCTTCAGCAGCACCAGCATGATTTTCTTCACGATCAGGAATGACTTCTTCAGCAGATTCTTCAGTAGGGATGACATCCTCAGTAGCTTTGAACTTGATGGATTCCTCAGGTGACATTTCATCTAGCACAGGAGGTAGGTGCTCTCTTTGCGAGCCATTAGTTTCATCGAACCGCACATCTACAGTTTCAACAACCTTGTGATGATTGATGTTGAAGACTCTGTAGGTGTGCAAGTCATTTTCGCAACCAAGCATAAAACCCTCATGTGCTTTCAGTGCAAATTTAGAGTGATGGTGAGGATCTCTAATCCAACATTTAGCACCAAAGACTTTGAAATAACTTACATTTGGTTTCTTGTCAGTGAGGAGTTCATATTAGGTCTTTTTGAAAAATTTGTGAAGATATACCCTGTTGATGATGTGGCACGCAGTATCAATTGCTTCAGGCCAGAAGCACTCAGGTGTCTTGTATTCATCAAGCATAGTGCAGGCCATCTCACAAAGAGTCCTGTTCTTGCGCTCCACGACGCCATTTTGCTGAGGAGTATAAGGAGCAGACAATTTGTGAGTAATACCAAGCATATCGAGATATTCATCGAGGCCAGTGTTCTTGAACTCGGTTCCATTATCACTCATGATATGCTTGATCTTCACGCCGAAGTTAGTGGAATCCCTTGAGGAAAAACGTCTGAAGACTACCTACACTTCATTTTTGTAAGTGATGATATGCACCCATGCATAATGAGAGTAGTCATCAACTATGACAAAGCCATATAAAGATGCAGAACTAGTGAACATGGCATAATGAGTAGGGCCAAATAGATCCATATGAAGTAATTCAAAGGGACGAGAAGTGGTCATGATAGTCTTCGTGGGATGCTTGGATCTGGTGATCTTCCCAGCCTCGCAAGCCCCACAAAGATGATCTTTGAGGAATTTGACACCCTCGATGCCAATGACGTGCTTCTTCTTCGCGAGTGTATGCAAGTTCCTCATCCCATCATGACCAAGTCGTCGATGCCATAACCAACATCCTGAAGCTTTTGCAAGTAGACATGTGGCAGGTTGTGGTCCAATAGAGAAATCAACAATATAAAAGTTGTTGGAAATATGCCCTAGAGGCAATAATAAAAAATTATTATTATATTTCCTTGTTCATGATAATTGTCTATTATTCATGCTATAATTGTGTTATCCGGAAATCGCAATACATGTGTTAATTCATAGATCACAACATGTCCCTAGTAAGCCTCTAATTGACTAGCTCGTTGATCAATAGATAGTCATGGTTTCCTGACTATGGACATTGGGTGTCATTGATAACGGGATCACATCATTAGGAGAATGATGTGATGGACAAGACCCAATCCTAAGCATAGCACAAGATCGTGTAGTTCGTTTGCTAGAGCTTTTCCAATGTCAAGTATCTTTTCCTTAGAACATGAGATCGTGTAACTCCCGGATACCGTAGGAGTGCTTTGGGTGTACCAAACATCACAACGTAACTGGGTGACTATAAAGGTATACTACGGGTATCCTCGAAAGTATCTGTTGGGTTGACACAGATTGAGACTGGGATTTGTCACTCCGTATGACGGAGAGGTATCTCTGGGCCCACTCGGTAATGCATCATCATATTGAGCTCAAAGTGACCAAGTGTTTGGTCACGGGATTATGCATTACGATACAAGTAAAGTGACTTGGCGGTAACGAGATTGAACGAGGTATTGGGATACCGATGATCGAATCTCGGGCAAGGAACGTACCGATTGACAAAGGGAATTGTATATGGGGTTACTCGACTCCTCGACATTGTGGTTCATCCGATGAGATCACCGAGGAGCATGTGGGAGTCAACATGGGTATCCAGATCCCGCTGTTGGTTATTGACTGGAGAGTCGTCTCGGTCATGTTTGCGTGTCTCCCGAACCCGTAGGGTCTACACACTTAAGGTTCGGTGACGCTAGGGTTATAGAGATATTAGTATGCAGCAAACTCGAAAGTTGTTCGGAGTCCCGGATGAGATCTCGGACGTCACGAGGAGTTCCGGAATGGTCCGGAGGTAAAGAATTATATATAGGAAGTCGGGTTTCGGCCATCGGGAAAGTTTCGAGGGTCACCGGTATTGTACCGGGACCACCGGAAGGGTCCTGGGGGTCCACCGGGTGAGGCCACCTATCCCGGAGGGCCCCATGGGCTGAAGTGGGAGGGGAACCAGCCCCTGGTGGGCTAGTATGCCCCCCTTGGGCCCCCCTGCGCCTAGGGTTAGAAACCCTAGGGGTGGGGGGCGCCTCCACCTGGCTTAGGGGGCAAGCCACCCCCCTGGCCGCCGTCCCCCCCCCCCCTTGGAGATCTCATCTCCTAGGGCCAGCGCCCCCCTAGGGGCTCTATATAAAGGCGGGAGGGAGGGCAGCCGCACCTATGCACTTGGTGCCTCCCTTCCCCCTTGCTACACCTCTCCCTCTCGCATACGCTTGGCGAAGCCCTGCCGGGATCCCTGCTGCATCCACCACCACGCCGTCGTGCTGCTGGATCTCCATCAACCTCTCATTCCCCCTTGCTGGATCAAGAAGGAGGATACATCTTCCCCAACCGTACGTGTGTTGAACGCGGAGGTGTTGTCCGTTCAGCACTAGGATCATCGGTGATTTGGATCACGACGAGTACGACTCCCTCAACCCCGTTCTCTTGAACGCATCCGCTCGATCTACAAGGGTATGTAGATGCACTCCTCTCTCTCGTTGCTAGATGAACTTATAGATTGATCTTGGTGAAACCGTAGGAAATTTTTTATTTTCTGCAACGTTCCCCAACAGTGGCATCATGAGCTAGGTCTATGCGTAGTTCTCTTTGCACGAGTAGAACACAAATTTGTTGTGGGCGTAGATGTTGTAACTTTCTTGCCACTACTAGTCTTATTTTGCTTCAGCGGTATTGTGGGATGAAGCGGCCCGAACCGACCTTACACGTACGCTTATGTGAGACAGGTTCCACCGACTGACATGCACTAGTTGCATAATGAGGCTAGCAGGTGTCTATCTCTCCCACCTTGGTTGGAGCGGATTCGATGAAAAGGGTCCTTATGAAGGGTAAATAGAAGTTGACAAATCACGTTGTGGCTTTCACGTAGGTAAAAAAACGTTCTTGCTAGAACCCTATTGCAGCCACGTAAAAGATGCAACAACAATTAGAGGACGTCTAACTTGTTTCTGCAGCAATTGCCTTGTGATGTGATATGGCCAGAAGTTGTGATGAACGATATATATGTGATGTATGAGATCATGTTCTTGTAATAGGAATCACGACTTGCATGTCGATGAGTATGACAACCGGCAGGAGCCATAGGAGTTGTCTTAATTATTGTATGACCTGCGTGTCAATGAATTAACGCCATGTAATTACTTTACTTTATTGCTAAACCGTTACCCATAGTAGTAGAAGTAATAGTTGGCGAGCAACTTCATGGAGACACGATGATGGAGATCATGATGATGGAGATCATGGTGTCATGCCGGTGACGAAGATGATCATGGAGCCCTGAAGATGGAGATCAAAGGAGCTATATGATATTGGCCATATCATGTCACTACTATTTGATTGAATGTGATGTTTATCATGTTTTTGCATCTTGTTTACTTAGAACAACGGTAGTAAATAAGATGATCCCTCATAATAATTTCAAGAAAGTGTTCCCCCTAACTGTGCGCCGTTGCGACAGTTCGTTGTTTCGAAGCACCACATGATGATCGGGTGTGATAGATTCTAATGTTCACATACAACGGGTGTAAGATAGATTTACACATGCAAAACACTTAGGTTAATTTGACGAGCCTAGCATGTACAGGCATGGCCTCAGAACACAGAGACCGAAAGGTCGAACATGAGTCGTATGGAAGATACGATCAATATGGAGATGTTCACCGATGATGACTAGTCCATCTCACGTGATGATCGGACACGACCTAGTCGACTCGGATCATGTAACACTTAGATGACTAGAGGGATGTCTAATCTGAGTGGGAGTTCATTAAATAATTTGATTAGATGAACTTAATTATCATGAACTTAGTCTAAAATCTATGCAAAAATGTCTTGTAGATCAAATGGCCAACGCTCATGTCAACATGAACTTCAACGCGTTCCTAGAGAAAACCAAGCTGAAAGATGATGGCAGCAACTATACGGACTGGGTCCGGAACCTGAGGATCATCCTCATAGCTGCCAAGAAAGCATATGTCCTAGAAGGACCGGTAGGTGAAGCACCCATCCCAGAGAACCAAGACGTTATGAACGCTTGGCAGTCACGTGCTGATGATTAATCCCTCGTTCAGTGCGGCATGCTTTACAGCTTAGAATCGGGGCTCCAAAAGCGTTTTGAGCAACACGGAGCATATGAGATGTTCGAGGAGCTGAAAATGGTTTTCCAAGCTCATGCCCGGGTCGAGAGATATGAAGTCTCTGACAAGTTCTATAGTTGTAAGATGGAGGAAAATAGTTCTGTCAGTGAGCACATACTTAAAATGTCTGGGTTGCACAACCGCCTGTCCCAGCTGGACATTAACCTCCTGGACGAGGTGATCATTGACAGAATCCTTCAGTCACTCCCACCAAGCTACAAGAGCTTTGTGATGAACTACAATATGCAGGGGATGGTGAAAACTATTCCTGAAGTATTTTCAATGCTGAAGTCAGCAGAGGTGGAAATCAAAAAGGAACATCAAGTGTTGATGGTCAATAAAACCACTAAGTTCAAGAAGGGCAAGGGTAAGAAGAACTTCAAGAAGGACGGCAAGCAAGTTGCCGCGCCCGGTAAGCCAGTTGCCGGGAAGAAGTCAAAAAATGGACCCAAGCCTGAGACTGAGTGCTTTTATTGCAAAGGGAAGGGTCACTGGAAGCGGAACTGCCCCAAATACTTAGCGGACAAGAAGGCCGGCAACACTAAAGGTATATGTGATATAAATGTAATTGATGTGTACCTTTCCAGTGCTCGAAGTAGCTCCTGGGTATTTGATACCGGTGCCGTTGCTCATATTTGTAACTCAAAGCAGGAGCTGCGGAATAAGCGGAGACTGGCGAAGGACGAGGTGATGATGCGCCTCGGGAATGGTTCCAAGGTCGATGTGATCGCCGTCGGCACGCTACTTCTACATTTACCTACGGGATTAGTTTTAAACCTCAATAATTGTTATTTAGTGCCAGCTTTGAGCATGACCATTGTATCTGGATCTCGTTTAATGCGAGATGGCTACTCATTTAAATCCGAGAATAATGGTTGTTCTATTTATAT
Source organism: Triticum aestivum (assembly GCF_018294505.1). Taxonomy (NCBI): domain Eukaryota; kingdom Viridiplantae; phylum Streptophyta; class Magnoliopsida; order Poales; family Poaceae; genus Triticum; species Triticum aestivum. The sequence continues at coordinate 459,100,755 of NC_057810.1, read as the reverse complement.
GAGAGATATGTTTTATGGTCATGCCCCGCTGGTCAATGGTTTATTCTTAGTGAATCTCGAACGTAATGTTACACATATTCATAATGTGAATACCAAAAGATGTAAGGTTGATAACGATAGTCCCACATACTTGTGGCACTGCCGCCTTGGTCACATTGGTGTCAAGCGCATGAAGAAGCTCCATGCTGATGGACTTTTAGAGTCTCTCGATTATGAATCATTTGACACATGCGAACCATGCCTCATGGGCAAAATGACCAAGACTCTGTTCTCCGGAACAATGGAGCGAGCAACCAACTTAATGGAAATCATACATACTGATGCGTGCGGTCCAATGAGCGTTGAGGCTCGTGGAGGATATCATTATGTTCTCACTCTCACTCATGACTTAAGTAGATACGGGTATGTCTACTTGATGAAACACAAGTCTGAGACCTTTGAAAAGTTCAAGGAATTTCAGAATGAGGTAGAGAATCAACGTGACCGAAAGATAAAGTTCTTACGATCAGATCATGGAGGAGAATATTTAAGTCATGAATTTGGTACGCACTTAAGAAAATGTGGAATTGTTTCACAACTCACGCCGCCTGGAACACCTCACCGTAACGGTGTGTCCGAACGTCGTAATCGCACTCTATTGGATATGGTGCGATCTATGATGTCTCTTACCGATTTACTGCTATCATTTTGGGGATACGCTCTAGAGATAGCTACATTCACTTTAAATAGGGCACCGTCTAAATCCGTTGAGACGACACCGTATGAATTATGGTTTGGGAAGAAACCTAAGCTGTCGTTTCTAAAAGTTTGGGGATGCGATGCTTATGTCAAGAAACTACAACCTGAAAAGCTCCAACCCGAGGCGAAAAAATGCGTCTTCATAGGATACCCCAAGGAAACCATAGGGTATACCTTCTACCTTAGATCCGAAGGCAAGATCTTTGTTGCCAAGAACGGATCCTTTCTGGAGAAAGAGTTTCTTTCGAAAGGAGTAAGTGGGAGGAAAGTAGAACTCAAAGAAGTACTACCTCTTGAACCGGAAAGTAGTGCAGCTCAGGAAAATGTTCCTGTGGTGCCTACACCGACTGGAGAGGAAATTAATGATGATGATCAAGGTACTTCGGATCAAGTTGCTACTGAACTTCGTAGGTCCACAAGGACACGTTCCACACCAGAGTGGTATGGCAACCCTATCCTGGAAATCATGTTGTTAGACAACGGTGAACCTTCGAACTATGAAGAAGCGATGGCGGGCCCAGATTCCAACAAATGGCTTGAAGCCATGCAATCCGAGATAGGATCCATGTATGAAAACAAAGTATGGACTTCGACAGACTTGCCCGATGATCGGCGAGCGATAGAAAACAAATGGATCTTTAAGAAGAAGACGGACGCGGATGGTAATGTTACCATCTATAAAGCTCGACTTGTCGCTAAGGGTTATCGGCAAGTTCAAGGGGTTGACTACGATGAGACTTTCTTTCCCGTAGCGAAGCTGAAGTCCGTTCGAATCATGTTAGCAATTGCCGCATACTATGATTATGAGATATGGCAGATGGACGTCAAAACGACATTCCTTAACGACTATCTTAAGGAAGAACTGTATATGATGTAGCCGGAAGGTTTTGTCGATCCTAAGAATGCTAACAAGGTATGCAAGCTCCATCGATCCATTTATGGGCTGGTGCAAGCATCTCGGAGTTGGAACATTCGCTTTGATGAGATGATAAAAGCGTTTGGGTTTATGCAGACTTATGGAGAAGCCTGCGGTTACAAGAAAGTGAGTGGGAGCTCTGTAGCATTTCTCATATTATATGTAGATGACATACTTTTGATGGGAAATGATATAGAATTTTTGGACAGCATTAAGGCCTACTTGAATAAGTGTTTTTCAATGAAGGACCTTGGAGAAGCTGCTTACATATTAGGCATCAAGATCTATAGGGATAGATCGAGACGCCTCATAGGTCTTTCACAAAGCACATACCTTGATAAGATATTGAAGAAGTTCAATATGGATCAGTCCAAGAAAGGGTTCTTGCCCGCATTGCAAGGTGTGAGATTGAGCTCGGCTCAATGCCCGACCACGGCAGAAGATATAGAAGAGATGAGTGTCATCCCCTATGCCTCAGCCATAGGGTCTATTATGTATGCCATGCTGTGTACCAGACCTGATGTTATCCTTGCCGTAAGTTTGGTAGGAAAGTACCTAAGTAATCCTGGCAAGGAACACTGGACAGTGGTCAAGAATATCCTGAAGTACCTGAAAAGGACTAAGGATATGTTTCTCATTTATGGAGGTGACAAGGAGCTCGTCGTAAAGGGTTACGTCGACGCTAGCTTCGACACAGATCTGGATGACTCTAAGTCACAAACCAGATATGTGTATATGTTGAATCTCGGAGCAGTAAGCTGGTACAGTTGCAAGCAGAGCGTCGTGGCGGGATCTACATGTGAAGCGGAGTACATGGCAGCCTCGGAGGCAGCGTATGAAGCAATATGGATGAAGGAGTTCATCACCGACCTAGGAGTCATACCCAATGCGTCGGGGCCGATCACTCTCTTCTGTGACAACACTGGAGCTATTGCCCTAGCCAAGGAGCCCAGGTTTCACAAGAAGACCAGGCACATCAAGCATCGTTTCAACTCTATCCGTGAAAATGTTCAAGATGGAGACATAGATATTTGCAAAGTGCATGTGGATCTAAATGTCGCAAATCCGTTGACTAAACCTCTTCCACGAGCAAAACATGATCAACACCAGAACTCTATGGGTGTTTGATTCATCACAATGTAACTAGATTATTGACTCTAGTGCAAGTGGGAGACTGTTGGAAATATGCCCTAGAGGTAATAATAAAAGATTATTATTATATTTCCTTGTTCATGATAATTGTCTATTATTCATGCTATAATTGTGTTATCCGAAAATCGTAATACATGTGTGAATTCATAGATCACAACATATCCCTAGTAAGCCTCTAGTTGACTAGCTCATTGATCAATAGATAGTCATGGTTTCTTGACTATGGACATTGGATGTCATTGATAACGGAATCACATCATTAGGAGAATGATGTGATGGACAAGACCCAATCTTAAGCATAGCACAAGATCGTGTAGTTCGTTTGCTACAACTTTTCCAATGTCAAGTATGTTTTTCTTAGACCATGAGATTGTGTAACTCCCGGATACCGTAGGAGTGCTTTGGGTGTACCAAACGTCACAACGTAACTGGGTGATTATAAAGGTATACTATGGGTATCTTCGAAAGTATCTGTTGGGTTGACACGGATTGAGACTGGTATTTGTCACTCCGTATGACAGAGAGGTATCTCTGGGCCCACTCGGTAATGCATCATCATAATGAGCTCAAAGTGACCAAGTGTTTAGTCACGGGATCATGCATTACGATACGAGTAAAGTGACTTGCCGGTAACAAGATTGAACGAGGTATTGGGATACCGATGATCGAATCTCGGGCAAGTAACGTACGGATTGACAAAGGGAATTGTATACGGGGTTACTCGAATCCTCGACATCGTGATTCATCCGATGAGATCATCGAGGAGCATGTGGGAGTCAACATGGGTATCTAGATCCCGCTGTTGTTATTGACCGGAGAGTCGTCTCGGTCATGTCTGCGTGTCTCCCGAACCCATAGGGTCTACACACTTAAGGTTCGGTGACGCTAGGGTTGTAGAGATATTAGTATGCAGCAAACCGAAAGTTGTTCAGAGTCCCGGATGAGATCCTGGATGTCACGAGGAGTTCCAGAATGGTCCGGAGGTAAAGAATTATATATAGGAAGTCAGGTTTCGGCCATCGAGAAAGTTTTGGGGGTCACCGATATTGTACCGGGACCACCGGAAGGGTCCCGGGTGTCCACCGGGTGGGGCCACCTATCCTGGAGGACCCCATGGGCTGAAGTGGGAGGGGAACCAGCCCCTGGTGGGCTGGTGCGCCCCCCTTGGGCCCCCCCTGCGCCTAGGGTTGGAAACCCTAGGGGTGGGGGCGCCTCCACCTGGCTTGGGGGGCTAGCCACCCCCCTGGCCGCCGCCCCCCTTGGAGATCTCATCTCCTAGGGTCGGAGCCCCCCTAGGGGCTCTATATAAAGGGGGGAGGGAGGGCAGCCGCACCTATGCACTTGGCGCCTCCCTTCCCCCTTGCTACACCTCTCCCTCTCACAGACGCTTGGCGAAGCCCTGCCAGGATCCCTGCTGCATCCACCACCACGCCATCGTGCTGCTGGATCTCCATCAACCTCTCCTTCCCCCTTGCTGTATCAAGAAGGAGGAGGCATCTTCCCCAACCGTACGTGTGTTGAACGCGGAGGTGCTGTCGGTTCAGCACTAGGATCATCGGTGATTTGGATCACGACGAGTACGACTCCCTCAACCCCGTTCTCTTGAATGCTTCCACTCGATCTACAAGGGTATGTAGATGCACTCCTCTCTCTCGTTGCTAGATGAACTTATAGATTGATCTTGGTGAAACCGTAGGAATTTTTTTATTTTTTGCAACGTTCCCCAACACAAGTCTCCTTTCCTAAAGCCTTAGAAGACTTTGGAGTTGTCAGATTCCATTAGCACAAGGCAGCGAAATTTGCCAAAGACAACAACCATATCAAGATCACAAAGCATTGAGTCAGACATAAGATTGAATCCTAAGGACTCAACAAGCATGACTTTGTCCATGTGCTTATCCTTTGAAATTGCAACCTTACCCAGACCCAATACCTTGCTTTTGCCTTTGTCAGTGTAGCTGATATGCTTCAGATGGGATGGTGACAAATCAGTGTCCATCAACAAGCTCCTGTCACCAGTCATGTGATTTGTACATCCACTGTCGAGGACCCACTCAGTAGCCTTGGGTTGTTCATCCTGTAGATGAATTAGTGCAACTTACGAACCCATATACTTCATCAGTGAAGAATATGATATCAATTTCATCAACAGTAACGAATATAGCAATATGAGGACGTGAGAAATGAATTACTCATTTCTTCATGATTAGCTTGCGTCCTTTCAAGCACATTCAGGTCTCCATCAAATTCTTCAGACGATTAAGTTCGTCTAGAGACCTGACCCTGCATAAGAGATTAGTTCTTTTTCTTCACCACCCACATCTAGAGGGGTGGCAAAGAGTTCATCATTATGCGAGCTTCATAAGAAAATGATGACATAGAAGCCAGTGCACTTCGTTTCACAAAAGAGTGGTTAGGATAAGCATATGAATAAGCAGAGAAATTCTTCAAGGACTTATGAACATAATGGTTTGAAGAATAATGCACATATTCATGGCCCTTAAACTTTCCCTGCGAAATAGAAGTGTTAGCACGATGATGTTCATATGAGGATTTTGATCCGCGTGAGGAATTTGATCCATATGAGGACTTGGATCCATATGAAGAATTTGGTCCATATGAAGAATTTGATCTGGGGTTCCTATTCTTCATGGGTGGTGTCATGATGACATTCACCTGAAGATTTTCAAGGCATCTTTTAGGAACCCAGATTTTCTTCATAGGGGGACCGTTCCTGCAGTTAGTTCCAACATATCGAGCAAATACTTCGCCATTCTGATCTTTAAACAGCTTATAGTTAGAGCCAAATGACTCATCGGAGGAATATGAAGAATTAGAGGTAAAGCCAGATAAATTGCATGGGTCTACAGGAGGTCCTTTTGCAGCAACCCATGGGGTTTTGGGGTACTGCTCAGGTTTCCAGTAGGTTCCATCAGCATTGAGTTTCCTCTCAAAGCAATACCCTCTTTCCTAGGGTTCCTGTTCAAGATCTGCCTTTTGAGCACATCACATAGAGTCTGATGCCCTTTGAGGCTTTTGTAAATGCCTGTCACATAAAATTCCTTTAGCCCTACATTTTTGTTAGTGATACATGTGGTATCCTCAGATGAGGAATTTGGAACCACAGAGACAGTTGAAGAATTTGCAGCAATAGAAGCATTTGAACATTCAGGTGATGAATTAGCAGATTCACGCCCAATGCATTTAAGACATGGTGGAACAAATTCTTCCTGAGCGGAACTGATCTGTTGAGCAAGCAATGAATCATTTTCCTTCTGAAGATCTTCATAACTCGCTTTTAACTTCTCAAGATCTTGCTTTCTCTGAACAAATTCATAAGAAAGCTTTTCATGATCAGATAAGAGAGTGTTATGATGATTTTGAAGGTTGTCAAACCAAGTTTGAAGTCTCTGAAGATTATCTGTCAGAGTCTTAGTTCGATTCAATTCCTCACCCAACAGGTCATCGCTTATGTCTAGTTGATTTTGAATCTTTTCTAAAGCCTTCTGTTGTTTAACAACAATTTTTGCAATTTTTGAATAGCTAGGCTTAAGATTGTCATCAGATTCATCCTCACTAGAGTCAGAAGGGGAATGTTTGAGTACCTTGGCACCTTTTGCCATGAAGCAACAGGTGGGAGCGTAGTCATCGCTGCCCGTGTCAGCAGAGTCGGGGAAGTCATTTTCTTCAGCGTTGAAGATGGACTTGCTAACGTAAGCAGTAGAGAGGGCTAGGCTAGCCACACCAGAGTCAGATTCCTCATATTCCCCCTCTTCCACATTATCCCTGGATTCCGCTTCAGAGTCCATTTCCTTGCCAATGAATGTCCGAGCCTTCTTGGAACTACTCTTCTTGTGAGATGAAGACTTTGAGGATTTTGATGGTGAAGACTTTGAAGATTTCTTCTTCTTCTTTGAGTCATTAGAATCGTCATCTTTGTACTTCTTCTTCTTTGATTCCTTTTCCCACAGAGGACAATCAGACATGTAGTGACCAGGTTTCTTGCATTTGTGGCAAGTTCTCTTTTTGTAGTCATGATACGAGGAATCATCATTTCTTGAAGACTTTCAGAAACGGCCACGGCGAGAGAATTTCTGGAATTTCCTCACGAGCATTGCTAGCTCCTGGCTCAATTATTCAGGATCACCAAGGATGCTACCAGAATCCTCAGCTTCGGACTCAGATACTGCCTTGGCCTTCAGTGCACGTGATCTTTCGTAGCTCGATCCATAGAGATCTCTCTTTTCAGCAAGCTGGAACTCATGAGTGTTTAGCCTCTCGAGGATATCAGCGGGATCAAGTGACTTGTAATCAGCTCGTTCTTGAATCATCAATGCAAGGGTATCAAATGAGGAGTCAAGGGATCTCAGAAATTTCTTCACCACCTCATGATCGGTGATATCAGTGGCACCAAGTGCTTGAAGCTCATTTGAGATGTCAGTAAGGCAATCGAAGGTTTGCTGAACATTTTCGTTGTCGAGTCTTTTGAAGTGGTTGAAGATATTGCGAAGAACATCAACTCGGGAGTCACGTTGAGTTGAGACTCCTTCGTTGACCTTGGACAGCCTGTCCAAAATCAGCTTAGCAGTTTCTAGTGCACTCACTCTGCCGTACTGACCTTTGCTCAGATGGCCACATATGATATTCTTGGATTGAGAATCGAGCCGCTTGAATCTCTTCACATCAGTAGCATTCAGAGACAGAGTGACTGAGGGAACGCCATTTTCCACAATGTACCAGAGATTGTTATCAATTGCCTCAAGATGCATACGCATCTTGTTCTTCCAGTAGGGGTAGTCCGTCCCATCAAAGGTAGAACACCCAGTTGAGACCTGATCATACCTACAGTCGACATAACTAAAACTCCAGGCGGTTAAACCAAAATCACACAGAACAAGGGAGTACCTTGCTCTAATACCAATTGAAAGTGCGTTACATCGACTAGAGGGGGGGTGAATAGGCGATTTTTATGAATTCTTCACTGAGGAATTTCAGGGTGAGGAAATTCCTAAATGAAGAACTACTTGTAGCAGAATAAGTACTCAAATATAAGTATAACAGAGCAATGACATAGTCATCATGATGAAATGAAAGACAAACACAGAGTACAGAAAGCGTAAACATAGGATAAGCAGGATGAAGACAAACAGACTGAAGAAATATGATTGAGAAAATAGGGAAAGTCTTCACTCAAAGTCTTCAAACAGTAATGATCAAGTTCATCAACACATAACTGAGGAAATAGAACCAGTTGGCTTGGTGAAGACAATAATTTGGTAGACCGGTTCCAACTGCTGTGACAGTTGTACGTCTGGTTGGAGCGGCTGAGTATTTAAACTCGAGGACACACAGTCCCGGACACACAGTCCTCACTGTATTCTCCTTGAGCTAAGATCACACAGACCTCGCCCAATCAGTAGTGGTAAGTCTTCACACGTGACTTCCAAACCTTCACAGATTTGGTCACTCGGCAATCCACAATTCCTCTTGGATTCTCAGACCATGATGCCTAACCGTCTGGAGGATACACAGTCCTCAAAGGTAACAAGCATCGGTTCCACACAGGAACAATCTCTTCAGTGATGCTCAATCAGTTTGGGGTTTGTAGGTTTGGGTTTGGGGTTTGGGTTTTCCTCACTTGATGATTTTCGCTCAAAGTCCTCGGAGGAATGGGATGCTCTCAAATGACAAGTGTCAGTTTCTCTCAAAGCAGCCAACCAGCTAGTGGTTGTAGGGGGCGGCTATTTATAGCCTAGGGAGCAGCCCGACATGATAAGACATAAATGCCCTTGTCTGATATGACCGTTAGGTGGTAGGATATTTTGGTCAGCTGGCGTGTAGCACAGCAACGGTCGGATTGGAGGTTTGAATTCCTCAGGGCTATCATGTTCCTCACTGTGTAGGCAATTCGCACTGGCGAATTCCTAACTCCTCAGTTAGAACAAATTCCTCATAGACCAGAAGATCTTCATCTCTGTCACTAAAGAAATTGACTGAACTGATATGAGATTTCCAATGGCTTCACTCGAAGGATTGGGTAGGTGTAGGATTTTGAGATGAGCATCACATGGAAATCTGTTTCCTTAGTATTACCTCGACCCCCTTTAACAGTACGGTGTTTCCTATGACTCAAGAAGAAGAAAATGAAACTACAGAAACAAAAGTCTTCACGCTTCAGATTCCTCGCATGAATATCGAAGTCTTCAAGGTTACACCAATTTCTTCACTTTCAAAGTCTTCAAGAGAGCCAAAGTCTTCAGCCGAAGACATTCGTTTTTAGGGGTCGACTTTCACTGTAAATATCAAACTCCTCATTGACTTATAGAGCTTGTGTACACTCACAAACATATTAGTCCCTTAACCTATAAGTCTTCAATACACCAAAATAACTAAGGGGCACTAGATGCACTTACAGGTCTGAACTTATCACAAGCAAATACAACTGCTAAGAATTATTTTTCAGTAGTAGCATAATTTCTCTGCGCAGTGTCTAGAGTTTTACTAGCATATTGAATAACATTTAGTTTATTATCAACTCTTTGTCCTAGAACAACACCTACAACATAATCACTAGCATCACATAAATTCAAAGGGTAAATTCCAATCAGGTGGCTAAACAATAGGTGCAGAAATCAAAGCTTTCTTAAGTATTTCAAATGCTTCTACACAATCATCATCGAAAACAAAAGGAATATCTTTTTGTAATAGATTAGTTAGAGGCCTAGAAATTTTAGAAAAGTCCTTAATGAACCTCATATAAAAACCGATATGACCAAGGAAACTTCTTATACCTTTAATGTCTTTAGGACATGGCATCTTTTCAATTGCATCAACTTTAGCTTTATCAACTTCAATACCTCTTTCAGAAATTTTATGCCCCAAGACAATGCCTTCGTTAACCATAAAGTGGCACTTCTCCCAATTCAAGACAAGACTAGTATCTTCGCATCTCTGCAAAACTCGTTCAAGGTTGCTCAAACAATCATCAAAAGAGGATCCATAAACGGAGAAATCATCCATGAATACCTCACAAATCTTTTCACATAAGTCAGAGAATATAGCCATCATGCATCTTTGAAAGGTAGCAGGTGCATTACATAAACCAAAAGGCATACGTCTATAAGCAAAAGTACCGAAAGGACAGGTAAAAGTGGTCTTTTCTTGATCCTCTGCTGACACAGGTATTTGAGAGAAACCAGAGTAACCATCTAGAAAGCAAAAATTTGTATGCTTGGATAGTATTTCTAGCATTTGATCAATAAAAGGTAAAGGGTAATGATCTTTTTTAGTAGCTTTATTTAATTTGCGGAAATCAATTACCATCCTATAACCTGTAATAATTCTTTGTGGGATCAATTCATCTTTACCATTAGGAACGACAGTGATACCTCCCTTCTTAGGGACACAATGGACATGACTTACCCACTGACTATCAGCAACGGGATAAATTATACCTGCCTCAAGGAGCTTTAGTATTTCCTTTCTTACCACTTCTTTCATCTTAGGATTTAACCTTCGTTGGTGATCAATAACAGGTTTGGCATCTTCCTCCAACTTTATTTTGCTTTGGCATAGCGTGGGACTAATGCCCTTAAGATCATCAAGAGTATATCCAATAGCAGCACGGTGCTTCTTCAGAGTTTTCAATAATCTCTCCTCTTCCTGCTCTGAAAGGTTAGCACTAATAATAACATGATATATCTTATTTTTATCAAGATAAGCGTATTTAAGAGTATCAGGTAGGGGTTTAAGCTCAAACACGATATCACCCTTGGCTGGTGGAGGATCCCCAATGATTTCAATAGGCAAGTTGTGTTTCAAAATAGGTCCCTGTTTAAAGAATACTTCATATATTTCCCTTCTTTCATTCATAAACATATCATTTTCATGGTCTAGCAAATATTGTTCTGAAGGATCAGTAGGAGGCACGACAATAGAAGCAAGACCAATAATTTCATCCTTACTAGGCAATTCTTTATCATGGGGTTGTGTACGAAATTTAGCAAAGTTAAACTCATGAGACATGTCTCCCAAACCAATAGTAACAACATCCTTTTCGCAATCTATCCTAGCATTAATAGTGTTCAAGAAGGGTCTACCAAATATAATGGGACAAAAGTCATCTTGTGGAGAACCCAGAACAAGAAAATCAGCAGGATATTGAACTTTCCCACACAAGACTTCAACATTTCTAACAATCCCAATTGGTGAAATAGTATCTCTATTGGCAAGCTTAATTGTAACATCAATTTCTTCTACCTCAGCAGGTGCAATATCATGCATAATTTCTTCATATAAGGAATAAGGTATTGCACTAGCACTAGCACCCATATCACATAAGCCATGATAACAATGATCTCCTATTTTAACAGAAATAATAGGCATGCCTACAATAGGTCTATGTTTCTTAGCATCGGGTCTAGCAATTCTAGCAGCTTCATCACAGAAGTAAATAACATGCCCTTCAATATTATCAGCCAAGAGATCTTTAACCATAACAATACTAGGTTCAACTTTAATTTGCTCAGGTGGTGTATATGTTCTAGTATTACTCTTATGAACCACAATTGAAGCTTTAGCATGATCCTTTATCCTAACAGGGAAAGGTGATTTCTCAATATAAGTAGCTGGAACAATAGGATCATTATAAGTGATAGTCTTTTCTTCAACTTTAATAGGTGCAACTACTTTTACATTAGTGGGAGGATTATATTTAAACCACTTCTCCTTAGGAAGGTCAACATGAGTAGCAAATGATTCACAGAAAGAAGCTACTATCTCAGAGTCAAGTCCATGTTTAGTGCTAAATCCGGTATCCATAAAAGATTTAACACAATCAAACTTAAGTGTCATACCTGACTCCTTACCTTCGTCGGAATCCCAATCTTCAGAGTTGTGTTTAATTCTTTCCAAAAATCCCATCTGAATTCAATAGTCTTCATCATAAAGGAACCAGCACAAGAAGTATCAAGCATGGAGCAATTATTGAGAGAAAGCCGAGCATAAATTTGTTGAATAATCATTTCTCTTGAGAGCTCATGATTGGGGCATGAATATAACATTGACTTAAGCCTCCCCCAAGCTTGAGCGATGCTTCCTCCTTCGCGAGGCCAATTTTTTATTATATATAATTACGATCACGATGAACAAGATGCATAGGATTAAACTTCTGGTGAAATTCCAATTTCAATTGTTTGTAGTCCCACGATCCCATATCATTACATAGCCTATACCATGTCAATGCATCTCCCTTCAAAGATAAAGGGAAGACCTTCTTCTTGACAATATCATCGGGCATACCTGTAAGCTTAAATAATCCACAAACTTCATCCACATAGATTAGGTGTAAATCAAGATGCAATGTTCCATCTCCTGTAAAGGGATTAGCTAGCAGTTTTTCTACCATACCCGAAGGAATTTCAAAGTAAAAATTTTCAGTAGGTTCAATAGGTTGAGGAGTAACTCTTTGCTCTACTGGTCGGGGTGAAGATACCCTGAACAAGCCCCTCAGAGGATTAGTTTCCATAGTAACAAGTGACAGTAAATTTCAGCACACTTTATAAATGTTTCCTTACCAAGTTCCACTTACCAAAGGCGCTTCACTCTCTGGCAACGGCGTCAGAAAAGAGTCTTCATGACCCACAAGTGTAGGGGATCTATCGTAGTCCTTTTGATAAGTAAGAGTGTCGAACCCAACGAGGAGTAGAAGGAAATGACAAGCGGTTTTCAGTAAGGTATTCTCTGCAAGCACTGAAATTATAGATAACATATAGTTTTGTGATAAGGTAATTCGTAACGAGTAACAAGCAATGAAAGTAAATAAGGTGCATCAAGGTGGCCCAATCCTTTTTGTAGCAAAGGACAAGCCTGAACAAGTTCTTATATAGAGAAAAGCGCTCCCGAGGACACATTAAGATATACTAAAACTGAGCACTTTTCCAGCCCTCACAGTCATCAGCGCTCCCGGCCGTATGATCGTCAGTTTGAAGCATTTTTGGTTGTTGGATGAGCTGTGAATCGCTCCTAATCCGGTTGTGTTCGCTAATAACGATCGTTAAGCATCATGGGCCGCTGCTCCCGTCGCTTTTTTGGGCGCTCCGAATAAATTGGGCCTAATGGGCCTCTACCAACCTCCTTACAGACCTGCACTGAGCGAATTGACACGATGCGGCGAAAAAGACTACGAGAGAAGGACGCCTAAAAAAAGAGTACGAGAGAAGAAGGCATGACGATGTACGCCGCCGCCACCTCTGTTGATCTCCTCTTCCCTCTGGGCCGCTGCTACTCTTGCAGCCGTTATTTCCACTCATCCACAAACCCCATCCCTCCCAATCCCTTCCCTCTTATGACCGAGGGTGAATCATTGATGTGCTGCCAACTTGAGCGAGATGTCGCCGATGCGCAAGGAAGATGCGATGGGGCAGCACTACACTCGCAACCCTATTGAGGCGGCGGCGGCAACGGCAGCAGACACCCCTTGATGAAGACGTCCTTGAAGGTAACGGGCAGGCAACGACAACGGCGCGGTCAAGACCTCTCCCTTCCTGATTCCAGTTTGATGTCCCGGCTATCGATGCATTTGACAGCTAGGCACAGGGAGAAGGTCAAGGCTAAGGTATATCGCAGAACTCTGCCCTACACACCTGATTCCATTTCACTTCATGACGATGCCGCTAACGCCCTTTCTGAATTTAACAACAACCAGGCAGTAGGATTATCCCTCTGGTTCTATCAATTTTGCAGTCGTTGTATTTGCATTGTGTTCGTTGGCCGGTGACCGGATGGTAAGCATCCATGTTTCCCTTCCCCCTTCATTTCATATGTATGATTTTTTGGTACAAGGTACTGTGGCTGAACTCCTACTTCACAGTACTAATTTACACGTCAGTCATGTAACTATTTGTATATATTGTGCAGATTCAGTTTTGCATATGGGAATTCTAATGTGGATATTTGATCTTCAGTTCAAGTAATTGAGTTCCTGGTTGTATTGCCATCTCTACACATATCCAATTTCTAAGCAGCAGAGGTACACAGTCCAGTCAACCAGAAGGCATAGATTTTCTGCCCGTCTGCATTAGTCTGTATAGTACTCATGTTCCTGTTTTCTTCTTGCCCCGTGTCTCCTCTGTGGCTTTCTGAATCCTGCTGGCATGTACTCTCTCCGTTCCTAAATGTAAGTCTTTTTAGAGATTTCACTACAAACTACATACGGATGTATATAGACATATTTTAGAGTGTAGATTCACTCATTTTGCTTCGTATGTAGTCCATAGTGGAAGCTCTAAAAAGACTTACATTTAGGAACGGAGGGAGTATATGCTTATTTGGCCTTCTGGAAGATGTCTCTTGATTCATGTAAGTATTTTTTTGATCAAGCTTACATGTTAAATTTTTAGATGGCACTTGATTCATTTCAGATTTCACACATGCTATAGCTACTCATTAATCCAAGCTAATTGGTATTTCATATACTGATCCATGTTGAATGCAGCGTATAGATGAAACCAAATAAGAGGCTCAAAACTATATTCAATTTGTTACAACATTTTTTATGTCTAATATATTCGCCAACTTATGCAACTTTAGTTTTATGTTTCATAATTTTGAAAAATATTGCAGAAACTCGAGATGGTTGGTGTGGATTATGAGCACACACGCACACCTTGCCGCTGGTTGGTGTGGATTCGTGAGGCAGGTGGGAGAAAGATCGACAAAGTGGTGGTGTCCTGCGGCCACGGTGAGCACCCCCTGCCCCCTCCCACAATTTTTTTATGTGCCACAAATTTCTCATGGATGGCTGTGAGATTGTTAATTATGCTTACTTTTGGGTTCACACGAATAATGCTCATGGACAAACTTTGTTCCTTCAGTTGATCACATGGCTGAAGAAAATAAATGTGAATATATTATTTTATTAATGTACGTACAAGATATGTTCGCTTGTCTAAAGAAAATAACATGTGAAGAATTTTTTTATTAATGTATAGCATAAGTCGACTTTGATGATTTGTGTCTATCAAGTGTTAAGATTTTACCCATTTTTATTTTATGAAAGGAAGCTATTTTCTGTACTCGCAATATATTCCAAGGTTCTTTTATTATTGTAATTGTACAGAATATGTCGACTTTGCTGATTTGTGCCTATCAAATGTTACGATTTTATTTATTTTTCTTTTAGGAAAGGACGTTATTTTCTGTACTGTTTACTCATACAGGAAGAATCTAAAATTCAATATCGCATGTAGAATGTATGACCATGCCAAGTATGCCTATGCTTTGGATTTAAGGAATCAGTATGGACAAATAATGTTGACAAGTGGAAGTGACAAGATTTACTGTTTTGAATATTCTTAGTAGTTGTATACGTAGTTGTATATTTTGCAAAAAATACGTGTAGTTTGTATACTTTCATTCGTCATGATAATTGTGTGTGTGTGTGTGTGTGTGTGTGTGTGTGTGTGTGTGTGTGTGTGTCATCATATGCTTTTTCCATGCCAAGTTATGTTATTGCTATATGTCTTACCACTCGGCTTATATACTAATATAGAGGTTACAATTATTAGTGGCATTAGGCTTAATTTAAATGTAGTTTGTGCATGCCAGTCCAATTTTTAAATTTTTATGTATTTCAAGTATGAGTTTATAACTTGGTCTTCATGAGAAATATGATGTGATTGCAGCAGGCGAGCTGAAGTACTCTGAGGCAACCTTTCTCGGTAGTTGATCTGGAAGTAGATGCTAGCCATGGAGGTCAGCATAACACTTACTACATAAGTTACTTTTCTTTGACTTGATTTAGCAAATTCCAAAAGTTTGTGCTAATTTCACATCATGATATATTCTTGACATCACCCAATCCTTAAACAATACAAATACCTTTTAGGTTATTACCCACATTGTTTTAGAAGATTACCCTCACCAACGTTGTGATTCTAATACGGCTACATGCAGGTGATGACTTCAGATATGAACTGGTCTCCTTGTACTTCAACAGTAAGTTTTATTATATTGCATTCTATTTTTGCTTCTGCAAGTTTTTCAGAGCTGCCGATATATGTCAGTCCATGATATGATAATGCATTTCTTAGTAAGCATGCTTGTGTGTAACTATTTTCTGAAACATACATTAACTCTTTTTTTGCGAATTCAGGCTTGATATTTGAAGAAATACTCTTCTTAAACCTTTCGAAGTATGGTTTTTCAATTGGTATATGTATTGTTTTGTCGCTCAATATATTTGTCTGATGTAGGAGGACCAAAACTACTAAATTTTGATGAATTTACGAGTTTACAGAACCACCAATCAATAAACTGTAGTAAAATAAGAAAAATGTGTGCCTTATGATCAGAAGGTCAAACAACCAACCAAGTACAATCAACAAGGGAAACCAAGATTGCACAATGTGACCTATGTGCTTATGATTTTAGTGCTTAGAGAGGTCGTTCACCGCTGATAGTGTGTCGCCTTCAGAGTTCTCTGTGTTTTCGCTAAAACTTGTAGCGTATAAGAACACACCTATGGTCAGGATTTGGTGATTTATCTTACAGGAGACATTTGCTATACGTTTCATTGTATATATTTAAATAAATTCTTTGTACGCTACCGGAAAAATAGATGTGCATGGCAACGTACGGGTGCTCGGGCGTCGACGTACTAATAGAGCACATTTTTTTGGGCAAGATGTGATTTATGGGGAAAATACCACCTATTTGTTGTTTGAGAATTAGTTATACTACCTTAATAATTGATTGATGATGATAATAATAATAATATCAGCCTAATAATGTTTAAATTTTGTATCACACGCAAAAATTGCTACGTCACTGCCTGGTTGGACTCCACTAACATATTCCTACAAAAAGAACTACTAATTAAGTCACGTGTTATATCATAATTCATATACTAATTTTGCTAGAGTATACTACCTCTAATATAATTCCTTCTATCACTAACATTGTAGTGCCAAACTAGACAGGCGCAGCAACGCGCGTCTTCAATGATCTAGTGGAAATTATCGTCAAGCTAGTTTTCATCACGCTCATATGATTCACGTTCGTTACTTTGATAATTTGATATGTAGGTGGACCGTTGCTTGGGTACTGCCCTTTCTTGAACAAGCATCCCACTTATGATTAACCCCTATTGCAAGCATCCACAACTACAAAAGAAGTATTAAGGTAAACATAACCATAGCATGAAACATATGGATCCAAATCAGCCCCTTACGAAGCAACGCATAAACTAGGGTTTAAGCTTCTGTCACTCTAGCAACCCATCATCTACTTATTACTTCCCAATGCCTTCCTCTAGGCCCAAATAATGGTGAAGTGTCATGTAGTCGACGTTCACATAACACCACTAGAGGAGAGATGAAAGAACGAGGATGTCGCCTAGAGGGGGGGGGGGGTGAATAGGCGCTTTAAAATAATTACGGTTTAGGCTTGAACAAATGCGGAATAAACCTAGCGGTTAATTTGTCAAGCACAAAACCTACAACAACTAGGCTCACCTATGTGCACCAACAACTTATGCTAAGCAAGATAAGCAACTATGTGATAGCAAGATATATGACAAAGAACAATATGGCTATCACAAAGTAGAGTGCATAAGTAAAGGGCTCGGGTAAGAGATAACCGAGGCACGCGGAGACGACGATGTATCCCGAAGTTCACACCCTTGCGGATGCTAATCTCCGTTTGGAGCGGTGTGGAGGCACAATGCTCCCCAAGAAGCCACTAGGGCCACCGTAATCTCCTCACGCCCTCGCACAATGCAAGATGTCGTGATTCCACTAAGGGACCCTTGAGGGCGGTCACCGAACCCGTACAAATGGCGACCCTTGGGGGCGGTCACTGAACCCGTACAATTTGGCAACCCTTGGGGGCGGTCACCGGTACCCGTCAAATTGCTCGGGGCGATCTCCACAACCTAATTGGAGACCCCGACGCTTTCCCGGAGCTTTACAACACAATGATTGAGCTCCGAACACCACCAACCGTCTAGGGCGCCCAAGCACCCAAGAGGAACAAGCTCAAGGGCACCAGGCACCCAAGAGTAATAAGCTTCTCAACTTGTAACTTCCACGTATCACGTGGAGAACTCAAACCGATGCACCAAATGCAATGGCAAGGGCACACGGAGTGCCCAGGTCCTTCTCTCTCAAATCCTACCGAAGCAACTAATGCTAGGGAGGAAAATGAGAGGAAGAACAAGAAGGAGAACACCAAGAACTCCAAGATCAAGATCCAAGGGGTTCCCCTCACATGGAGGAGAAAGTGATTGGTGGAAATGTGGATCTAGATCTCCTCTCTCTTTTCCCTCAAATACTAGCAAGAACCCATGGAGGGATTGAGAGTTAGCAAGCTCGAAGAAGGTCAACAATGGGGGAAGAACACGAGCTCAAAGGATAAGGTTCAATGGGGAAGAAGACCCCCTTTTATAGGAGGGGGAAAATCCAACCGTTACCCCACTGAACATCCCCGCACAGAGCGGTACTACCGCTAGGGAAGGGCGGTACTACCGCTCCGGGCGGTACTACCGCTCAACCCAGCGGTACTGCCGCGCTGCCAGGGCCATGACCCCAGGGCGGTACTACCGCTAGGGAAGAGCGGTACTACCGCTTAGGGCGGTACTACCGCTCCTACTGCCGCCCTTAGTGCCGCAAAACCCGACACAAAAAACTTCGTACGAGAATCAAGGCGGAAGTAGCCCAGACGCACAGCGGTACTACGGCCGAAAATCCCAAGCGGTACTACCATCGGAGAGCGGTACTACCGCTTGGAGCGGTACTACCGCTCTGTGAGCTGTACTACCGCTGGGGAGCTTCGGCGGTACTACCGCTGTGGTCGCGGTACTACCACTGGGGCCAACCTTATGCCTCAACCACGAAAACAAAGAATACTCCAAGGAAAACCAGATCTGCCATAACTTCTTCATATGAGCTCCGAATTGAGCAAACTCAAGATTATTGGATAGAGCAAGACGAGTAGCATCAAAACAGCGACCGAGAAGAGGCAGGGGAGGTATGCTTAGCAAACAAAGGAGTGAAACCTCCAACCGAGAAGAACCGGCATACCCTCCAACATCGAAAACATCAAGAAGATGCATGAGAACTCCGTTTTCAATGAACTCGAGCTTGTCATAAAAATGACCATAAGCTCCAAATCTCACAAGGAGAAGAACCAAACAAGAACCAAAAAGATGATGCAAGGATGCAATGGTTTGAGCTCTCTACGAACGATACGATCAAGCAACTCATCGAGAGCCCCCCTTGATAGTACGACAATCAATCCTAAAACCTGGTCTCCCACAACTACCGTGAGCCCGGTAAAATAGAAAACCTATCAAGGGCAAACCTTTGCCTTGCACATGATCCACTTGAGCTAGATGATGACGATCTTGACACCCTCAAGTTGGACCATCTTTCTTGATTGCATTGGCTCGAAGAAGACTAGTTGATTGCTCCCCATACTCCACTATGGGCGAGCCACTCTTCTGCACATCTTCACAAGTCCATTGTCACCACAATGGACGGCAAGCTTCAAGCATATGAACTCTTCGTGATGATTCAACTTGAGCTTGCACACCGCAACCTAACCCCACAAAGAACTCTCACGAAGACCATGGGTTAGCACACAAAGCGTAATTGACCATGCTTACCATACCATGGGATCGCTTGATCCCTCTCGGTACATCTTCTATGCTTTGTGTGTTGATCAACTTGATTCATTCTTTGACTTAGTCTTGATCAACCTTGAATCTTTCCAACTCTATTCATTTGGATGATGTCTTGAACGTAAACATGAATGATCACACAATCTTCTTCTTCAAGACATGCTTGCAATAAGCTCAACACTCATAAGACCAATCTTTGGATAATTCCTTAATAGCAACTTGGTCATCACAAACTCTTCTTGAAACCAACAAATGGACTCCAAGAAAAAGCCTATGGACAAACCCTTCAAATATAACTCAAGGCAACCATTAGTCCATAGAGATTGTCATCAATTTCCAAAACCAAACATGGGGGCACCGCATGTTCTTACAAGAGACAACATACATCTCATCAAAATATCGAACGAATACCAAATTCACATGACTACTAATAGCAAGACTTCTCCCATGTCCTCAGGAACAAACGTAACTACTCACAAAGCATATTCATGTTCATAATCAGAGGGGTATTAATATGAATTAAGGATCTGAACATATGATCTTCCACCAAATAAACCAACTAGCATCAACTACAAGGAGTAATCAACACTACTAGCAACCCACAGGTACCAATCTGAGGTTTTGGTACAAAGATTGGATACAAGAGATGAACTAGGGTTTGAGAGGAGATGGTGCTGGTGAAGATGTTGATGGAGATTGACCCCCTCCCAATGATAGGATCGTTGGTGATGATTTCCCCCTCCCGGAGGGAAGTTTCCCCGGCAGAACAGCTCCGCCGGAGCCCTAGATTGGTTCCGCCAAGGTTCCGCCTCGTGGCGGCGGAGTTTTGTCCCGAAAGCTTGCTTATGATTTTTTTTCCAGGGTAAAAGACTTCATATAGCAGAAGATGGGCACCGGAGGGCTGCCAGGTGGCCCACGAGGCAGGGGGCGCGCCCAGGGGGTAGGGCGCGCCCCCACCCTCGTGGATGGTGGGTGGCCCCCCTCAGGTATTTCTTCCGCTCAATATTTTTTATTAATTCCCAAAATGACTTTCGTGCAATTTCAGGACTTTTGGAGCTGTGCAGAATAGGTCTCCAATATTTGCTCCTTTTCCAGCCCAGAACCCCAGCTGCCGGCATTCTCCCTCTTCATGTAAACCTTGTAAAATAAGAGGGAATATCCATAAGTATTGTGACATAACGTGTAATAACAATCCATAATGCACTAAATATCGATATAAAAGCATGATGCAAAATGGACGTATCATAGCCTAATCATGTGAACATACAAAAACAATAGGTAAAAGTGTTGGGTTGTCTCCCAACAAGCGCTTTTCTTTAATGCCTTTTAGCTAGGCATGATGAGTTCAATGATGCTCGCATAAAAGATAAAGATTAAAACATAACAAGAGCATCATGAATCATAAGTTCCTCTCTCATAATAATTTTCAGTAGCATCATGAATAGATTCATCCATATAACCATCACATAAAGCATTCTTTTCATGATCCAAAAGCATAGATAATTTATTACTCTTTATGGCATACATGTCATCATAATAATCATCATAAGTAGCAACTTTGTTCTCATCATAGTCAATTGAAACCTCTTCCAAAATAGTGGACGTATCATTAAATAAAGTCATGACCTCTACAAATCCACTTTCATCAATATTGTAATAAGATTCAACACCCTCCAAAATAGTGGGATCACTACTACCTAGAGTTGACACTCTTCCAAACCCACTTTCATCATTGTAATCATAAATAGGAGGCATGCTATCATCATAATAATTTTTCTTATCGAAAGTAGAAGGAATCAAAGGATCATATTCATTATGCAAAGCATACCCAAGCTTAGGACAAGCATTATTTTCAGCAAATAAATCTTCAAACATTTCATACTCATCAAACATAGCATCCCCAAGCTTGTGGTTTTCCATATCATCATAATCATTCTTATCAATAGCATGAATGGCACAAATAGTATATCAAACATTATTATCATATTCTTCCAAGCAAGTGCCAAAAAGATTTTTAATATCATAAGAGACATCATTGTCTTCCCAATCATAATCATCACAACAAGTAGTAGGCATCACAAAATCATACTCAATATCATCATCCTCCATCAACATATTTGATTCACTTTCATGAGGCACAGTGGTGATAGGAGCAATATTACTTGGTAGAATTACCTTTTTACCTCTATTTTTTCTTGTTTTCTTTTTCTTCTTCACCACCCCACGTGTGGGTTTAATCATTTTTTCCGAGCATCTTATTGAAGAGATTGATTGGATAGGAAGCTCCTCCTTGTTACTTGATTCATCATAAACACTAGGAGGGTATTGGGAAATATTTTCCCTTTCATTAGTACTCTCTTCGTGCTCTATTTGTTTTCTTGTCTTTAGATAGGTTGCAATATAAGGATTCTCAATGCAATTTGCGGCAAAAAATATATAAATTTCCTCTAGATCAAAATCAAGAATTCTTTGAGATTAAATTTTGGAACATCCTTAGCTATACGTTTCATTTCTTCATACCCCAAAAGAAGACTAAGCTCTTTATGATGCTCAAGGGTAATCAAGTTATCACAATTTTTGGACACAATTTTATCATGAAACAAATAGCATTGGAGCTTTAAATGACCACGTTCATTGCAAAGTTCACAAGGATGGCGAAAGATATTGAATCTTTCAGGACAATCATCTAGCCTCTCTTGCAACTTTTCCGTTAATATTTATGCTTCTTACAAAATCTATCTTCCCTTTTTGGTGTGCGTGTGAACTCCCAATTTACTCCGCAAAAATTGGCATTCTTATAGGAGACATCGTTATCATGGCCAGTGCACTCATCGTTAGCATTTTGGATATTCAAAGAATTCATACTAACAACATTGCAATCATGCTCATCATTCATGCGAATCATTTTATTAAATTCTTCTTCTATCAATTGAGCACAATTTTCCGAACCACCATTTTCAAGAAAGATATTATAAAGATGATTAATAATATGATGCAACCTTAATTCCATTTTTTATAGTTTTCTTTTATAAACCAAACTAGTGATAAAACAAGAAACTAAAATATTCAATTGCAAGATCTAAAGATATACCTTCAAGCACTCACCTCCCCGGCAATGGCGCCAGAAAAGAGCTTGATGTCTACTACACAACTTTATTCTTGAAGACTCGTGTTGGGCCTCCAAGCGCAGAGTTTTGTAGGACAATAGCAATTTTCCCTCAAGTGGATGACCTAAGGTTTATCAATCCATGGGAGGTCTAGGATGAGGATGGTCTCTCTCAAGCAACCCTGCAACCAAATAACAAAAAGTCTCTTGTGTCCCCAACACACCCAATACAATGGCAAATTGTATAGGTGCACTAGTTCGGCGAAGAGATGGTGATAAAAGTGTAGTATTGATGGTAGAAATATATTTTTATAATCTGAATAAATAAAAACAGCAAAGTAGCAAATAGTAAACGGGCACAAAAGCGGTATTGCAATGCGTAAAAATGAGGCCCAAGGTCCGTACTTTTGCTAGTGAAACCTCTCAACAATGCTAACATAGTTGGATCATATGATTATCCCTCAATGTGCAATAAAGAATCACTCTCGAGTTCCTATTAGCGGAGAACAAAAGATAGGAATTGTTTGTAGGGCACGAAACAAACTCAAAGCTATTCTTTCCATTCGACCTATGCAAGAGTTCGTACTAAAATAACACAAAGCTATTTTTTCCGTTCGATCTATCCTAGAGTTCGTACTAGAATAACACCAAAGCAAATTCATATTCATAATACTCAATCCACACAAAGAACTATAAAGAGACCCCAAAGTTTCCGTCAGAGAAAAGATAATAAAAAATGTGCATCAAACCCTATGCATAGATTACCCCAATATCACCGCGGGAATCCGCGAGTTGAATGCGATAACACATATCAAGTGAATCAATAGGATACCTCATTGTCACCTCAAGTATTCATATTGCAAGACATATATCATGTGTTATATTATCTGAATATTCAATCCGACAAGACAAAACTTTGTAGGGTAAAGATTCAATTCATCATAACAAGAGTATAGAGGGGAGAAACATCATATGATCCGACTATATTAACAAAGCCCATGATATAGATCACGAGAGAGAGAGAGAGAGATCAAACACATAGATATTGGTACAAACCCTCAGCCCCAAGGGTGGAGTACTCCCTCCTCATCGTGGTGGCCGCCAGGATGATGAAGATGGCCACCGGAGATGATTCCCCCCTCCGACAAGGTGCCGGAACGGGTCTACATTGGTTTTCGGCAGCTATAGAGGCTTGCGGTAGCGGAACTTCTGATATAGGTTAACCCCGAAAGGTTTCAGAATATTTGGGAATTTATAGTGCAAAGAGGGGGTGCGGGAGGCCACCGAGGTGGGCACAACCCACCTAGGCGCGCCAGGGGGCCCTGGCGTGCCCTGGTGGGTTGTGCCCCCCTCGGGGCACCCCCAGGTGCAACTCTGGCCCATTAGGTTCCTTCTGGTCCATAAAAAATCTTCATGGAGTTTCGTTGCGTTTGGACTCCGTTTGGTATTGATTTCCTGCGATGTAAAAAACAAGCAAAAAACAGCAACTGGCACTGGGCACTGGGTCAATAGGTTAGTCCCAAAAAATGATATAAAGTTGCTATAAAATGATCATAAAACACCCAAGAATGATAAAATAACAGCATGAATACTTCATAAATTATAGATACATTGGAGACGTATCACTGTTTAAGCTTATTTATGCAAACAAGAGCAAAAGAGTTCGTAAAAGTTTTTCTTTTTCACTTTCAATTTATCAACTGAATTGCTTGAGGACAAGAAAAGGTTTAAGCTTGGGGGATTTGATACCTATCCATCGTATCTACTTCTCCTAACGCTTTTCATCTTGTTTTGGACTCTAATTTGCATGATTTGAATGAAACTAACCCGTACTGACGTTGTTTTCAGCAGAACTACCATGGTGTTGTTTTTTGGGCAGAAATAGAAGTTCTCGGAACGGAGCGAAACTTTGCGAGGATTTTTTATATAATAAAAGAGAATCTCTGGAGCCAAGAACCACCGGAGGGGGGCACCTGGGTGGGCACAACCCACCAGGGTGCGCGCCCCTCCAGACGCGCCCAGGTGGGTTGTCCCCACCTGGTGGCCCCGCAGACACTGAATTCGACGCTATAAAATCACATATTCCCAAAAAAAAATCAAGGAGGAAGAATTATCGCGTTCCATGAGACGGAGTCGCCGCCGTCTACTGTTCTTCATCGAGAGGCCAGATCTTGAGTCCTTTTGGGGCTCCGGAGAGGGGGATCTTCGATCTTCGTCATCACAAACCCTTCTCCATCACCAATTCCATGATGCTTCCCACCAGGAGTGAGTAATTCCTTCATAGGCTCGCTAGTCATGAGGAGTTGGATGAGATTCATCATGTAATCTAGTTAGATTTGTTAGGGTTTGATCCCTAGTATCCATTATGTTCTGATATTGATGTTGCTATGACTTTGCCATGCATAATGCTTGTCACTTTGGGCCCGAGTGCCATGATTTCAGATCTGAACCATTTATGTTATCACCATTATATCCATGTTCTAGATCCGATCTTGTAAGTTATAGTCACCTACTACGTGTTATGATCCGGCAACCCCGGAGTGACAATAGTCGGGACACTTTCCGGTGATGACTGTAGTTTGAGGAGCTCATGTATTCACTATGTGTTAATGCTTTGTTCTAGTTCTCTATTAAAAGAAGGCCTTAATATCCCTTAGTTTCCAATAGGACCCCGCTGCCACGGGAGGGTAGGACAAAAGATGTCATGCAAATTCTTTCCATAAGCACGTATGACTATTTACGGAATACATGCCTACATTATATTTATGAAGTGGAGCTAGTGCCGCCCTAGGTTATAACTGTCACATGATGAATATTATCCAATGAATCGTCGATCCAATGCCTACAAATTTATCTTATATTGTTCTTGCTAAGTTACTACTGCTATCATTACTATTGCACTTGCTACAAATCACCGCTATCATTGTTACCGTTATTATTGCCGTTGCTACTATTATCAAAACTATCACACTACTTTGCTACTGATCACTTTGCTGCAGATAATTAATCTCCAGGTGTGGTTGAATTGACAACTCAGATGCTTATCCTTACAAATATTCTTTGGCCCCCTTGTGTCGAATCTATAAATTTGGGTTGAATACTCTACCCTCGAAAACTATTGCGATCCCCTATACTTGTGGGTTATCAAGAAGCGCAACGGCTCCCGGGCCCCCTCCTCGTGGCCGGTCCTCGGAGATCGTCCCCTTGAATGAGGCAGGCTCATGAAGGCGACCCTGCCAGGCAGGTCCACCCTCTTGAGCAACCTGTTCATGGGGATGAGATCCTCGACACCCTCAGCTCCGGCGACCACCTGAGCTCCTCCACCGCCATGTCCCAGTCACTCTTCAATATCTTGTCAGGTAAGATGACAAGTATTAGAGGTTCTTGCGAAATGAACAACCACTGATCAGTGGAATTATCTCTTCTACAAATGCCACTGATCAGTTGCACTAGCACTACAACAAATGGCACTGATCAGAGACATTTGCCTAAGAGCAAATGCCACTGATCAGTGTACGAACTCTTTGCCAAATGCCACTTATCAGTGCCATTTTGCTCTTGGTCAAGTTCCACTGATTAGGGGACTTGCCCAAGAGCAAGTGGCACTGATCAATGGTAGTTTCCCATGAGCAAATGCCACTGATCAGTGGCATCTGGTCTTCTGCAACTGCCACTCATCAGTGCACTATCCTAAGCATGGAAACATCTAAAAATAGCACCCATGTGCATCCATGCACATTTGGCAGCATCCTAAAATGGTCCTACTACATGCACGCATAACAATCTAGAGCATGCAACACAAAACCTAGCTTGAACATGTATGTAGCAACATGAACAACAACATGAACATGGTCCTAGCTTGAACATGAACATGCCATTTGCATGAACACAGATCCTAGCAAGACCCTAGCATGAACACAAATCCTAGCATGAACACAGATCCTAGCAAAGCACACTAGCATTTGGGATTCTAGCATGAACACAAATGCTAGCATGAACACAAATTCTAGGAAAGTACTAGCAGAAGAACATTATCCTAGAACACACACCGTAGCAAACAAGAACAGATCGGTCAAATTCGATTCTATTGGGATCGCATCAAATCGGATCTACTCGAATCCTATCTAATCCTATAGAATCCACTAAGTACCAGCACATGCCTAAGAAAGAAACCCCTAACCTACATCTACGAGCAAGCATTGGGGATTCTTTGACTCACCGTAGCTTGCGCAGTCGTAGTGAACCAAGGCCGGGGTGAAAACCCTTGCGGGAAGGAGAGAGGTGGCGGAGTAGAGGAGGAGCCGGCCCTGGCGACGGCCAACGGTATCGGCCCCGTGCTCATGGCCACGCCGGAGGTCGAGGAGGACGACGATCGATAGGAGAAAACCCTTGGACGGGGGTCAAGAAACCCCCCCTGCCCAATTGGGTCCCAAGAAGTGGTGGCTCCATGGACGATACCAGTGCTGAGCCCATGACCACGAGGTCCAGAAATGGCGGCGGAGCAGGAATGGCCGGCACGACATTAGCCGACCCTCATGGTGGCTGGCAGCAGATGGGGGACGGCGCTTGCAGCACCGACGCCAGGTCCCTGCCCGAGTTCTGGAGCCCGGCCACCCAGCACTCTTGGATGCTGGCAATGTGCTGGTCGACGGGGGTCAGAGGACGGTGCGACGGTGGGCAAGTGGGAGCCATCAAAGGAGAGGAGAGGGAGGGGCGGTGAGGCAGAGAGGTGTGCTAGCGGTGGGAACAGTGCGGGGCAGTGACAGGAGAGTGGGAGGGGAGTTATGAGATGTCCCCTCAGTCTCCCGCGCTACCAAGGTGTGCAACCTCTATTGGAAATATGCCCTAGAGGCAATAATAAAATGATTATTATTATATTTCCTTGTTCATGATAATTGTCTATTGTTCATGCTATAACTGTATTAACCGAAAACCGTGATACATGTGTGAATACATAGACCACAACATGTCCCTAGTGAGCCTCTAGTTGACTAGCTCGTTGATCAACAGATGGTCATGGTTTCCTGACTATGGACATTGGATGTCATTGATAACGAGATCACATCATTAGGAGAATGATGTGATGGACAAGACCCAATCCTAAGCACAACACAAGATCGTGTAGTTCGTTTGCTAAAGCTTTTCTAATGTCAAGTATCAGTTCCTTAGACCATGAGATTGTGTAACTCCCGGATACCGTAGGAGTGCTTTGGGTGTACCAAACGTCACAACGTAACTGTGTGACTATAAAGGTGCACTACAGGTATCTCCGAAAGTGTCTGTTGGGTTGGCACGAATCGAGACTGGAATTTGTCACTCCTTATGACGGAGAGGTATCTCTGGGCCCACTTGGTAATGCATCATCATAATGAGCTCAATGTGACTAAGTGGTTAGTCATGGGATCATGCATTATGTAACGAGTAAAGTGACTTGTCGGTACCGAGATTGAACGAGGTATTGGGATACCGACGATCGAATCTCGGGCAAGTAACGTACCGATTGACAAAGGGAACTACATACGGGATTACTTGAATCGTCGACATCGTGGTTCATCCGATGAGATCATCGTGGAACATGTGGGAGCTAACATGGGTATCCAGATCCCGTTGTTGGTTAATGGCCGGAGAGCTGTCTCGGTCATGTCTGCTTGATTCCCGAACCCGTAGGGTCTACACACTTAAGGTTCGATGACGCTAGGGTTATTAGGAAGACTTGTATGTGATTACCGAATGTTGTTCAAAGTCCCGAATGAGATCCCGGACATCACGAGGAGTTCTGGAATGGTCCGGAGGTGAAGATTTATATATGGGAAGTTGTCATACGGCCACCGGAAAAGTTCGGGGGCATACCGGTATTGTACCGGGGCCACCGGAAGGGTTCCGGGGTCCATCGGGAGGGGCCACCTCTCCCGGAGGGCCTCGTGGACTGTAGAGGGAAGGGAACCAGCCCTTGGAGGGCTGGGCGCCACCCCCCTTGGGCCCATGCGTCTAGGGTTGGGGGGAAACCCTAAAGGGGGCGCCCCCTTGCTTGGGGGCAAGCCCCCACCCCTTGGCTGCCGCCCCCCTCTAGATCTCATCTAGAGGGGGCCGGTCCCCTTCCCCCTCCTCCTATAAATAGAGGGGCGAGGGGAGGGATGCAGCATCACATCCAAGGCGCAGCCCCTCCCCTCCCCAACACCTCTCCTCCTCCGCAAGAGCTTGGCGATGCCCTGCCGGAGTACTGCCACTGCATCACCATCACGTCGTCGTGCTGCTGTTGGAGCCCTCTTCCTCAACCTCTCCCTCCTTCTTGTTGGATCAAGGCGTGGGAGACGTCACCGGGCTGCACGTGTGTTGAACGCGGAGGTGTCATTGTTCGGCGCTAAGATTGGAATCCACCGCAATCTGAATCGCTTCGAGTACGACTCCCTCATCTGTGTTCTTATAATGCTTCCATCTCGCGGTCTTCAAGGGTATGAATATGCACTCCCCTCTCTCTTGTTGCTAGTTACTCCATAGATTGATCTTGGTGATGCGTAGAATTTTTTTATTTTCTACTACGATCTCCAACGGTGGCATCATGAGCTAGGCCTATGCATAGTTTCTATGCACGAGTAGAACACAATTTTGTTGTGGGCGTATATTTTGTCAATTTACTTGCCACTACTAGTCTTATCTTGTTTCGGCGGCATCGTGGGATGAAGCGGCCCGGACCGACCTTACATGTACACTTACGTGAGACAGGTTCCACCGAGTAACATGCACTAGTTGCATAAGGTGGCTAGCGGGTGTCTGTCTCTCCCACCTTAGTCGGATCGGATTCGATGAAAAGGGTCCTTATGAAGGGTAAATAGAAATTGGCATATCACACTGTGGTTTTGGCGTAGGTAAGAAACGTTCTTGCTAGAACCCTATAGCAGCCACGCAAAAACATGCAACAACAATTATAGGACGTCTAACTTGTTTTTGCAGCATATGCCTTGTGATGTGATATGGCCAAAAAGGATGTGATGAATGAAATATATGTGATGTATGAGATTGATCATGTTCTTGTAATAGGAATCACGACTTGCATGTCGATGAGTATGACAACCAGCAGGAGCCATAGGAGTTGTCTTTATTTATTGTATGACCTGCGTGTCACTGAATAACGCCATGTAATTACTTTACTTCTTTGATAAACCGTTAGCCATAGTAGTAGAAGTAATAGTTGGCGAGACAACTTCATGGAGACACGATGATGGAGATCATGGTGTCATGCCGGTGATGATGATCATCATGGCGCCCCGAAGATGGAGATCAAAAGGAGCAAAATGATATTGGCCATATCATGTCACTATTTGATTGCATGTGATGTTTATCATGTTTTTGCATCTTATTTTCTTAGAACGGCGGTAGTAAATAAGATGATCCCTCATAATAATTTCAAGAAAGTGTTTCCCCTAACTGTGCGCCATTGCGAAAGTTCGTTGTTTCGAAGCACCACGTGATGATCGGGTATGATAGATTCTAACGTTCACATACAACGGGTGTAAGCCAGATTTACACATGCAAAACACTTAGGTTGACTGGACGAGCCTAGCATGTATAGACATGGCCTCGGAACACAAGAGACCAAAAGGTCGAACATGAGTCGTATAGAAGATACGATCAACCTGAAGATGTTCACCAATGATGACTAGTCCGTCTCACGTGATGATCGGACACGGCCTAGTTGACTGAGATCATGTATCACTTAGAGACTAGAGGGATGTCTACGTGAGTGGGAGTTCATTAAATAATTCGATTAGATGAACTTAATTATCATGAACTTAGTCTAAAACTTTTGCAAAATGTCTCGTAGATCAAATGGCCCATGCTCATGTCAACCTCAACTTCAACGCGTTCCTAGAGAAAACCAAGCTGAAAGACGATGGTAGCAACTATATGGACAGGGTCCGGAACTTGAGGATCATCCTCATAGCTGCCAAGAAAACATATGTCCTAGAAGCACCGCTAGGTGAAGCACCCGTCCCAGCGAACCAAGACGTTATGAATGCTTGGCAGTCGTGTGTTGATGATTACTCCCTCGTTCAGTGCGGCATGCTTTACAGCTTAGAACCGGGGCTCCAAAATCGTTTTGAGCAACACGGAGCATATGAGATGTTCCAGGAGCTGAAAATGGTTTTCCAAGCTCATGCCCGGGTCGAGAGATATGAAGTCTCCGAAAAGTTCTATAGTTGTAAGATGGAGGAAAATAGTTCTGTCAGCGAGCACATACTCAAAATGTCTGGGTTGCACAACCGCTTGTCCCAGCTGGAAATTAACCTCCCAGATGAGGCGGTCATTGACAGAATCCTTCAGTCACTCCCACCTAGCTACAAGAGCTTTGTGATGAACTACAATATGCAGGGGATGGTGAAAACTATTCCTGAGGTATTTTCAATGCTGAAATCAGCAGAGCTAGAAATCAAAAAGGAACATCAAGTGTTGATGGTCAATAAAACCACTAGTTTCAAGAAAGGCAAGGGTAAGAAGAACGTCAAGAAGGACGGCAAGGGAGCTGCCGCGCCCGGTAAGCCAGTTGCGGGAAGAAGCCAAAGCACGGACCCAAACCTGAGACTGAGTGCTTTTATTGCAAGGGGAACAGTCACTGGAAGTGGAACCGCCCCAAGTACTTAGCGGATAAGAAGGCCGGCAACACCAAAGGTATATGTGATATACATGTTATTGACGTGTACCTTACCAATACTCGTAGTAGCTCCTGGGTATTTGATACCGGTGCGGTTGCTCATATTTGTAACTCAAAACAGGAGTTGTGGAATAAGCGGAGACTGGCGAAGGACGAGGTGACGATGCGCATCGGGAATGGTTCCAAGGTCGATGTGATCGCCGTCGGCACGCCACCTCTACATTTACATACGGGATTAGTTTTAAACCTCAATAATTGTTATTTAGTGCCAGCTTTGAGCATGAACATTGTATCTAGATCTCATTTAATACGAGATGGCTACTCATTTAAATCCGAGAATAATGTTTGTTCTATTTATATGAGAGATATGTTTTATGGTCATGCCCCGCTGGCCAATGGTTTATTCTTAATGAATCTCGAACGTGATGTTACACATATTTATAGTGTGAATACCAAAAGATGTAAGATTGATAATGATAGTCCCACATATCTATGGCACTGCCGCCTTGGTCACATTGGTGTCAAACGCATGAAGAAGCTCCATGCAGATGGACTTTTGGAGTCTCTTGATTTCAAATCATTTGACACGTGCGAACCATGACTCATGGGCAAAATGATCAAGACTCCGTTCTCCAGAACAATGCAGCGAGCAACCAACTTATTGGAAATTATACATACTGATGTGTGCGGTCCAATGAGCGTTGAGGCTCGCGGTGGCTATCGTTATGTTCTCACCCTCACTGATGACTTAAGTAGATATGGGTATGTCTATGTTGGGGAACGTTGCAGAAAATTAAAAAATTTCCTACAGTTTCACCAAGATCCATCTATTTGTTCATCTAAGCAACGAGTGATAGGAGAGAGATTGCATCTACATACCACTTGTAGATCGCGTGCAGAAGCGTTCAAGAGAACGGTGATGATGGAGTCGTACTCGCCGTGATCCAAATCACCGATGACCAAGTGCCGAACGGACAACACCTCCGCGTTCAACACACGTACGGAGCGGATGACGTCTCCTCCTTCTTGATCCAAGGGGGAAGGAGAGGTTGATGAAGATCCAGCAGCAGAACGGCATGGTGGTGGATGCAGCAGGACTCTGGCAGGGCTTCGCCAAGCTGCTGCGGGAGGAGGAAGAGGTGTAGCAGGGGGAGGGAGGCGCCAAGACACAGGGTGCGGCTGCCCTCCCCCATGCCCTCCTTTATATAGGCCCCCAGGGGGCGCCGGCCCTGGGAGATCTAATCTCCCAAGGGGGGCGGCGGCCAGGGGGGTGGAGTGCCCCCTAAGGCAAGTGGGGCGCCCCCCCACCTAGGGTTTCCAACCCTAGGCGCAGGGGGCCCCAAGGGGGGGCGCACCAGCCCACTAGGGGCTGGTTCCCCTCCCACTTCAGCCCACGGGGCCCTCCGGTATAGGTGGCCCCACCCGGTGGACCCCCCGGGACCCTTCCGGTGGTCCTGGTACAATACCGGGTGACCCCGAAACTTTCCCGATGGCCGAAACAGCACTTCCTATATATGATTCTTTACCTCCGGACCATTCCGGAACTCCTCGTGACGTCCGGGATCTCATCCGGGACTCCGAAAAACTTTTGGGTTACTGCATACTCATATCTCTACAACCCTAGCATCACCGAACCTTAAGTGTGTAGACCCTACGGGTTCGGGAGACATGCAGACATGACAGAGACGGCTCTCCGGTCAATAACCAACAGTAGGATCTGGATACCCATGTTGGCTCCCACATACTCCTCGATGATCTCATCGGATGAACCACGATGTCGAGGATTCAATGAACCCCGTATTCAATTCCCTTTGTCAGACGGTATGTTACTTGCCCGAGATTCGATCGTCGGTATCCCAATACCTCGTTCAATCCTCGTTGCCGGCAAGTCACTTTACTCGTACCGTAATGCATGATCCCGTGACCAAACACTTGGTCACTTTGAGCTCATTATGATGATGCACTACCGAGTGGGCCCAGTGATACCTCTCCGTTATACGGAGTGACAAATCCCAGTCTCGATCCGTGTCAACCCAACAGACACTTTCGGAGATACCTGTAGTGCACCTTTATAGTCACCCAGTTACGTTGTGACGTTTGGTACACCCAAAGCACTCCTACGGTATCCGGGAGTTACACGATCTCATGGTCTAAGGAAGAGATACTTGACATTGGAAAAGCTCTAGCAAAACGAACGACACGATCTTGTGCTATGCTTAGGATTGGGTCTTGTCCATCACATCATTCTCCTAATGATGTGATCCTGTTATCAATGACATCCCATGTCCATAGTCAGGAAACCATGACTATCTGTTGATCAACGAGCAAGTCAACTAGAGGCTCACTAGGGACGTATTGTGGTCTATGTATTCACACATGTATTACGATTTCTGGATAATATAATTATAGCATGAATAAAAGACAATTATCATGAACAAGGAAATATAATAATAATCCTTTTATTATTGCCTCTAGGGCATATTTCCAACAGTCTCCCACTTGCACTAGAGTCAATAATCTAGTTACATTGTGATGAATCGAACACCCATAGAGTTTTGGTGTTGATCATGTTTTTCGCGCGAAAGAGGTTTAGTCGACGGATCTGCGACATTCAGATCCGTATGTACTTTGCAAATATCTATCTCTCCATCTTGAACATTTTCACGGATGGAGTTGAAACGACGCTTGATGTGCCTGGTCTTCTTGTGAAACCTGGGCTCCTTGGCAAGGGCAATAGCTCCAGTGTTGTCACAGAAGAGTTTGATCGGCCCTGACGCATTGGGTATGACTCCTAGGTCGGTGATGAACTCCTTCACCCAGATTGCTTCATGCGCTGCCTCCGAGGCTGCCATGTACTCCGCTTCACATGTAGATCCCGCCACTACGCTCTGCTTGCAGCTGCACCAACTTACTGCCCCACCATTCAACATATACACGTATCCGGTTTGTGACTTAGAGTCATCCAGATCTGTGTCGAAGCTAGCGTCGACGTAACCCTTTACGACGAGCTCTTCGTCACCTCCATAAACGAGAAACATGTCCTTTGTCCTTTTCAGGTACTTTAGGATATTCTTGACCGCTGTCCAGTGTTCCTTGCCGGGATTACTTTGGTACCTTCCTACCAAACTTACGGCAAGGTTTACATCAGGTCTGGTACACAGCATGGCATACATAATAGATCCTATGGCTGAGGCATAGGGGATGACACTCATCTCTTCTTTATCTTTTGCCGTGGTCGGGCATTGAGCTGAGCTCAATCTCACACGTTGCAATACAGGCAAGAACCCTTTCTTGGACTGATCCATTTTGAATTTCTTCAAAATCTTATCAAGGTATGTGCTTTGTGAAAGACCTATGAGGCGTCTCGATCTATCCCTATAGATCTTGATGCCTAATATGTAAGCAGCTTCTCCAAGGTCCTTCATTGAAAAACACTTATTCAAGTAGGCCTTAATGCTGTCCAAGAATTCTATATCATTTCCCATCAAAAGTATGTCATCTACATATGATATGAGAAATGCTACAGAGCTCCCACTCAATTTCTTGTAAACGCAGGCTTCTCCATAAGTCTGCATAAACCCAAATGCTTTGATCATCTCATCAAAGCGAATGTTCCAACTCCGAGATGCTTGCACCAGCCCATAAATGGATCGCTGGAGCTTGCATACTTTGTTAGCATTCTTAGGATCGACAAAACCTTCCAGCTGCATCATATACAGCTCTTCCTTAAGATAATCGTTAAGGAATGCCATTTTGACGTCCATCTGCCATATCTCATAATCATAGTATGCGGCAATTGCTAACAAGATTCGGACGGACTTAAGCTTCGCTACGGGAGAGAAAGTCTCATCGTAGTCAATCCCTTGAACTTGCCGATAACCCTTAGCGACAAGTCGAGCTTTATAGATGGTGACATTACCATCCGCGTCCGTCTTCTTCTTAAAGATCCATTTGTTTTCTATCGCTCGCCGATCATCGGGCAAGTCAGTCAAAGTCCATACTTTGTTTTCATACATGGATTCTATCTCGGATCGCATGGCTTCTAGCCATGTTGGAATCTGGGCCCGTCATCACTTCTTCATAGTTTGAAGGTTCACCGTTGTCTAACAACATGATTTCCAGGACAGGGTTGCCATACCACTCTGGTGTGGAACGTGTCCTCGTGGACCTACGAAGTTCAGTAGCAACTTGATCCGAAGTACCTTGATCATCATCATTAATTTCCTCTCCAGTCGGTGTAGGTACCACAGGAACATTTTCCTGAGCTGCACTACTTTCCGGTTCAAGAGGTAGTACTTCATCGAGTTCTACTTTCCTCCCACTTACTCCTTTCGAGAGAAACTCTTTTTCCAGAAAGGATACGTTCTTGGCAACAAAGATCTTGCCTTCGGATCTAAGGTAGAAGGTATACCCAATGGTTTCCTTGGGGTATCCTATGAAGACGCATTTTTCCGACTTGGGTTCGAGCTTTTCAGGTTGAAGTTTCTTGACATAAGCATCGCATCCCCAAACTTTTAGAAACGACAGCTTAGGTTTATTCCCAAACCATAATTCATACGGTGTCGTCTCAACGGATTTAGACGGTGCCCTATTTAAAGTGAATGTAGCTGTCTCTAGAGCGTATCCCCAAAATGATAGCGGTAAATCGCTAAGAGACATCATAGATCGCACCATATCCAATAGAGTGCGATTATGATGTTCGGACACACCATTACGCTGAGGTGTTCCAGGCGGCGTGAGTTGTGAAACGATTCCACATTTGCTTAAGTGCGTACCAAATTCGTGACTCAAATATTCTCCTCCACGATCCGATCTTAAGAATTTTATCTTTCGGTCACGTTGATTCTCTACTTCATTCTGAAATTCCTTGAACTTTTCAAAGGTCTCAGACTTGTGTTTCATCAAGTAGACATACCCATATCTACTTAAGTCATCAGTGAGAGTGAGAATATAACGATATCCTCCGCAAGCCTCAACGCTCATTGGACCACACACATCAATATGTATGATTTCCAATAAGTTGGTTGCTCGCTCCATAGTTCTGGAGAATGGAGTCTTGGTCATTTTGCCCATGAGGCATGGTTCGCATGTGTCAAATGATTCATAATCGAGAGACTGTAAAAGTCCATCAGCATGGAGCTTCTTCATGCGCCTGACACCAATGTGACCAAGGCGGCAGTGCCACAAGTATGTGGGACTATCGTTATCAACTTTACATCTTTTGGTATTCACACTATGAATATGTGTAACATTACGTTCGAGATTCATTAAGAATAAACCATTGACCATCGGGGCATGACCATAAAACATATCTCTCATATAAATAGAACAACCATTATTCTCGGATTTAAATGAGTAGCCATCTCGTATTAAACGAGATCCAGATACAATGTTCATGCTCAAACTTGGCACTAAATATCAATTATTGAGGTTTAAAACTAATCCCGTAGGTAAATGTAGAGGTAGCGTGCCGACGGCGATCACATCGACCTTGGAACCATTCCTGACGCGCATCGTCTGTTGGAAATATGCCCTAGAGGCAATAATAAAAGTATTATTATATTTCAATGTTCATGATAAATGTCTTTTATTCATGCTATAACTGTATTATCCGGAAATCGTAATACACGTGTGAATACTTAGACCACAATATGTCCCTGGTGAGCCTCTAGTTGACCAGCTCGTTGTGATCAACAGATAGTCATGGTTTCCTGACTATGGACATTGGATGTCGTTGATAACGGGATCACATCATTAGGAGAATGATGTGATGGACAAGACCCAATCCTAAGCATAGCATAAAAGATCGTGTAGTTCGTTTTGCTAGAGCTTTTGCCAGTGTCAAGTATCTCTTCCTTCGACCATGAGATCGTGTAACTCCCGGATACCGTAAGAGTGCCTTGGGTGTATCAAACGTCACAACGTAACTGGGTGACTATAAAGGTGCATTACAGGTATCTCCGAAAGTATCTGTTGGGTTGACACGGATCGAGACTGGGATTTGTCACTCCGTATGACGGAGAGGTATCTCTGGGCCCACTCGGTAATGCATCATCATAATGAGCTCAATGTGACCAAGGTGTTGGACACGGGATCATGCATTACGGTACGAGTAAAGTGACTTGCCGGTAACGAGACTGAACAAGGTATTGGGATACCGACGATCGGGTCTCGGGCAAGTAACGTACCGATTGACAAAGGGAATTGCATACAGGGTTTGATCGAATCCTCGACATAGTGGTTCATCCGATGACAACATCGAGGAGCATGTGGGAACCATCATGGGTATCCAGATCCCGTTGTTGGTTATTGACTGAGAGCGTCTCGGTCATGTCTGCATGTCTCCCGAACCCGTAGGGTCTACACACTTAAGGTTCGGTGACGCTAGGGTTATTAGGAAGACTAGTATGTGACTACCGAATGTTGTTCGAAGTCCCGGATGGGATCCTGGACGTCACGAGGAGATCCGGAAGGGTCCGGAGGTAAAGATTTATATATGGGAAGTTGTCAAACGGACACCGGGAAGTTTCGGGGTCATACCGGTATTGTACCGGGGCCACCGGAAGGGTTCCGGGGGTCCACCGGGAGGGGCCACCCCTCCCGGGGGGGCACATGGGCTGCGTGGGGCAGGGAGCCAGCCCCTGGTGGGCTGGCCGCACCCCCCTCCCTTGGGCCCATGCGCCTAGGGTTGAGGGGGAACCCTAGAGGGGGCGCCCCCCTTGGCTTGGGGGGCAAGCCACCCTCTCCCCTCTCCCCTAGGCCGCCGCACCCCCCCTAGATGGGTTCTAGGGGGCCGACCCCCTTCTCCCTTCCCCCTATAAATAGAGGGGTGAGGGGAGGGCAGCCGCACCACCCTCCAAGGCGCAGCCCTCCCCTCCCCAACACCTCTCCTCCTCCGTTGTGTGCTTGGCGAAGCCCTGTCGGAGTACTGCCTCTCCACCATCACCACGCCGTCGTGCTGCCGGTGGAGCTGTCTTCCTCAACCTCTCCTTTCCCCTTGCTGGATCAAGAAGGAGGAGACGTCTCCCGTCCCGTACGTGTGTTGAACGCGGAGGTGCTGTCCGTTCAGCACTTGGTCATCGGTGATTCGAATCACGTCGAGTACGACTACATCATCACCTTTCTAGCTTCCGCACGCGATCTACAAGTGGTATGTGGATGCAAACTCTCTCCCTTGACTCGTTGCTTAGATGAACTCATAGATGGATCTTGGTGAAACCGTAGGAAAATTTAATTTTTTGCAACGTTCCCCAACATCGTCACCTCGTCCTTCGCCAGTCTCCGCTTATTCCGCAGCTCCTGCTGTGAGTTACAAATATGAGCAACGGCACCGGTATCAAATAGCCAGGAGTTACTACGAGTATTGGTAAGGTACACATCAATTACATGTATATCACATATACCTTTGGTGTTGCCGGCCTTCTTGTCCGCTAAGTATTTGGGGCAGTTCCGCTTCCAGTGACCCTTCCCTTTGCAATAAAAGCACTCAGTCTCAGGCTTGGGTCCATTCTTTGACTTCTTCCCGGCAACTGGCTTACCGGGCGCGGCAACATCTTTGCCGTCCTTCTTGAAGTTCTTCTTACCCTTGCCCTTCTTGAACTTGGTGGTTTTATTGACCATCAACACTTGATGTTCTTTCTTGATTTCAACCTCTGCTGACTTCAGCATTGAGAATACTTCAGGAATGGTCTTCACCATCCCCTGCATATTATAGTTCATCACAAAGCTCTTGTAGCTCGGTGGGAGCAACTGAAGGATTCTGTCAATGACCGCCTTGTCCGGGAGGTTAATGTCCAGCTGGGACAGGCGGTTGTGCAACCCAGACATTTTGAGTATGTGCTCACTGACAGAACTGTTTTCCTCCATCTTACAACTATGGAACTTGTTGGAGACTTCATATCTCTCGACCCGGGCATGAGCTTGAAAAACCATTTTCAGCTCCTCGAACATCTCATATGCTTCTTGTTGCTCAAAATGCTTTTGGAGCCCTGGTTCTAAGCTATAAAGCATGCCGCACTGAACGAGGGAGTAATCATCAGCACGTGACTGCCAAGCGTTCATAACGTCTTGGTTCTCTGGGATGGGTGCTTCACCTAGCGGTCCTTCTAGGACATATGCTTTCTTGGCTGCTATGAGGATGATCCTCAGGTTCCGAACCCAGTCCGAATAGTTGCTGCCATCATCTTTCAGCTTGGTTTTCTCTAGAAACGCGTTGAAGTTCATGTTGACATGAGCGTTGGCCATTTGATCTACAAGACATATTTTGCAAAGATTTTAGACTAAGTTCATGATAATTAAGTTCATCTAATCAAATTACTTAATGAACTCCCACTCAGATTGACATCCCTCTAGTCATCTAAGTGTTACACGATCCGAGTCGACTAGGCCGTGTCCGATCATCACGTGAGACGGACTAGTCATCATCGGTGAACATCTCCATGTTGATCGTATCTTCCATACGACTCATGTTCGACCTTTCGGTCTCTTGTGTTCCGAGGCCATGTCTGTACATGCTAGGCTCGTCAAGTTAACCCTAAGTGTTTTGCATGTGTAAAACTGTCTTACACCCGTTTGTATGTGAACGTAAGGATCTATCACACCCGATCATCACGTGGTGCTTCGAAACGACGAACCTTAGCAACGGTGCACAGTTAGGGGGAACACCTTCTTGAAATTATTATAAGGGATCATCTTATTTACCACCGTCGTTCTAAGTAAACAAGATGCATAAACATAATAAACATCACATGCAATTATATAATAGTGACATGATATGGCCAATATCATATAGCTCCTTTGATCTCCATCTTCGGGGCTCCATGATCATCTTCGTCACCGGCATGACACCATGATCTCCATCATCGTGTCTTCATGAAGTTGTCACACCAACGACTACTTCTACTTCTATGGCTAACATGTTTAGCAATAAAGTAAAGTAATTTACATGGCGTTCTTCAATGACACACAGGTCATACAAAAATAAAGACAACTCCTATGGGTCCTGCCGGTTGTCATACTCATCGACATGCAAGTCGTGATTCCTATTACAAGAACATGATCTCATACATCACAATATATCATTCATCATTCATCACAACTTCTGGCCATATCACATCACATGACAATTGCTGCAAAAACAAGTTAGACGTCCTCTAATTGTTGTTGCATCTTTTACGTGGCTGCAATTGGGTTCTAGCAAGAATGTTTTCTTACCTACGAATAACCACAACGTGATTTTGTCAACTTCTATTTACCCTTCATAAGGACCCTTTTCATCGAATCCGCTCCAACTAAAGTGGGAAAGACAGACACCCGCTAGCCACCTTATGCAACTAGTGCATGTCAGTCGGTGGAACCTGTCTCACGTAAGTGTACGTGTAAGGTCGGTCCGGGCCGCTTCATCCCACAATACCGCTGAAGCAAAATAAGACTAGTAGCGGCAAGCAAGTTGACAAGATCTATGCCCACAACAAAATTGTGTTCTACTCGTGCAATAGAGAACTACACATAGACCTAGCTCTGATACCACTGATGGGGAACGTTGCAGAAAATTAAAATTTTTCCTATGGTTTCACCAAGACCCATCTATGAGTTCATCTAAGCAACGAGTGATAGGAAAGAGATTGCATCTACATACCACTTGTAGATCACGTGCGGAAGCGTTCAAGAGAACAGTGATGATGGAGTCGTACTCGCCGTGATCCAAATCACCGATGACCAAGTGCCGAACGGACAACACCTCCGTGTTCAACACATGTACGGAGCGGATGACGTCTCCTCCTTCTTGATCCAAGGGGGAAGGAGAGGTTGATGAAGATCCAGCAGCACAATGGCATGGTGGTGGATGCAGCAGGACTCCGGCAGGGCTTCGCCAAGCTGCTGCGGGAGGAGGAAGAGGTGTAGCAGGGGGAGGGAGGCGCCAAGACACAGGGTGCGGCTGCCCTCCCTCCTGCCCTCCTTTATATAGGCCCCCAGGGGGGGCACCGGCCTTAGGAGATCTAATCTCCCAAGGGGGGGGGCGGCGGCCAGGGGGGTGGAGTGCCCCCCAAGGCAAGTGGGGCGCCCCCCCACCTAGAGTTTCCAACCCTAGGCGCAGGGGGGGCCAAGGGGGGGCGCACCAGCCCACTAGGGGCTGGTTCCCCTCCCACTTTAGCCCACGGGGCCCTCCGGGATTGGTGGCCCCACCCGGTGGACCCCCCGGGACCCTTCCGGTGGTCCCGGTACAATACCGGGTGACCCCGAAACTTTCCCGATGGCCGAAACAGCACTTCCTATATATAATTCTTTACCTCCGGACCATTTCGGAACTCCTCGTGACGTCCGGGATCTCATCCGGGACTCCAAACAACTTTTGGGTTACTGCATACTCATATCTCTACAACCCTAGCGTCACCGAACCTTAAGTGTGTAGACCCTACGGGTTCGGGAGACATGCAGACATGACCGAGACGGCTCTCCGGTCAATAACCAACAGCGGGATCTGGATACCCATGTTGGCTCCCACATACTCCTCGATGATCTCATCGGATGAACCACGATGTCGAGGATTCAATGAACCCTGTATTCAATTCCCTTTGTCAGACGGTATGTTACTTGCCCGAGATTCGATCGTCGGTATCCCAATACCTCGTTCAACCTTGTTGCCGGCAAGTCACTTTACTCATACCGTAATGCATGATCCCGTGACCAGACACTTGGTCACTTTGAGCTCAATATGATGATGCACTACCGAGTGGGCCCAGTGATACCTCTCCGTTATACGGAGTGACAAATCCCAGTCTCGATCCGTGTCAACCCAACAGACACTTTCAGAGAGACCTGTAGTGCACCTTTATAGTCACCCAGTTACGTTATGACGTTTGGTACACCCAAAGCACTCCTACGGTATCCGGGAGTTACACGATCTCATGGTCTAAGGAAGAGATACTTGACATTGGAAAAGCTCTAGCAAAACGAACTACACGATCTTGTGCTATGCTTAGGATTGGGTCTTGTCCATCACATCATTCTCCTAATGATGTGATCTCGTTATCAACGACATCCAATGTCCATAGTTAGGAAACCATGACTATCTGTTGATCAACGAGCTAGTCAACTAGAGGCTCACTAGGGACGTATTGTGGTCTATGTATTCACACGTGTATTACGATTTTTGGATAATACAATTATAGCATGAATAAAAGACAATTATCATGAACAAGGAAATATAATAATAATCCTTTTATTATTGCCTCTAGGGCATATTTCCAACAGTCTACTTAATGAAACACAAGTCTGAGACCTTTGAAAAGTTCAAGGAATTTTAGAATGAGGTAGAGAATCAACGTGACAGAAAAATAAAGTTCTTACGATCAGATCGTGGGGGAGAATATTTAAGTCACGAGTTTGGTACGCACTTAAGGAAATGTGGAATTGTTTCACAACTCATGCCGCCTGGAACACCTCAGCGTAACGGTGTGTCCAAACGTCGCAATCGCACTCTATTCGATATGGTGCGGTCTATGATGTCTCTTACTGATTTACCGCTATCATTTTGGGGATACGCTTTAGAGACAGCTACATTCACTTTAAATAGGGCACCGTCTAAATCTGTTGAGACGACATGGTATGAATTATGGTTGGAAAGAAACCTAAGCTGCCGTTTCTAAAAGTTTGGGGATG
Organism: Triticum aestivum; assembly: GCF_018294505.1. Taxonomy (NCBI): domain Eukaryota; kingdom Viridiplantae; phylum Streptophyta; class Magnoliopsida; order Poales; family Poaceae; genus Triticum; species Triticum aestivum. The sequence continues at coordinate 459,057,854 of NC_057810.1, read as the reverse complement.
CGATGCTTATGTCAAGAAACTTCAACCTGAAAAGCTCGAACCCAAGTCGGAAAAATGTGTCTTCATAGGATACCCTAAGGAAACAATTGGGTATACCTTCTACCTCAGATCCGAAGGCAAGATCTTTGTTGCCAAGAATGGGTCCTTTCTGGAGAAAGAGTTTCTCTCGAAAGAAGTAAGTGGGAGGAAGGTGGAACTTGATGAAGTACTACCTCTTGAACCGGTAAGTAGCGCAGCTCAGGAAGATGTTCCTGTGGTGCTTGCACCGACTAGAGAGGAAGTTAATGATGATGATCTAGGTACTTCGGACCAAGTTACTACTGAACTTCGTAGGTCCACAAGGACACGTTCCACACCAGAATGGTATGGCAACCCTGTCCTGGAAATCATGTTGTTAGACAACGGTGAACCTTTGAACTATGAAGAAGCGATGGCGGGCCCAGATTCCAACAAATGGCTTGAAGCCATGCAATCCGAGATAGGATCCATGTATGAAAACAAAGTATGGACTTTGATAGACTTGCCCGATGATCAGCGAGCGATAGAAAACAAATGGATCTTTAAGAAGAAGACAGACACGGATGGTAATGTTACCATTTATAAGGCTCGACTTGTCGCTAAGGGTTATCGACGAGTTCAAGGGGTTGACTACGATGAGACTTTCTCTCCCGTAGCGAAGCTGAAGTCCGTTCGAATCATGTTAGCAATTGCTGCATACTATGATTATGAGATATGGCAGATGGACGTCAAAACGACATTCCTTAACGGCTATCTTAAGGAAGAACTGTATATGATGCAGCCGGAAGGTTTTGTTGATCCTAAGAATGCTAACAAGGTATGCAAGCTCCAGCGATCCATTTATGGGCTGGTGCAAGCATCTCGGAGTTGGAACATTCGCTTTGATGAGATGATAAAAGCGTTTGGGTTTATGCAGACTTATGGAGAAGCCTGTGTTTACAAGAAAGTGAGTGGGAGCTCTGTAGCATTTCTCATATTATATGTGGATGACATACTTTTGATGGGAAATGATATATAACTTTTGGACAGCATAAAGGCCTACTTGAATAAGTGTTTTTCAATGAAGGACCTTGGAGAAGCTGCTTATATATTAGGCATCAAGATCTATAGAGATAGATCGAGATGCCTCATAGGTCTTTCACAAAGCACATACCTTGACAAGATATTGAAGAGGTTCAATATGGATCAGTCCAAGAAGGGGTTCTTGCCTGTGTTGCAAGGTGTGAAATTGAGCTCGGCTCAATCCCCGACCACGGTAGAAGATAAAGAAAAGATGAGTGTCATCCCCTATGCCTCGGCCATAGGGTCTATTATGTATGCCATGCTGTGTACCAGACCTGATGTAAACCTTGCCGTGAGTTTGGTAGCAAGGTACCAAAGTAATCCCGGCATGGAACACTGGACAACGGTCAAGAATATCCTGAAGTACTTGAAAAAGGACTAAGGATATGTTTCTCATTTATGGAGGTGATGAAGAGCTCGTCGTAAGGGTTACGTCGATGCTAGCTTCGACACAGATCTGGATGACTCCAAGTCACAAACCGGATACATGTATATTTTGAATGGTGGGGCAGTAAGCTAGTGCAGCAGCAAGCAAAGCGTCGTGGTGGGATCTACATGTGAAGCAGAGTACATGGCAGCCTCGGAGGCAGCACATGAAGCAATCTGGATGAAGGAGTTCATCACCGACCTAGGAGTTATTCCCAATGCGCCGGGGACGACCACTCTCTTCTGTGACAACACTTGAGCTATTGCCCTTGCCAAGGAGCCCAGGTTTCACAAGACCAGGCACATCAAGCGTCGCTTAAACTCCATTCGTGAAAATGTTCAATATGGAGACATAGATATTTGCAAAGTGCACACGAATCTGAATGCCGCAGATCCGTTGACTAAACCTCTTCCGTGAGCAAAACAAGATCAACACCAGAACTCTATGGGTGTTTGATTCATCACAGTGTAACTAAATTATTGACTCTAGTGCGAGTGGGAGACTGTTGGAAATATGCCCTAGAGGCAATAATAAAATGATTATTATTATATTTCCTTGTTCATGATAATTGTCTATTGTTCATGCTATAATTTATTAACCGGAAACCGTGATACATGTGTGAATACATAGACCACAACATGTCCCTAGTGAGCCTATAGTTGACTAGCTCGTTGATCAACAGATAGTCATGGTTTCCTGACTATGGATATTGGATGTCATTGATAACGAGATCACATCATTAGGAGAATGATGTGATGGACAAGACCCAATCCTAAGCACAACACAAGATCGTGTAGTTCGTTTGCTAAAGCTTTTCTAATGTCAAGTATCAGTTCCTTAGACCATGAGATTGTGTAACTCCCGGATACCATAGGAGTGCTTTGGGTGTACCAAACGTCACAACGTAACTGGGTGACTATAAAGGTGCACTACAGGTATCTCCGAAAGTGTCTGTTGGGTTGGCACGAATCGAGACTGGAATTTTTCACTCCGTATGACGGAGAGGTATCTCTGGGCCCACTCGGTAATGCATCATCATAATGAGCTCAATGTAACTAATTGGTTAGTCACGGGATCATGCATTATGTAACGAGTAAAGTGACTTGCCGGTAATGAGATTGAATGAGGTATTGGGATACCGACGATCGAATCTCGGGCAAGTAACGTACCGATTGACAAAGGGAACTGCATACATGATTACTTGAATCCTCGACATCGTGGTTCATCCGATGAGATCATCCTGGAACATGTGGGAGCCAACATGGGTATCCAGATCCCGCTGTTTGTTATTGGCAAGAGAGCTGTCTCGGTCACGTCTGCTTGATTCGCGAACCCGTAGGGTCTACACACTTAAGGTTCGATGACGCTAGGATTATTAGGAAGACTTGTATGTGATTACCGAATGTTGTTCGGAGTCCCGGATGAGATCCCGGACGTCACGAGGAGTTCCGAAATGGTCCGGAGGTGAAGATTTATATATGGGAAGTTGTCATACGGTCACCAGAAAAGTTCGGGGGCATACCGGTATTGTACCGGGGCCACCGGAAGGGTTTCGGGGGTCCACCGGGAGGGGCCACCTCTCCCGAAAGGCCTCGTGGGCTGTAGAGGGAAGGGAACTAGCCATTGGAGGGCTGGGCGCACCCCTCCCTTGGGCCCATGCGCCTAGGGTTGGGGGGGGGGAACCCTAAAGGGGGCGCCCCCCTTGCTTGGGGGGCAAGCCCCCTCCCCTTGGCCGCCCCCCCTCTAGATCTCATCTAGAGGGGGGCGGCCCCCTTCCCCCTCCTCCTATAAATAGAGGGGCGAGGGGAGGGCTGCAACACCACATCCAAGGCGCAGCCCCTCCCCTCCCCAACACCTCTCCTCCTCCGCAAGAGCTTGGCGAAGCCCTGCCGGAGTACTGCCACTCCATCACCATCACGTCGTCGTGCTGCTGTTGGAGCCCTCTTCCTAAACCTCTCCCTCCTCCTTGCTGGATCAAGGCGCGGGAGACGTCACCGGGTTGCACGTGTGTTGAATGCGGAGGTGCGTTGTTCGGCGCTAAGATCGGAATCCACCGCGATCTGAATTGCTTCGAGTACGACTCCCTCATCCGTGTTCTTGTAACGCTTCCGTCTCGCGGTCTTCAAGGGTATGAAGATGCACTCCCCTCTCTCTCGTTGCTAGTTAATTCATAGATTGATCTTGGTGATACGTAGAAATTTTTTATTTTCTGCAACGATCTCCATTCTCCAACAACCTCCTCGCACTCGTGGCTGCGCCGAGCCAGGCTCATGAGAAACTGCCGATTCGGCAGTTTCTGCCGGGCCAGGCTCATGCCTGCTTTATGGTTCGTGCGGGCCATGAATCGCATGCAGCCCAGCCAACTAAATAGGCCACGCACATCCCGCGCGGGCCTGGTTGGGCTGCATGCGGGCAACCAAACACGCCCCAAGTGATCGTGAGACCTGATTTTGTGCGGCCGATGGTTCCAATATATTAAGTATATATCTCATTCCTTCCAACATGGTCTTCAGTTACAACACAAGCGGGTGATGCTTTGGTATGGTGGGAACAATATTAAAAAGGTAAACACACCCGCTTGGGTTGTAATTTATTTTAGAAAATGTATAACAAGATGCCATTTTCATCCAAAGAGGTTAGTAACACAGGGCTCCGATGCATAACCAAAGAAAAGAAAATGAAAAAAAGGACGATATGATGAAGGCGTGGTTTGCGACTTTGCGTCACTTGGTCACTTTGAGTCAATGACCACCAGGACTGAAATATAATCCATAAAGCTAATCGAGAGGAAGGCCGGACATGCTGGCAGCTACATCAGGCTTGAGTGGGATGGGCATGGCAAACCTAAGAGTTAGTGGTCTCAATCCTATGGTGATCGCCACACTCGGACAAGGTGGAGAAACTACGACGAGTAGAAGGTCACATCGCCTTAGCGGTCGCCCTGGCGTGACAATGTGCCACCGGAAATTGGCCTGGGGTGAGCAACCTCGATGATGAAGGCATATACCTCCCTCCTTGTAGCGCCACACCACTGTGCCCGAGGTTGTCCAATCCACATACGAACGAGTCAACTACATGGCCGGCACTAACAGGGGGTTGTGGTCCCTCTTGCACCTCCTGGATGGATTCAGCTACCCAGGATAGTAGATCGGTGGGCTGGCTCGGTGCCAGGCGGCAGCGTGAGAGGTTGTTAGAGGGAGAAGGAGGCGGGCCACATCGTGGCGGGGAGAGGAAGAGGTTGGCAACGCTGTGGATGAGAGAGGAGATGGTGGGGAGAGGAGTGGGCGGGCTTTGCCATGGCATGAAGGTGAGGTGCCTGGGAGATATGGCGACGACGACGCTATGGCGGGGAGATGAGATGCGGGCGACACCCGGTGGCTGGTTGGATGTGCGAGGGGAGTAGGAGGCGGCTATGCGGTGCGTGAGTGAGGAGAGGAGTGTCTGCTTTTTTCCGTCAAGAAAAGGAGAAAGGAGCAGCTTCTATATGTTGACATCAATGCCACATAACATAACAAGTCATTTTTTTTAGAAAAGTACCAACCAAATGATCATTGTGTAGCCTACAATTTTAAAATCACCAAAATCAGGATGCGGCTCACGTTGTGCCATTAAGGACAGTATAATTAAACCTAATCCAAACTCTCTCAGCGATTCGCGTTTTCGGCCGTACGTTTTTCGATCTGACAGTTTCTGGCCATCAGATCACATCTGGGAAGCAATCTGCGCCGCACTGTACGATATCTGGCCCGACTGTGGCTGCTGCTCCAGGCGCCGAAACGAATGCCTCTGGTGAATTGGGCCCTCGGCCAGCCCATTCTAGGATCGTGCGGGGAGTTGCTAAAAAAACCGCCCACGCGAGCCGCACACAAGCGAGAAGCGACCGCGTCCAGATTGATGCAAGGCACACGAGGAGCAGCCTGTGTGTGTCCGTCGATTCAATCCACCGGAGGTGCGGGATCGAGGTAACTCGATGGGCGGGCTGGGATCGACCGCTGCGAGGCGCGCACAGGAGCAGCCGATGTGCGTCGGTCGATTCGATCCACCGGAGGTGAGGGTCGGAGGCAAGTCCATGGGCGCGCTGGGATGGACTGGAGGAGCGGGATCCGGCTCCAGCCGATGGGCTCCAGCACGCGGTTGGATGCGAGGTGCGCGAGGGATTAGAGGAGGCGCGCGGGTGAAGAAAGGTGGGTGCGAGGGCGATAATGGCGGACGCCTCCTCTGCTAGAAACTGCTTCTTTCTCTCTTGAACCACGCAATCATGGCATTCATGGCTGGTAATGTGGCAGTTCTTTCCTATGCCCTTTGGTACTACTACTATATAATGCTTTCTCCCCTGCCACTGTTTGCCGACGCTCTGTACTCCGACAGGAACATTGCTATGGTACGTCTGGTGGATTGATTTGGGCAGATTCTGGAGCTTTGTGCTGTGGATTTTCTTGCTCACCAGTTCATAATCTCAGATGGCTTTCGGACAGGTAACTACACTGCCACCCTCTCAAGCCTTCTTCCTCTCTCGTTGGAATTCAAGTGTTTTATCATTTTTCCCACAAAAAAAAAGTGTTTTATCATTTATTATCCATGCTTAGAAGTTTTTCAGTTCACGCATGATGCACCTATGAGCGAACTCTGATGCATCACATGCATGATTTGTTGTGTTTCCCCTGATGTTGGTTGATGAACCAAATCAAAATTTCTCTTGATTAAATTAACACAAAGCCAGACACATGCAAAAACGATCGAAAAATTGCACAAGGAGGTCCTGAATTTATGATAGCTCAGTGCGTGCGTGTTAGTCGTGACTTGAGGATATTATAGCTTACTGTTCAGGTTGTTCTATAAATTAAGAGAGAGGACATATTCTCTTGCTTGTTGATTAATCCAGCATCATTGGAAAAACTATTTGTATACTGGTACTACGTACTGAATATTGCTTTCAGTTATTGGTTTTAAGATGGAACATTCTTCAGAGCCCTCATCTCTGACGTGCACTCATGGAAACAATTGCCTGTTTTTTTCCCTCACGTTGTAAAAACGGTTAAGGTAGCTGGTTTGCACAACAAAGGTGCAATAAATGGTTGTATTCCCATAGTGCATACATACTCGATGAGAGATGAGGGCTCCCCCGATCGCACTCTAGATAAGTGTATAGCAAATGATGCCAAGGTGGCATCTCTGTCTTCGTCATTGTTGTTAAAGCAGTCCAGCGAGAATCGCCGAACCGTGTCTGTGCTCAAATGAGCACCACCAACTGTAACAAAGTTACCTTTGCTCGACAAAGAATTGATGAAATCAAGAATTACACCGTGAACGGTGCAACCCTCTGGCTGGTCATCATTGTAGTTGAACACAGGCTGAATCAGTCTCCTGATGATGAGCTCTTTGAAGTAGAGCTGCCCTGTCTCCCACAAGCTTTTTTCGTCTCCTGTTTCTTTACCTCCATTTTCTTCATATCCTATGATTTCACCTCCTTCAACTCTCGTTTCTTCTCCTCCATCACGTCTTATTTCTTGAGCTCTTCTTTCATCATCTTTTCGACGGATAAGTCTTTCAGCAATCCATAATCGTATCAGACGGTCCTTCTTGATGGTGCAACCTCCTCGAAAGACACTTAGGTACAACAAGCAAGACCTCAGAGGCAAAGACAAAGCATCATAACTCATCTGCAGTGTCTTCATAATCCCATCTGATTTGGAATATTGCTCCACTGATGAAACAACAGATATCTCAGGCTCTGGTAGTTCTTTGCATTTTGCTGCTAATAAGCCAGCTGCAAGAACTAGGGCCAATGGCATGCCACCACACATTTTAAACATGTTTTTGGTTACTTCAGCATGATCAGCCGGCCATTCTTTTTGCCGAGTTAATTTTAGGTATAATCTTGCAGACATCTCCTCGTTAAGTGGCTCAATCCGATAGATATCCATTGGACGTACAGAACAATGTTGAGCAACAGCACTGATGCATGTTGTTGTCAATACCCTGCTTCCATTATTCTCGTTGGGCAAAGCAGAATTGATAATTTTCCAAGCCTGTGTGCTCCATAAGCCATCCACTAAGATGAAATACCTGACATATTAAATGACAAATCAGTATAAGCTACTATGACAATTCAAAAAGTAAGATAAATATACAACTTCACATACATAGAAATTCGCAAAGTTACAAATATCGGACGATTCACTGTTAATCGCTACTCAACACCGACCGAGCAGCTACCAGTTACCGTTTTGGTTTTCAAATTGATTTATGTAACTTTTTTTACATGAAATTGATTTATGTATGCATGTATCGATTTCTATTGCAGATTCCCTTAGAAACTTCCACGATAACCATGAAACAGAAAACATACACCATCTATTGGCTGATGTCGAGAAATTTCTATCCCAAAACAATTTTCCTACTACGAAGAAAATGAGAGGGTTGTCGAATATTGGATTAAGGGTATATTTGGTTTGTGACCAAAGTGTACCCTGTCAATTTTTCGGCTCTCGACCATGATCAAAACATTGATCTTTTTTTAGATGAGGTCATACTAGAGCCAGGGACATTAGGGTGTGCCACCTAAAAAAAATCAGCATCAGACATATGCTGTTGATTTGACCAAAAAAGCAGTATAGATACATTAATAAAAAAAAACTAAATCTTCGGGTGGACCGAGGGCCAAATTTTTGGCATGGCAATGCTCTTTTGCCAACTCTAGCTCATTCTTTTAGCCAATGTTGGCCAATCCATAGGCAAGAAAATCCTTTACCAAAGTTTGGATAATCAATCTTTTGGTATGGCAGCCTTGGACAAAAACCAAGCACAACCTAAGATGAGAAGATCTAAGTGAATTTGACTACTTTGTAACAAAAGAACACCCAAGTATTGCCACCTGGAATTCGATCCTTGGTAGGCTGGGTGTACAACCACCCCTCTAACTAGTTGATTCTCTTCCCAAATGAAGTTTAATATATAAAAGTTCAGATGCCTAAGAAGTACATACTACGTTGAACAAAACATATCTACCATTACGAGTGCTTTCCTCAAGATGTATTCTGGGCTGGGTACATGGTTTATTTCCTGAAATTTCAACTTCCTACTAAATAAAACACGTCAAGTCAAGAAACCTAGATAAGGAAGAGGTAATTAAACTGCAAGGCAGTACCTCTTTGTGGCGAGGTACTTCCAAAGCTCAGTGAGGAGTTTTTTCAGATCCTGGGCTGCGCCCCTTCCACGCCTAGGATCAATCTTCAGGTTTATTTTCTTTTCTGCAGAGGGGTTTACTTGACAAAGTATTTCCTGCACAGTCTCCGTAATGGATGGTCTCCGGCCAAGAGTAACAAAAGCTCGGCACTCAAAGTTCCCTTGAATCTTTGAATAAACCTCCTTGACAAGAGTAGTCTTACCAAGGCCTTCCACCCCGAGGATGGAAACCACCTTCCGCCTCTTCTCATGCTCACCAGTGAGATGCTTGACAAGCTCATCCATTGGAACTTCCATCCCGACAAGGGCAGTTTTCTCCTCGAAAAGTATATGTGAATCAACTGTAACTTGGGCGTGGCCGGGTAAAGAAGCAGGATCACGAAGTTCAGACGGCACTTCAATAACAAGACCGTATCTTTCACAGAGCTCACGCGCGTGCTCGATCCGGGCCTTGAATCTTTTCACTTCATCTTCTAAATCCAGTAGTTGGCCCCCTGTGTTTGGCATCGCCGGCACCTGATCGATCCAGTCCTCGATGTCGAAGACCAACTCCCTCACAATTTTCATCCACACTTGGACTTGCCAATTCATCTTACTTGGCAACACAGCCACTTGGCTGAAACTCTCCAAAAGAATCATAAGATCCTTTTGTAACCCTTCAATTACAAGGGCGCAATCCTTTAGCTTGGTGAGCTTGTAGACAACAGAGTTCACTGATCCTGCCGAATAGCTCACCATGGGCTGGCCCTCCATGATCTGCATACGTGGCTGAGCGTCAGCAAAACACAAGAGCGAGCCAACTCTCAAAATAGACAATTTAAAAAAGAACTGCCTAGTCTATTGAACAAGGAATTCATAATGCGTCAAGATTTGTAAGGATTAATCGATGAAGTCGACGTCTAAATTACCTGATATCTCAATTCTCAGCCAAAAAACAAAAAAACAAGGGCGTAACTGAGAATTGCGAAGGGGACCGTCCGCGGTCGATCGAGGAGAGAAGAGAGACCTAGGTTTTATTTCTTTTTTTGAGTAAGAGCATCTCCAGCCACGCCCCCAGAAAGGCCTTCTCGGCGATTTTTTCGCGCCGGCGCCGAAAAGACGGCCGCCTAGTCGCGTTCTCAGGAGCTCGATTTTCGCCGGCCTGGGCCGAAATCATCGCCGGCGGACCCAGCCCGAACCCGACGCGCTAGGGGGCGTCCGGGGCGCCGGGCGAATCGTTTTTGGCGCGAAAGAGCCGCGGGCCCGCCGAGTCAGTGACACGGGGGCTTCGTCGCCCTCATCGCCTCGGTTCCCGCGGGAATCAATGCCAAGGCTGCCACCGACGGTCAGCCTTGCCATTGATTCCTCGGGCAGCGCGTCACGGGGCGGCGCGCCGACGCCTCCCCTCCTGCGGGCGGTGTACACACGGGCGCGGTGTACACACGGGCGCGACTATATAAGCCGGTGGCCTCCCTCCAGCCACACCAAGCCCTAGCCGCCGAGCCCTCCCTCTTGTGCGCCGCCGCCGAGCCCTCCCTCTCCCTCTCCCGTGCGCCGCCTCCGAGCCCTCCCTCTCCCTCCCCCCCTGCCCCGATGGTCAAGCGTTTCCCCGGCAATGAGGCAGCGGCCAACGGTTTCGGTCGCCGCTCGCTGCGCGAACAGGAGTCATGGCTCCTGTTCGAGGCCAACATCCCGGCGCCATCGGACATGCGCGCCGGGCCGACGGGATGGAGGCTCAGCAACGGGGGAGTGCCATTCCCCCGTTGCCCGACGTCGTGGCGCGCCCTGGCTACTTCGCTGACGAGGTTGAGATCGTGGGTGCCTCCCTCAACGACGAGCAGCACGCCCTCCCCCAGTACGCCGCCGACAACCACGCGGCGTGGGCGGCGTACTTCGAGCGTCGTCAACAGCAGAGGCTGAAGTCCACCTACGGGGCGCAGGTGGTGGGTGGCACGAAGAACAGCGAGGGGCGCCATCTGTGGTGGGGCGTCCCCGGCCGCACGCTCGAGGGCGTGCTGACGCACCTTGAGGGCGGCAACAACCCACCGCTGTCATACCCTCCCCCGGCGAGGACGGCCGCCCCGGCCCATCGCCGACGCGTCGGGCAATGGATGCCCAGGAGGTTCGACTCCTCGTCGTTCTCCTCGCACTCCTCCTCACGGGCTTCTTCGCACTTCTCCGGCTCTCCGGCGCTGCTCGGCGTCAAGGCCGAGCCCGCGGCGGAGACGCCGCTCGGCCAGCGCACTCGCAGCGTCGGCATCGTCATCAACGAGGGCGGCCGGCGCGCCTCCTCGTCGGCTCCTCCGCGCTTCGTCAAGCCAAAGACGGGGTCGGGGCTAGCACCGGTGAAGATGGAGCCGGGCCTCCCCGCCGTGAAGACGGAGCACGACGACGTGGAGCTCGACGACGACGCGGCCTTGGAATGGGCGCGCAAGGACTCCCTGAAGATGGCGAGGGAGCGCCAGTGCGCCGCCGGGGCCGCGACGAAGGAGGAGTCGTCGTCATCGAGGACAGCGACGACGACGACGCGCCGCCGCCACCAGTCCGCGTTGGTGACGCCGGTCAGGGGTCCATCAGGGACGACCGCATCAAGGAGGAGAAGGCCGCCGACGACGGCGGCGAGGATGGCGGCGACGACCCCGACTACTCGGCGTTCAGCGATTTATTTTTTTAGTTATATTTTGCTATGTATCGCCGAACATGTCAATATATGCCAAGGTTTGCCGAAATTTAGCTGTGTTTAACCGAACTTTGCCAAACTTTTTTTTTGAAAAAATTATGCGCATCTGGGGGTGGCCATGGGGCCGGCGACTGCGGACCAACTCGCCCTCGGGCCTTTTTTTTCACCGGCTCACCCCCAGGCGGCGATTTTAGGCGCCCCCTGGGGGGCCAATGGCTGGAGATGCTCTAACAAGAGAGAGACCTAGGTCGTCATGGTCTCATGGAGACTAGAGGAGGCGGACGGATCAAACTGGCCACGGGCGAGAAGGGAGGGGGCATATTATCCGAAATCACTAGTTAAGGAGTACTCCTTGTGAAGATTATTCCAACTTCTCCAGGTTGCGACAAGTGGCGTGTTGCATGTGCGCCACTTGTCGCAACCTGGAAGTTTTTCTTTTTTCGTAGATCCGTTTATTCAAAACGTTTTATCTCTTAAACCGTGCGTCCAAATCTCGAACCGCTTTTGCCGTTGGATTCCTCGCGTCGAGATCTTCAAAACTAGATCCCATGTTGATAGGTTTTGACGAACTTTTTCTCGCGAAAAAAACCGGACGAAAAAACCGAACCAGGAGCACGGGTTTTTTCTCTTTTCGAAAGAGGCACGTCCGTGCCTCTGACGAAATCACAACCGTGCCTCTCGCGGAAGCAAAACCGTGCCTCTTGCGAAAAAAAACAGAAAACGCATTTTTTTTTGTTTCTGAGGAGGCACGGCCGTGACTCTCGCGGAAGCACAATCGTGCCTCTCGCGGAAGTAAAACCGTGCCTCTTGCGAAAAGAAAAAAAAATAGAAAACGTGTTTTTTTCGTTTCCAAGAGGCAAGGCCGTGACTCTCGTGAAAGCACAACCGTGCCTCTCGCGGAAGCAAAATCGTGCCTCTCGCGAAAGAAAAAAAAACGCGTTATTTTTTCATTTTCAAGAGGCACGGCCTCTCGCGAAAGCACAACCATGCCTCTCGCGAAAACAAAACCATGCCTCTCACAAAAAAAATGTGTTTTTTGCGCAAAAAATGTGTTTTTTGCGCAAAAAATAATTTCGATTTTTTTTGTCGAAAAGCTAGGGAAGACCGGTGGAAAACCAAAACGTCAAAAAAAACAGAAAAAAAACTGTTTAAAAGCCGAAAACGTGTGCAAAAAAATAAAAAAATAAAATCCGGAGGGAGCACCCAGAGCGCGACACGTGGCAATGGCTGAGAGCGCGCCAAGTGGCGCTGATCGTTACGAGGCTTCCGAAGGAGCGCTTAGTTGCTCGCCGTATTATCTATCGGTGCTGCAAGCCTGCAAGACTTTATCTAATGATGGGCTGGTAGTGCGGCAAGCCTGCAGTCAGTAACTAGGCCCACTCAAAAAACAAAAAATCAGTAAGTAAGATAGGCCCACTCAAGTTAGTTGAGAAGTATATAATTGAGAAGTAATTGAAATCAAATAGAACAATGTGTACATAGAGAGCAATGATCCAGCTAATTAACTTTTGCAAACTAAGATCTATTTGATGTGTTAAGATATTTTCGTACAAGTGAGGAACGCTGTCTTTACCTTCATTTACACTAGATCATGATGGCGCGCGTTGCCGCGCCCGTCTATTTTTGAAATAGATTATGGATAGTTTTAGTTGATTTGCACGTTGTGCGGTAGTAAGCGAGGAATTGTCATCGGCAGCCACACCCTTCCATCACGATGATGAACTGCCGCACCCTTCATGAAATATATGAGACGATGTTAACATATTACAATTTCATAGAAGTCCTAAGTTCTTTCATGTTTAGATATCTTCATAAAAAGATAAGATAATATGATATTTGAACTAATTCCTGCCAGAGCACCACACATCTTGACATCTCGTGATCGTACATCAAGGGTTTTCAAAATCAGGGATTTATCTCATACTACTACATAGCATGAAGCACCTTGATATTTATAATAGGTGCAATTTTCCTTCTAGAAATATAAGCATATTCATGCTCTGAAATCTATCTCTATATTTGATAAAATTAGGCCGCATCAACATTGACTGTAACAAAGCTCGAACAGTTCAAATTGCAGTGCATCCAGTTTATAGCCCTAGAGAAATCTATCACCATTTCCAAAGCACTGTCCACAATGGAGATTATTGTAACCAGTTGGCACCTGTAATGAACCTGAAGATGAGCTTTACGATATCAGAAAATGAGTTTCTATAACCTGCATATTCAGGAAAGGAAAAGGTCCCAAACAATCATCATAATATAGTTATATAGGTACATTATTTATTGGCTATAGTTTCACATATCTGTACGGATATTTGGCTAGCTACATGTTTATGTGACTGTATGAGATAATGAGATGCTCTGTTTGCACTCAATACTCGTCAGCAAGCATGTACTACAGTTTATGGGCACCATGTATATCATCAATATTAGATACTCATCAATATTTGACACGGATGTGCACGTATGTTCATAACAGAGGTCGTGTATTACTTTCATTCTAGTACATATATAATGGTGTACGAAAATAGTAGAACTTGTAGCAGTATGAAAATGCCAAACCTGTGAGTCTGCGACCTATGAGACAATAAATGTATAATCCCTAACTTACAATTCTACCCAACACGGGCTAGACTATACTTGACATGCCCAGAAACCGTACATAGTAGTCCACATCCAAATTTCAGAATGTTCTTTCCTAATACATATAGCTACACTGAAACACATGTGTAAAAATTATTTGTTGGTTCCTTCATGAATTGGCGGGTTGCTGGGTATGTGGGTTTCGTACAAGGGCCTCTCTGCTGTCTGCGACAATCAAAGGAGCTGGGCAATGCCTTGCTATCGACGTGAAGCCTGAAAGGTCATCAACGAAATGCTTTTGTTTTCCCTGTAATCCCAACATTTTTCAGTTCATGCTTCTCACCGGTGAAACATTATTTACGCTCATTACAACAGTGTTTCGTCCTCTCGGGGTTATTTGCGTGCACCGGAACAATGTCCCCTCGAGAGGATATATTAGACGTCATTTTCTTTCTCCCTTTTCTCTAAATCTAGTGCTTGTAAGTGTTCTACAGGGGATGTGCTTGATTTGTTTTTTGATTTATCCAATCTTCTTTAATGGTATCCTTGCTAATCTCGCTGTAATTATGCTCCAAATCCTAACTGTTAGCACGGAGTTCATTGTTCTTGCCACTTATCTTTTCTCCTCAGGATAGCAGCAAGTCAGGTCAGCATTCAGCACAATTTGGAAGGTCAGAATGCAAAGCTCTCTTTGCATTCAGCACAATTTGGAAGGTCAGCATGAGTTCCTCATATGCAACTTTCAGATTTGTCATGTACTTAAAACTATTAACCCCTTCCTCTACTTTCAGGAACACCATGAATATTCGTTAGCCTAGTTGTTTGAAATAATGATGCTTCTTCATGGAATAAAGGCAGATTCTAATAATGCATTTTTAGAAGGCAGCTCCACAGGAATGACTCTGCACATTGTGCTTCACTATTTCTAAGAATATGTTGCGCGGGCCTTTTCTTTTCAGGATTGTAAAGACTAATGTTGGTCTGCAACTGAAACAAAATGTCGAAACATACTATGAATGAATTTTGTCCTAGTTCACGGCATCGGGGGATTGGTTCTGCTGAGATACCTGGGGGCTGCAGAGACTGCAATCGATTCTTTACCAGAGGAAATCGGAGAACTAGGGCAGCTGGAGACCCTGAATTTGAGGAAGACAAAAATGCTGAGCACTTTGCCTACTTCTATAGCTAAACAGAAAATGTTGGCACATCTGCTAATTGACGGCACCGTCAAACTGCCTAGCGAAATCCTGAAAATGCAAGGATTAGAAGAAGTATCAACTGTTGGTGTCTACAGTAGCAGGACAATCGATTCAGTGGCAGAGCTCTTGAGGAAGTCGGAGCGGCTGAGGGTCCTCGGCATAAGATTGGATGGGTCACACTTATCTAATGATAACGAGAGTGTCAGGACTTTCCTCATGGAGGTTACAAGGTCTAATAAGCTTACTTGCCTATCACTTGATTGCCTCAATTTCGGTTTGCTTGACATACCGCTGGAGTTCCCTCCATCTGATCAGCTCCGAAGATTTGAGCTGAAAATCTCGGTTCCAGTCCTCGGACGGACTGCACACAGGATGGCCTCTCTTGTCAGCGTTACCCACTTGGATATTGAAATTGTTCGATTAGAAGATGAAGCTGTCCGTGCCCTGGGAGGTTTGCCTCATCTAGTCCTTCTCAAGTTAGTTTCTTCAGGTGGCATAAGATTCAGCTCACAACTCAAATGGAACCCAGAAGGCAGGTGCAAAGTCGGCGTGGACCATGGCTTTAAGTGTGTGAAAGTATTGTCGCTCATATGCCGAGTTCACACCAGGAGCCATGAAGGAGCTACAGAGGCTGACGCTCGACTTCAGCGCACGGGAAGCACTGTGTATCTATGGAAATTTGAGTTTTGGCATCGAGCATCTCTCTTCCCTCACACGAGTCCATGCCATGATTAGCTGCAAATCTGTTGTAGCTTCGGAGGTAAATACTGTGAAGGATGCGATACGAGAACAAGCAGGTAACTTGTCTAGCAAACCCACAATCGAATTCACCACAATAAATGAACACATGATAATTCCTGATCACAAAGCAAAGACAGCAGCAATTTCCCCTAAAATTTGGTTAAACGGGTGTATCAACTTCAGACAAACTGCCTAGTATTGTAAGAGGTCAGGATGGAGTCAATTTTAATCACATGTGGCTGAAGCACTCATGCACAACAGGACACGCGACTTCGTCTTCTTCTCAGTAGTACTATAAGTAAAATCTTTTACGTGTTGTAACCTGCAAGGGTAGTGGTATGTACCTTTTTTCGAAAAGGAGGATTTCCTCCTGCCTCTACATCAAAATGATGCACGAAGTCATTTTATTGATCTTAAGTTTCAAAACAAAGTCTTTTTTTTAGGGGTATGCCAAGAGCGTACCTAAGCTTTATAGAAGAAGGAAATATTTACATGAAGAGTTTTCAAGAAGAAGGAAATATTTACAAGAAGAGTTTTCAAGCTCGCGCCACACTCCGACGGAAACCAACAATACCCCTACACCCACACTACCCGACTACTCACACAACTGATGTACACTCTGAGCTCCTGCTGCTAACCAAAGTCGCAACTCGTGATAAATCCTTGTCGATAGCTCCCATTCATTGATTGTGTCTCTTCCTCCAAATACTCGCCCATTACGTTGCTTTCAAATACTCCAACAAATCAACATGACCAAAGAGTCAAACCCCTTTCGAACTCCCTTTGGCATGCTCTTCCGGGATCTGGGCCACCAGTCTTGCAACCGCTCCGAGGTCAAAGGCACAAGCTGCAGGTCTATATTGGCCCACCTGAAGCATTGGACCCACATCTGCCTCGAGTAGACGCACTGTAGCATAATATGATCAACCGAATCCTCCTCCTGATCACACAGAAAGCAGACCGACGTGGCATCTTGCAACCCATGTCGAAATCGTCTGTCAGAAGTCCAAAGTCTGTGCTGCAGGGCCAGCCACATGAACAATCTACATGCCAGTGGGGCCCAACACTTCCACAGCCCCTTAGCGCATCCAAGTTTAATAGCTCCCTCGTTCATGATCCGGTACGCCGAGGCTGCCGAGTACTGGCCCGCGGCATTCCACTTCCATATGGCCTGATCACCCATGTTAGGATCCAAGTTCAGCTCGCTAAGGGTCTCCCATAGGTGAATAAACTGCATCAGTCCATGTGTGGATAACTCACCCTTGATATCGTTGATCCAATTGCCTAAGAAGAGGCCCTCCCTCACCGATCTTCTGTTCGCCGTCTGGGTTCTAACCTTCCCAGTCACCAGCGGAGCAATCTCAGCAATTCGCATTCCATTGACCCATCTATCCTTCCAAAACAGCACTCGGTTCCCATCTCCAACTTTCCAGTGAACCAAACTGGCAAACGCAGCCTGCATCTCTTTGTCAGCGGACATGGCCAGACCGTGCCACGGCTTTGAGGTATCCGTTCGCCTGAGCCATTCCCATCTAAGGCGTAGAGCGATGCCCTGCGTACGAAGATCGATGACGCCCAATCCCCCCAGCTCCTTCGGCCGATAGACACGCTTCCAAGCAACCAGACACTTGCCCCCATGTATCTCTTCTGAACTAGCCCAGAAAAAGGCTTTACACCCTCTGTCAATGCTATCTAGCGCCCACTTCGGAGCATCCGCCACAATCAGATGGTGAATAGGCCTCGCCCTAACCACACTGTTGACCAGAATCAGTCTGCCCGGCCTGGTTATCATACCTCGCATCCACCCTGGTAGGAAGTTCAGCACCACATCCACCAGCGGCTGCCATTGGTTACAGGTGAGTTGCTTAATCGAAAGCTGGAGCCCTAGATATTTGCACGGAAAACTCTGAATCTTCCAAGGGAGAGCAGCTGCGACTGTCTCCGTGTCTCCCTCTCCAGGTCTAATAAGGATCGCCGAAGTTTTTTGGTAGTTGATTTTCAGCCCCGACGCCTCCTCAAAGATGTGCATCACCTCCTTTACAAACTCAAGGTCCAAGGCAGTCGGTCTGATGAATAAGACCACATCATCCGTGTAGATAGATAGCCGCTGCAGAGGAGTGCATCCGGGCATTGGGCTAAGAACTCCCATCTGTTGAGCACAGATGATAAGGGCCGAGAGAGCATCCATCGCAATAACAAATAGAAGAGGCGAAATTGGGTCCCCTTGCCTTAGCCCACAAGCGTGAATGATTTTCTCCCCCACACTGCCATTGAAGATCACCCTTGAGCTCGCCGTGGAGAGCAGCGTGGCAATGAGCTCTCTCCAACACGCCGAAAAGCCCTTCGCACGGAGCACCTCAAAGAGG
The DNA here is from genome assembly GCF_018294505.1 of Triticum aestivum. NCBI lineage: Eukaryota > Viridiplantae > Streptophyta > Magnoliopsida > Poales > Poaceae > Triticum > Triticum aestivum. The sequence continues at coordinate 459,039,611 of NC_057810.1, read as the reverse complement.
AAAGACCAAGACAAAGAGTCAAAGGCTCTCAAAATATCCATCATCACCAGGACACCTTTTGCTTTCCTCTTGTGCAAGTTCCTCGCCACTTGGCGCACTAACATGAAATTATCATGTATGCTCCAGCCTTTAATGAACGCCGATTGGTTCATGTGCACCAGCTCTCCCATACGTCCACTCAACTTGCCCGCCAGCAATTTAGCACTGATCTTGGGTATACTATGCAACAGACTAATGGGCCTGAAGTCACCAATCTCCGAAGCATCCAGCTTTTTTGGAATTAGCGTGATCAATGCCTTATTCAGTCTGCCAAACCCTCTCCCGTTGCCTAGCAGAAAGTTGTGAATAGCAGCCACGACATCTCTCTTAATGATTGCCCAGGCTTTGTGAAAAAACAACCCAATGTATCCATCCGGCCCTGGCGCCCTATCCCCTGGCATAGCTTTGATGACATCCCAGATTTCCTCTTGTGAAAATAGAGCATCTTGGTCCGAGAGGTTGAGAGGTTCCATGTTCAGAAACTGAAGATCCAGGGTGACATCTCTCGCTCGGGCTCTGCCCAATAAATCCTCATAGGCCTGATGGAACGCCTCTTCTTTCCCCTTCTGGTCGGTAATGATCTGGCCTCTATAGGAAATCGCCGGAATATAATTTTTGGACTTTCTCCCATTCACAAAGAGTTGGAAAAAATGGGAGTTAGCATCGCCCTCTTTGAGCCATTTTATGCGGGAGTGTTGCCTCTGTATCGTCCGCTCCAGAGAGGCCAATCCCAACGGCGTCTTCTTGAGGGTACCACGAAGCCATCTCTCTCCCACTGACAAACTCCTCTCCTCCATAGCGCTGTCAAAGAGCTTGATGACCAGCCTCGCAATTGCCATATGAATCTTGACATTCCTAATCTTCCTCTGTCCCCAAGACACGAGGAACTTGGCAATATTCCTAAAGAGCTCATCCAATCGCTTGAAAGGATCCGTAATGCTGGGATCACATCTCCAGGCCTCCCTAACTGCATCCTCAAACCCCTCAATCTTGGTCCAAAAGGTCTCAAACCTAAACCTCCTCGTAGTGAGAATATACTCATCCAAGGTGAGATGCAACGGACAATGATCTGACATGTCCGTGGACAACGCTTGCAACATGCAGTTCGGATACTCCAACTCCCAATCAATCGATACCAGCGCACGGTCAATCTTGGTGAGGGTAGCCTGCTCTCTCTCGTTGCTCCAAGTGTATTTACGACCATGGAGGAAGAGCTCCTTCAACTCCATATTGTCAATGAAGCGCCTAAACCTCCCCATCATCCTCCTATCAATGTTTGAGTTGCTCTTGTCTGATGCATGTACAATGAGATTGAAATCTCCAATGATCATCCAGGGACCCGGGCACAGAGCTCGACGTTCCTCCAGTTCCTCCAGGAAGGCGATTTTGTCAGCATCCTCCTGGGGGCCGTACACCACCGATAGCCACCAGGGAGCACCTTCCAGAGGCACCACATATCCCGAGATAAAGTTTGAATCATTGACCCAGTTCGAAACCTGGATCAGATTCGATTTCCAAGCCACCAGGATCCCACCACGTGTCACACAAGCCGGGAGGTAAGCAAAGCCGTCATAAACTGGCCCTAAACATTGCATGATAATATAGCGGTCCACAACTGCCAATTTAGTCTCCTGGATACAAATAATAGTGACCTGCACCGAATCTACAAATTCCCTAAGCGCCTTTTTTTTGCCGGGCTATTAAGGCCCCTCACATTCCAACACACCAACTCCACCTTAGTGCTAGACATCGGAAAAACTAGCACTCCTGCATGGCTCACACACTTATACCATGCCCGGCAAAGTGTCTCCGTCTAGGGCGTCCCAATCCATGGGGATAGAATTCCCGAAGACTGCCGCGATAGCTCTGAGCTGCCTATCGTGGATCGGCGAGTCGAACACCTCCTTGAGAAGCCTTAATGCACTATCTGGGAATGATAAATATTCCTCCGTGAGGCCCAGTGTCTTGAGCAAAACAGCTTCTGCCACCGATGCCTTGGATTTCCTCGGTGCTGCAGTGCTAACAGACCTCGTGGTACGTCTCGGTGTGAACGGGTCCTGCCCAGCATGCACTCCTTTGACATGCACATAAAACAAAGTCTCAAGTTTCAAAAAGCTCACAAAAGGAGCATGAAACAAATCATTAAAAAGAGAACTACCACAACCGCGAAAAATAGGTCAAAGATGACTAAATACCTATCCTATTATTGAATCGTCATTCAAACCGATTGTAGATAACCTGTGCTACCGTCCCACCGGTTGCACCCAATATTCAAAAGCTCTCGAGTCCGAATGCGTGAATAACGACCACGTACGATTTTGTCTTTTTCTCTGGTACAGTAGTACTAAGTAAAATCTTTTATGTGCTGTAACATGCAAGTATAGTGGTATGTACCTGCAATCTTATTTCTGAACTGAACATATATGTAGTCGGCTGTTTAATTTCTCTGTCTATTATCGCGATCTTATGTATTTAAAGCAACTCCAACGGGGCGATCCATTTTATCCGCCCACGTCCGTTTAAGTCGTTGCGGACAAAACTGTTGGCCCAACGCGTCGACCCACTCTCAAAACGCTTCCGCTTCGCGTCTGCGCGGACCCATTTCCATTTGGGCTTGAAATGCGTCGGCACGGACGTGCCGCGCGTCCGCTCGTTGTCTGCCGCGTCCCCATATGGCGACCGGTTAGCTACCTCCCGCATCTTTATTAATGACAACCACAAACCAAGGGCCCACACGTCAATGATGGCGGGCGTCCTTTTTATTCCGAGCATGCGCAGCGGGTGGTGGGGCTCATCCTCTTCCAGCCTTTCGTCCCCATCTAGCCACCCTGTTGCTCCCCGCCGACGACAACCCTAGCCTAGTGCGCGAACAAGGGAGGCCCCCACCGGCTCTTTGCTCGCGCTCGCGCTTCCCCCGCCCCCGCCGGCATCTGCCTGCCCAGCGAGGCAGCGGATAAACGTCCCAGTGCACCAGGCGCGAGGTGGCACTGGGAGAACCGCATCCCCCTCCCGTACCCCGACGTGACCCTGTCACATGACTGACATTTGGATCAAGATAGGATCCCAGTGCCGGCGGTGCCGCGGTCGGCGCGGGCGCACATGGAGGAGGTGCGGCGCTGGCGGGAGGTGCTGTTGCAGGAGCAGTGCCTCAACCCAGTCTACGCAACAGACTCTCCCGATTGGGAGGTTTGGTTCGCCCTCGAGCACGAGGAGCAGCGGTGGCGTAGCGTCCAGCACATGCGGGCTAGCACCCCGCTGCCCCCCGTCGTGCGTGACGAGGACCTGGAGGAGGAGGCCACCTACCAGGCTACTGCCTTGCAGGAAAGAGAAGAGGAAGAGCAGCGCAAGGCGGCGGAGGAGGAGGCGACGTACCAAGCGCGCCTGTCAAAGGCCATTGCACTCTCCGCTTCTAGCGATTGCGTCGTGTCGTCGCTAATGCGGCTGTCCCCCATCAAGCCCGAGCCGGCGCCGTCCCCCATCAAGCCCGAGCCGGCGCCGCCCCCCATCAAGCCCGAGCAGTACACCTGGGACGGAGTGGTGCGCGAGTGGGTCAGCGCGCCACCCATCTAGCTTGGGGTGAAGCCAGCGCAGGAGAAGCTCTACCTTGAGTAGTGACACACTGGCTGGCGGACGAGCGCCGCGAGAGCGAGCGTCTGGAGCAGTGGGAGCGTGACGCGAAGGAGGATCAGCGCAAGGTGGAGGAGGAGCGCCATGCCCGTGCTGCCCAGCTGGCAGCGGCCACACCGGCGCCAGAGGACGTCGCCACAACCTGGGCGACAGCGTTCCCCTAGGCTGGCCCGATGCCGATGTGACGCCTCGACTCGATCATGCACTAATCATACACGCAAATGTGCACAATCAAGATCAGAGACTCACGGGAAGATATCACAACACAACTTAAGACACAAATTCAAACATAAAGCTTTATATTACAAGGCAGGGCCACGAAGGCTCGAATACAAAAGTTAGCGAAAGCAACAACATCTAAGTACAGACATAATTAAACAAGTTTGCCTTAAGAAGATTGAGAAAAACAACGGCAACCAGATCGAAAAGGCGCAGGCCTCCTGCCTGGGAGCCTCCTAACTACTCCTGGTCGTCGGTCTCCACGTAGTAGTAGGCTCTGTCGGTGTAGTAGTAGTCATAGACGGGATCAACTGGCTCCTGAACTCTGTCATCTGATCGCAACAACCGTGTAGGGGAAAAAAGGTAACAAAGCAACCATGAGTACTCATCGAAAGTACTCACAATACTTACATCAGATCTATGCTAAGTATGCATCAGTATCAAAAAGAAGGGGTTGTATGTGTGGACTATGCTGCAGAATTGCTAGAATAGAAGGGAAGACCTAGCCTAATGAAGACTAGCCTCTTGCAGCAATAGAAGAGAGTAGATTAACCTAACATATAGTAACAAGCATATAATAGCAATGCCCAGAGATCCTTCCTCATCTACCCCGCGAGGAAGCGATCTCGGGGCCATCATATCAGTTTAGTGTCACGAGTATCCAATTCTAGATGTAGTAGATCGGGATACAACTCTGAACGTCCCATAACATGGACACGGCTATTCGAATAGATTACTTCCCTATAGGGGTGCACCAACTTACCCAATACACTCGATTAACTCTGACCGGACACACTTTTCGGGTCATGTCCTGTCTCGGCTGATCGACACACCGTAGTCCTACCTAGGCTCAACAGAGAGACCAACACACCGATCTAAATCTTAAGTGCGAAGGGGTCATGGGCCAATCGTCCTAAGCACTTCTACGCGTTGCGAATGCGGCTGATACGTCTCCACATCAAAAATTCTGTTTTTATCGTTTACCTACTCGAGGATGAGTAGTAATTAAGCTTGGGGATGCTTATGCATGTCCAACTTATTTATAATTTTTGCGTGTTCCATGCTGTTATATTAGCATTCTTGGATGCTTTACAATCATTTTATAGCAACTTTATATCATTTTTTGGGAATAACCTATTGACATAGTGCCCAGTTCACAGTAAAAAAAAGACATAGTGCCCAGTGTCAGTTGCTGTTTTTTGCTTGTTTTTTTACTTCGCAGAATATCAGTACCAAACAAAGTCCAAACATAGCAAAACTTTTTAAAGATTTTTTTGGACCAAAAGACACAATATGGGACAAAGAAGTACCAAAGGGGAGGCCCGAGGTGGGCACAACCCACCAGGGCACGCCCAGGAGCCCAGACGCGCCCGGGGGGTTGTGCCCCCCTCGGCGACCTCCCGCATTGCCTCTTCGCCCTATAAATACCCAAATATTCCAGAAACCCTAGGGGAGTCGACGAAAAACAATTCCAGCCACCGCAAGTTCCAGAACCACAAGATCCAATCTAGACACCATCACGGAGGGGTTCATCGTCCTCATTGGTGCCTCTCCGATGATGTGTGAATAGTTCATCATAGACCTACGGGTCCATAGGCAGTAGCTAGATGGATTCCTCTCTGTGTGTTGATTCTCAATACAATAATGGTCTCTTGAAGATCTATTTGTAACTCTTTTTTTGCGGTGTGTTTGTTGGGATCTGATGAACTTTGAGTTTATGATCAGATCTATATCCATGAATATTATTTGAGTCTTCTTTTGATCTCTTATATGCATGATTATTTATAACCTCATATTTCTTCTTCGAATCTTTGGTTTAGTTAGGCAAACTAGATCGATTTTTTTGCCATGGGAAGAGGTGCTTTGTGATGGGTTCGATCGTGCGATGTTCTTTCCTAGTGACAGAAGGGGATGCAAGACACACATGCATCATTGCTATTAAGGATAACAAGATGGGGGCTATTCCTACATGAATAGATCTCGTCTATATCATGTCATCATTCTTATTGTATTACTCTGTTTCTCCATGAACTTAATACACTAGATGCATGCTCGAGAGCCGTCGATGTGTGGAGTAATATTAGTAGATTCAGGCAGGAGTTGGTCTACTAATCTTGGACGTGATGCCTATATATTGATCATTGCCTTGGATATCGTTATAACTATTCGATTTCCTATCAATTGCCCAACAGTAATTTGTTTACCCATCGTGTGCTACTTTCTTGAGAGAAGCCACTAGTGAAATCTACGCCCCCCAGGTCTATTCTTTATCATATTTTCTTTGAAATCTATTTTTATCTGCTTTTGTTTTCAGATATATTATACCAACAACCCAAAAATACCTTGCTGCACTTTTTTGTTACTTATTTTATTTCGCGTTTTATCGAGATCTATTTATCCAATCTGCACAAATTTTATCGCGTTAACTTGACAATTTCTGGCGCCATTACCCGAAGAGGGATTGACAACCCCTCATAAGCGTCGGGTTGCAAGCATTTGTTCTTTGTGTGCAGGTACCGGTTACATAGTGTTGCTTGGTTCTCCTACTGGATTGATACCTTGGTTTCATAACTGAGGGAAATACCTATGTAGCTGTACTACATCATCCCTTCCTCTTTGGGGAAATACCGACGTAGTTCAAGCGACATCAAAAGGAATTTGTGGCGGTGTTGCCGAGGAGACATCATCAACATCCATCAGGTTCCTAATCACAAATCTCATCTCCTTGCAATTTACATTATTTGCCATTTGCCTCCCGTTTTCATCTCCCCCACTTCACAATAATTTGTCGTTTATTCGCCCTCTTTTTCGTTTGCCGTTTTCTCGTCAGATCTATTTTTGTTTGCCATCTTGTTGCATAGTCACGATGACTCAAGAAAACACCAAGTTGTGTGAATTTTTCAATACCAATAACAATGATTTTATTAGCACTTCGATTGCTCCTCCGTCACTAGTGCAGAATCTTGTGATATTAATGCCGGTTTGTTGAATCTTGTTATGAAAGATCAGTTTTCTGGTACTCCTAATGAGGACATCACGTCCCATCTAAACACATTCGTAGAATTATGCGATATGCAGAAGAAAAAAGATGTGGACAATGATATTGTGAAGTTGAAATTATTTCCTTTCTCTTTGAGGGATCGTGTAAAATTTTAGTTTTCTTCTTTGCCTCGCAATAGTATCGATTCTTGGGATAAGTGCAAAGATGCTTTTATTACTAAGTATTTTCCGCCCGCGAAAATTAGTTCCCTTAGAACTCAAATCATGAATTGTAAGCAACTTGAGCATGAACATATTGCACAATCTTGGGAAAGAATGAAGTTGATGCTAAGAAATTGTCCTACTCATGGTTTAAATCTTTGAATGATCATACAATTTTTTATGCGGGACTGAACTTTGTTTCTAGAAACTTTTAGATTCCGCCGCGGGTGGTAATTTTATGCAAATTACTTTGGGTGAAGCTACTAAATTGCTTGATAGTCTTATGGCAAATTATTCACAATGGCATATTGAAAGAGCACCTGCTAGTAAAATAGTTAATTCGATTGAAGAAATTAGTACGTTGAGTGAAAAAGTTGATGCTCTTATGAAATTAGTTGCTAATAAAAGGGATCCTATTGATCTTAATGATTTTCACTTGTCTACATTGATTGAGCAAAATAGTGATCCCATAGATGTGAATTTTGTCTCGCGAAACAATTTAATAACAATGCTTATAGAGGTAATTTTAATCCTAGGCCTTTCCCTGTAAATTCCTCTAATAATTATGGTAATTCCAATGGTGATTCTTCTTACAATAATAATAGGAACACCTCTGATCTTGAGAATAATATTAAAGAATTTATCAATGCTCAAAAAGTTTTCAATACTACGATAGAAGAAAAGTTGAATAAGATTGCTGATATGTCTAAAAGCATTGATAGAATTTCTCACGGTGTAGAAAATCTCAAGTTGAAATTTTTTATACCCAAGATTGATGAATCAATTAAAGCTTTATATGTTTCTATGTATGAAAGTAAGAAAAGAACTGCTATGCTTAGAGCCAAAAGAGAATTTTTAGAAAGAGCGTTTTCTAGTGATTGCTTTCATAAAAATGATGAAGATCTTAAAGTGATTGGTGTTTCTTCTATCGATTCCTTGTTTAGTAAAATTAAAACTGATGATAAAGGGACTGAAGAAGAGTCAACTTTAGTTAGAAGGTGTCCTGATAGTTCGGAGGGTGAAAATCTTGATAAAAGTGGGTTTGGAGAGGTCGAAACTTTAACTAGTGATGTGCCCAATCTTTTGGATTACAAAGACTTTAATTATAATAATTGCTCTTTGCTTGAATGTATTTCTTCATTGCAATCCATGATAAATTCAACCCATACTTATGAACAAAATACTACTTTTACTAAACACATTGAGGGAGTCCTGGATTAGGGGGTGTCCGGATAGCCGGACTATGACCTTTGGCTGGACTCCTGGACTATGAAGATACAAGATTGAAGACTTCGTCCCGTGTCCGGATGGGACTTTCCTTGGCGTGGAAGGCAAGCTTGGCGATACGAATATGTAGATCTCCTCCCATTGTAACCGACTCTGTGTAACCCTAGCCCTCTCCGGTGTCTATATAAACTGGAGGGTTTTAGTCCGTAGGACGAACAACAATCATACCATAGGCTAGCTTCTAGGGTTTAGCCTCTCTGATCTCGTGGTAGATCTACTCTTGTACTACCCATATCATCAATATTAATCAAGCAGGAGTAGGGTTTTACCTCCATCAAGAGGGCCCGAACCTGGGTAAAAACATCGTGTCCCTCGTCTCCTGTTACCATCCGCCTAGACGCACAGTTCAGGACCCCCTACCCGAGATCCGCCGGTTTTGACACCGACATTGGTGCTTTCATTGAGAGTTCCGCTGTGCCGTCGTCATCAGGAACGATGCCACATCCCGTCTTTAAAGATGACGATGTTGCTAAAGGAGCTTTGGCTATCGGCCAAACTCTCCGGCTAGGCGGTTTTCTTATGACCGCCTGTTCGGCCGCCGCGCCGACGATGACTTCTCGGGTCATTGAAAGCAATCTCCACGTCAACTCGGAACTCGCTGAGCAGTTAGATCCGATGGAGCTCTCTTCCTTAAATGAGCTCTTGGATCGCATCGCCGCCTTGGGCGTCTCTACAGACTACGACCAGATTGGGCTTAAACCCGATCTGAGAGAGATTTACTCTCCCAGGTCACCCACCACGTCGCAGTGGTGGAGGAACAATGCGGCGAATCTTCACCCATCTTAAGGACCAGATATGTCCGGACTCCTGATCCCTCCAAGCCGGATACCCGCGGAGGGGAGGACGTCACTCAAGCCCTGAACCTAAAGTCAGGCAGCGAGCTAGATTCATTGGACAACATCCAAGAACCCAAGCTTCCGAGTTTGGAAACTCCTTGGCCCCTGAGTCTCAGATTGGGCGAGGTTCCGGATTTAACTCCACCCGCCCACCCAAATATAAGGGATCTATCCCAAATTTGGCAAGAGCCCACAGAAACAGTACATCATTACTGGGCCAGATTCCTCCTGGTTATGAACAGGATAGAGGACTGCCGCGAGGAGGATGCAATTTCATTCTTCTGCAATAATTGCACGGACATCGGAATCCTCAACACCATAAGTCGCCGTGAAATTACACGCTTAGCTGACTTGGCATCCATAGTACTAAAATACTGTGCGATGGATAGCGTCCGGAAAACCGAAATAAAATTCTGGGACGATCCGGCCCTGAATACAACCCAGTCCGGAATAAAAGGGCGCATTATCTCCAGGCACCTGGGCTAAACACCAAAAAGCAAAAAAACCCGATAGGGTATGGAACCGCATTGGAGGGATGGCTCAATGGACCCTGTAAAATTCATAGTACAGAGGGCGCCACACCAACTCATAGCCTTAGAGCATGTTGGATACTCCGGCAGGTGGCCAGAAGTGGCGAGGAGCTTCTAACTCCAGAATCCGCAGAGCACCAGCCCAGGAATACTAGTACGTTATCAACAGTCTTCGAGACTTTCTCATCAAACAATATGCGGAAACAAACACTCCGCAGCCTTACCGAAGTCTACCAGGTAGCAACAATAAACCCATGGAGTGACATGGCTATTACCTTTAATGCCAGTGATGAACCTAAATTCCGAACAGCCCGAGCACCAGCCGCATTGGTCCTCAGTCCAATAGTGGACGACTTTCGACTTACCAAAGTACTCATGGACGGTGGCAGCGGATTGAACCTCATTTATGAGGAAACCCTCCAAAAAATGGAAATAGACTGGAACCGCATTGAGCGAAGCAACACAACCTTTAGAGGAATAATCCCCAGTCGGGAAGCATGCTGTACAGGAAAAATCACACTAGATGTGGTGTTTGGCACGCTGGATAATTACAGGTCCGAGGAGGTCACATTTCAAGTGGCCCCGTTCAGCAGTGGATACCACGCTCTGTTAGGGCGAGAGGCATTTACAATTTTTCAAGCTATACCCCATTACGGGTACATGAAGCTCAAAATGCCCGGGCCCAATGGAATCATCACTCTTGCTAGTGACCCGGACATAGCGTTCCGTGCCGAAAAAAAGACAACCGCACTGGCCCTTGAGGCACTATCCGAAGCCCTAGCGGCCGAAGAACTGACTGCGCTGCGCTCCACGGTGAACAGGGACGACGTGATACTCGATAAAAGATCCAAGTCCACCTCCTTTAAACCGGCGGACGAAATAGTCGAATTCCAAGTCCATCCAACGGACCCTACAAAAACGGCCTCCATCGGGGCGCAATTAAACCCTGATGTAGACGCCGCACTACGAGAATTCCTACGCGAAAATTGGGACATTTTTGCCTGACACCCTTCAGACATGCCAGGAATCCCATGCAGGCTGGCCGAGCACAACCTAAACATCCTAAAAGGATTCAAGCCTGTGAAGCAGGCTCTTTGGCGTTTCTCTGAACCTAAGAGACAAGCCATGGGAGAGGAGCTAGCCAAACTACTGGAGGCCGGATTCATCAGAGATATAAAACATCCGGACTGGCTAGCAAACCTGGTGATGGTACCAAAGAAGGACAAATCCTGGCGCCTATGCGTCGATTTCAAGGACCTCAACAAGGCTTGCCCAAAGGATCCCTTCCCCCTCCCCCGCATCGATCAAATCATCGACGCTACCGCAGGACACGATTCATTGTGTTTCCTCGACGCATATTCTGGCTACCATCAAATTAAGATGACAGAACCAGACCAAGCCGCAACGGCATTCATCACCCCATACGGCCCATTCTGCTTCAACACAATGCCCTTCGGGCTCAAAAACGCCGGCGCAACATATCAGCGCATGATTCAGACATGTCTGGCAAACCAGATCGGCAAAATAGTTGAGGCATATGTGGATGACATGGTCATCAAAACCAAGCATGTTGAAACTCTAGTAGACGACTTGAGGCTCACATTCGATAACCTCCGAACATACGACATCAAGCTTAACCCGGAAAAATGCGTTTTCGGCGTACCAGCCGGAAAGCTCTTGGGCTTCATTGTATCCGGTAGAGAAATTGAAGCAAACCCAGCCAAGATCTGAGCTCTATCACAATTGGATATTCCAAAGGACCTCAAGCAAATACAAAAATTGACTGGATGCGTGGCGGCTTTAAGCCGCTTCATCTCCCGCTTGGGAGAGAAGGCATTACCCCTTTATCGCCTCCTCTGGCGCACCGAACACTTTGAGTGGACGGATACCGCCACGGCCGGACTCGAAGAAATAAAAGCCATTTTGGCAACAAACCCGGTCCTGGCCGCGCCTAACATCGGTGAACCAATGATATTATACATTGCGGCAACTCATCAAGTTGTAAGCGCAGTGCTCGTCGTCGAACGAGAAACGGACGGACACAAACTCCCCCTTCAAAAACCAGTTTACTACGTGTCCACTGTCCTCACTCCATGCAAGTCACGGTACCCGCATTATCAAAAGATAGCGTACGCAGTGTTCATGGCATCCCGGAAGCTACGACACTACTTTCAAGAGTGTTCAATAACAGTAGGCTCCGAAGTACCTCTTAACGATATTATAAACAACCACGACGCGACGGGCCGGATTGCCAAATGGGCCATTGAGCTCCTCCCGTTCGACATAACCTATAATCCACGGCGAGCTATCAAGTCGCAAGTTTTGGCCGACTTTGTCGCCGAATGGACTGAAGCCGAACTCCCTAAAGAGTACGGCACATATTCCAACTGGATTATGCACTTCGACGGCTCCAAAATGTTAGCAGGTCTAGGGGCTGGCGTCGTTCTCACGTCTCCGATAGGAGATACAGTTCAATATGTACTCCAGATAATGTATACGGACTCTAACAACGCAGCCGAATACGAGGCCCTTCTATATGGTCTCCGGATGGCAGTCTCCATGGGCATCCAACGCCTAGAGGTGCGTGGGGATTCGAACCTCGCGATATCCCAAATAAATGGAGATTTCAATACCAAGGATCCGAAAATGGCAGCTTATCACAACACTGTCCTAAAAATGTCAGCTCGGTTCGAGGGGCTCGAATTTCACCATATAGTCCGGGAAAACAATCAGGCAGCAGACGTCTTGGCACGCATCGGCGCAAAGCGCGATGCAGTCCCCCCAACATTTTCTTGGAGAGGCTATTCAAGCCATCCATACAATGGGAAGGGGAATCCGGACATAACAACCCGGACCCAGCCGCACCACCTGACACCGAACATTCTGACACAATGGGAGGCTCTGCCAACGAAGTAACATCCTCAGCCCACGTAATAATGGCAGTCATTGCCCCGTGGACAGAACCATTCTTAGCCTACTTAACTAGGCAGGAACTTCCCGAGGACCAAAACGAGGCACGCTGCATAGTGCGGCGATCTAAAGCCTATAAAGTCCATGAGGGAGAGCTTTACAAGAAAAGCACCACCGGAGTCCTTCAAAGGTGTATCTCCGAAGAGGAAGGGCAGAACCTTCTGGCTGAAATTCATGCCGGACTCGGCGGGCACCACGCCGCGGCCCGGGCCCTTGTAAGCAAGGCCTTCCGTATTGGGTTTTATTGGCCCACGACCCGGGCAGATGCCCAGGACTTAGTCCAACAATGCGTCGGTTGCCAACTATTTGCTAACCAAAGCCATATGCCACCCACCGCCCTCCATACTATACCCATCACCTGGCCCTTCACGGTCTGTGGGCTTGACATGGTTGGACCCCTTAAAGGAGGAACCCACAAGCAAAAATACCTATTGGTCATGGTTGACAAATTCACCAAATGGATAGAGGCCAAGCCTGTTAAGACAGCCGAATCTGGACCAGTGATAGACTTCATATCAGGGGTCGTACACCATTACGGCGTCCCACACAGCATCATCACTGATAACGGCATGAACTTTACGGCCGACGAGGTAAAACTCTGGTGCAAAAACATGGGCATCAAGCTCGACTACGCTTCAGTCTATCACCCACAAACTAACGGTCAAGTCGAGCGAGAAAATGGTCTATTCATGAGCGGCATCAAACCTAGACTAGTGTGGTCCCTCAAGGAATATAACACGCATTGGGTAGAGGAGCTCGACTCCGTACTCTGGGGGCTGTGGACCACCCCGAATCGCACTACCGGATTTACACCATTCTTTATGGTATACGGCGCAGAGGCAGTTCTGCCCTGCGACATAATTCATGACTCACCTCGCGTGCGCATGCACGAAGAAAGAGAAGCCGAACTCGATCGGCAAGATAGTTTGGACGCCTTGGAGGAGGAGCGCGATGTGGAAAAAGCCCATTCCACATTCTATCAATAGCAGGCTCGAAGATATCAAAGCAGAGAAGTATGGGCCAAAACTTACAATGTTGGCGAATTAGTTCTACACCTGCCGGACAAGAAAAAGGACAAACTCAAGCCCAAATGGGAAGGTCCCTTCATAATCGACCAAGTCCTGACTGGCGGAGCGTACCGCCTGTGAAATGCATCAGATAACTGACTCGAGCCGAACCCATGGAACGCAGCCCGTCTACGAAGATTCTACGCCTAGCGCCGGACTTTGTGTTCGTCTCCTTCCTCTGTCCATTTTTTATTAGCTATCTTATATTTCTCTCCTTCTCCCTCCTTTTCTCTTACAGCCTTTTGAGGGCTCGTTTGCGCATTGTTCGCACACAATTGACGCGCTACTCGCGCTCATTATACCTGGGGGCTTCTTTCTCAGAAGCTTGTTTACACGGGCCTCATGCCCAACACATGTGTCACACTTCCGCATGTACCTATTTTTTCACCATTATATGCATCGATATGACTTAAGTTTTGGCCAAGCTGGGTTGCCTGGCTCCTGTGCTTACCCCTATGTTCCCGATTGTTCGGCTAGGCGGTAAAGGGAGCACCTATGCGATTGTTACTGTCGGGTCAGCCGGATGTGTACCTCAGACTGGGTGAAGCCGAAAGCTAGCGTTCTTAAGGGAATATTCGGTCGGTGAACTAAAAGATGATTTCCCACTTGTTTATTTATCCGCCCCCAGATGCTTTTCTGCTTTTTTCGCAGTCCGGACATGCACTTTAGGGCATGCCTCCCAGGGAAAGGAACCCCTAACGGAACTATTCTCCCTGGAAGATGTTTCTTACTAACCATGTAATATAGCATAACTAGTTGGGCACTTGTCTGCTAAAGCACTAATGACCCCTACACCTGGTCTCCACGCATGCCCCGGTTCTTACATAACCGAGAGGGTATTCGGACACACTCCGGACTATTGGGTCCAGAGGTTGAAGCGAAAAGGTCCGCAATGACAAATGATCTACAATCCGGCTAGAAGGCATTTCACATGTCATCTTAAATTACATAGTCAATTTGACTGGGTATATTCTTCTTCAATACCATCCAATAGGCTGCCTAATTTACAGTCCTGTTGGGAATACTTGGCGGCCAGCTCTACCTGGCCGTACACTAAACTGACAGGGATCGCCTTCCCATCGGGCCCCACAGGTCCGACCTCGGCCATGTGGTTTGGGTCAGCCTTCGTATACCGCGTCTTCACCATGGCCCAGGCCTCCCTGGCGCCTTGATGGCAGGCCGATATCTTCCATAATTGGAAGCGCCACCGCGCTCCCTTCAGCTTCTCTACAAGCTCTCCAAGGCCTTCGGGCATGGAGACGGATGACCACAAGGCTTGGGCGACGCCTTGCATCACCTGCCGAACTCGTTCGTGGAGTTGTGCTAGCTCGGGAAGAACGTCACTCGTAGAACCGGGCATTTCCTCCGCAGGCCGACCTGTTAGCATACCTACAGACATAACTCTGTCAATCGACTTCCTCGCCGAACTCTTTTTTCAAAGTTCGTTCAAGCACTTACTAAAAATGCCGCGTCGAAGCCACCGATTCTTCTTTACGGAGTCCGACAGCTGAGCACGAACATCATTTAGTTCCTCGCCCAGCTGGGTGTTGGCATCTTGGAGCTTATTCTTCTCTTGCCTCACCCTCGTAAGAACGCTCTCGCCGGCCTTTAGCTGGCGCAAGAGTTGTTGCTTGTCCGGATCCACTCCGGCGTCATCTGCACTGTTATTGTCAGATTTGCACATATGCCGCACTTCACAACATACTTATCTTGCGAAACACAAATTACCAGAGGGGGTCTCCTTGGCCTTCCCGGTTGCGGCTAGTGCGGCCTCAAGTTGAGCTTTGCACTCTTCCAGCTCCTGGGACAGTTGGGTATTCTTTTCTGTAAGATCCTTCATAACAAATGATCCTTAAATAAGTTATTCTAACTGTTTCAAGTCTCGGGGGCTACTGACATATATAACCATCAAATTTTCTTACCCGTATGTCTTTTACATAATGCTCTGTGGCTCTGGCTAGACCATTTTGAGCGGCACGGAGGTACGCATCTCCCGTATTAAAGGCATCCAATGCCTCTGGGAAAAAACAAGCGTCACGAAGAACTGTCCGGCGACGCCTGTTGTTCATGGCACTCTCCACCTCGGAATTGGTGGCAGACAGCCCGTCCGCATCCTCTGTCGGAGAAGCGTACGGTGCGCGCCCCGTGTTCGCCTCCGCTTCCGGACCCGGCCTTGAAGCCTAGCCTGTGGACATAGTCCGGCGAGCGTTCTTCTTCCTGGAAAGAGCATGAGCGTTATTATACCTTGAGGGCATAAACCCTGGGAATTATATTGCACGCCGTACCATTGCACCGGCGTCTCGATCCGGACCGCACTTCTTTTTAGCCCGCTGAGCCTTGATGCCCCTTGCGGGCTAGCCACCGCGGGCTCGGCCCTCCACCTCATGGACTTCCCCTGCAAAAAACACCATTGGTATGCGGTGATCGAAAATAAGCATGGGTGGATCCTCTTGAGAGTGTTGGGACTTCGGTCTCGGTTACCTTTGAGGCTGGAAGTAGTCCGAGATAATCGTTCGTAATGTCCACTAAGGTGTTGTCCTTACTCAATTGATGAAACACCCCATCAATCAGCTCCACAGCCAAGTTCGGGTCCTCTTGGGAGTCTGGATCGAGGGACCGTTCCGGGTCCTCGGGTTGTGGAGGAGGGTTGTTTATCTCCTTTACAGCCTGGCGTAGCTCCTATGTTGGAATTGTTAGACTAAATACTTAACCATGGAATGTGAGACGGATGGACAGGTTAAAAGTGCCCGCTTACCCAGCTCGGAGGATTGTACATAGAAAATCTGCCCTGTGGGTTGACGCGGAGGAATTCCTCCTCTTCTCCCTTGTACAAAGCGGACAAGATCTCTATTAGAGCGGCAGCTGACTCCGACCCCTTACGACCGCACCGGGTGGCGTCGTCCTCCCCGTTGAAATACCACATGGGGTGGCCTCTATACTGAAGCGACTGCACCCCCGCATAATGCATGTGGCCATGACCTCAATCATGGTCAGTCCGGAATGAGCTAACAACCTTATCCGGTTCATCAGGTAAAGGACGTCCCTGTCATTTTCCTTCTGATGGCTCTGTGGGCGCCAGCTTAGGCGCTTCTTCAAAGGAGCATTATTGAACTCAGGGAGGCCGATCCGAATAGGGTCCGACAGAGGGACGTCTTCTATATAAAACCATTCTGAAGGCCAGTCTTCGGATGTCTTCTTTGGGGTTCCGGATAGATATCCGGTCCCGGCGATGCGCCATAGTTCGGCTCCGCCTACTTGATATATCGACCCCTCATGAGAGTGGGGCACAAGGCAGAACAGTTTCTTCCATAGCGCGAAATGAGCCTCGATGCCCAAAAATAGCTCGCAAAGGGCTACGAAGCCCGCAATATGCAATATGGAGGCAGGCGTAAGGTTGTGCAACTGGAGGCCGTAGAACTCCAGGAGCCCCCGGAGAAACGGATGAATTGGAAATCCGAGCCCTCTTATCAAATAAGGGACAAGGCATACCCGCTCTCCTTTGGAGGGATTAGGGACGCTCTCCGCTTGCTCTCCGCCGTTATAGGTGGCGAGCCCGGCTCGGACCGGGACCATGTAGGCTGGGGGGAGAAACCCCTTGGTTTGGAGCGCCACTAGCTCGCTGTGCGGGACAAAACATCTCTCCCAATCTCCAGGATGAGGGCTGGGGGCGCGAGAGGAGGAGCTGCGTCGACTGGCCATGATGGAATGGATCTCTGTCGAATGTGCTCTGATGAATGCTCGCGGAGGGAAGGTGGTGTGGCTTGGATCTAAATCCCTGTCTCCTTTATAGGCGGCTCATTTGCGCAGTTAGGGGGGTAAGCAAAAAAATACCCTGGCTTTTCGCATTCGTTTGACATGTGGAAGATGGCCATTATTGGGCGCAGAAGCCAAGAAGCGCAACATTCACCAGAAGACGGACATTATTCAACAGGTATATGGAATTTGGAGAAGAACCCGCCTTGCAATGCCGAAGACAAATCTGCGCGCCGGACTCGTCGTCATTGAAGCCTGGTTCGGGGGCTACTGAGGGAGTCCTGGATTAGGGGGTGTCCGGATAGCTGGACTATGACCTTTGGCCGGACTCCTGGACTATGAAGATACAAGATTGAAGACTTCGTCCCGTGTCCGGATGGGACTTTCCTTGGCGTGGAAGGCAAGCTTGGTAATACGGATATGTAGATCTCCTCCCATTATAACCGACTCTGTGTAACCCTAGCCCTCTCCGGTGTCTATATAAATCGGAGGGTTTAAGTCCGTAGTACGAACAACAATCATACCATATGCTAGCTTCTAGGGTTTAGCCTCTCTGATCTCGTGGTAGATCTACTCTTGTACTACCCATATCATCAATATTAATCAAGCAGGAGTAGGGTTTTACCTCCATCGAGAGGGCCCGAACCTGGGTAAAAACATCGTGTCCCTCGTCTCCTGTTACCATCCGCCTAGACGCACAGTTCGGGACCCCCTACCCGAGATCCGCCGGTTTTGACACCGACACACATCGTAGATGCTATGATGAAAGCTTTGGAAGGAAAATTGGAATTAGAGATTTCAATTCCTAGAAAATTGCATGATGAATGGGAATCTACTATCAAAGTCAAGATTAAAAATTATGAGTGTTTTGCTTTATGTGATTTGGGTGCTACTTTTTTCACAATTCTGAAATCTCTATGTGATGTGCTTGCTCTTATCGATATTGAAAAATGTTCTCTTAATTTGCACTTGGCGCATTCTACTATTAAAAAGCCTTTGAGAAGAATTAATGATGTTCTTATTCTTGCAAATAGGAATTATGTGCCCACAGATTTTATTGTTCTTGATATTGATTGCAATTCGTCTTGTCCAATTATACTTGGTAGACCGTTTTTACGTACTATTGGTGCCATAATTGATATGAAAGAAGGCAATATTAAATTTCAATTTCCACTAAGAAAGGGTATGAAACACTTTCCTAGAACAATAATTAAGCTACCGTATGAATCAATCATGAGGGCATCCTATGGATCAAAAACTAAAAACGACAATACTTGAACCTTTGCATTATGACTGGCAAGGGGCATAAAACGATAGCGCTTGTTGGGAGGCAACCCAATGAATATATTTTTTTTCTTTTTGTTCTTGAGTGTTTACATAATTATACTACTGTTATGATTGTGATTTTTGTGTTTTAATTAGTCTTTGTGCCAAGTAAAGCCTTTAGGATCATGTTGGGTTATAGTTGATTTGATTTTGTTGAAAAATAGAAACTTTGTGCGCTAGTAGCAGAATTGTTTAAAATCACAGAAGCTGTTGACACCAGATTTTGGTAAGGTCAACAACTTAATTAAGATGACTTCAAATGGAGAAGTGATCTAAATGAAAAAGTTCCGTATTGTCTACGTGAACATCTTTGAAGTTTGGGCCATCACCATCCGATCACATTTCAAAGGCCGAAACTATGCTCAAAGTACTAAGAACTTATATTCAAAGTACTGTTTGGCCGATTAAGCCCTCAAGACGACCTCATATGAGAAAATGTTTTGCACGAATTGTCTTCGTATCAAAAAAATGGTCGATTTTTATATAAAAATAGTTCTAATTCGAGATCATATGCAAAAGTTACAGTCAACACAGTGCGGACCGGCTAGAGATCAAAATATTACGCTGGACATCAGACACATGTTGATGGATGTCTGATACAACGCGTGAGCAATTAGCCCCTCAAGATGGCCTCTGATAAGAAAATGTTCAACATGAAAGTTGTTCGTCTCGTCAAAAGCAGTCAAAATTGCTTTTGAGCACATTTCCATCCGAAGTTGTTTACCACCTCAAAAAAGACCCGCAAGGTGCAGCCAATTTTAAACCGATCAGTTTTGGAAAGTTTGGACAAAACCATCTGAATTTGACTAGGGTTTTGAACGTGAATCCAAGCCTTTTCCTTGCACGGGAAGTCCAACCGCCTCTTATATACCTAAGGGGTGACGGCCAATTGGACAACGCACAATTGAACAAATCATCTACCACTTTTTACCTTTACTTTTATCCTCTCCCTTGTTCTTCTTCTTCCTCGTTCTTCGTTCATTTTTTTTGTTGCAGGGCGGCGAACCTTGAGGCCCTAGGGGCGATCAGGTCGACCTAGGGCAGCCCATAGCCGTCGCGCGCTCTGACGGGGTCCCTCACGGGCGTGTGGGGTTTCGGGTTTACAAAGCACCCGCCGGATTGCTTGCGTACCACGCTTCCGGCCGGGTCTCCTTCTACCTGAGCTGCGGTGCATCATCCCCGACGTCGAGGATACACGGTGACGTGTTCGTGTGTGAACACACTTTTTGGCAACTCCTATGGGGATGAAGCTTCGAACGGTCTCCAGCCCGTTCTTGCTACGAAGAGATCGTCATCCAGGGTTTGCAGTCTACAAAGGTAATATGAATACCTAATCCCCCTTGTGTAGATGCAAATAATTCATATGGTGTTACTAGATCGTTCAGTGAGTATACTCTATCGGTCAACCCTAGTTTTTTCAATCATGCATCTAACTACGTGCAAGGGCCGATTCAAAGTAGTTTACATGCTTCAACTTCTTATGATACTAGTAACATGCACCATATGTATCCCAACTCTCATGCATCGGCAACCCCACAAATCATTATGTATGAACAACATGGTCAGTTCGGTTAATAAATTTGAAACACCTCATGTTAGAATTTCCAATGCCATGCAAGAAAGTGTCTCACCATTTTATTCATCGGCAACTAATGTGCAATATGCTAATCCAACCATGCCGATGAATGAGAGTATTGGCCATGCTACCACTGGCTATTCGGTTAATTACTCTCAACCGTCATATGCTACACCTCATGTTAGTAATTTTTCGGCACCGTATACAACTGTAGATGCTCATAATTCGGCTCCGCACCTTCATGGTCATTGCCGAATAAGTTAAAATTTCCAGGAGTGCACATGTCATCATTTAATATTGTACCATATAATGCATCCTCTATGCAATTGCATAATTTCGGCAACACCTCATTGCCGAAAAAATCTAAAAAAATTGCGGAGCAATCCCTTACAGAATGGGAAGCGGCTACGTTAAAAAGGGATATAGCCCGAAATAACAAGATTAGTGCGCTTTGCCTTGAAGAACATGATAAGGGGCTAGTTCCTGATTATAATGCAATAAGAGCTATAGTTTTGCAAGAAGATAAATCTTTGCCAATTGATAGAATTGGGGAGCAAAAATATGGTTCTACAACAATGCATTTGCCTTCACCTAGTACAATATCATATTGTACACCCCCTACACAATTGCAAATTTTCGGCAACGCCCATGTGTCATTGCCAAAAGAATCTAAAAGCATTCGGGGGCAATCATATCCTGAGTGGGCTAAAATTGAGAAAAAACTTAAAGCAAATTTTGCAGGTCACCGCCATAAACAAACAGAAAAAGAATTGGCTCAAATAAAATAAGCATTGCTAGTTGGTAGAATCAATGAAAAGAATGATGATTCAGAACATGAAAGTGCTTCGGTTGAAAAGGCCGAATCAAGTAATATATATTCCGGGTCCATCAAATCCAAAGAGGCAAGCATTATTGAGAAAGAACATGGCAAGCATAGCAGAACTACCATGCTTGATTTTTCTGAAGTCAATGGAACATACTTCCTGCCCCTATGAGTTCCTTGCCAAATAAATTGATAAGCCTCAAGGACAAGAACAAGTAGTTGAAGAAAGTTCGGCTGACATGGATCTTCGAAACAACGATGCACGGAATCAAGAAAAAGATGATGATATGGCATTGGGGAGCCATCCAAAGATAGAGCAAGATGTTCTTCAAGTCGCACCACCATCATGCTCTCCCAACATATTTGAAGAGGTATGGCTTGCAAGTAGTTTACCTGTTTTCATATTTGGTCACAACTTTATTGTTGATGCATCTATTAGAAAAACTCTCATAAGTAATTTTGAAAGATCAATGAAGGGTAATTTACTTGTTAGCAATAAAATTGTTATAAAATATATCGATTGACCCATTGCGCCATTTGTAAAGACCGGTACTGACTTATTGTTGCAATTAAGGCTTTTCTCATTGCTTTATCTAAAGTTCATATCTAATTGGGTAGCTCTGCTTATTTCATACTTGGCTTACTCTTGGTCTCAATTGAGGCATGCATGTTCTAACTATGTTTGTTTCAGAAACTTAAAGCCAAGGTTAGATTCTTTTCAGAAAACCGATGCTAGTATAATATCTTATCCAGTGACATCGGTAAAAGAATGCAAAATAAAATTCATAGCCGAATGGGGTGATACAAAATCTGAAACATTTGTTTGCTTAAATCCAAAGCCGTTTTGACAGCAAGATCGGCTAGAAAATAAAAAAATTATCTTCAATTCAACCATGTGTGATCAAATATTTGATTTATTGCTGAAAAATAATTACATAAGAATTCTTGATCAGCATGTCAAGCCATCTATCCAAAGATGAATGTATTGTAGGTTGCATCATTTGTTCAAACATAATTTTGAGGATTGCAATATGTTTCATCAAATAGTCAAATCGGCCATTGATAAAGGATGACTGAGATTTTTTGAAGCACCAAAGGATGACCAGTCTATTCTGATTGGTCCTGATGGCAAAAAGTTTTTGCATCAACTTCTTCAAGCGGATTCATTAAATGATGAGAAGGTAAAAACAATGGATGATGGGATCAAGTTTTCAAGTAAAAATGTTGTTCAAGAGCACAATGGAGATATTCTTAAAGGTGGGAATTCCATCAAGGTTGCACAGAAGACGCCAAGTATGCAAAGTATTGGGGGGCAACAACAAAATTCAGAGATCGATGTAAGCACAACCAAAGAGAACAAAGGCCGACATAAGCACAATGGTAAGAGATCGAAAATCACTTGCGTAGAGTTACTAGCTAAATATCAAAAAGCAAGTGAAGAAAAAAGTGCTTGTCGGACAAGTTATGCAAAAGCATCAAGATAACCCCTAGGCGCAAATATGAGGATCAGTATTGGCAAAGTGAGAATTTCAATGCAACATATTCATATCCTTTTTATGGGCCGCCAATGCTATGGGTGCCTCCCCATGCTCTTGTAAATCCACATCCTTTATGGGACATGTATGATACAAGCACGCATTCTCCATCTTATTTTACACCATCTCACCAACATTGTGTAGCTCCAAGAAGGTCATAGTTTGATGAATAATCATATGTTAAAGACCATTTCAATAAAAAGGAATCGGTCCGGACCCCATGGACGAGGAAAGAGGTGGTCTAACAAGTATGTTGGGTCAAGAAAGATGGTCGTAAGTGTGCTACTTCATATTTGATCTCAAATAACAAAGATCCAATTAAATTGTCGACATTGGCTACAAAAGGCAAAGAAGTGAACCAATGAATTGATAAAAATCAGAGTGCCAAATATGAAGAAAAGAAGTTGAGGGTGCACAAGGCCCAAAAAGAGTTGCCAATTGTTGAAACAAAATCACAGTCAAGGTGCTCACTCGGCTTACCGTATTGTCAAAATGAGTTACAAAAGATTAGTTCACAAGAGCTGAGAAACAAGAACATGGCATGGGTTCCCAAGAGGAACAGTCAAAATAAAAATGATCTCTGTCCTTCTATTGCACCAAGTGTTAAAAAAAGTGAAGAAAGGGAAGGATGGAAGCGGAAAGCAATTAAGCCGAAGGTGTGCATCATCCCATGAAAAACTTAGGTTAGCACATCATCCATATTCGTCAAACATGCCATTGATGTCTTTCCCATGGAATTCATCCCCGGGTAAGATTGGTTACCCTCCATGGGCTTATTTTGATACATGGATGCAATATAATTTTTTATGTCATGAAAGGCTATTACCAAATCACTATACATTTGATTAGCTACAAGTTTGTTGCTGATCCAAAGGGCCAAAATACTTGATTTGTTATTTCATTTGTTTATTTTCGGCTAAACATGATTTGGTGGATGAGGTTTACATGTACCTTATGTTAATGGACGATACTTAACTATCGCCATAAGAAACTATATAATCATGGTCAGTGTGTAATTCTAACATCATCTTTAGTTTGATTGGAGAACAAGACAAGTACTGTGGAGATTATGTTTTGATGGTTGAATTCAAAACAATGGCCATGGTGCAGTGCTGTTTTGTGAAGCCTCATATACCTCTTAAAATATTTATTTCACAATAATCAAAGCTGAATATGCAATGTTATTTGGTATGGAGCTTTTGGTTGTCATAGGTGCTACACATATTGAGGCTTTCGGTGATTCGTTATGAATAATGCAGCAAATATCAAAAGTTATCAATGTCTCAACGAATCGCTTATAATTTATCTTGAGGCATGTGTAGATGTAATATTCTCCTTGGGTGGCTTTCAAATTGTTCATATATCTAGACATGGCAATTGGAAATAATTGGCACAAGCATTTGGCTACCATGTTGATCATGGTGTATTGCATATCTAGCAATAGCTAATGCTTAGTCTCATCGAAATAGGAAAGGCTGAACTGAAGCCCACCGCTTCGGCCACTAATGAAACTTTTATGCAGGCGAAGCAAGGATTGGATAAAGTTCATTCTTGATTATCTGCAGAATCCTAGCAAAAGGGTGAACAATATGGTTCGAATGATGGCTTTGAGATACATATTTATGGAAGTATATCACCGGATTGCTATATAAGTTGAGAAGTTTTCACCCAAGTTTGCATCAAGAGGTTCAAACAGGCAATGGCCGATACATACTTATCGCCATAAGAACATGCAAATTGCCAATGGAGTGTTGACATCGTCCTTAGAACATGCTCCGTGCAAATTATTTTTCGGCATGCAAGCTTTGCCGAAAAATAGGGGGGCATGTGTTGACACCAAATTTTGGTAAGGTCAACAACTTAATTAAGATGGCTTCAAATAAAGAAGTGGTCTACATGAAAAAGTTCCATATTGTATACGTGAACATCTTTGAAGTTTGGGCCATCGCCATCCAATCACATTTCAACGGCCGAAACTATGCTCAAAGTACTAAGATCTTATATTTAGAGTGCTGTTTGGCCGATTAAGCCGCCAAGACGACCTCATATGAGAAAATGTTCTGCACGAATTGTCTTCATCTCGTCAAAACGATAAAATTTGATATAAAAATCATCCCAAACCAAGGTCATATGCAAAAGTTACAGTCTAACACGATGCGGACCGGCTAGAGATCAGAATATTACTCTGGACATTAGACACATGTTGATGGATATTTGATACAATGCGTGAGCAATTAGTCCATCAAGATCTCCTCTGATCAAAAGGTTTAACATGAAAGTTGTTCGTCTCATCGAAACAGTCAAGATTGCTTTTGGGCTCATTTCCATCCGAGGTTGTTTACCATCTCAAAAAAGACCCGCAAGGTGCAGCCAGTTTTAAACCGATCAGTTTTGGAAAGTTCGGACAAAACCAATCCAAATTTGACTAGGGTTTTGGATGTGAATCCAAGCCTTTTCCTTGCACAGGAAGTCCAACCGCCTCTTATATACCTAAGGAGTGACGGCCGATTGAACAACACACAATTGAACAAATCACCTACCACTTTTTACCTTTACTTTTATTCTCTCCCTTGTTCTTCTTCTTCCTCATCCTTCGTTCGTTTTTCTTGTTATAGGGCGGCGAACCTCGGGTCCCTAGGGGCGATCAGGTTGACCTAGGGCAGCCCATAGCCGCCACGCGCCCTGACGGGGTGCCTCCCAGGCGTGTGGGGTTTCGGGTCTATAAAGCACCCGCCAGATTGCTTGCGTACCACGCTTCATGCCGGGTCTCCTTTGACGTGAGCTGCAGTGCATCACCCCCGATGTCGAGGGTACACGATGACGTATTTGTGTGTGAACAGAAGCATGATAAAATTCTGATTTTTTACACAAGATTGATATACAAATTGCCTACGTTGTCCTAATTTTTCAGAATATTTTGAGTTACAGAAGTATACAAAGTTTCCAAATTACTACAGACTGTTCTATTTTTGAGAAATTCTGTTTTCTTTGTGTTGTGTGCTTATTTTGATGAATCTATGGTTTGAATTGGAGGGTATAAGCCATGGTAAAGTTGTAATACAGTAGGTATAATGAAAAATTAAAATATGAATGGGTTTGCAATAGTACTTAGAGTGGTGATTTGCTTTGTTATACTAACCGGATCTCACGAAGGTTTTGTTGAGTTTTGTGTGATTGAAGTTTTCAAGTTTTGGGTGAGATCATGATGGATGGAGGAATAAGGAGTGAAAAGAGCCCAAGCTTGGGGATGCCCCATGACACCCCAAGTTATTATTCAAGGAGAACCAAGCAACTAAGCTTGGGGATGCCCCGGAAGGCATCCCCTCTTTCTTCTAACGACCATCGGTATTTTACTTGGAGCTATATTTTTATTTGTAACATATCATGAGTTTTGCTTGGAATGTCTTGTATTATATGAGTCTTTGCTTGTTATTCTTTTTGTTTTGTGTCAAGTATCCTTGCTGAACACACCTATTTGAGAGAGCCAAAATTATACTATGATTTGTTAGAATTGCTCTTTATGCTTCACTTAAATTTTTTTGAGCGATGGAATTGCACTAGTGCTTCACTTATATCTTTTTGAGCATGGTGTGCTTTAATATTTTTGGAGAAATGATCTCATGCTTCATTTTTATTTATTTGAGAGTTAGTAAATTTTTTGAAGAAATTCTCTCATGCTTCACTTAAATTTTTTTGAGAGAATAAAATCGTTATGCTCACGTTCTTCACTTAAATTTGTTTGAGCTTATCAAAAGCAACATATGAAATTAGTCCCAAAGTGATAGATATTGAAGAGGGATATAATAAAAACTTTCATGAAGATCGTTGGACAAAATAAACTTGATTCTTTATAATAGTTTTGATATATGATAATAGTGATATGTGAGTCATGTTGGTGAGTAATTATGCTTTAGTAAGAATATTGGTGTTAAGGTTTGTGATTCCCTATGCAAGCACGAAAGTCAATAGTTATGCAATCAAACTACATCCTACTTATGGTGCATTATTCGGTGTTAGTTATGCTTAATGCTCGCTTATATGATTTTTCGTTTCTTGGTTGGTTGCTTCTCAATCTATTTGCTGGCCTCCACTTGTAGTAAGTAGAAATACTAGTGCATCCAAAATCTTTAAACCTAGTTTTGCCATATGAGTCCACCATACCTACCTATATGTGGTATTTCTGTGTCATTCTAAGCAAATTTGTATGTGCCATCTCTAATTTTTAAAATGAATTTCCTTTTTTTGTGCTCGTACCGCTCATGAAGCGGCAAGGGGTGGCCAATATTTTCCATGCTAGATGTGTTATTCTCAAGATGAGTGTTTATTCACTTGTCATTGCACGAGAGTATGGCGGTAATAAGGATGCCCAGTCCCGAATGAGAAAGAAATTTACTTTATGTTGTCAAATAATGGAAGGCACCTGTGGATACAGCTAGTCATGGATTGTGAAAGAATGGCGGAAAAAGGAATAAACTTTATTTTCTATTTGGGAACCGCCTATGATATATATAGCATGGAGAGTATTCAGAATTACTCGGTCATTTTCGTTGACAGGAAAAGTATGCCTCTCAAAAAATTATCTCTCGGTTTTTGGTTTGAGTCGTGGCACCTCTACAAATCCCTACTTCCCTCTACGAAGGGCCTTTCTATTTACTTTATGCAATTTTTATTTTTATTTTAGTCTCCATATTCTCTTATAAAGCACCAAATAGGGAGCACTATGATCATACTTGAGCATTGGATGCAACTAATATGGAGTGCATTTCATGAATGTATCAATGATTGAGCATGATGGGCTAGGGATACCTTCCTTTAGTCTTGATATTTTGAAAGACACGGTTGCTTGTTGATATGCTTGAGTATTGAAATCTTCCTATTAAAACGAGACTATTGCTTTGAACCATATAAACGTCCAAATGTCCATGCTACAAAATAAAAGAATATGCGATGAACATGTTAGGCAGCATTCCACATCAAAAATTCCATTTTTATCATTTACCTACTCGAGGATGAGCAGGAATTAAGCTTGGGTATGTTGATATGTCTCCAATGTATCTATAATTGTTGCTTGTTCCATGCTGTTATATTATTATTCTTGGATGTTTTACAATCATGTTATAGCAACTTTATATCATTTTTTGGGACTAACCTATTGACATAGTGCCCAGTGCCAGTTGTTGTTTTTTGTTTGTCTTTTTATTCGCAGAATATCAGTACCAAACGGAGTCCAAACGCAGCGAAAATTTTTGGAGAATTTTTTTGGACCCAAAGACACAAGATGAGCCCGAGGTGGGCACAACCCACCAGGGCATGCCCAGGGGGGTTGTTCCCCCCCTCAATGACCTCCCGCACCACCTCTTCGCCCTATAGATACCAAAATATTCTAGAAACCCTAGGGGAGTTGACGAAAAACAATTCCAGCCGCCGCAAGTTCCAGAACCACGAGATCCAATCTAGACACCATCATGGAGGGGTTCATCATCCTCATTGGTGCCTCTCCGATGATGCATGAGTAGTTCATCATAGACCTACGGGTCCGTAGGCAGTAGCTAGATGGCTTCCTCTCTCTCTTTTGATTCTCAATACAATGGTCTCTTGGAGATCTATTTGATGTAACTCCTTTTTTGCGGTGTGTTTGTTGGGATCAGATGAACTTTGAGTTTATGATCAGATCTATATCCATGAATATTATTTGAGTCTTCTTTTGATATCTTATATGCATGATTATTTATAGCCTTGTATTTCTTCTTCAAATATTTGGTTTAATTAGGCCAACTAGACCGATTTTTCTTGCCATCGGAAGAGGTGCTTTGTGATGGGTTCGATCGTGTGACATTCTTTCCCAGTGACAGAAGGGGCAGCAAGACATGCATGTACCATTGCTATTAAGGATAACAAGATGGAGGCTATTCCTACATGAATAGATCTTGTCTACATCATGTCATCGTTCTTATTGCATTACTCCATTTCTCCATGAACTTAATACACTAGATGCATGCTGGATAGTGGTCGATGTGTGGAGTAATAGTAGTAGATGCAGGCAGGAGTCGGTCTACTAATCTTGGAAATCATTGTCCACGTGCTCTTTGCCCTCCCTACGCAGTGAGGCCATGTCCAGGAGCATCGTAGGCATCTTCTACATCGTCGACGTCTAGCCATTTGCCATGGACCATCGCCAAGACGTCACGTTCGTCCATCGTCCCTGATTGGATCTGCCACGGTTCGCCATTGATCCGATCAACCACGACCTTCCCCGACTTATGTGAGGCCCCTACAAGCACCCCAGTGAGCACCGTCGTATTTTCCCTCTTCTGTTTTGGTTGTTTTCGACCACTAGACTGTCCTCGTCGTAAACCGAGCCCCGTTCGCCATGGCCATTGGAGCTCCATGTCCGCGCGCATGACCGCGTGCTGCTGCTGTTGTAGTTCCTGGTCATGCACTCGCCAACAAACTGTGCCTGCTTCCTTGGGCCTCCTCTGCTCGTGTGCCCAGGCCCGGCTCGCCGCTGCCTTCTGCATGCCCCGTGGCCTCTGCTGTTGCTCTCGCTGCGTCTGTTGCCTGCTGCTTTGCCTCCTGCCTTGGCACCCGCGCTCCTGTGCTGCCTGCCCCTGCGAGCTACCATCGAACCTCCCCACCATGCCCCAGTGTGTGCCCCGCATGCGCCGCTGCCGCCGGCGGCCGCTTCTGCCCGTCCCGCACTCACTCGCCCGCTACCACCGGCGTCCCGCTACCAGTCGCGCTCGCGTGCGCCCGCTACTTCCCCTACATGCCCCCGCCGCATCCCCCACGTGCCCATGCCGCACCCGCGCCAACCCTGGCCTCGTGCATCTGTGCTCAGCCATGCTTGCTGCAGCCCCGGCAGCCCCGCGCATCACGCCTCGGCCGCGCCTAGCCCCCGGCGCACCCGTACCCCCTTGTCGTCGTTCCTGCCGGCCCGGCCCCGCCGCTCCCGGCGCTAGCCGCCCCTCCCCCTGACCTCGCTGGCTGCTGGCCGCGCCCGCCCCACGGCTGCTCTGGCACAGCCGCATGCTCGTGCATGCCCTGCCTGGGTGGCCGGCTGGGCCACTGCCCAGTGGGGTCGGCGCCCATGCCCGGCGCTTGTTAACCACCCACTGCAGTGGCTTCTGGGCCACTTACAGTGGGGCCCGCCCCCATTTTGAACACAAAAAGATGAAAATGGGAAAAATTAATTAAATAAAATTAATTCATTAATTAATTAACTTAATTAACTAGGATTAATTAACCTAATCACTAGATTAGTTGAAACTCGAGTTAATTAACTAGACCTAGTCTATGACAGGGGGACCCCACCCTCTGTTGACCAGTCAAACTTTGACTGGTCAACTGGGACCCCTTGCTCCCACCCGCTAGCCACTGTGCACACTTCTCTGTACACTATGCTGGGTGCACATAACATTTAATCTTTATTTCCGAATTAAAATTAATTCCAGAAATTGAATAAAACTTTCAAAAATAATATAAAATAAATTGTAAGTCAGATAAAAATAATTTATATATGAAAATTGCTCAGAAAAATCCAACAAACCCGTTTATGCCCTACGTTTGTTTGTCACATGCCCCTAGCATAGCGAACATGGATCTATCCCCTCTATTTCATTTGTCCAAAAAATGCCAAACTTTGGGAAAACATTCTGGGATGTTTCCCCCTTCACCGGTATCGTGTAGCACTGCGTTAGAACACCCCTAGATCTGTTTGTTATCATGTCATGCATCTAATTGCTTTCTTTTTACTGTTTCTTCCCCCTCTTCTCTCTGATAGACCCTGAGACCGCAGCTGATGCCACTATGATCGACTACGTCACCGACAACCCTTCTTCCTTTTAGCAGAGCTTCCAGGCAAGCAAACCCCCCTTGATCATTTCGATATCTCCCCTTCCATTCTCTCTCATGCTTGCATTAGATTTTGCTACTGTAATTGATTTCTCCTATATCTGATGCATAGCCTGCTTTTGTAACCTGCTGTTGTTACTTACCTACTTATCGTAAACTGTTTAGTATAGGTTGGTTAATGATTCATCAATGACCCTTGACCTTGTCCTAGTTGCATCGACTTGATGAACGATGACTCGATCAACGTGATCGATGGCCAGAGCCCGACACATCACATCACGCTCCCTTAGTTGTACGACTCTGCAGAGCTACTATCGAGTGCCGAGGGTGATACCTCGTAACACACTCCTGATGATAACTCTGTAGTGTAGCTAATCGGCCGTTGTCTGTCGAGGGTGTTTCCTCCTTCACCACTCCCAATACGACTCTGTCATGCAACACTTCAAGTGTGAACCTCGAGGGTGATTCCTCATATGTTCACCTAGACGATTACATCAAGTGGATTCCATCGAGGGTGATTGAAAGCACAAGTGCTCCCTAGGTGGTTTTCGTAATTAATGTTAACATATCTCTTGTTGGACTAACACTTTTATCTAGTATATTTCAGACAAGTTCAACATTGGAGTGGCATGGACTAAAGGATGTGGGAACTCCTTCTAGATGCTAAGGACAAAGGATTGGCTCAAGCTTCAAGCTCAAGGCTCTTCATTTTATATTTTAGTGATCCAAGATCACATTGAGTCTATAGGAAAAGCCAATACTATCAAGGAGGGACGAGGTGTTGCTTAATGAGCCTCTTGCTTCATGTGCTTAGTGATATGCTCCAAAAACCCTCAGCTACTTTCTCACATCCACAAATGACCTAAACCCAAAGCCAAAATCGGCCATACCGATTCTTTCTATCCGGCGCCACCGAGTTTGGATGTCTTAGCCACTGCCACAAACCCTAGGCAAATCGGTCTTACCGATAGGGATCTCGGTCTCACCGAGATGGGATTGTAATCTCTCTGTGTATGTCCATTACCAAAATCGGTCCCACCAAGTTTGAGTAATCGGTCCCACCGAGTTTGCCTGACCAACTCTCTGGTTAGCTAATTACCAAAATCGGTCCCACCGAGTTTGTGTAATCGGTCTCACCGAGATTACGTTATGCCCTAACCCTAACCATATCGGTCCCACCGAGTTGCATTTCGGTCCCACCGAAAATCCTAATGGTCACTAAATTTGCTAAATCGGTCCGACCGAGTTTGTTGATTCGGTCCCACCGAGTTTGGTAAATTGTGTGTAACGGTTAGATTTTGTGTGGAGGCTATATATACCCCTCCACCTCCTCTTCATTCGTGGAGAGAGCCATCAGACTGAACCTACACTTCCAGCATCCTATTTCTGAGAGAGAACTACCTAATCATGTGTTGAGGCCAAGATATTCCATTCCTACCATATGAATCTTGATCTCTAGCCTTCCCCAAGTTGCTTTCCACTCAAATCTTCTTTCCACCAGATCCAAATCCTATGAGAGAGAGTTGAGTGTTGGGGAGACTATCATTTGAAGCACAAGAGCAAGGAGTTCATCATCAACGCACCATTTGGTACTTCTTGGAGAGTGGTGTCTCCTAGATTGGCTAGGTGTCACTTGGGAGCCTCCAACAAGATTGTGGAGTTGAACCAAGGAGTTTGTAAGGGCAAGGAGATCGCCTACTTCATGAAGATCTACCGCTAGTGAGGCAAGTCCTTCATGGGCGACGACCATGGTGGGATAGACAAGGTTGCTTCTTCATGGACCCTTCTTGGGTGGAGCCCTCCGTGGACTCGCGCAACCGTTACCCTTCATGGGTTGAAGTCTCCATCAACGTGGATGTACGATAGCACCACCTATCGGAACCACGCCAAAAACATCCGTGTCTCCAATTGCATTTGAATCCTCCAAAACCCTTCCCTTTACATTCTTGCAAGTTGCATGCTTTACTTTCCGCTGCTCATATACTCTTTGCATGCTTGCTTGCTATGTGTTGTGAATGTTAAATTTGTTCCTAAACTCCACTTAAACTTAAAATTGCTAAAAACTGCAACTTTGGTACTTAGTGTCTAATCACCCCCCCCCCTCTAGACACCTCTTCTCAAGGTCCTACAAGTGGTATCAGAGCATTGGTTTCCATTGCCTTGGTTTAATCACCATTGGAGGAAGATGGATGAGTCTACTTTGGGGAGTCTTAGACAAAGAGTGCCTATTCTTGATGGAGAGTATTTTCATGAGTGGAAAAATGAGATGCTTGTAATTTTCAATCAATATCATTTGAACAAGTACATTGCTAGTCCTTGTGCACCTTATGTTGATCCTATGCATCCTACCCATGATGAGTCAATTGACATGGTTAAGAATCTTAGAACGGTTAATCTTATTACTAGAGGCTTGCCTAGAAACTTGATTATAAAACTGCCTACTCTTGAGTGTGCCTACACTATATGGAAATTTCTTGAGGAACGATTTCCAGATTATTCTTTGAAAAATCTTGATGAAATTCTCCATAAGTCTATTGCTTTGAGTAAGATGAATACTAGTGATCCTATGTTTGGTGATCGTCTATTTGAGCTTACAAACCTCATGCGTGCCAAAGGAAATGTTGGTATTATTAGTGATATTATTTCCGAAGCTATAAAAACTCATAGACAAGATCATTGTCAAACTCACTCTAACGAATCACCCTCTCTAGGATTTGATCCACCACATGATGATGTTGAACATGGATACTATGATGAGGATGATGAAAGTGATTTCGATCTTGATGATGCAATGAGACACTTTGGTCTTATGGCAAATCTTTGGGGATATATGTCAGGAGGGAAGGAATGGGTTCTTGATAGTGGATGTACCGATCACATGACCGGAGATAAAGACATGTTTCGTGAGCTTGCTGATAATGATAGTCCTCGAAAGTATGTCACTTTCGGTGACAACTCAAAGGGTAAGGTGGTTGGCCTCGGTAAGGTGGCCATATCACATGATAGCTCCATACAAAATCTTATACTCGTTGAATCTCTTGGATACAACTTACTTTCAGTATCTAGACTTGCTGACTTTGGTTTCAATGCCTTATTTATTGAAGTTGATTGCCAAGTGTTTCGTCGAGACAATCATAAAATGGTCTTTACCGGTATACGTAGAGGTGATCTTTACATTGTTGTTTTCACTAAAAAGGCCCAACCTAAAACTTTCTTCATTGCTAAATCCTCAAAAGGTTGGTTATGGCATAGACGACTAGGTCACGTTGGCATGAGAAACCTTGACAAGCTTATTAAAGGAAATCATATCCTTAGAGTTAATGATGTCATATTTGATAAGGATAGACTTTGCAGTGCTTGTCAAGCAGGTAAACAGGTTGGAGGAAGGCATCCCGTGAAGAACATCATGACCACAAGGAGGCCACTTGAGCTACTTCACATGGATCTCTTTGGTCCCAACTCTTACAAGAGTCTCGGTGGAAATTCTTTTGGTCTAGTTATAGTTGATGATTTTTCAAGATTTACGTGGGTGTTCTTTCTTGATGATAAATCACAGGTCCAAAAGATCTTCAAGAACTTCGCTAGGAAGGCCCAAAATCAATTTGAAGTGAAGATCAAGAAGGTTCGCAGCGACAACGGAACGGAGTTCAAGAACGCAAATGTGGACACCTTTCTTGACAAAGAAGGGATTTCACACGAGTTCTCGGCTACGTACACACCTCAACAAAATGGAGTTGTTGAGAGGAAGAACCGGACGCTCATCGAAATGGCGAGAACGATGCTTGATGAGTACAAGACGCCAAAGCACTTTTGGGCAGAAGCGGTTGAGACAGCTTGTCATGCAACAAATCGCTTGTATCTTCACAAGCTATTCGGCAAGACGACATACGAGCTCCTCACCGGTAACAAACCCCAAGTTGGATACTTTCGATTATTCGGCTCAAAGTGCTACATTCTTGATAAGCATCATCGTTCTAAATTTGCTCCTAAGTCTCATGAAGGTTTCCTACTAGGTTATGGCTCAAACTCTCACACATACCGTGTCTACAACAATTTCACCCGAAAGGTTGAAGAGACGGTAGATGTGAAGTTTGATGAATCTAACGGCTCGCAAGTAGAGCAATTGCCAATTGATGTAGGAGACAAAGATCCTTCGGAAGCAATCCAAGACTTGTCTATAGGCAAGGTTCGTCCAACAGAGGTGAAGGAGAGTACCTCGTCCGTCCAAGTGGAAGCTTCTACTTCACGACAAGGTGAACCAAGAGTTGATACAGAATCATCCACAAGTGGGACACACCAAGATGAAGAAAACGAGGAAGTACTTCGAGAACGTCAACAACCTCCTTCTCCACCACGACAAGAGAACGACAACGCCAACAATGAAGAAGATCAAGAAGAAGAAGAAGAAGATGAAGAAGAAGTTCAACCAAGAACCAAGCAAAAGCTTTCACGAGTTCGAGCAAGAATTGCTAAAGACCATCCCGTCGAGCAAATCTACAATGATATTCAAACCGGGAGAATCACTCGCTCTAAAACTCGTTTAGCTAACTTTTGTGAAAACTATTCTTTCATCTCTAGCATTGAACCTATGAAGGTCGAAGAAGCATTGGAAGATCCGGATTGGATAAACGCTATGCATGAAGAGCTACACAACTTTGAGAGGAACCAAGTTTGGACATTGGTTGAGAAGCCCGACAACAACTACAACATCATCGGTACCAAATGGGTGTTTCGCAACAAGCAAGATGAAGATGGACAAGTAGTTTGCAACAAAGCACGTCTCGTCGCCCAAGGCTACACACAAGTTGATGGTATGGACTATGGTGAGACTTATGCTCCCGTTGCTAGACTTGAGTCTATTCGCATCTTACTTGCCTATGCTAATCACCATGATATCACATTGTACCAAATGGACATTAAAAGTGCTTTTCTAAATGATGAAATAGAGGAGGAAGTTTATGTTAAACAACCTCCCGGCTTTGTCAATCCTAAGAAACCAAATCATGTTTACAAACTTCACAAAGCTCTTTATGGTCTTAAACAAGCTCCTAGAGCTTGGTACAAATGCTTAACTAAGTTTCTTCTTGGAAAGGGATTTGAAATTGGGAAAATTGATTCTACTCTTTTTACTAAAAGGGTTAATGGAGAATTATTTGTATGCCAAATTTATGTTGATGATATCATATTTGGATCAACTAACCCTCATTTTAGTGAGAAGTTTGGAAAGCTAATGTCGGAGAAGTTTGAGATGTCAATGATGAGTGAACTCAAATTCTTTCTTGGGTTGCAAATCAAGCAAACTAAGGAAGGTACTTTTGTCTCTCAAACGAAGTACACTAAGGACTTATTCAAGAAGTTCTATATGCAAGAATGCAAAGGTATGACTACACCCATGCCTACTAGTGGACATCTTGATTTGACCAAAGATGGTGAACCGGTTGATCAAAAGGTTTATCGCTCTATGATTGGTTCATTGTTATACCTATGTGCTTCACGTCCCGATATTATGCTAAGTGTGTGCATGTGTGCAAGATATCAAGCTGCTCCTAAAGAATGTCATCTTAAGGCTGTGAAAAGGATAGTGAGATACTTAATACATACACCAAATTTTGGCATTTGGTATCCTAAGAGGGCCTCTTTCGATCTTGTTGGCTACTCTGACTCAGACTATGCCGGAGACAAGGTTGATAGAAAGTCCACTTCGGGTACTTGTCAATTTCTTGGTAGATCTCTTGTGTCTTGGTCCTCCAAGAAACAAAACTCGGTATCCTTATCCACCACCGAAGCGGAGTACATTGCCGCTGGTTCATGTTGTGCTCAATTACTTTGGATGACCCAAACTCTTAAATATTATGGGATATATGTGAAACATGTTCCATTGCTTTGTGACAATGAAAGTGCTATCAAAATTGGACATAATCTTGTGCAACATTCTCGAACTAAGCATATTGAAGTTCGTCATCATTTCATTCGAGATCATGTTGCTAAGGGTGACATTGATCTTAAGCATGTTCGCACCGAAAAGCAATTAGCGGATATATTCACTAAACCTCTTGATGAGAAAGTGTTTTGCAGGTTGAGAGGATAATTGAACATCATAGATGCTTCAAACTTGGAGTAGAAACTCCATAGGATACATGCAAGACATGAGCTTATGACTAATCCTTGATATTTCTCTTATGATGAAAATCTTATGTCTTGGATATATTTGCATCTTGCATGTTATCTAACCCATGCAGGTACTTGGTTGAATCAAATTCAATGAGATTGTAACCTACTCACATCTTGAGCAATCTCTACATCACCAAGTCACTATACAAAGGTGGTTGAAGACAAGGAAGCACGAAACCATTCAAACATATCCTTTGACAAATTCTATGTTGAGCTTCATGATTGTCATTTTTGGATACACAAGTGCTCTTCCTTGCAAGAACTAACCCATGTAGGTAGATGGACTCAAATTCCAAGTGGTGCTCCCAACTCTTGATGAGCTACATCAACCTTGAGCAACCCACACAAGTTCAACTACATGATCAACACCACCAACCAAGGTATGTTATTCCATCTTAGAGAAGCTTTACTCCGAGTCATGAGCTAAAGCAACTCGATAAGATGTGAATACATCAAGATGCTTAAACGAAAAATGGTAACCCCATTTTGAGCTTAAACGATGAGTATGACCTATGATCAAGTGATCTCACTTGACTCCTAAGTCAATATACTCTATAATAGGTGACTTTGTCGCCGACCGTCTCTAGATGAAATTCTCTTGTGTTCTCTTCTGTGTTTTTGCATTTGTCTCATGCATATTTGATTCCTCTTCAAAAAACCTTCATATAGATTTCTTTCTTTCCTTTTTGTTTGCTCTGCATTTTATGCATCAATTCATTGCATATCATTCAGTAAATTCCTTGCAAATCTTTGTGAGATCTTTCTAGTCTAGTGAGCCGAGGTGACAAGTGTTTTCTCTGAAATGAACTCGGTTACACCGATTTGTTATTTTCGGTCCAACCAAAAACTTTCGGTACCACCGAAGCATACCACTCGGTGCCACCGATTTCAAAACAGGAAAAACATTTTGCCACTTATTCTGTGATTCTTCTGATCCAGCTTCACTCAATGAATCTTGTCCTCTAACAAGCATCACATTTTTATCAAGTGCTTTATGTTGTGACTCAAGGATCAAACCCATTCACGACAAATTCCAGAGGGAGAGAGAGAGATCACATTTTTATCAAGCCTTTCTTGTAAATTGACGTCAAAGGGGGGGGAGAGAGATCACATCAAAGCTTATCATTTTAGAGAGAGTATCACCTTCTCAGGGGGGGAGAGATCCTTCAGGGAGAGAGATAGAGAGATCTCCAGGGGGAGAGAATACTAGTAGAAAGTATTTCTCAAGGATCCCAGATGCTTGGTGTTCAAGAGGAGAGATGCCACATGTCTTCTTGAAGGGAAAGACATGTTCATATGTGCTTATTTGCATTAGTTTGCATTAGCTCTGTTCATTTATATCTTTCAGCTCTGATTTTCTGTTCCCTATCTTCTCCCAGTATCCCATGCTAGATTCAGGGGGAGCAAGACATCCAAGGGAAAGAAATCATTTAAATTCATTGCATGTCTTTACTCTTGGGGACATGTCTAATTAAATGTGGTACTTAGTACTCACTCTCTACATGTCATCCCAGTCTTGGTATTCTTGTGGTTTCTTCTGTTTGCTCTGGCTAGTAGATGTATCTGTGTTATCTAACCTTGTTTACACATGTTCATTCCATCCTAAGCCTACTCAAGACTACAAGGTAAGTATATGCATCACAATCATGTGTATGAGGAATTCTTGCTGATGTACATACTGTTTGCAAGAAGGACTCATGGGCATGAAGGTATTTCCTTTAATACCTTTTGCTCTGATGCATATGGCCAAGATACATGTAACACATTGCCTGCTCTATCATGGTTATGCTCTCATATGCTTCTATATTTCATATTCACATGATTGCATACATGTAGGGGGAGCCTATGCTTGTTACATGTCTTTCCAAAGCTTTACTTGCTATTCTTCATATCCTTATCTAAAGCTTTGATGTATGTTGTCATCAATTACCAAAAAGGGGGAGATTGAAAGCACAAGTGCTCCCTAGGTGGTTTTGGTAATTAATGTCAACATATCTCTTGTTGGACTAACACTTTTATCTAGTATATTTCAGACAAGTTCAACATTGGAGTGGCATGGACTAAAGGATGTGGGAACGCCTTCTAGATGCTAAGGACAAAGGATTGGCTCAAGCTTCAAGCTCAAGACTCTTCATTTTACATTTTAGTGATCCAAGATCACATTGAGTCTATAGGAAAAGCCAATACTATCAAGGAGGGACGAGGTGTTGCTTAATGAGCCTCTTGCTTCATGTGCTTAGTGATATGCTCCAAAAACCCTCAGCTACTTTCTCACATCGACAAATGACCTAAACCCAAAGGCAAAATCAGCCATACCGATTCTTTCTATCCGGCGCCACCGAGTTTGGATGTCTTAGCCACTGCCACAAACCCTAGGCAAATCGGTCTTACCGATAGGGATCTCGGTCTAACCGAGATGGGATTGTAATCTCTCTGTGTATGTCCATTATCAAAATCGGTCTCACCGAGTTTAAGCAATCGGTACTACCGAGATTACAATGCAAACTCTCTGGTTAACTTATTACCAAAATCGGTCCCACCGAGTTTGAGTAATCGGTCCCACCGAGTTTGCCTGACCAACTCTCTGGTTAGCTAATTACCAAAATCGGTCCCACCGAGTTTGTGTAATCGGTATCACCGAGATTACGTTATGCCCTAACCCTAACCATATCGGTCCCACTGAGTTGCATTTCGGTCCCACCGAAAATCCTAACGGTCACTAAATTTGCTAAATCGGTCCGACCGAGTTTGTTGATTCGGTCCCACCGAGTTTGGTAAATTGTGTGTAACGGTTAGATTTTGTGTGGAGGCTATATATACCCCTCCACCTCCTCTTCATTCGTGGAGAGAGCCATCAGACTGAACCTACACTTCCAGCATCCTATTTCTGAGAGAGAAATACCTACTCATGTGTTGAGTCCAAGATATTCCATTCCTACCATATGAATCTTGATCTCTAGCCTCCCCCAAGTTGCTTTCCACTCAAATCTTCTTTCCACCAGATCCAAATCCT
Source organism: Triticum aestivum (assembly GCF_018294505.1). Lineage (NCBI taxonomy): Eukaryota > Viridiplantae > Streptophyta > Magnoliopsida > Poales > Poaceae > Triticum > Triticum aestivum. The sequence continues at coordinate 458,999,787 of NC_057810.1, read as the reverse complement.
ATGAGAGAGAGTTGAGTGTTGGGGAGACTATCATTTGAAGCACAAGAGCAAGGAGTTCATCATCAATGCACCATTTGTTACTTCTTAGAGAGTGGTGTCTCCTAGATTGGCTAGGTGTCACTTGGGAGCCTCCGACAAGATTGTGGAGTTGAACCAAGGAGTTTGTAAGGGCAAGGAGATCGCCTACTTCGTGAAGATCTACCGCTGGTGAGGCAAGTCCTTCGTGGGCGACGGCCATGGTGGGATAGACAAGGTTGCTTCTTCATGGACCCTTCTTGGGTGGAGCCCTCCGTGGACTCGCGCAACCGTTACCCTTCGTGGGTTGAAGTCTCCATCAACGTGGATGTACGATAGCACCACCTATCGGAACCACGCCAAAAACATCCATGTCTCCAATTGCGTTTGAGTCCTCCAAAACCCTTCCCTTTACATTCTTGCAAGTTGCATGCTTTACTTTCCGCTGCTCATATACTCTTTGCATGCTTGCTTGCTATGTGTTGTGAATGTTAAATTTGTGCCTAAACTCCACTTAAACTTAAAATTGCTAAAAACTGCAACTTTGGTACTTAGTGTCTAATCACCCCCCTCTAGACACCTCTTCTCAAGGTCCTATAGTGATTCCTTGGGTTCCCCCCTTGATGTTATGGACACACGGTTACCTTGGATTTACCCCACGACCATGTTAAAGTCGAGTCGGCCCCGAGGGGTACCCGCAAGATATGTGAAGGTCGGGCTGACCGTGAGTGTAACCGCGAGAGTTACTATTACTGTGGAAATAAAGGGACAAGCGGTATCATCCCGGTAGAGGTGGACCTGAGTTCTGACAGTCTTTGGTTAGTCGGGTTGACCTGGAGGGTACCCACGAGATAATTACGAGGCACAGCTGAGCAGGTAGACCGCCCTAGAGAGAGAGAGAGAGGGCTGGGCCTAGCCCTTGCCGTATTTCCTCGAGACGGGGCGACGGGGTCACATGATCGTGAGTCTCTGCTCGTCTCCGTGAGCTCCCAATACGCTAAGGGTTTGGGTATTTGATCTGAGTGGCCCGCTGGCCTATATGCACTAACCGCCACACAGGATCAGTTATGGGTACTTGGCATCGTATGATTCTTTCGAAAGCTCTGTCAGACATCTAGTTCAGCATTGCGGCATGGCTGGGCCGACACCATCCATGATAGAGGTGGTGCCTAGATCCGCCCTGCTCGCAACGACCCAGAGTGCAAAGGGCGATGGGCCCAAGACCCTGGAGTGCTTAGGATGTAGACCAGCGGGGAGCTCTCTGTGGAGCCTAGGTAGGAATACGACGTGTTGATCTTCTGAGGCCGGGCATGACCCAGGAAAGTGTGTCTGGCTAGAGTAATCAAGCATGTTAGGTAATGTGGTGGACCCATGCAGGGAAGTTATCTATTCGAATAGACGTGTCCACGGTAATGGACACTCAAAGTTGTATCCCGATCTATTACAACTAGAAATGGATACTTGAGACATGAGATGGATATGTTGGCTCCAGGATTGCTTTCTCGCAGGGAGTCTATGAAGGATCTCTGGGCGTTAATGCTACAACATGCTTGTTAATTATAAACTGCTATTCTGTACTCTTCAAAATGTTGCAAGATGCTTGAAGATGCTAGTCTTCGATAGGCTAGGCCTTCCCCTCTATTCTGTCATTCTGTAGTTTAGTCCACAGATACAACCCTTCCATTTGATACTGATGCATACTTGTTATATTTATGATGTAAGTCTTGCGGGTACTTTGGATGAGTACTCATGTTTGCTTTGCTACCTCTTTCTCCCCTATACCCGGTTGCTGCAATTAGATGGTGGATCCCAGGAGCCAGATGCCACCACCGACGGCTAATACTACCCTGATGGTGCATACTACTACGTGGAGACCGCCGACGACCTGGAGTAGTTAGGAGGTCCCAGGCAGGAGGCCTTGCCTTTTCGATCGTTGTTGCTTTTGTGCTTGCCTTCTTAAAGAAGTCTTGTCTAACTTATGTTTGTACTCAGATATTGTTGCTTCCGCTGACTTGTTTGTATTCGAGCTTCTATATTTGAGCCCTCGAGGCCCCTGGCTTGTAATATGAAGCTTGTATTATTCTAATTTGTGTCTAGAGTTGTGTTGTGATATCATCCTGTGGGTCCCTGATCTTGATCATACACATCTGTGTGTATGATTAGTGTACAATTGAATCAGGGGTGTCACAAAAAGACCAAGGTGAAGGTTAAGGTATCCGCGTGTCCATAACATCGAGGGGGAATATGAGGAATCACCCTCGATGGGTTCCTACTCGATGTAACTATCAAGGTGACCTTGGAGGAATCACCCTCGAAGGGTTCACACTTGAGGTGTTGCACGGCAGAGTCATCATCAGGATTGGTGAATGAGGGATCACCCTCAGTAATCCATGACCTATTGGCTACACTATAGAGAAAGGTATCACCCTCACCACTCGATAGTAGCTCTACAGAGTCATACAACTAGGGGGGTGCCGGTGATGTGTCAGTCTCTGCACCTCGATCATATTGATCAAGTCATCTAGAAGCAAATCATGGCAACACAGACAAGGGTGCGGGGCCACTGATGGATCACTAACCAATCTATACTAAGCATATAGGATAATAGGTAAAGTAACAACAGCAGGTTACACAAATACGCTATGCATCAGAATAGGAGCTATCGAACATCAGTAGCAACATCTAATGCAGGCATGAGAGAGAAAGAATGGGTGATATAGGAATGATTGAGGGGATTTTCTTGCCTGGAAGCTCTGCTGAAAGGGGCTGGTCGTCTGCGGCGTAGTCGTAACCACCGCATCAGTCTCAGGGTCTACCGAAGAGAAGAGGGAGGGAGAAACAGTAAATATAAAGCAACCAAATGCATCACAATGCATGACATGGCAATATGTTGTATTAGAGGTGACCAAATGTAGTGGTACATGTTACAGATGGAGTGGGAAAATATCTGGTAATATGTTCCCGGCTCCAGAGATTTATCGGGCAGACGAACCGACGGGGAAGGTTCCATGTTTTCAGTGTTGGGGCATGTGACAGGTACTCGGATGGCATATTCGGATTCATCTTATTTTTCTAATCATTTTTCATATATAAATTATTTTCATCTGAGCTACGGTTTATTTTCGATGAATTTTCAAAGTTTTAGCAATATTCTAGATTTTATTAAATTCTTTAATTCGAATTTAAACACTGCAATTACTTTTTATACCAGGAGACAACTAGCCACAGTTAAAGATCTATGGGGCCAGGGGGCCAGTTTGACCCAGTCAACATTGACTGGTCAATTGATGAACAATGCCACCGGGTCCCATCAAGAACAAATCTTCTTGTTTTTGTTGCTCTCATCGAAGAGGTTGATCCATGATGTCGCTTGAAACTGCGTCGGTATTTCCCCAAAGAGGAAGGGATGATGCAGTACAGCTACGATATGTATTTCCCTCAGTTATGAAACCAAGGTTATCAATCCAGTAGGAGAACCAAGCAACACTATGTAAACGGTACCTGCACACAAAGGACAAATACTTGCAACCCGATGCGTAAGAGGGATTGTCAATCCCTCCATGGTAAAAAGATAGATAAATTTCTGGTAGATTGGATAAATAGCTCTCGATAAAACACGGAATAAAATAAGTAATAAAAAAGTGCAGCAAGGTATTTTTGGGGTTTTGGAATAATAGATCTTAAAATAAAAATGAATAAAAATAGATCTCAAGGCAAATATGATAAAGAATAGACCCGGGGGCCGTAGATTTCACTAGTGGCGTCTCTCGAGAAATAGCGCACTGTGGGTAAACAAATTACTATTCGGCAATTGATAGAAGATCAAACTATTATGACAATATCCAAGGCAATGATCAATATATAGGCATCACGTCCAAGATTAGTAGACCGACTCCTGCCTGCATCTACTACTATTACTCCACACATCGACCACTATCCAGCATGCATCTATTGTATTAAGTTCATGGAGAAATTGAGTAATGCAATAAGAACGATGACAGGATGTAGACGAGATCTATTCATGTAGTAATGACCCCCATCTTATTATCCTTAATAGCAATGATACATGCATGTCTTGCTGCCCCTTCTGTCACTAGGAAAGAACACCGCAAGATCGAACCATCACAAAGCACCTCTTCCCATGGCAAGAAAAATCGATCTAGTTGGCCTAACTAAACCAAATATTCGAAGAAGAAATATGAGGCTATAAATAATCTTGCATACAAGAGATCAAAGAAGACTCAAATAATATTCATGGATATAGATCTGATCATAAACTCAACGTTGATCGGATCCCAACAAACACACCGCAAAAAGAGTTACGTCAAATAGATCTCCAAGAGACCATTGTATTGAGAATCAAAAGAGAAAGATGAAGCCATCTAGCTACTGCCTACGGACCCTTAGGTCTATGGTGGACTACTCACGCATCAACGGAGATGCACCAATGAGGATGATGAACCCCTCTGTGATGGTATTAGATTGAATCTTGTGGTTCTGGAACTTGCGGCAGCTGGAATTGTGTTTCATCGACTCCCCTAGGGTTTCTGGAATATTTGGGAATTTATAGGGCAAAGAGGCGGTGCGGGGGGGCTATGTGGGGGGCACAACACCTTGGGCGCGCCTTGGTGGGTTTTGCTCCCTACGGGCCTCCCCTCTAGTACTTTCTTGGCCCACAAGGTGTCTTCTGGTCTAGAAAAATCTCCAAAACATTTCGCTGCATTTGGACTCCGTTTGGTATTGATATTCTGCGAAGTAAAAAAACTAGCAAAAAAGCAACTGGCACTGGGCACTATGTCAATAGGTTAGTCCCCAAAAATGATATAAAGTTGCTATAAAATGAATATAAAGCATCCAAGAATGATAATATAACAACATGGAACTATCAAAAATTATAGATACGTTGGAGACGTATCATCATCCCCAAGCTTAATTCCTGCTCGTCCTCGAGTAGATAAATGATAAAAACAGAATTTTTGATGTGGAATGCTGCCTAACATGCTCATCACATATTCTTTTCTTTTGTAGCATGGACATTTGGACTTTTATATGATTCAAAGCAATAGTATAGTTTTCACATGAAGATTTTAATACTCAAGCATATCAACGAGCAACCATGTGTTTCAAAATATCAACACTAAAGAAAGTTATCCCTAGCCCATCATGTTCAATCATTGATCCATTCATGAAACACACTCGCATATTATCTACATCCAATGCTCAAGTATGATCATAGTGCTCTATAGTTTGTGATTTATAGGATAACATGGAGAATCAAATAAAGATTGCATAAAGTAAATAGATATGCCCTTCACAGAGGGAAGTAGGGATTTGTAGAGGTGCCAGAGCTCAAAGCTTAATTTGAGAGATGATTTTTTTGAGGCATGCTTTTCCTGTCAACAAAAACAACCAAGTAATAACCAACACTTTCCATGCTAGATATATCATAGGCGTTTCCCAAACATAAAATAATTTTATTCCCTTTTCCACCATTCTTTCACAATCCATGGCTAGCCGTATCCACGAGTGCTTTCGATACCAACCCTTTCCAAGGAATTTATTATTTGAAAACATAAAGTAAATTTATTTTTCATTTCGGGACTGGGAATTCCTATTACTGCCATACTCTCGTGCAATGACAAGTGAATAAACACTCATCTTGAGAATAACACATCTAGCATGGAAAATATTGGCCACCCCCTGCCGCTTCATGAGCGGTACGAGCACACAAAAAGGAAATTCATTTTGAAATTTAGAGATGGCACATACAAATTTGCTTAGAATGACACGGAAAGACTGCATATAGGTAGGTGTGGTGGACTCATATGGCAAAACTAGTTTAAAGATTTTGGATGCACAAGTAGTATTTCTACTTAGTACAAGTGGAGGCTAGCAAATAGATTGAGAAGCAACCAACCAAGAAACAAAAAATCACATAAGCGAGCATTAAGCATAACTAACACCGAATAATGCACCACAAGTAGGATGTTATTTCATTGCATAACTATTGACTTTTGTGCTTGCATAGGGAATCACAAACCTTAACACCAATATTTTTACTAGAGCATAATTACCCACCAACATGACTCATATATTACTATCATCATATCTCAAAACTATTAAAAAGAATCAGGTTTATTTTGTACAATGATCTTCATGAAAGTTTTTATTATATATCTCTTGAATATCTATCACTTTGGGACTAATTTCATATATTGCAATTGCTTTTGAATAGCTCAAACAAATTTAAGTGAAGAACATGAGCATAAAATTTTCCGTCTCTCAAAATAATATAAGTGAAGCATGAGAGAATTTATTAAAAAATTTACTAACTCTAATATGAATCTAAGTAAATCATGAGAGCATTTATCCAAAAATATTAAAGCACACCATGCTCAAAAAGATATAAGTGAAGCACTAGAGCAATTCCATAGCTCAAAAAATTTAAGTGAAGCATAAAGAGCAATTCTAACAAATCATAGCATAATTTGACTCTCTCTAATAGGTGTGTCCAGCAAGGATATTTGTGACAAACTAAAAAGCAAAACAAGCAAATACTCATATAATACAAGATGCTCCAAGCAAAACTCATGATATGTGACGAATAAAAATATAGCTCCAAGTAAAATACCAATGGTCGTTAGAAGAAAAAGGGGATGCCTACCGGGGCATCCCCAAGCTTAGTTGCTTGGTTCTCCTTGAATAATAACTTGGGGTGCCACGGGACATCCCCAAGCTTAGGCTCTTTTCACTCCTTATTCCTTCTTCCATCGTGATCTCACCCAAAACTTGAAAACTTCAATCACAGAAAACTTAACAAAACTTTCATGAGATCCGTTAGTAGAATAAAGCAAATTACTACTATAAGTATTGTTGCAAAACCATTCATATTTTATTATTGCTTTATTCCTACTGTATTCCAACTTTACCATGGCTTATACACCCTGATACAATCCATAGATTCATCAAAATAAGCACATAATGCAACGAAAATAGAATATGTCAAAAAATAGAACAGTCTATAGTAATATGGACTTTGTCCATACTTTTGTAACTCCAAAAATTCTGAAATATTAGGACAACATAGACAATTTGTATAAAAATCTTATGTACAAAATTCAGAATTTTATCACGCTTCTGTGATTTTTAATAATTCTGCTACTGGGTGCAAAAGTTTCTGTTTTTCAACAAGATCAAATCAACTATCACCAAACATAATACCAAATGCTTTACTTGGCACAAACACTAATTAAGACAGAAAAAATTCAATCATAATAGTACCATAATTGTGCAAACACTCAAGAAGAGAAAGAAAAAGGCAAAAATAATTTTATTCATTGGGTTGCCTCCCAACAGGCGCTATCATTTTACGCCCCCAGCGAGGCATACAAATTTAATTGATACCCACATGAAAGATAATAATTGAAACACAAAGAGAGCATCATAAAACATCTGACAAACACATTTAAGTCTAACATAGTTCCTATGCATAGGAATTTTATTAGCAAACAAATTATCAAGGCAAGAAATTTCTAGCATATGCAAAGGAGAGGAATAAAACATTGACAATCTCAACATAACGAGAGGTAATTTAGTGACATGAAAATTTCTACAACCATATTTTTCTCTCTCATAATAATTACATGTAGGATCATAATCAAATTCAACAATATAGCTATCAAATAAAAATTTCTTTTGTTGATCCACATTCATGCAAAGTTGACACTCTTCCAAAATAGTGGGATCATCAAATATTCGCATGACCTCTCTAAGCCCACTTTTATCAAAAATTTCATAAGATTGATCATTCTCCAAAGTAGTGGGATCATTATTACTAAGATTTGACACTCTTCCAAACCCACTTTCAATATTATGGCAAATATATTCATCATGAGGCTTAAATGAATTTTCAAGATCACAAGTAGAATCACCCCAATCATGATCATTGCAATAAGTAGTGGACATAAAAAATTAGCATCCCCAAGCTTGGGGGTTTTTGCATATCACTAACACAATTGACATTAATAGAGTTTTAATAACATCATTGCAATCATGCTTTTCATTCAAGGAGCTATCATGAATCACTTTTATAAATTTCTTTGTTTAACACTTCATCACAATTTTTAGATTCATTAATCTCAAGCAAAACTTCATACAGATAATCTAGTACACTCAAATCACTAGCAATTGGTTCATCATGATTGGATCTTTTAAAAAGATTAGCAACTGGATGGGGATCCATATCAATAGATTTTTAGCAAGCGAAGATGCAAGCATATAGAAGGCACATGGACACACAAGCAAAGAGGCAAACAAGAAAAATGCAAACGAGAAAGAAGGCAAATATTTTTGTGCTTTTCGCAAAAACGTTTTAGAAGTGCTCTCGAGTTGTTGTTTCCTGTCCCTGAACCGCCACCGGGTCGTCCCCTTATATACACGGGTTGACACCCGGCCGGTTTACAGAGTCCCGAGGCCGGCTCATACAAGTGTCTGTCTCGGTCTATCCTTTCCCAACTTACAATATAAGTTACATGACTATGACGGTTTACCACTATGGGCCCTAATCCGCCTTTGGGCTCCGGGCCTCTAAGCTTCATTAGTAAAGTGCCATCTTTTGGGTCTTCATGGGCTTCAATATAGTTGAGGGTGAACCGGCCCCTCCTGGGCGGTTTACACTCAGTAGTTATATCCCCGACATGATCCAAAAGCATAGAAGATTTATCACTCTTTATGGCATACATGTCATCATAATAATCATTATAAGTAGCAACTTTGTTCTCATCATAGTCAATTGAAACCTCTTCCAAAATAGTGGATGTATCACTAAATAAAGCCATGACCTCTCCAAATCCAATTTCATCAATATTGTAATAAGATTCAACACCCTCCAAAATAGTGGGATCACTACTACCTAGAGTTGACACTCTTCCAAACCCACTTTCATCATTGTAATCATCATAAAGAGGAGGCATGATATCATCATAATAAATTTTCATATCGAAAGTAGAAGGAATCAAAGGATCATATTCATTATGCAAAGCATCCCCAAGCTTGGGACAAGCATTATTTTCAGCAAATAAATCTTCAAACATTTCATACTCATCAAACATAGCATCCCTAAGCTTGTGGTTTTGCATATCATCATAATCATTCTTATCAATAGCATGAATGGCACCAATAGTATAACAAACATTATTATCATATTCTTCCAAGCAAGTGCCAAAAAGATTTTCAAGATCATAAAAGACATCATTATCTTCCCAAGCATAATCATTACAACAAGTATTATGCATCACAAAATCATACTCAATATCATCATCCTCCATCAACATATTTGATTCACTTTCACGAGGCACAATGGTGATAGGAGCAGTATTACTTGAGAGAGTTACCTTTTTACCTCTACTTTTTCTTCATTTCTTTTTCTTCTTCACCACCTCACGTGTGGGTTTAATCAATTTTTTCGAGCTTCTTCTTGAATAGATTTATTGGATAGGAAGCTCCTCCTCGTTACCTAATTCATCATAATAAACACTAGGTGGGTATTGGGAAATATTTTCCCTTTCATTAGTACTCTCTTCATACTATATTTGGTTTCTTGTCTTTAGATAGTTGGCAATATAAGGATTCTCAATGCAATTTTCCGCACAAAACATATAAATTTCCTCTAGATCAAAATCAATAAATATATTGAGATTAAATTTTGGAATACCCTTAGTTATACGTTTCATTTCTTCATACCCCAAAAGAAGACTAAGCTCTTTATGATGCTCAAGGTAATCAAGTTATCACAATCATGAAACAAATAACATTGGAGATTTAAAATACCATGTTCATTGCAAAGTTCATAAGGATGGCGAAAAATATTAAATCTTTTAGCACAATCATCTAGCCTGTCTTGCAACTTTTTCGTTTCTAAATATTTATGCTTCTTACAAAATCTATCTTCCCTTTTTGGTGCGCTTTTTCACTCCCAGTTCACTCCGCAAAAATTGACATTCTTATATGAGACATCATTATCATGACCAATGCAATCATCATTAACATCATGGATATTCAAAGAATTCATACTACCAATATTGCAATCATGCCCATCATCCAATGTTTTTGTGCCATAAATTTTGTTGAATTCTTTTTCTAGCAATTGAGCACAATTATTGGAACCATTATTCTCAAGATATACATTATAAAGATAACGAATAATTTGAGGTAACTCAATCTCCATTTTTTTAGTTTTCTTTTTATAAACCAAACTAGTGATAGAACAAGAAACTAAAAGATTCGATTGCAAGATCTAAAGATACACCTTCAAGAACTCATCTCCCCGGCAACGGCGCCAGAAAAGAGCTTCGTAGACGGGATGTGAGGGCCACTTACCTAACCTCCCCGGCAACGGCGCTAGAAAAGAGCTTGATGTCTACTATGCAACTTTATTCTTGTAGACTCGTGTTGGGCCTCCAAGCGCAGAGTTTTGTAGGATAGTAGCAATTTTCCCTCAAGTGGTGACCTAAGGTTTATCAAATCCGTGGGAGGCGCAGGATGAAGGTAGTCTCTCTCAGGCAACCCTGCAATGAAATACAAGAATCTCTTGTGTCCCCAACACACCCAATATAATGGCAAATTGTATAGGTGCACTAGTTCGGTGAAGAGATGGTGATAAAAGTGTAGTATGGATAGTAGATATGAGTTTTTGTAGTGTGAGAAATAAAAAACAACAAGGTAGTAAATAGTAAAATGGAGCACAAACGGTATTGCAATGATGGAAAATGAGGCCTAAGGTGCATACTTTCACTAGTGCAATCTCTCAACACTGCTAACATAGTTGGATCATATGATTATCCCTTAAAGTGCAATAAAGAATCACTCCCGAGTTCCTATTAGCGGAGAACAAAAGATATAAATTGTTTGTAGGGTACGAAACCACCTCAAAGCTATTCTTTCCGATCAATCTATCCTAGAGTTCATATTAAAATAACACAAAGCTATTCTTTCCGATCAATCTAGCCAAGAGTTTGTACTAAAATAACACCATATATATGACACACATCAACCAATTCTAATGTCACCTAGATACTCCAATGTCACCACAAGTATCTGTGAGTTAATTCTACGATATGCATCAAACAACTTCATGTTCATAATATTCAATCCACTCAAAGAACTACAAGGGGACCCCAAAGTTTCTATTGGACAAAAGATAATAAAAACGTGCATCAACCCCTATGCATAGATTAACCCAATGTCATCGTGGGAATCCGCAAGTTGAGTGCCATAACATACATCAAGTGAATCAATATGATACCCCATTGTCACATCAAGTATTCATACCGCAAGACATACATCATGTGTTCTCAAATCTGAACATTCTATCCGACATGATAGAACTTCAAAGGGTAAAGATTCAATTCATCACAACAAGAGTAGAGGGGGTAGAAACATCATATGATCCATCTATGTTAACAAAGCCCATGATATATCGAGATCGTGACATCTAGAGATCGTGCACGAGAGAGATTAAACACATAGCTACTGGTACAAACCCTCGGCCCCGAGGGTGGACTACTCCCTCCTCACCGTGGTGGCCGCCGGGATGATGAAGATGGCCACCGATGATGATCTCCCCCTCCGACAGGGTGCCTGAACGGGCTCCCGATTTGTTTTTGGTGGCTACAGAGGCTTGTGGTGGCGGAACTTCTGATCTAGGGTCTCCCCGAGGGTTTTTGGAACATTTTGGAATTTATAGGGCGAAGAGGGGGTGCGGGAGGCCATCGAGGTGGGCACAACCCACCGGGGCGCGCCTGGTTGCTCAAGCACGCCCTGCCCCATCGAGGCACCCCCCAGGTGCTGCTCTGGCCCATTGGTAGTCTTCTAGTCCATAAAGAATCCACAAAAACTTTTGCTGTGTTTGGAGAACTTTCATTTCTACACAAAAAACAACACCATGGTAGTTCTGCTGAAAACAACGTCAGTCCGGGTTAGTTCCATGCAAATCATACCAAAACCATATAAAATTATTGTAAACATGGCATAATACTTCATATATTATAGATACATTGGAGACGTATCAGTCGTGGAAGTCGAGCCCATAGTAGAACATTAACCCTCGAATGAATGGGTGGAGTGGGAAGCCCAGTTCCCAGATAAAATGGGAAATGAACACCACCCACTCATCGGCGCAGGGCGTTGGCACGACGTGCCCCTCCTCGGGGGCCTGATGAACAATGTTGGGGGAGAGGTAGCCCGCTCGCTTTAGGTCCTCGATGTCGTTGTTGGAGACGCTTGAGGCCTCCCACTTACCCTTTGCTCCGAATCCGACCATGGTCGAGTGCGGGGAAGGGGTATCTTTTGAGGCAAGATGAGATGGGGCGCTCGTGCTTTGCTGAAGGCTGGAGCAAAAGGAAGAGGAAGACGTGAGGGGATAACTGCGGCTGGTCTCCTTTTCTAAGCGGCTGTGATGCCAATAGTCCTTTAAACATGCCGTTGGCCTCGCCACTTCCCGATATACTCGTGGCGTTATGCGCGAGTGGGATACCGGGAGTCATTGATCAAATCTCTTGAAAAGCGGGTGATACGTCTCCAACATATCTACTTTTCCAAATACTTTTGCCCTTGTTTTGAACTCTAACTTGCATCATCTGAATGAAACTAACCCGAACTGATGTTGTTTTCAACAGAACTGCCATGGTGTTGTTTATTGTGTAGAAAACAAAAGTTCTCGGAATGACCTGAAAATCCACGGATATAAGTTTTGGAGAATATAAAAAATACTAGCGAAAGAATCAAGGCCAGGGGGCCCACCCCTGTCCATGAGGGTGGGGGCGCGCCCTCCCCCCTGGGCGCGCCCCCTTGTCTCGTGGGCCCCCTAACACTCCACCGACCTCAACTCCAACTCCGTATATTCCGTTTTACGGAGAAAAAAATCAGAGAGAAAGTTTCATCACGTTTTACGATACGGAGCCGCCGCCAAGCCCTAATCTCTCTCGGGAGGGCTGATCTGGAGTCCGTTCTGGGCTCCGGAGAGGGGGATTCGTCGCCGTCGTCATCATCAACCATCCTCCATCACCAATTTCATGATGCTCACCGCCGTGCGTGAGTAATTCCATCGTAGGCTTGTTGGACGGTGATGGGTTGGATGAGATTTACCATGTAATCAAGTTAGTTTTGTTAGGGCTTGATCCCTAGTATCCACTATGTTCTGAGATTGATGTTGCTATGACTTTGCTATGCTTAATGCTTGTCACTAGGGCCCCGAGTGCCATGATTTCAGATCTGAACCTATTATGTTTTCATGAATATATGTGAGTTCTTGATCCTATATTGCAAGTCTATAGTCACCTATTATGCGTTATGATCCGACAACCCCGAAGTGACAATAATCGGGATACTTCTCGGTGATGACCATAGTTTGAGGAGTTCATGTATTCACTATGTGCTAATGCTTTGTTCCGGTTCTCTATTAAAAGGAGGCCTTAATATCCCTTAGTTTCCACTAGGACCCCGCTGCCACGGGAGGGTAGGACAAAAGATGGCATGCAAGTTCTTTTCCATAAGCACGTATGACTATATTCGGAATACATGCCTACATTACATTGATGAACTGGAGCTAGTTCTGTGTCACCCTATGTTATAGCTATTACATGAGGAATCGCATCCGACATAATTATCCATCACTAATCCAATGCCTACGAGCTTTTCACATATTGTGCTTTGCTTATTTACTTTTCCGTTGCTACTGTTACAATTCCTACAAAACTATTATCTTTACTTTTGCCACTGTTACCATTACTATCATACTACTTTGCTACTAAATACTTTGATGCAGATACTAAGTTATCCAGGTGTGGTTGAATTGACAACTCAACTGCTAATACTTCAGAATATTCTTTGGCTCCCCTTGTGTCGAATCAATAAATTTGGGTTGAATACTCTACCCTCAAAAGCTGTTGTGATCCCCTACACTTGTGGGTTATCAGTGGCACACGATCTCCACTTCAATGGGACGTGCCAATAGAGGGGTTGCCTCGAGCTACGCATCGAGTTCTCGTGACAGTTCGATGTTTATAATCGGTCGTGACCCTTCGCCAAAAATTGTCACTCAAAAATATTGTTCACACTCGAGCGGTTGCCCTTCAAGGCTAAGTAAGGTTGATAGTTTGAAATCCAGATATAGCGTGGCTTGGCACATGTTGGAATTGGGCCAAGTACCGCCTAAGGACTTAACTGGAGGAGATTGTGCCAAATACTCAAAAGGAAGGGAACTCGCTTGCAAGATGGAATCTTGTAACATCCCAAATTTTCAATTTGGAATGTTATACATTAGATCATCATTGCATATCATATTTTATTGCATTTTGGCTTGATCCTAGAAATTCTACGCAACTCAAGGACCCACGGAGAGAGTTGGGGATTTCGTTATTTTCATATTTGAGTTTTTCTCAAATTTTGAAAAGAGGATCATTTGATTTTAATTATTTTCTCTTCGAATATTTCTTTATGAAAATAAAGAGAGGGGATAAAATGACTTCCCAAAAATAAATAAATATTGGAGATTTAATATTAAAATCAAATAAGAATTTTATTTGGAGTTTTATCGCTATTTTATTTGAATTAGGAAAAATATGCGTTTTTCAAAATTGCATTACAGGCCCAAATAAATGTTCACTTTGTCCGCTATATTTTTAGAGGACGGGGAAAATTTATTTTCAGAGGATTCTGTTTAGTATTTCTTTTATTTGTTTTTCTACACGGAATTATTTAAAAAAAGTCCATCGACCTACCGGGCCGTGTCCGGCTAGGACTCCCGGCCTGGCCGGCCTTATAAGCCGGGAGGCCCGACCCCCCACCGAACCCTAGCCGCTAGCCCCGCCTCGCCTCGATCCGCCACCGACCACCGCCGCCGATGCCGCCACCCGCCGCCGCCTTGCCACCCGTCGCCGCTGCCGACCACCACCGGACCCGCCGCTACCCCTCGCCGGATTCGTCGACGTAGCCGCCGCCGCCACCGCGGTTTTCTAACGAAAACCGTTGGGTTTTTTAGAACCTGTGGTTAAATTTTTTTTAGATCGGTTTATTTTTTCCCCGATTTAGTTATTTAGCGAACGCCCATTCGTACATTCGTTTTAACGAACGGTTTTCACCCGTTAGCCGCAGACAGCGAACGTTCGTTCATTAGCCTGTTCGTCAGTTTCTTTTTCTAGGGATTTTCCGCGACTATTTTCGATCGCGATTTCTGTCCTGATTTTCGTTTTAGTTTATCTTTTCGCTCGTTTATCGGAATTAGGCGATTCAAGCGCCTAGAGTTTCGTCTCGAAGCCATCTTTCTGTTTAACCAACTTGAACAAGATTTTTCTACTATAAAATTTGACTTAAGTCCAGATTAGTAAACGAAGCTTGTTTCTTTCGCAGTTTGAGTTTCGTTGCTTCGTTTGATTTGATTCTTTTTGCAAACCGGAGTTCTTAAGTTGAACTTTATGGTTAGATCTCTTATTTGAGTTTTACCCATGCTTCTAGTTGTGTGCTTATTGTATGCTTGTTTGTTTGCGATAGAGTACTCGGAGTGCAAAGTGTGCTACTATGAGTCTCTAGGTTTCACGGATCATCAGCAAGGCAAGTAACACTTTGATCATACCTATGTACCACCGTGTTTTATTGCACTAGATAAATCCTCAAACAATTGCATGGTTAGGATCTCATTTAATATGTGGGTTCTAGGAAGTAGATGAGGTAGTACCTATTGTCCTGTTTAATATCAAACCTTTGGGAGTTACTTCTACGTTGCTTATATTGCTATGCTATGCTCGTAGACGTGGTTTGGTTCGAGTGATTCATGACAGATGTGAGTATTGTTAAATAGTGGTTGAATTAAGGTAGCTACTTAAATACACATCTGGGTGGATTGCTTGAAGGCACCCTGGAGTACCCAGTGGTTGTCAGGGCACCTAGAGAATCCAGTGTTGTCCTAGGATATCCCGGAGTACCCGTGTGATCATCCTACGGTCCGCCACCCAGGCTGAAAGGGATCATAAGATTATTCATGCTAGAAACTTCCGTGTGCAGCCACAAGCCAATATGGGCTCTGGCATAGTTGAGTAAGTTGCGTGAAGCTCTTGAAGAGGTAGAGTAGCAGATGTAGTGGGTTGTAGGTGGTACTGTCTATCTAGAGTAGAGAGTTAATGCTTCAGAAAGATTGTGTCTCGAATCTCCGACCATGGATGTATTCGAGTCTTGTGGGGAAAAGTGCGCAAACCTCTGCAAAGTGTATAAACTAATCATGCTTAGCTGTGTCCCCGGTTATGGACATCTTGAGTATCTTGTTCTTGGATTATCATGTTGATCTCATCACCCTTAATTTAATTTGATTGGGTTTAATGATGATGTTTAATTGGGATTGAGTTGGAGGAACCTTCTCAATGTTTAACAACCACCATGATAGTTAAATAAAATTTATTCCTTTGTTGTAGGGAAAAATTGGCTTTATGCAAAACTGTAAACATAGAGCTTTGCACCAGCGATATATGCATGTAGTGATAGCAACTATTCTGTTCATTACTCCCTTGTGTTACATTGCCAGCATATTCCATGTGCTGACCCGTTTCGGGCTGCAGCGTTCATGTTGCAGACTTTTCAGACGATGAGTAAGGTGCCATAGGTCATTGTCTTTCACTTAGTGATGCCGTTGGAGTTGACGGACTCACTTTATCTTCCAAGCCTTCCGTTGTTATCTTATTTAGATGGCCTTAAGCCATATTTATTGTAATAAGCTCTCTTTTGAGACATTCGATGTAATAAGTGTGTGATTTCTACTTTGTTATAAAGCTTCAAGTACTGTGTGTGTCAGCATTACCGATCCAGGGATGACACTGATGCACAGAGATCAGACTGTTTGAGGTCTGGTCGCTACAAGATGGTATCAGAGCACACGTTGAATGTAGGACACGACCACTAAGCTAAAGCCCTAGATCACTAGTCTCTTCTCATTTCTGACTCCTCTCCCTTTTGTACTCTTTAGGATGGCGGATGCAAGGAACAAGTTCACACAACCGGAGGAAGATACACCTTTTGTACGACACTTGAAGGAAGTTACTAGATACATGAACATCGGAACACCAAGCTTCACCGGGACCTACATCGCCACTTTACCTGAAGAGGAGCGTTGGATGATTCGAGTTCAAGTTCTAGGAAGGATGTTCATGCCAGTCACTGAGCCCATAGAGTTTTCCTTTGATGGACCAACCTGGAGTCTAGGAAAGAGCATGGCAGCCCACATCACCATGGGACGCATTGGAGAAGTTTATTATACGTCCATTTTGCATCATGATTTTATATCGATATTTATTGCATTATGGGTTGTTATTAAACATTATGTCACAATACTTGTGGCTATTCTCTCTTATTTTACAAGGTTTATCATACTTGTGGCTATTCTCTCTTAAGACTTTCTCAATTTCCTCAGTTCAATTTCTTCAGTCTGTCCGTCTTCATCTTGTGTTATCCTGTGTTTATGCTTTCTATACTCTGAGCTTGTCTTCATTTCATCATGATGACTATGCGTGTGTTCTGCTATGTTTACTTTTGAGTACTTATTCCACTGTAAGTAGTTCTCCATTTAGGAATTTCCTCACCAGCAAATTCCTTGGTGAAGAATTCATAAAAATCGCCTATTCACCCCCCCCCCCCCGCCCCTCTAGTCGATATAACGCACTTTCAATTGGTATCAGAGCAAGGTACTCCCTTGTTCTGTGTGATTTTGGTTTAACCACCTGGAGTTTTAGTTATGTCGACTGCAGGTATGATCAAGGTCTCTGCTGGGTGTCCTACCTTCGATGGAACAGACTACCCCTACTGGAAGAATAAGATGCGAATGCATCTTGGGGCAATTGATAACGATCTCTGGTATGTTGTGGAAAATGGTGTTCCCTCAGTCACACCTTCCCTGAATGCTGCTGATGTGAAGAGATTCAAGCAACTCGATTCTCAAGCATAGAATATCATATGTGGCCATCTGAGTAAAGGGCAGTATGGTAGAGTGAGTGCTTTGGAAACTGCTAAGCTTATCTGGGATAGGCTCTCCAAAGTAAACGAAGGAGTCTCAACTCAACGTGACTCTCGTGTCGACGTTCTTCGCAATCTCTTCAACCGCTTCAAAAGACTCGACAATGAAAATGTTCAGCAAACCTTCGATCGCCTCACTGATATCTCAAATGAGCTTCAAGCGCTTGGCGCCACTGACATCACCGATCATGAGGTGGTGAAGAAATCGCTGAGATCGCTCGATTCTTCATTTGACACTCTGGCACTGATGATTCAAGAGTGTGTTGATTACAAGTCACTTGATCCCGCTGATATCCTCGAGAGGCTAAACAATCATGAGTTTCAGCTTGCTGAGAAGATAGATCTCTATGGTTCGAGCTATGGCAAACCATGTGCTCTGAAGGCCAAGGTTGTCTCTGAGTCTGAAGAAGAGAACTCTACCACCAGCCTTGGTGATCCTGAAGAACTGAGCCAAGAACTAGCACTGCTCATGAAGAAATTTCAGAAGTTCTCAAGACATGGTCGCTTTGGAAAATCCTGAAGGAGCAACGATTCCTCATCCGGTGACTACAAGAAGAGGTTGTGCCACAAATGCAAGAAACCTGGTCACTACATTCAAGATTGTCCTCAGTGGGACAAGGAATTAAATAAGAAGAAATGCAAGGATTACAGTTCTGATGATGCCAAGAAGAAGAAGAAATCTTCAAAGTCTTCATCATCAAAATCCTCAAAGTCTTCATCTCACAAGAAGAGCAGCTCCAAGAAGGCTCGGGCATTCATTGCCAAGGAAATGGATTCTGAGGCTGAATCTGAGGATCATGAGGAAGAGGAGGCATCTGAGGAGTCCGAGTCTGGTGTGCCAAGCCTAGCTCTTGCTACCGCATTCGTCAGCAAGTCTATCTTCAACTCTGAAGAAAATGGCAACACCAACAATGTTGATGAAGGCAATGATGACTACGCTCCCACCTATTGCTTCATGGCAAAGGGTGCCAAGGTAACTAAATACCCCTCCTTTGACTCTAGTGAGGATGAATCTGATGAAAATCTTAAGCCCAACTACTCTAAACTTGCTAAGATTGCTGTGAAACAACAAAAGGCTATTGAAAAGCTTCAAAACATGCTAGACAAAAGTGATGATATGTTGGGTGAAGAAATGGACTGCACTAAAGACTTAACTGAAAATCTTCAGAGACTTCAGCCTAAGTTTGACAACCTTCAAAGTCATCATAACACACTCTTATCTGATCACGAGAAGCTTTCTTATGAATTTCTTCAAAGAAAGCAAGATCTTGAGAAGCTAAGAGTGAGTTATGAAGATCTTAAGAAGGAGCGTGATTCATTACTTGCTCAACAAATCAGCGCCACTCAGGAAGAATTTGTTCCTCCATGTCTGAAGTGCATTGAACATGAATCTGCTAATCCTTCACCTGAATGTTCAAATGCTTTAAATGTTACAAATTCTTCACCCGTCTCTGCTATCACTAATTCCTCATCTGAGGACATTGCTAGTACCACTGATGATGCAGGGCTAAAGGAATTGTACACGACATGCATGTACAAAAGCCTCAAAGGGCATCAGATTCTTTGTGATGTGCTTAAAAAGCAAATCCTCAACAGGAACCCTAGGAAAGAGGGTATTGCCTTTGAGAGGAAATTCAATGCTGATGGAACATATTGGAAGCCTAAGCAGTACCCCAAAACCTCATGGGTTGCTGCAAAGGGACCTCCAGTTGATCCATCCAATTTATCTGGCTTTACATGTGAATCTCCTCATTCTTCTGATGAGTCATTTGACTCCAACTATAAAATGTTCAAAAATCAGAATGGTGAAGTATTTTATAGATATGTTGGCACTAACTGCAGGAATGGTTCCCCTATGAAAAAAATCTGGGTTCCCAAAAGTTATCTTGAAAGTCTTCAGGTGAATGTCCTCATGACACCACCTTTGAAGAATAGGAGCCCCATATCAAATTCTTCATATGGACCTAATTCTTCATATGGATCCAATTCCTCAAAAGGATCAAAATCCTCATATGATCATCATCGTGCTAACCCCTCTGTTTCGCAGGGTAGAGCTAAGTGCTATGAATATGAGTATTATTCTTCAAATCATTTTGTTCATAAGTCCTCGAAGAATTTCTCTGCTTACTCATATGCTTACTCTAACCCCTCTCATGTGAAACGAAGCGGACTGGCTTCTATGCCACCTTTCTCATATGGTGCTCGCGGAGTGATGAATTCTCTTATGCAGGGTCAGGTCTCCAGACGTGCTCAAAACGTCTGAAGAATTTGCTGGAGACCTGAATGTGCCTGAAAGGACGCAGGCTAATCATGAAGAAATGAATTTTCATTTCTCACGTCCTCATACTGATTTATCCGTGCTATTGCTTGATGAAATTGATCTGATGATATTGATGTCATATTCGTATATGAGTTCGTAAGTTGCACTAATTCATTTGCAGGATTATCAGCCCAAAGCAAATGAGTGGGTCCTCGATAGTGGATGTACGAATCACATGACTGGTGACAAGAATCTATTGATGGATGCTCCTTTATCACCGTCACATCTGAAGCATATCATCTTCGAAGACAAAGGCAAAAGTCAGGTATTGGGTCTAGGTAAGGTTGCAATCTCAAAGGATCGACACATGTACAAAATCATGCTTGTCGAGTCCTTAGGATACAACATCATGTCTGTCTCAATGCTTTGTGATCTTGATATGGTTGTTGTCTTTGGAAGATATCGTTGTGTTGTGATCATGGAAGCTGACCATACCAAAGTCTTCGAAGGCTTTAGGAGAGGAGACTTGTACATTGTTGATTTCTCTACAGGACCACAACCAGCCGTGTGCTTACTTGCAAAAGCTTCAGAAGGTTGGCTATGGCATCAACAACTTGGTCATGCTGGCAAGAGGAATCTGCACATGCTTGCAAAGAAGAAGCATGTCATTGGCATTAAGAATGTAAAATTCCTGAAGGATCACTTATGCGGAGCTTGTGAAGCTGGAAAGATGACAAAGGCCAAGCATCCAGCAAAGACTGTCATGACCACCACTCGACCATTTGAATTGCTTCACATGGATCTCTTTGGTCCTAACCATTATTCTGCAATTCTAAATGATGTGTCTCAATACGGCTTTGTTATTGTTGATGATTATTCTCGTTACACATGGGTGCACATTGTCACTTACAAACATGAAGTGCAGGAAGTCTTCAAACGATTTTCCTCGAGGGATTCAACCAACTTTGGTGTGAAGATCAAGCACATCAGAACTGACAATGGGACCGAGTTGAAGAATTCCGGTCTTGATGGCTATCTTGATGAACTTGGTATTACTCATGAGTTATCTGCTCCTTATACTCCTCAGCAGAATGGCGTCGTGGAGTGCAAGAACAGAATCCTTGCTGAAATGGCTCGCACAATGCTTGATGAATACAAGACACCTCGTCGCTTCTGGATTGAGGCAATTGATACTGCGTGCCACGTCATCAACAGGGTATATCTTCACAAATTATTCAAGAAAACTGCTTATGAACTCCTCACTGACAAAAAGCCCAAAGTGAGTTATTTCAAAGTCTTCGGTGCTAAATGTTGGATTAGATATTCTCATCACACTTCCAAATTCTCACTGAAAGCACATGAAGGTTTTGTGCTTGGTTATGGAAAGGACTCGCACACCTACAGAGTTTTCAACAATGTTCTTCACAAAGTTGTTGAAACTGTAGATGTGCGGTTCGATGAAACTAATGACTCACAAAGAGAGCACCTATCTTCTGTGATAGATGAACTAGCACCTAAGGATTCTATCAAGTTCAAGGCTACTAAGGATGTCATTCCTACTGAAGAATCTGCTGAAGAATTCATTCCAGGTCATGATGATCGCCGGGCTGGCGCACCTGAAGAAAATGTTCCTGAAGGGAATGCTGATCAAATTCCTCGAAGACAACCCACTCATCCTCGCATTGCTAACAAAGTGCAAATCGAGAAGATCATTGATGACATTGAAGCACCAGGTCCTCTCATTCGCTCAAAATCTTCACATTTATCTAACTTTTGTGGGCACTTTACTTTTGTCTCTATCTCAGAGCCCACTAAGGTAGATGAAGCATTTTTGGAGCCTGAGTGGATTCAGGCTATGCAAGAAGAATTACATCAGTTCGAGCTCAACAACGTCTAGGAATGGGTCAAACGTCCAGATCCTCGCAAGCACAACATCATAGGCACAAAATGGATCTACCGCAACAAGCAAGATGAAAATGGCCTTGTGGTGAGGAATAAGGCACGGCTTGTAGCTCAAGGCTACACACAGGTTGAAGGAATTGATTTTGATGAAACTTTTGCACCTATTGCTAGACTTGAGGCTATTCGCATATTACTTGCTTACGCTAACCATCATAATATCACTTTCTATCAAATGGATGTGAAAAGTGCATTCCTTAATGGTTAGCTTGAGGAAGAAGTATATGTTGCTCAACCCCCAGGTTTTGAAGATCCAAAGAATCCCGACAAAGTCTTCAAACTCAACAAGGCCCTGTATGGCCTCAAACAAGCCCCTTGGGCGTGGTATGATACTTTGAAGGAATTCCTCATGAAGAAAGGCTTCAAACCCGGTTCACTCGACCCAACTCTTTTCACAAAATCTTATGATGATGAATTGTTTGTGTGCCAAATATATGTTGATGATATTATCTTTGGCTCTATTGACCAACGTTATAGTGATGAATTTTCCTATATGATGAGTGAAGAATATCAAATGTCTATGATGGGAGAATTGAAATTCTTTTTAGGTCTTCAAATTCGTCAACAACGCAATGGCATATTCATATCTCAGGAGAAATACCTCAAAGATGTATTGAGGAAATTCGGCATGCAAGACTGCAAAGGGGTCAAAATTCCAATGCCCACAAATGGTCATCTATGCACTGATGAAAATGGTAAAGACTTCGATCAAAAGGTATACCGCTCCATGATTGGCTCTTTATTGTACCTATGTGCATCTAGGCCGGATATTATGCTTAGTGTTTGCATGTGTGCCCGATTTCAAGCTACACCGAAGGAATCACACCATAAGGCTGTGAAGCATATTCTTCGATATCTAGCTCACACACCAACACTTGGATTATGGTATCCCAAGGGCTCTTCATTTGATCTCATTGGATATTCAGACTCTAACTATGCTGGCGATCGCATGGACCGCAAGTCAACATCAGGCACATGCCATTTCCTCGGATGATCTTTGGTCTGTTGGTCCTCGAAGAAACAGAATTGCGTATGACTCTCCACTGCAGAAGCTGAATACATTGTTGCTGGATCATGCTGTGCTCAATTACTATGGATGAAGCAAACACTCAAGGACTATGGCATCAACGTGAAGAATGTGCCTCTCTACTGCGACAATGAGAGTGCTATCAAGATTGCTCATAACCCAGTTCAGCACTCGAAGACAAAGCACATCCAGATTCGTCATCATTTTCTTCATGATCATGTGTTGAAGGGCGATATCTCCATCGACCACGTAAGCACTGAAGATCAGCTGGCCGATATCTTCACTAAGCCCTTGGATGAGAAGAGATTTAGCAAGTTGCGGTGTGAGCTAAATATCCTAGAATCTTCGAATGTTCTCTGAAATGGACACTCATCCTAACACTTATGTTGAGTTGATGACTTAGATGCGCAACACACGATGTAACGTTTTTCTTCAATCAATGAAGACTAACCCTCTAAGTGTGAAGAAATTAACAAAGAAATTGACTCTCAGAGCCCTACGACAATTGTACGCGGTGTCTGAAGTCAGCTTTCTTATACGGTGGGTTACGCCACCACAAAAAGTTGAAAATCTTAAAATTTGAGTTTTTCCTCAGTTTTTGAAATTCCTCAGTTTGTCAAATTCTTAAACATGCAATGTCTTCACTATTTCCGTCGTTCTTCTGTTGGAAATATGCCCTAGAGGCAATAATAAAAGGATTATTATTATTATTTCCTTGTTCATGATAATTGTCTTTTATTCATGCTATAACTGTATTATCCGGAAATCGTAATACACGTGTGAATACATAGACCATAACATGTCCCTAGTGAGCCTCTAGTTGACTAGCTCGTTGGTCGACAGATAGTCATGGTTTCCTGACTATGGACATTAGATGTCATTGACAACGGGATCACATCATTAGGAGAATGATGTGATGGACGAGACCCAATCCTAAGCATAGCACAAGATCGTGTAGTTCGTTTTGCTAGAGCATTTCCAATGTCAAGTATCTCTTCCTTAGACCATGAGATCGTGTAACTCCTGGATACCTTAAGAGTGCTTTGGGTGTACCAAACGTCACAACATAACTGGGTTACTATAAAGGTGCACTATAGGTATCTGTGAAAGTGTCTATTGGGTTGACACGGATCGAGACTGGGATTTGTCACTCCGTATGACGGAGAGGTATCTCTGGGCCCACTCGGTAATGCATCATCACAATGAGCTCAAAGTGACCAAGTGTTTGGTCATGGGATCATGCATTACGGTACGAGTAAAGTGACTTGCCGGTAACGAGACTGAACGAGGTATTGGGATACCGATGATCAAGTCTCGGGCATGTAACATACCGAATGACAAAGGGAATTGTATACAGGGTTGTTCGAATCCTCGACATCGCGGTTCATCCGATGAGATCATCGAGGATCATGTGGGAGCCAACATGGGTATCCAGATCCCGCTGTTGGTTATTGGCCGAGAGCCGTCTCGGTCATGTCTACGTGTCTCCCGAACCCGTAGGGTCTACACACTTAAGGTTCGGTGACGCTAGGGTTGTATGAATATGAGTATGCAGTATACCGAATGTTGTTCGGAGTCCCGGATGAGATCCCGGACATCACGAGGAGTTTCGGAATGGTCCAGAGGTAAAGAATTATATATAGGAAGTGGTATTTCGGCCATGGGGAAAGTTTCGGGGTCACCCGGTAATGTACCGGGACCACCGGAAGGGTCCCGGGGGTCCACCGGGTGGGGCCACCCATCCCGGAGGGCCCCATGGGCTGAAGTGGGAGGGGAGCCAGCCCATAGTGGGCTGGTGCGCCCCCCTAGGCCCACTCCTCCCCCCTTGGCCGCCGCCCCCTTGGGAGATTGAATCTCCCAGGGCCGGCGCCCCCCTGGGGGCCTATATAAAGGGAGGGGGGAGAGGGGCAGCCGCACCCTGAAGTCCTGGTGCCCCCTCCCCCTGCTACACCTCTTTTTCCTCCGTCACGTGCTTGGCGAAGCCCTGCCGGAGTGCTGCTGTTCCACCACCACCACGCCGTTGTGCTGCTGCTGGAGCCATCATCATCAACCTCTCCTCCCCCCTTGCTGGATCAAGAAGGAGGAGACGTCACACACACTGTACGTGTGTTGAACGCGGAGGTGCCGTCCGTTCGGCGCTAGGATCTCCGGTGATCTGAATCACGGCGAGTACGACTCCATCATCACCGCTCCATCTAACGCTTCCGTACGCGATCTACAAGTGGTATGTAGATGCAAACTCACTCCCTTGACTCGTTGCTTAGATGAACTCATAGATGGATCTTGGTGAAACCGTAGGAAAAATTTTAATTTTCTGCAACATTCCCCAACAGTGGCATCATGAGCTAGGTTTATGCGTAGTTCTCTATTGCACGAGTAGAACACAATTTTGTTGTGGGCGTAGATCTTGTCAACTTGCTTGCCGCTACTAGTCTTATCTTGCTTCATCGGTATTGTGGGATGAAGCGGCCCGGACCAACCTTACACGTACGCTTACGTGAGACCGGTTCCACCGACTAACATGCACTAGTTGCATAAGGTGGCTGGCGGGTGGCTGTCTCTCCCACTTTAGTTGGAGCGGATTCAATGAAAAGGGTCCTTATGAAGGGTAAATAGAAGTTGACAAAATCACGTTGTGGTTATTCGTAGGTAAGAAAACGTTCTTGCTAGAACCCAATTGCAGCCACGTAAAAGATGCAACAACAATTAGAGGACGTCTAACTTGTTTTTGCAGCAATTGTCATGTGATGTGATATGGCCAGAAGTTGTGATGAATGATGAATGATATATTGTGATGTATGAGATCATGTTCTTGTAATAGGAATCACGACTTGCATGTCGATGAGTATGACAACCGGCAGGAGCCATAGGAGTTGTCTTTATTTTTTGTATGACCTGCGTGTCATTGAAGAACGCCATGTAAACTACTTTACTTTATTACTAAACGCGTTAGTCATAGAAGTAGAAGTAGTCGTTGGCGTGACAACTTCATGAAGACACGATGATGGAGATAATGATGATGGAGATCATGGTGTCATGCCGGTGACAAGATGATGATGGAGCCCCGAAGATGAAGATCAAAGGAGCTATATGATATTGGCCATATCATGTCACTACTTTATGTAATTGCATGTGATGTTTATTATGTTTTATGCATCTTGTTTACTTAGAACGACGGTAGTAAATAAGATGATCCCTTACAACAATTTCAAGAAGTGTTTTCCCCTAACTGTGCACCGTTGCTAAAGTTCGTCGTTTCGAAGCACCACGTGATGATCGGGTGTGATAGATCCTTACATTCACATACAACGGGTGTAAGACAGTTTTACACATGCAAAACACTTAGGGTTAACTTGACGAGCCTAGCATGTACAGACATGGCCTCGAAACACGGAGACCGAAAGGTCGAACACGAGTCGTATGGAAGATACGATCAACATGAGAATGTTAACCGACGATGACTAGTCCGTCTCACGTGATCATCGGACACGGCCTAGTCGACTCGGATCGTGTAACACTTAGATGACCAAGGGGATGTCAAATCTGAGTGGAAGTTCATTAAAATAATTTGATTAGATGAACTTAATTATCATGAACTTAGTCTAAAATCTTTGCAAAATATGTCTTGTAGATCAAATGGCCAACACTCATGTCAACATGAACTTCAATGCGTTCCTAGAGAAAACCAAGCTGAAAGATGATGGCAGCAACTATACGGACTGGGTCCGGAACCTTAGGATCATCCTCATAGCTGCCAAGAAAGCATATGTCCTTGAAGCACCGTTAGGTGAACCACCTGCTCTCCCAGCACTGCAAGACGATTTGAACGTTTGGCAGACACGTGCTGATGATTACTCCCTCGTTCAGTGCGGCGTGCTTTACAGCTTAGAACCGGGGCTCCAAAAGCGTTTTGAGCAGCACAAAGCATATGAGATGTTCGAGGAGCTGAAACTAGTTTTCCAAGCTCATGCCCGGGTCGAGAGATATGAAGTCTCCGACAAGTTCTATAGTTGTAAGATGGAGGAAAACAGTTATGTCAGTGAGCATATACTCAAAATGTCTGGGTTGCACAGCCGCCTGTCCCAGCTGGACATTAACCTCCCGGATGAGGCGGTCATTGACAGAATCCTTCAGTCGCTCCCACCAAGCTACAAGAGCTTTGTGATGAACTATAATATGCAGGGGATGGTGAAGACCATTCCTGAAGTATTTTCAATGCTGAAGTCAGCAGAGGTTGAAATCAAGAAAGAACATCAAGTGTTGATGGTCAATAAGACCACTAAGTTCAAGAAGGGCAAGGGTAAGAAGAACTTCAAGAAGGACGGCAAAGATGTTGCCGCGCCCGGTAAGCCAGTTGCCGGGAAGAAGTCAAAGAATGGACCCAAGCCTGAGACTGAGTGCTTTTATTGCAAGGGGAAGGGTCACTGGAAGCGGAACTGCCCCAAATACTTAGCGGATAAGAAGGCCGGCAACACTAAAGGTATATTTGATATACATGTAATTGATGTGTACCTTACCAGTACTCGTAGTAACTCCTGGGTATTTGATACCGGTGCCGTTGCTCATATTTGTAACTCACAGCAGGAGCTGCGGAATAAGCGGAGACTGGCGAAGGACGAGGTGACGATGCGCGTCGGGAATGGTTCCAAGGTCGATGTGATCGCCGTCGGCACGCTACCTCTACATTTACCTACGGGATTAGTTATAAACCTTAATAATTGTTATTTGGTGCCAAGTTTGAGCATGAACATTGTATCTGGATCTCGTTTGATACGAGATGGCTACTCATTTAAATCCGAGAATAATGGTTGTTCTATTTATATGAGAGATATGTTTTATGGTCATGCCCCTATGGTCAATGGTTTATTCTTAATGAATCTCGAGCGTAATGTTACACATATTCATAGCGTGAATACCAAAAGATGTAAAGTTGATAACGATAGTCCCACATACTTGTGGCACTGCCGCCTTGGTCACATTGGTGTCAAGCGCATGAAGAAGCTCCATGCTGATGGACTTTTGGAGTCTCTCGATTATGAATCATTTGACACATGCGAACCATGCCTCATGGGCAAGATGACCAAGACTCCGTTCTCCGGAACAATGGAGCGAGCAACCAACTTGTTGGAAATCATACATACCGATGTGTGCGGTCCAATGAGCGTTGAGGCTCGCGGAGGATATCGTTATGTTCTCACTCTCACTGATGACTTGAGTAGATATGGGTATGTCTACTTGATGAAACACAAGTCTGAGACCTTTGAAAAGTTCAAGGAATTTCAGAATGAGGTAGAGAATCAACGTGACCGAAAGATAAAATTCTTACGATCGGATCGTGGAGGAGAATATTTAAGTCACGAATTTGGTACACACTTAAGAAAATGTGGAATCGTTTCACAACTCACGCCGCCTGGAACACCTCAGCGTAACGGTGTGTCCGAACGTCGTAATCGCACTCTATTGGATATGGTGCGGTCTATGATGTCTCTTACCGATTTACCGCTATCATTTTGGGGATACGCTCTAGAGACAGCTACATTCACTTTAAATAGGGCACCGTCTAAATCCGTTGAGACGACACCGTATGAATTATGGTTTGGGAAGAAACCTAAGCTGTCGTTTCTAAAAGTTTGGGGATGCGATGCTTATGTCAAGAAACTTCAACCTGAAAAGCTCGAACCCAAGTCGGAAAAATGCGTCTTCATAGGATACCCTAAAGAAACCATTGGGTATACCTTCTACTTAAGATCCGAGGGCAAGATCTTTGTTGCCAAGAACGGATCCTTTCTGGAAAAAGAGTTTCTCTCGAAAGAACTAAGTGGGAGGAAAGTAGAACTCGATGAAGTACTACCTCTTGAACAGGATAGCAGTACAGCTCAGGAAAATGTTCCTGTGATGCCTACACCAATTGAAGAGGAAATTAATGATGATGATCAAGGTACTTCAGATCAAGTTGCTACTGAACTTCGTAGGTCCACAAGGACACGTTCCGCACCAAAATGGTACGGCAACCCTGTCCTGGAAATCATGTTGTTAGACAACGGTGAACCTTCGAACTATGAAGAAGCAATGGCGGGCCCAGATTCCAACAAATGGCTAGAAGCCATGAAATCCGAGATAGAATCCATGTATGAAAACAAAGTATGGACTTTGACTAACTTGCCCGATGATCGGCGAGCGATAGAAAACAAATGGATCTTTAAGAAGAAGATGGACGCGGATGGTAATGTCACCATCTATAAAGTTCGACTTGTCGCTAAGGGTTATCGGCAAGTTCAAGGGATTGACTACGATGAGACTTTCTCTCCCGTAGCGAAGCTTAAGTCCGTCCGAATCATGTTAGCAATTGCCGCATACTATGATTATGAGATATGGTAGATGGACGTCAAAACGGCATTCCTCAACGGTTATCTTAAGGAAGAGCTGTATATGATGCAGCCGGAAGGTTTTGTCGATCCTAAGAACGCTAACAAAGTATGCAAGCTCCAGCGATCCATTTATGGGCTGGTGCAAGCATCTCGGAGTTGGAACATTCGCTTTGATGAGATGATCAAAGCGTTTGGGTTTATGCAGACTTATGGAGAAGCCTGCGTTTACAAGAAAGTGAGTGGGAGCTCTGTAGCATTTCTCATATTATATGTAGATGACATACTTTTGATGGGAAATGATATAGAATTCTTGGACAACATTAAGGCCTACTTGAATAAGTGTTTTTCAATGAAGGACCTTGGAGAAGCTGCTTACATATTAGGCATCAAGATCTATAGGGATAGATCGAGACGCCTCATAGGTCTTTCACAGAGCACATACCTTGATAAGATTTTGAAGAAGTTCAAAATGGATCAGTCCAAGAAAGGGTTCTTGCCTGTATTGCAAGGTGTGAGATTGAGCTCGGCTCAATGCCCGACCACGGCAAAAGATAAAGAAGAGATGAGCGTCATCCCCTATGCCTCAGCCATAGGATCTATTATGTATGCCATGCTGTGTACCAGACCTGATGTAAACCTTGCCGTAAGTTTGGTAGGGAGGTACCAAAGTAATCCCGGCAAGGAACACTGGACAGCGGTCAAGAATATCCTGAAGTACCTGAAAAGGACAAAGGACATGTTTCTCGTTTATGGAGGTGACGAAGAGCTCGTCGTAAAGGGTTACGTCGACGCTAGCTTCGACACAGATCTGGATGACTCTAAGTCACAAACCGGATACGTGTATATGTTGAATGGTGGAGCAGTAAGCTGGTGCAGCTGCAAGCAGAGCGTCGTGGCGGGATCTACATGTGAAGCGGAGTACATGGCAGCCTCGGAGGCAGCGCATGAAGCTATTTGGGTGAAGGAGTTCATCACCGACCTAGGAGTCATACCCAATGCGTCGGGGCCGATCAAACTCTTCTGTGACAACACTGGAGCTATTGCCCTTGCCAAGGAGCCCAGGTTTCACAAGAAGACCAGGCACATCAAGCGTCGTTTCAACTCCATCCGCGAAAATGTTCAAGATGGAGACATAGATATTTGCAAAGTACATACGGATCTGAATGTCGCAGATCCGTTGACTAAACCTCTCTCGCGAGCAAAACATGATCAACACCAGTACTCTATGGGTGTTCGATTCATCACAATGTAACTAGATTATTGACTCTAGTGCAAGTGGGAGACTGTTGGAAATATGCCCTAGAGGCAATAATAAAAGGATTATTATTATATTTCCTTGTTCATGATAATTGTCTTTTATTCATGCTATAACTGTATTATCCGGAAATCGTAATACACGTGTGAATACATAGACCATAACATGTCCCTAGTGAGCCTCTAGTTGACTAGCTCGTTGGTCGACAGATAGTCATGGTTTCCTGACTATGGACATTAGATGTCATTGACAACGGGATCACATCATTAGGAGAATGATGTGATGGACGAGACCCAATCCTAAGCATAGCACAAGATCGTGTAGTTCGTTTTGCTAGAGCTTTTCCAATGTCAAGTATCTCTTCCTTAGACCATGAGATCGTGTAACTCCCGGATACCGTAAGAGTGCTTTGGGTGTACCAAACATCACAACGTAACTGGGTGACTATAAAGGTGCACTACAGGTATCTCCGAAAGTGTCTGTTGGGTTGACACGGATCGAGACTGGGATTTGTCACTCCGTATGACGGAGAGGTATCTCTGGGCCCACTCGGTAATGCATCATCACAATGAGCTCAAAGTGACCAAGTGTTTGGTCACGGGATCATGCATTACGGTACGAGTAAAGTGACTTGCCGGTAACGAGACTGAACGAGGTATTGGGATACCGATGATCGAGTCTCGGGCATGTAACGTACCGAATGACAAAGGGAATTGTATACGGGGTTGTTCGAATCCTCGACATCGCGGTTCATCCGATGAGATCATCGAGGAGCATGTGGGAGCCAACATGGGTATCCAGATCCCGCTGTTGGTTATTGCCCGAGAGCCGTCTTGGTCATGTCTACGTGTCTCCCGAACCCGTAGGGTCTACACACTTAAGGTTCGGTGACGCTAGGGTTGTATGAATATGAGTATGCAGTATACCGAATGTTGTTCGGAGTCCCGGATGAGATCCCGGATGTCACGAGGAGTTTCGGAATGGTCCGGAGGTAAAGAATTATATATAGGAAGTGGTATTTCGGCCATCGGGAAAGTTTCGGGGTCACCCGGTATTGTACCGGGACCACCAGAAGGGTCCCGGGGGTCCACCGGGTGGGGCCACCCATCCTGGAGGGCCCCATGGGCTGAAGTGGGAGGGGAGCCAGCCCATAGTGGGCTGGTGCGCCCCCCTAGGCCCACCCCCTGCGCCTAGGGTTGAAACCCTAGGGTGGGGGGGGGCGCACCACATGCATTGGGGGGCACTCCTCCCCCCTTGGCCGCCGCCCCCTTGGGAGATTGAATCTCCCAGGTCCGGCGCCCCCCCCTGGGGGCCTATATAAAGGGAGGGGGAGAGGGGCAGCCGCACCCTGAAGTCCTGGCGCCCCCTCCCCCTGCTACACCTCTTTCTCCTCCGTCACGTGCTTGGCAAAGCCCTGCCGGAGTGCTGCTGTTCCACCACCACCACGCTGTTGTGCTGCTGCTGGAGCCATCATCATCAACCTCTCCTCCCCCCTTGCTGGATCAAGAAGGAGGAGACTTCACACGCACTGTACGTGTGTTGAACGCGGAGGTGCCGTCCGTTCGGCGCTAGGATCTCCGGTGATCTGAATCACGGCGAGTACGACTCCATCATCACCGCTCCATCTAACGCTTCCGTACGCAATCTACAAGTGGTATGTAGATGCAAACTCACTCCCTTGACTCGTTGCTTAGATGAACTCATAGATGGATCTTGGTGAAACCGTAGGAAAATTTTAATTTTCTGCAACGTTCCCCAACATCTTCTTCATTATATATATATATATATATATATATATATATATATATATATATATATATATATATATATATATATATATATATATATATATGAGTTTATGTCCTCTATAGCATTTACTTATTGCTAATTCCTCAAGTTGACTTTTTCTGCTAAGTGAATGTGATCGGACCCTTCCCCCTCTATGCTAAACTCAACCTAATCTTTTCACAAATTCTTCATATGCGTTCTAATTTGAAACACGTTCAAAATCTTCACTGTGTCCTTGACAGCTGAAGAAATTGCGAATGGAAACTTAAAATAATCTTATCTGAATTTTTAGTTTTGCCGCTCAAACCGTTCCGCATCCCACGATAATACTTATCTATTCACCCACGATCCTACAAGATCGCCACCTCACAGTATGTGGGTGACACATGTCACATGAATGAGAAGGGCCAGGGGCACGTTCGTCCGAAATCTTCGAGCGTATAGTTTTTCACTGCCACTATAAATACCCCTGCCTCTTCCTCACTTCACTTTTACTTCGCTCAACCTCACCCCCGCTCGAGCTTCCCAAACCCTAGCGCCGCCGCTATGTCATCATCGCCGGTGAGGAAGAGCTTCACTGCCTCGACCTCATCGCCGTCGGACTCGCGTCGGTTGCGAATTTCTTCACTCCGCCGCCGCCGTAGTTGTCTTCCTCTGCTGAGTTAGGGCGTGGAAGATCTGAACGGACGAACTTCACTTCTACACTTCCCAGTTTGTCGTGTTCTTCATCAAGGGGTAATTAAAAGTTACTTTTACTACCCGCTTTGATTCATGTGTTTTTCTTTAAAATCTTCAAAGGTGTTTATTCTTCAAATCTTCACACACTAAACACCTCACATGTAATCTGTTCTTGATTCATTTCTCTAAGCAACGATTTTCTTCAAGATTCCTCAATTGTGTGGATTTTCAAATCTGTACAACTCTGGAACCTAAGATTAAGAACGCTCAGTGAAATTCTTCAAGACTCATCTGGTCAAATTCCTCAAACCTATTCTTTTTGAAAATCTTCTGAGAATGCATATGACCTCTCCAAATTCCTCGCAACTATACTCTGTTCACAGGTACACATGTCCGCTGCTGAATCACTAGGTTCTCATCAACTTAACTCATTTGCAGCGTTCCTCGAAGAAAAGTTGCATACCTCTTCAGAAACTTCAGTTGTTCATATTCTTCAGCTGAAGAAAATGGGTGATGGTAAGAAGCCACAGAAGGGAGGAAAGAGGCATGAGGTCAATACTGCGTTTGAAATCCCTGAGGACATTTCTGCTGGATACTGACTCCTGATGAGGCCAAGTTTGCCAAGGATGACAAGAATCAGCGCAAGGTGTGCATACAACGGATAGAGAGGAGATGGGCACGAGAATGGAGGGAGTACAGGTATGTTACTCCCGAGTACATGAAGAAATTCGCGCTCAACCCTCCATGCTCAAGACCTCCATTGGCACCTGGCCAACTGGCGGATCCCACCAGCCTCAAGCACGGTGAGGACTATGCTAATGAATGGGCAAGGCGCCAGGCCAAACTGACCAAACAAGAAAAGGAAGCAGTGAGGAAATTCAATGAAGACTCTGTTGCTGCTGCTAACGCTGCTCAGGCCTCTACGAGTAAACCCAGGAAGGCGATGCCTAAGAAGCCTGCTCATAAGTCAAGTGCTTCTCCTTCAATGCCCTCACGGCCAAGCTCCTCAGCAATGCCCTCAAGGCCAGAATCTTTTAAGCCCTCACGACAAATTCCTCAGTCTGCTCCTCCTCCTCCAAAGTCCTCAGTTCCTCCTCCAAAGTCCTCGGTTCCTCCAACAAAGTCTTTAGCTGCTCCTACAAAATCCTCTGCACCTGTGCATCTCGCCACGTGCCAAAGGACTACTGGCATCTCTATTGCCTCAGGAGCATCTGCAAGCTCCACTGCTGCACCAAGTTCCTCAGTCGGTCCATCTCTGCTGAAGAAAAAGGCCACTGGTGGACGAGGCCTTCGACCAAGTCCTCAGAAGAAGCAGGTTGCCTTCCAAATCCCCTTTGATGATGATGAGGCTGATGATGAAGAACTTGTCGAAATCATCAGAGACAGGCAAGCCAGGGCCGCTAGAGCCAAAGGCAGCAATATGCCACTACTTCTGGATCCAAAGTTGATCCTCGATTTCATTGACTTATGGCACAAGGACTCTACTACACCTTTTCCGGAGATGAACCTCACTCCTGGTCAAAGTCATGTTCTAACACACTTCATTGAGGAAGAGAAGTGGAAATATGAACAAGGCCGAAAACTGAAGAAAGCGCAGTACAAGAAACAACGCTACCTCAAGGACAAGGTCCTTGTTGGAAATATGCCCTAGAGGCAATAATAAAAGTGTTATTATTATATTTCCTTGTTCATGATAATTGTCTTCTATTCATGCTATAACTGTATTATCCGGAAATCGTAATACACGTGTGAATACATAGACCACAATATGTCCCTAGTGAGCCTCTAGTTGACTAGCTCGTTGTGATCAACAGATAGTCATGGTTTCCTGGCTATGGACATTGGATGTCGTTGATAACGGGATCACATCATTAGGAGAATGATGTGATGGACAAGACCCAATCCTAAGCATAGCACAAAGATCATGTAGTTCGTTTGCTAGAGCTTTGCCAATGTCAAGTATCTCTTCCTTTGACCATGAGATCGTGTAACTCCTGGATACCGTAGGAGTGCTTTGGGTGTATCAAACGTCACAACGTAACTGGGTGACTATAAAGGTGCACTACAGGTATCTCCGAAAGTATCTATTGTTTTATGCGGATCGAGACTGGGATTTGTCACTCCGTGTAAACGGAGAGGTATCTCTGGGCCCACTCGGTAGGACATCATCATATGCGCAATGTGACCAAGGAGTTGATCACGGGATGATGTGTTACGGAACGAGTAAAGTGACTTGCCGGTAACGAGATTGAACAAGGTATTGGATACCGACGATCGAATCTCGGGCAAGTAACATACCGATAGACAAAGGGAATTGAATACGGGATCGATTGAGTCCTTGACATCGTGGTTCATCCGATGAGATCATCGTGGAACATGTGGGAGCCATCATGGGTATCCAGATCCCGCTGTTGGTTATTGACCGGAGAACGTCTCGGTCATGTCTGCATGTCTCCCGAACCCGTAGGGTCTACACACTTAAGGTTCGATGACGCTAGGGTTATAAAGGAAGCTTGTATGTGGTTACCGAATGTTGTTCGGAGTCCCGGATGAGATCCCGGACGTCACGAGGAGTTCCGGAATGGTCCGGAGGTAAAGATTTATATATAGGAAGTCCTGTTTCGGCCATCGGGACAAGTTTCGGGGTCATCGGTATTGTACCGGGACCACCGGAAGGGTCCCGGGGGCCCACCGGGTGGGGCCACCTGCCCCGGGGGGCCACATGGGCTGTAGGGGGTGCGCCTTGGCCTACATGGGCCAAGGGCACCAGCCCCAAGAGGCCCATGCGCAAGGAAACTTGGAGAGGGAAGAGTCCTAAAGGGGGAAGGCACCTCCGAGGTGCCTTGGGGAGGATGGACTCCTCCCCATCCTTAGCCGCACCCCTTCCTTGGAGGAGGGGGCAAGGCTGCGCCTCCCCCTCTCCCTTGGCCCTATATATAGTGGGGAAAAGGAGGAGCAATCAGACCTAAGGCCTTTGGTTGCCTCCCTCTCCCTCCCGTGACACATCTCCTCTCCCGTAGGTGCTCGGCGAAGCCCTGCAGGATTGCCACGCTCCTCCACCACCACCACGCCGTTGTGCTGCTGTTGGATGGAGTCTTCCTCAACCTCTCCCTCTCTCCTTGCTGGATCAAGGCGTGGGAGACGTCACCGGGCTGTACGTGTGTTGAACGCGGAGGTGCCGTCCGTTCGGCACTTGATCATCGGTGATCTGAATCACGACGAGTACGACTCCATCAACCCCGTTCACTTGAACGCTTCCGCTTAGCGATCTACAAGGGTATGTAGATGCAACTCCTCCCTTTCTACTCGTTGCTGGTCTCTCCATAGATAGATCTTGGTGTTACCGTAGGAAAATTTTGAATTTCTGCTACGTTCCCCAACAGTGGCATCATGAGCTAGGTCTATTGCGTAGATTCTTTGCACGAGTAGAACACAAAGTAGTTGTGGGCGTCGATATTGTTCAATATGCTTGCCGTTACTAGTCTTATCTTGATTCGGCGGCATCGTGGGATGAAGCGGCCCGGACCAACCTTACACGTACGCTTACGTGAGACCGGTTCCACCGACAAACATGCACTAGTTGCATAAGGTGGCTGGCGGGTGTCTGTCTCTCCCACTTTAGTCGGATCGGATTCGATGAAAAGGGTCCTTATGAAGGGTAAATAGCAATTGGCATATCACGTTGTGGTTCATGCGTAGGTAAGAAACGTTCTTGCTAGAAACCCATAGCAGCCACGTAAAACATGCAAACAACAATTAGAGGACGTCTAACTTGTTTTTGCAGGGTATGCTATGTGATGTGATATGGCCAAAGGATGTGATGAATGATATATGTGATGTATGAGATTGATCATGTTCTTGTAATAGGATTCACGACTTGCATGTCGATGAGTATGACAACCGGCAGGAGCCATAGGAGTTGTCTTTATTTTTTGTATGACCTGCGTGTCATTGAAGAACGCCATGTAAACTACTTTACTTTATTGCTAAACGCGTTAGTCATAGAAGTAGAAGTAGTCGTTGGCGTGACAACTTCATGAAGACACGATGATGGAGATCATGATGATGGAGATCATGGTGTCGTGCCGGTGACGATGATGATCATGGAGACCCGAAGATGAAGATCAAAAGGAGCAAAATGATATTGGCCATATCATGTCACTATTTGATTGCATGTGATGTTTATCATGTTTATGCATCTTGTTTACTTAGAACGACGGTAGTAAATAAGATGATCCCTCATTAAAATTTCAAGAAGTGTTCTCCCCTAACTGTGCACCGTTGCTACAGTTCGTCGTTTCGAAGCACCACGTGATGATCGGGTGTGATAGATTCTTACGTTCACATACAACGGGTGTAAGACAGTTTTACACAGCGAAAACACTTAGGGTTAACTTGACGAGCCTAGCATGTACAGACATGGCCTCGGAACACGGAGACCGAAAGGTCGAGCATGAGTCGTATAGTAGATACGATCAACATGAAGATGTTCACCGATGATGACTAGTCCGTCTCACGTGATGATCGGACACGGCCTAGTTTGACTCGGATCATGTAATCACTTAGATGACTAGAGGGATGTCTATCTGAGTGGGAGTTCATAAGATGAACTTAATTATCCTGAACATAGTCAAAAGACCTTTTGCAAATTATGTCGTAGCTCACGCTATAGTTCTACTGTTTAGATATGTTCCTAGAGAAAATATAGTTGAAAGTTGATAGTAGCGATTATGCGATCAGTAGAAAGCTTATGTCCTTAATGCACCGCTCAGTGTGCTGAACCCCAAACGTCGTTTGTGGATGTTGCGAACATCGACATACACGTTTTGATAACTACGTGATAGTTCAGTTAAACGGTTTAGAGTTGAGGCACCAAAGACGTTTTCGAAACGTCACGGAACATATGAGATGTTTCGAGGGCTGAAATTGGGATTTCAGGCTCGTGCCCACGTCAAGAGGTATAAGACCTCCGACGATTTTCTTAGCCTGCAAACTAAGGGAGAAAAGCTCAATCGTTGAGCTTGTGCTCAGATTGTCTGAGTACAACAATCACTTGAATCAAGTGGGAGTTGATCTTCCAGATGAAATAGTGATAGTTTCTCCGAAGTCATTACCACCAAGCTGCTAGAGCTTCGTGATGAACTATAACATATCAAGGATAGAGATGATGATCCTTGAGGTATTCGCGTTGTTTGACATCGCGAAAGTAGAAATCAAGAAGGAGCATCAATTGTTGATGGTTGGTGAAACCACTAGTTTCAAGAAGGGCAAGGGAAGAAGGGATACTTCATGAAACGGCAAATCAGCTGCTGCACCAATGAAGAAACCCGAGGTTGAACCCAAACCCGAGACTAAGTGCTTCTGTAATAAGGGGAACAACCACTGGAGCAGGATTACCCTAGATACTTGGTAGATGAGAAGGCTGGCAAGGTCGATAGAAGTATATTGGATATACATTGTGTTAATGTGTACTTTACTAGTACTCCTAGTAGCACCAGGGTATTAGATACCGGTTCGGTTGCTAAGTGTTAGTAACTCGAAATAAAAGCTACGGAATAAACGGAGACTAGCTAAAGGTGAGCTGACGATATGTGTTGGAAGTGTTTCCAAGTTTGATGTGATCAAATATCGTACGCTCCCTCTACCATCGAGATTGGTGTTTGCGTTGAGCATAGACATGATTGGATTATGTCTATCGAAATACGGTTATTCATTTAAGGAGAATAATGGTTACTCTGTTTATTTGAATAATACCTTCAATGGTCTTACACCTGAAATGAATGGTTTATTGAATCTCGATCGTAGTGATACACATGTTCATGCCAAAAAGATAGTAATGATAGTACCACTTACTTGTGGCACTGCTGTGTAAGTCATATTGGTATAAAACGCATGAAGAAGCTCCATGTTGATGGATCTTTGGACTCACTCGTTTTTGAAAAGTTTGAGACATGCGAACCATGTCTATTGGTATATATGCATGAAGAAACTCCATGCAAATGGACCGTTTGAACTCACTTGATTTTGAATCACTTGAGATATGCAAATCATACCACATGGGCAAGATGACTGAAAAGCCTCGGTTTCAGTAAGATGGAACAAGATAGCAACTTGTTGGAAGTAACACATTTTGATGTGTGCAGTCCAATGAGTGCTGAGGCATGCAGTGAATATCGTTATGTTCTTACTTCACAGATGATTCGAGTAGATGTTGAGAATATTTACTTGATGAAACACAAGTCTGAATTATTGAATGGTTCAAGTAATTTCAGAGTGAAGTAGAAGATCATTGTGACAAGAGGATAAAATGTCTATGATATGATCATAGAGATGAATATCTGAGTTACGAGTTTTGGCACACAATTAAGACATTGTGGAAATT
Organism: Triticum aestivum; assembly: GCF_018294505.1. Taxonomy (NCBI): domain Eukaryota; kingdom Viridiplantae; phylum Streptophyta; class Magnoliopsida; order Poales; family Poaceae; genus Triticum; species Triticum aestivum. The sequence continues at coordinate 458,960,004 of NC_057810.1, read as the reverse complement.
GTTTCGCAATTAATACCGCCTGGAACACCATAGTGTGATGGTGTGTCCGAACATCATAGTTGCACCCTATTGGATATGGTGCGTACCATGATGTCTCTTATCGAATTACCACTATCGTTCATGGGTTAGGCATTAGAGACAACCACATTCACTTTAAATAGGGCACCACGTAATTCCGATGAGATGACACCGTATGAATTATGGTTTAGAGAAACCTAAGTTGTCGTTTCTTAAAGGTTTGGGGCTGCGACGCTTATGTGAAAAAGTTTCAGGATTAAGCTCGAACCCAAAGCGGATAAAATGCATCTTCATAGGACACCCAAAACAGTTGGGTATACCTCCTAATTCAGATCCGAAAGCAATATGGATTGTTTCTTGAATCGGGTCCTTTCTCGAGGAAAAGTTTCTCTCGAAAGAATTGAGTGGGAGGATGGTGGAAACTTGATGAGGTTATTGAACCGTCTCTTCAACTAGTGTGTGGCAGGGCACAGGAAGTTGTTCCTGTGGCACCTACACCAATTGAAGTGGAAGCTTATGATGTTGATCATGAAACTTCGGATCAAGTCACTACCAAACCTCGTAGGATGACAAGGACACGTACTACTTCGGAGTGGTAAGGTGATCCTGTCTTGAAGGTCATGTTGCTAGACAACAATGAACCTACGAGCTATGGAGAAGCGATGGTGGGCCCGAATTCTGACAAATGGTTAGAAGCCATGAAATCCGAGATAGTATCCATATATCAGAACAAAGCATGGACTTTGGTGGACTTGCCCGATGATCGGCAAGCCATTAAGATAAATGGATCTTTAAGAAGAAGACGGACGTGGATGGTAATGTCACCGTCCATGAAGCTCGACTTGTGGCGAAAAGTTTTTCACAAGTTCAAGGAGTTGACTACGATGAGTTTTCTCATCCGTAGCGATGCTTAAAGTCCGTCGGATTCATGTTAGCATTAGCTGCATTTATGAAATCTGGCAGATGGATGTCAAGACAAGTTTCCTTACTAGTTTTCGTAAGGAAAGGTTGTATGCAATACAATCAGAAAAGTTTTGTCGATCCTAAGGATGCTAAAAGGTATGCTAGCTCCAGCGATCCTTCTAAGGACTGGAGTGAGCATCTCGGAGTTGGAATGTATGCTTTGATGATGATCAAAGATTTTGGGTTTGTACAAAGTTTATGAGAAACTTGTATTTCCAAAGAAGTGAGTGGGAGCACTATAGAATTTCTGATGAGTATATGTTGTTGACATATTGATGATCAGAAATGATGTAGAATTTCTAGAAAGCATATAGGGTTATTTGAAAGGTGTTTTTCAATAGAAAACCTGGATTAAGCTATTTGAGCATTGAGCATCAAGATCTATAAGGATAGATCAAAATGCTTAATAATACTTTCAAATGAGCACATACCTTGACATGATCTTGAAGGTGTTCAAGATGGACCAGTCAAAGAAGGAGTTCTTGCCTGAGTTGTAAGGTACGAAGTTAAGACTTAAAGCTCGACCACGGCAGAATAGAGAGAAAGGACGAAGGTCGTCCCCTATGCTTAAGACGTAGGCTCTTCAGTATGCTATGCTGTGTACCGCACCTGAAGTGTGCCTTGCCATGAGTCAGTCAAGGGGTACAAGAGTGATCCAAGAATGGCTCACAGGACAGCGGTCAAAGTTATCCTTAGTAACTAGTGGACTAAGGAATTTTCTCGATTATGGAGGTGGTAAAAGAGTTCGTCGTAAAGGTTACGACGATGCAAGCTTAACACCTATCCGGATAGCTCTGAGTAGAGAGACCGGATACATATAATGGAGCAATAATTTAGAATAGCTCCAAGTAGAACAGTTGTTTGGAATAGCTCCAAATAGAGCGTGGTAGCTGCATCTAGGAGATGACATAGAGATTTGTAAAGCACACACGGATCTGAAAGGTTCAGACCCGTTGACTAAAACCTCTCTCACAAGCAACATGATCAAACATAAAACTCATTGAGTGTTAATCACATAGTGATGTGAACTAGACTACTGACTCTAGTAAACTCTTGGGTATTAGTCACATGGCGATGTGACCTGTGAGTGTTAATCACATGGCGATGTGAACTAGATTATTGACTCTAGTGCAAGTGGGAGACTGTTGGAAATATGCCCTAGAGGCAATAATAAAAGTATTATTATTATATTTCCTTGTTCATGATAATTGTCTTTTATTCATGCTATAACTGTATTATCCGGAAATCGTAATACACGTGTGAATACATAGACCACAATATGTCCCTAGTGAGCCTCTAGTTGACTAGCTCGTTGTGATCAACAGATAGTCATGGTTTCCTGGCTATGGACATTGGATGTCGTTGATAACGGGATCACATCATTAGGAGAATGATGTGATGGACAAGACCCAATCCTAAGACTAGCACAAAGATCGTGTAGTTCGTTTGCTAGAGCTTTGCCAATGTCAAGTATCTCTTCCTTTGACCATGAGATCGTGTAACTCCTGGATACCGTAGGAGTGCTTTGGGTGTATCAAACGTCACAACGTAACTGGGTGACTATAAAGGTGCACTACAGGTATCTCCGAAAGTATCTATTGTTTTATGCGGATCGAGACTGGGATTTGTCACTCCGTGTAAACGGAGAGGTATCTCTGGGCCCACTCGGTAGGACATCATCATATGCGCAATGTGACCAAGGAGTTGATCACGGGATGATGTGTTACGGAACGAGTAAAGTGACTTGCCGGTAACGAGATTGAACAAGGTATTGGATACCGACGATCGAATCTCGGGCAAGTAACATACCGATAGACAAAGGGAATTGAATACGGGATCGATTGAGTCCTTGACATCGTGGTTCATCCGATGAGATCATCGTGGAACATGTGGGAGCCATCATGGGTATCCAGATCCCGCTGTTGGTTATTGACCGGAGAACGTCTCGGTCATGTCTGCATGTCTCCCGAACCCGTAGGGTCTACACACTTAAGGTTCGATGACGCTAGGGTTATAAAGGAAGCTTGTATGTGGTTACCGAATGTTGTTCGGAGTCCCGGATGAGATCCCGGACGTCACGAGGAGTTCCGGAATGGTCCGGAGGTAAAGATTTATATATAGGAAGTCCTGTTTCGGCCATCGGGACAAGTTTCGGGGTCATCGGTATTGTACCGGGACCACCGGAAGGGTCCCGGGGGCCCACCGGGTGGGGCCACCTGCCCCGGGGGGCCACATGGGCTGTAGGGGGTGCGCCTTGGCCTACATGGGCCAAGGGCACCAGCCCCAAGAGGCCCATGCGCAAGGAAACTTGGAGAGGGAAGAGTCCTAAAGGGGGAAGGCACCTCCGAGGTGCCTTGGGGAGGATGGACTCCTCCCCATCCTTAGCCGCACCCCTTCCTTGGAGGAGGGGGCAAGGCTGCGCCCTCCCCCTCTCCCTTGGCCCTATATATAGTGGGGAAAAGGAGGAGCAATCAGACCTAAGGCCTTTGGTTGCCTCCCTCTCCCTCCCGTGACACATCTCCTCTCCCGTAGGTGCTCGGCGAAGCCCTGCAGGATTGCCACGCTCCTCCACCACCACCACGCCGTTGTGCTGCTGTTGGATGGAGTCTTCCTCAACCTCTCCCTCTCTCCTTGCTGGATCAAGGCGTGGGAGACGTCATCGGGTTGTACGTGTGTTGAACGCGGAGGTGCCGTCCGTTCGGCACTTGATCATCGGTGATCTGAATCACGACGAGTACGACTCCATCAACCCCGTTCACTTGAACGCTTCCGCTTAGCGATCTACAAGGGTATGTAGATGCAACTCTCCCTTTCTACTCGTTGCTGGTCTCTCCATAGATAGATCTTGGTGATACGCGTAGGAAAATTTTGAATTTCTGCTACGTTACCCAACAGTCCTCACTCTTACCCCTGAACAACTCATTGCTTTACAAACTAAAATCAAGCAACTGAGTGATGATTTCAATTGGTACTATGCTGATTGGAAGGGAGCAAAGGTTCGATTCGTCAATTTGACAAAGACATTTACTTCAACTGCCACTGCTCCGGTGCATGTTGAAATTCCTCAGGCTGAAGCATCTGCTCAGCCTACTGAAGAACATGCCAGCACTGCTGATGTCAGTCAGGCTGCTGAAGAAAATGAGAGTACCAGGGCTGATGACTCCATTCCAGCCTCTAAAGAAATTGCCAGGGCATCCACTAGTGGTGCGCCTGAAGAAAATGAAGAAGTCAGGGCAACTGCAACAGTTGCGCCTGAAGAAAATGAACCAAAGTCCTATGCACCTCCTACGCCTACACCAGCTCCGATCCTTCCATCAGCATTAGATGTGAAGAAGACCAAGGCTGCAGAGCACGCAACAATGAAAAAGAGGAAGGCATCAGCTTCATCAGATTCTTCAGCTCTGAAGAAAATGAAGCCTTTGACAAGTTCAACTGAAAATCCAATTGATGTCGTTCCTGTTTCTTACATGCCATCAAAGGACCTTGTTCCTTTTGGTGAACATTATGTGATTCCCAAGGAATCCGATGAAGAAACTCCTTCTGCTGCTTCGACAGAGCAGTTGGATGAAGAAATTAAAGTGGATAGAATCCCTTCAACCCCAGTCATCTCCTCATCTATGCCTCAGTTCATTGCTTAAGAGGCAGGTCTTGAAGAAATGGAAGATGAGGATGTGGACATCGGCTGTACCACACCCGTAATGAATGATGACTTCTGGGAAAGTCAGCACCCCAACTCTCCGTTGTTCACTCCTCTCCAAGCAATTCTTCAGTCCCCAGCATCTACTGAAGTGCATATGGGATCTGATGAACCTCGTGCAACCCCGTCCGTCCATGAAGAAATTCCAGCCACTAGTGCTGAAGAAAATGTGAATGAAGAATTAATGACCCAGGCTGCAGCTGCAGAAGAGCATGAAATTCCTCAGCATGAGGAACCTGAGATTGCGATTCCTGAGGTGGTAATGCAGATCACTGACACCCCTCAACCCAAGCCAAAGGATCCCTTCTCCAAGAAGCCAAAATTCAAGGCTGATGATTTCTTCGGCGAGCGTGTATTCTTCACTGAATTCACCCCATATGACAATGCTTGTCTTAGAAGGAAGCGTTTCTGGACTGCCAGCCAGGCCAACTTCTATTCCTCAGTTCTCTTTGACAAGGACAAAGTCTTCGACCACCAGCACATTCCTCACGTGGACATGGAATCTATGCCTTGCTTCACGCCGGTCCTCAGTATGCTTCACAATGCAGGTTTGCTTAACTTTTGCACTGACATCATTGACTGGAATGGAGAGCTAATTCTTCAATTCTATGCAACGCTACATATCACTGGTGAAGCACATGACATCAACTCCTGGGTGTTGGATTGGATGACCGTAAACACTCATTACAAGGCAACAGCCTCTGAATTGCTTTGTGCCTTGCCAATCAGTCCTCCACCAGAAGGTGCTCGTTGTCTATATGATGAGCCTGAACTCACTGACCACTATATGCAAGTGCTCATGAAGCCACTGAAGCCTGGACAAGTCCAAAGGACCAAATTCCTAGTGAAGGAATTGTTGTATGTGCCAAGGACCATCTATCGCATTCTGAGTAAGACTATCTGTCCAATCAAAAGTCATGACTCCTCTGATGAAGAAATTGTGGGGATGATGAAGAATATGCTCTCCAACATCATGCATGGCATCCCTATCAATTACCATGATTTCTTCATGAGGACTCTTGCTAATGTTACACTTTCACCATTTGAGGTGAAGCCTTATGCTCCATGGATCATGAGATTCCTCAGAACAAGGTCTTCACTCAACTACAAGGCTGACAATCTTAACCATGGCAGCTACTTGCCCCTGATTGAAGTCCTCAAACGGACATATTCCTCAACTGAAGAAAAGGGCAAGGCACCTGTTGTTATCGATGAAGGCACTCGTCCATTGGATGGTCAGTTCCGCAAAGCTGCATCTTACTCCACCAATGATGACTCTTCCACACATGATTCTGCTGCCAATGCTCCCAAGTCAAGTCCTCAAGCTACTGCTCCTCGTGTGATGACTGGCCGTGAGCTGCTCCTAAGTCTTCACTAGAAGGTCGATCGGAACCACAAATGGGTTAAGCGTCGGTTTGGCTCTATTCTTCACAACATGACCTCTACACATAATGCAGTGAAAAAAAACCAACACTACCTCCATGAAGTGTTTGATCGCACCTGGGCTATTCTGTCACATCTGTATGGTGAAGAAGATCTGAAGCAAATGGGTTTCAAAGAAGACTTTGACTGGTCTACTCCTCCGCCGAAGAAGCTCAAGAAGGTCAAGGTTCCTCCTTTGGTCGCAAATTCATATTCCTCATCCCGCGACATGGATGAGTTTGAAGACTTGGACGACACTGCAGCAGGCCCTACATCGACTCAAGACCCCAATAACGTTGGCGCTCCTCCATCTTCATGATATTCTTCAGGGGCATTAGTCCTCATTTTCAACACTTTTGGTCATTCGATGACAAAGGGGGAGAAATTTGAGTTAGTCTTCAAGCGGGTCTATCCTATATGGGCGTTTTTTGCTAAGTTACAACTCTCGTTCTTCTGATGACTTTGCTGGATCGAGTTGTAATCTTAAACTCTATGGTGATCTAATACTTCTGTTGAGTTCTTCTGCATGCTTATTCCTCATTAATGTTAATGCACGCATGCTGAATTACATCAGTCACCATATTTCATCATGCATTTCAAATTCTTCATGTTATATGTCAAATGCGTGTATGAATTACAAGATATAGGGGGAGATCTCCATGATTATACTCTTCAAGTGTGCATTGCTTCAAAAGCAAATTCCTCACTATGCACATATTCAGGGGGAGTTCTTCTATATCTTGCAATCAAATTCCTCAATATCAGTATTTACACTTCATATGTTTATCCCCGTTGAAAACTTAACCTATATTGTCATCAATCACCAAAAAGGGGGAGATTGTAAGTGCATCTAGTGCCCCTTAGTGATTTTGGTGTATTGAAGACTTATAGGTTAAGAGACTAATACGTTTGTGAGTGTACACAGGTCTATAAGTCTATGAGGAGTTTTTTATTTACAGAGAAAGTCAACCCCTAAAAATGAAGTTCTTCGACTGAAGACTTTGGATCTTTGAAGACTTTCTGAAGACTTTGAAAGTGAAGAAATTGGTGTGACCTTGAAGACTTGGTAATATCAGTCAAGGGCATTTATGTCTTATCATGTCGGGCTGCTCCCTGGCTATAAATAGCCACCCCCCTACAACCACTAGTTGGTTGGCTGCTCCGAGAGAAACTGACACTTGTCATTTGAGAGCAACCCAACCTCCGAGGACTTTGAGTGAAAATCATCAAGTGAGGAAATCCCAAACCCAAACCTACAAAACCCCAAAGTGATTGAGCATCACTGAAGAGATTGATCCTACGTGGATCCGACACTTGTTTCCTTTGAAGACTGTGCTTCTTCCAGACGGTTAGGCGTCAAGGTCTAGAGCATCCAAGAGGAATTGTGGATCACCAAGTAACCGGGTTTGTGAAGGTTCGGGAGTCACCTGAAGACTTACCACGAGTGATTGGGCGAGGTCTGTGTGACTTTAGCTCAAGGAGAATACGGTGAGGACTGTGTGTCCTCGAGTTTAAATACTCAGCCGCTCCAACTAGATGTACAACTGAGACAGCAGTTGGAACTGGTCTACCAAATCATTGTCTTCACCGAGCTTACTGGTTCTATTTCCTCAACTCTTTCATTTCCTCATCTCTGTTGTTGTGTGCTTGTTCATATCTGTTTGAAGACTTTGACTTAAGACTTTCTCAATTTCCTCAGTTCAATTTCTTCAGTCTGTCCGTCTTCATCTTGTGTTATCCTGTGTTTACGCTTTCTATACTCTGAGCTTGTCTTCATTTCATCATGATGACTATGCGTGTGTTCTGCTATGTTTACTTTTGAGTACTTATTCTGCTGCAAGTAGTTCTTCATTTAGAATTTTCCTCACCAGCAAATTCCTCAGTGAAGAATTCATAAAAATCGCCTATTCACCCCCCCCCCTCTAGTCGATATAACGCACTTTCACTCTCCTCTAGTGGTGTTATGTGAACATTGACTACATGACACTTCACCATTATTTGGGCCTAGAGGAAGGCATTGGGAAGTAATAAGTAGATGACGGATTGCTAGAGTGACAGAAGCTTAAACCCTAGTTTATAAGGTTCTTCGTAAGGGGTTGATTTGGATCCATATGTTTCATGCTATGGTTAGGTTTACCTTAATACTTCTTTTGTAGTTGCGGATGCTTGCAATAGGAGTTAATCATAAGTGGGATGCTTATCCAAGAAAGGGCAGTACCCAAGCATCGGTCCACCCACATATCAAATTATCAAAGTACCGAACATGAATCATATGAGCGTGATGAAAACTAACTTGACGATAATTCCCATGTGTCCTCGGGAGCGCTTTTCTCATTATAAGAAATTCTCCAGGCTTGTCCTTTGCTACAAAAAGGATTGGGCCACCTTGCTGCACCTTATTTACTTGCATTGCTTGTTACCCATTACAAATTATCTTATCACAAAACTATATGTTACCTACAATTTCAGTGCTTGCAGAGAATACCTTACTGAAAACCGCTTGTCATTTCCTTCTGCTCCTCGTTGGGTTCGACACTCTTACTTATTTAAAGGACTACGATAGATCCCCTATACTTGTGGGTCATCAAGACTCTTTTTTAGCGTCGTTGCCGGGGAGTGAAGCGCCTTTGGTGAGTGGAACTTGGTAAGGAAACATTTATATAGTGTGCTGAAATTTTTTGTCACTTGTTACTATGGAAACTAATCCTTTGAGGGGCTTGTTCGGGGCATCTTAGCCCCGACCAGTAGATCAAAGAGTTGCTCCTCAACCTACTGAACCTACTGAAATTGTTTACTTTGAGATTCCTTTGGGTATGATAGACAAACTGCCAGCTAATCCTTTTGCAGGAGATGGAACATTGCATCCTGATTTACACCTTATCTATGTGGATGAAGTTTGTGGATTATTTAAGCTTGCAGGTATTCCCGATGATGTTGTTAAGAGGAAGGTCTTCCCTTTATCTTTGAAGGGAGATGCATTGACATGGTACAGACTATGTGATGATACGGGATCTTGGAACTATAAACGAATGAAATTGGAATTTCACCAGAAGTTCTATCCTATGCATCTTGTTCATCATGATCGTAATTACATATATAATTTCTGGCCTCACGAAGGAGAAAGCATCGCTCAAGCTTGGGGGAGGCTTAAGTCAATGTTATATTCATGCCCCAATCATGAGCTCTCAAGAGAAATGATTATTCAAAAAAAATATGCTCGGCTTTCTCTCAATGATCGCACCATGCTCGATACTTCCTGTGTTGGTTCTTATATGCTGAAGACTACTGAATTCAAGTGGGATTTATTGGAAAGAATTAAACAGAACTCTGAATATTGGGGTTCCGACGATGGTAAGGAGTCAGGTATGACACCTAAGTTTGATTGTGTTAAATCTTTTATGGATACCGATGCTTTTCGTGGATTTAGCGCTAAATATGGACTTGACTCTGAGATAGTAGCTTCTTTCTGTGAATCTTTTGCTACTCACGTTGATATCCCTAAGGAGAAGTGGTTTAAATATAATCCTGCCACTGAAGTAAAAGTAGTTGCACCTATTACAGTTGAAGAAAAAAATTATCACTTATAATGATCCTATTGTTCCTACTACTTATGTTGAGAAACCACATTTTCCTGTTAGAATAAAGGATCATGCTAAAGCTTTAATTGTTGTTCGTAAGAGTAATACTAGAACATATATACCTCCTGAGCAAATTAAAGTTGAACCTAGTATTGCTATGGTTAAAGATATCTTGGATGATAATATAGATGGGCATGTTATTTACTTCTGTGGTGAAACTACTAATATTGTTAAACCAGATGCTAAGATACATAGACCTGTGGTAGGCATGCCTGTTATTTCTGTTAAAATAGGAGATCATTGTTATCATGGCTTATGTGATATGGGCGCTAGTGCTAGTGCAATACCTCATTCCTTATATGACGAAATTATGCATGATATTGCACCCGCTGAAATAGAAGGTATTGATGTTACAATTAAGCTTGCCAATAGAGATACTATTTCACTAGTTGGGATTGTTAGAGATGTTGAAGTCTTGTGTGGGAAAGTTAAATATCCTGCTAATTTTCTTGTTCTTGGCTCCCCACAAGATAGCTTTTGTCCCATTATATTTGGTAGACCCTTCTTGAATACTGTTAATGCTAAGATTGATTGTGAAAAGGATGTTGTCACAATTGGCTTGGGGGATATGAAACATGAGTTTAATTTTGCTAAATTTCGTAGACAACCCCATGATAAAGAATTGCCTAGTAAGGATGAAATTATTGGTCTTGCTTCTATTGTCGTGCCTCCTACTGATCCGTTAGAACAATATTTGCTAGACCATGAAAATGATATGTTTATGAATGAAAGAAGGGAGATAGATGAATTATTCCTTAAATAGGGTCCTATTCTGAAACATAACTTGCATGTTGAAATCCTAGGGGATCCCCCTCCACCCAATGGTGATCCCGCTTTTGAGCTCAAACCATTACCTGATAATCTTAAATATGCTTATCTTGATGAAAAGAAGATATATCCTGTTATTATTAGTGCTAACCTTTCAGAGCAAGAAGAGGAAAGATTATTGAAAACTATGAAGAAGCACCGTGCTGCTATTGGATATACTCTGGATGATCTTAAGGGCATTAGTCCCACTCTATGCCAACACAAAATTAAATTGGACGAAGGTTCCAAAAAAGTTAGAGATCATCAACGACGGTTGAATCCTAAGATGAAAGAAGTGGTAAGAAAGGAGATACTAAAGCTCCTTGAGGCAGGTATAATTTATCCAGTTGCTGATAGTGATTGGGTAAGTCCTGTCCATTGCGTCCCTAAGAAGGGAGGTATTACTGTTGTTCCTAATGATAAAGATGAATTGATCCGGCAAAGAATTATTACAGGTTATAGGATGGTAATTGATTTTCGTAAATTAAATAAAGCTACTAAGAAAGATCATTACCCTTTACCTTTTATGGATCAGATGATAGAAAGTCTATCCAAACATACACATTTCTGCTTTCTAGATGGTTATTCTGGTTTCTCTCAAATACCTGTGTCGTCGGAGGATCAATCAAAAACTACTTTTACTTGCCCTTTCAGTACTTTTGCTTACAACGTATGCCTTTTGGTTTATGTAATGCAACTGCTACCTTTCAAAGATGTATGACGGCTATATTCTCGGACTTTTGTGAAAAGATTTGTGAGGTATTCATGGATGACTTCTCCTTTTATGGATCCTCTTTTGATGATTGCTTGAGTAACCTTGATCGAGTTTTGTAGAGATGTGAAGACACTAGTCTCGTCTTGAATTGGGAAAAGTGCCACTTTATGGTTAATGAAGGCATTGTATTGGGGCATAAAATTTTTGAAAGAGGTATGAAGTTGATAAAGCTAAAGTTGATGCTATTGAAAAGATGTCGTGTCCCAGTGACATTAAAGGTATAAGAAGTTTCCTTGGTCATGCCGGTTTTTATAGGAGGTTCATTAAGGACTTTTCTACAATCTCTAGGCCTCTGACCAATTTATTGCAAAAAGATATTCCTTTTGTCTTTGATGATGATTGTGTAGAAGCATTTGAAATACTTAAGAAAGCTTTGATCACTACACCTATTGTTCAGCCACCTGATTGGAATTTACCCTTTGAAATTATGTGTGATGCTAGTGATTATGTTGTAGGTGTTGTTCTAGGGCAAATAGTTGATAAGAAATTAAATGTTATCCAGTATGCTAGTAAAACTCTTGATACTGCCCAGAGAAATTATGCTACTACTGAAAAAGATTTCTTAGTGGTTGTATTTGCATGTGATAAGTTCAGACCTTATATTGTTGATTCTAAAGTAACTATTCACACTGATCATGCTGCTATTAAATATCTTATGGAAAAGAAAGATGCTAAACCTAGACTGATTAGATGGGTTCCCTTGCTTCAAGAATTTGATTTGCATATTGTTGATAGAAAGGGAGCTGAGAACCCCGTTGCAGACAACTTGTCTAGGTTAGAGAATGTTCTTGATGACCCACTACCTATTGATGATAGCTTTCCTGATGAACAATTAGCGGCCATTAATGCTTCTCATACTGCTCCATGGTATGTTGATTATGCTAATTACATTGTTACTAAATTTATACCACCTAGTTTCACATACCAGCAAAAGAAAAAGTTATTTTATGATTTAAGACATTACTTCTGGGATGACCCATACCTTTATAAAGAAGGAGTAGATGGTGTTATTCGATGTTGTGTACCTGAGCATGAACAGGAATAGATCCTACGCAAGTGTCACTCCGAACCATATGGAGGACACTACGCTAGAGATAGAACTGCACATAAGGTATTGCAATCCGGTTTTTATTGGCCTACTCTCTTCAAAGATGCCCATAAGTTTGTCTTGTCTTGTGATGAATGTCAAAGAATTGGTAATATTAGTAGACGCCAAGAAATGCCTATGAATTATTCTCTTGTTATTGAACCATTTGATGTTTGGGGCTTTGATTATATGGGACCTTTTCCTGCCTCTAATGGATATACACATATTTTAGTTGTTGTTGATTACGTTAATAAGTGGGTAGAAGCTATTCCAACTAGTAGTGCTGATCATAACACCTCTATTAAGATGCTTAAAGAAGTTATTTTTCCGAGGTTTGCAGTCCCTAGATATCTTATGACTGATGGTGGTTCACATTTTATTCATGGTGCTTTTCGTAAAATGCTTGCTAATTATGATGTTAATCATAGAATTGCATCTCCTTATCACCCACAGTCTAGTGGTCAAGTAGAATTGAGCAATAGAGAGCTCAAATTAATTTTGCAAAAGACTGTCAATAGATCTAGAAAGAATTGGTCCAAGAAACTTGATGATGCATTATGGGCCTATAGAACTGCATATAAAAATCCTATGGGTATGTCTCAGTATAAGATGGTTTATGGAAAAGCATGTCACTTACCTCTCGAACTTGAACATAAAGCATATTGGGCTATTAAAGAGCTCAATTATGACTTCAAACTTGCCGGTGAGAAGAGGTTATTTGATATTAGCTCACTTGATGAATGGAGAACCCAAGCATATGAGAATGCCAAGCTATTCAAAGAAAAAGTTAAGAGATGGCATGACAAAAGAATACAAAAGTGTGAGTTTAACGTAGGTGATTATGTGTTGCTATTCAACTCTCGTTTATGATTTTTTGCAGGAAAACTTCTCTCTAAGTGGGAACGTCCTTACGTTATCAAGGAGGTCTATCGTTCCGGTGCCATAAAAATCAACAACTTCGAAGGCACAAATCCGAAGGTGGTGAACGGTCAAAGAGTCAAACACTATATCTCAGGTAATCCTATAAATGTTGAAACTAATATTATTGAAACCATAACCCCGGAGGAATACATAAGGGACACTTTCCAGAATGTTTGAGACTCCGAAAAGGAATAGGTATGTGGTACGGTAAGTAAACGGACTCCAAACAATTCTAATGGCAATTTTTCTCTGTTTTGGAATATTTAAGAATTTTAGGAAGCAAGAAGTAATCCGGGAAGGACACGAGACCTCCACGAGGGTGGGGGGCACCCACCCTTACTGGGTGTGCCCCCCTATCTTGTGGGCACCTCGTGTGCCTCCCGGACTCTATTTTCTTGCACGTTACTTCTTTTGGTCGGTAAAAATTCATTATATAATCTCCCGAAAGTTTTGACCATCGTATCACGTAAAAATTCTCTATCTTTGTTTCGAGCTGTTTTTCTAACAGATTTAGAGCATCATGATGTCAACCTCCTCCAACAATGAAGACAGGGACGCTTGGCTATTGAAGATAGATCTGAAAAGAGAAGAACCGGAGGGGATCAACAAGGATGAAGGTATCAAGAAGGCCATGGAGGATCAAGCTCCGGCAGTGGAACAAGAAAACATCCCTCAACCTCTACCTAACATCTTTACCCCAACTGAGATTGAAGCTTTCAAGATGATTGAGTTAGCTCGCATACAAAACAAGTATCTCACACAGGAAAATAGTTTGTCGAAGGATCATATCGTCGCACTCAAGGGCATTATCCGCAAGTTGGAGGAGCTTTTACGCTCGATGTGCGATTATCCACCATCATCATCACCACCTTCATCACCTCCGAGGACATAATCACATGGGTATGGGCACTCCCCTTGGCAACTGCCAAGCTTGGGGGAGGTGCCCCGGTATCGTATCACCATCACACTCCTATCTTTACTGTTTTACTTAGTTCAATCTTTTTAGTAATATCTTGATCTAATAGATTAAAGTTTTGGTATGAATTAGTTTTGAGTTTTGCTTTGTGATCCTTCTATGTAATTGAGTCCATGAGCTATATAATAAAGATTAGTGTTGAGTCAAGGGCTTTGCTATCCTGCTATGATCTTGAGAAAATAGAAAGAATAAAAAGAAATAAAAGAGTTCATATTGATCTTATGTATAGTAATGACTTCACATATAAAGAGTATGACGCTTAAAAGTTGTTGAGAGTTGACGAACATAGTTTTGGTCATCGTTGCAATTAATATGAAGTAATAAAGAAAGAGAGGTTTTCACATATAAATATACTATCTTGGACATCTTTTATAATTGTGAGCACTCATTAAAGTATGACATGCTAAAGAGTTGATGTTGGACAAGGAAGACAACGTAATGGTTTATGTTTTCTCACATCTCAGTTAAAGTATATTGTCATGGATCGTCCAACATGTCGAGCTTACCTTTCCCCCTCATGCTAGCCAAATTCCTTGCACCAAGTAGAGATACTACTTGTGCTTCCAAATATCCTTAAACCCAGTTTTGCCATGAGAGTCCACCATACCTACCTATGGATTGAGTAAGATCCTTCAAGTAAGTTGTCATGTTGCAAGCAATAAAAATTGCTCTCTAAATATGTATGACTTATTAGTGCGGAGAAAATAAGCTTTATATGATCATGTGATATGGAAGTAATAAAAGCGACGGACTGCATAATAAAGGTTCATATCACAAGTGGTAATATAAAGTGACGTTCTTTTGCATTAAGATTTTGTGCATCCAACCCTAAAAGCACATGACAACCTCTGCTTCCCTCTGCGAAGGGCCTATCTTTTACTTTATGTCTTTACATTATGCAAGAGTCAAGGTGATCTTCACCTTTCCCTTTTTCATTTTATCCTTTGGCAAGCACCTCGTGTTGGAAAGATACTGATATATATATCCAACTAGATGTAAGTTAGCATCAACTATTATTGTTGACATCACCCAAAGGTGAATATGTTGGGAGGCAACATTATAAGCCCCTATCTTTCTCGGTGTCCGATTAAAACTCCATAACCATAAGTATTGCGTGAGTGTTAGCAATTGTAGAAGACTATATGATAGCTGAGTATGTGGACTTGCTGAAAAGCTCTATTCTTGACTCTTTATTATGTTATGATAAATTGCAATTGCTTCAATGACTGAGATTATAGTTTGTTAGCTCTCAATGAAGTTTCTGAATCATACTTGACATTGTGAATAGATTGTTACTTGAGCATAAGAAATCATATGACAATATATATATATGTTGTTGTTATAAGAATGATCATGATGCCCTCATGTACGTATTTTATTTTTTATTGACACCTCTATCTCTAAAGATGTGGACATATTTTTCGATTTCGGCTTCCGCTTGAGGACAAGCGAGGTCTAAGCTTGGGGGAGTTGATACGTCCATTTTGCATCATGCTTTTATATCGATATTTATTGCATTATGGGTTGTTATTACACATTATGTCACAATACTTATGGCTATTCTCTCTTATTTTACAAGGTTTATCATAAAGAGTGAGAATGCCGACAGCTAGAATTCTGGCTGGAAAAGGAGCAAATATTGGAAACCTATCCTGCATAGCTCCAAAAATCCTGAAACTCCACGGAAGTCATTTTTGGAATTAATAAGAATTGTTGAACAAAGAAAGTACCAGAGGGGGCCCACACCCTGGCAATGAGGGTGGGAGCACGCCCCCCCCCCCCTACTAGGCGTGCCCCTGTCTCGTGGACCCCTGGTGGCCCTCCGGTGCCCATCTTCTGCTATATGAATGCTTTTACCCTAGAAAAAATCATAGGCAAGCTTACGGGACGAAACTCCGCCGCCACGAGGCGGAACCAATCTAGGGCTCCAAGGGAGCTGTTCTGCCGGGGAAACTTCCTCCGGGAGGGGGAAATCATCACCATCGTCATCACCAACAATCCTCTCATCGGGAGGGGGTCAATCTCCATCAACATCTTCATCGGCACCATCTCCTCTCAAAACCCTAGTTCATCTCTTGTATCCAATCTTGTATCAAAACCACAAATTGGTACCTGTGGGTTGCTAGTAGTGTTGATTTACTCTTTGTAGTTGATGCTAATTGGTTTACTTGGTGGAAGATCATATGTTCAGATCCTTAATGCATATTAATACTCCTCTGATCATGAACATGAATATGCTTTGTGAGTAGTTATGTTTGTTCCTGAGGACATGGGTGAAGTCTTGCTATTAGTAGTCATGTGAATTTGGTATTCGTTCGATATTTTGATGAGATGTATGTTGTCTCTCCTCTAGTGGTGTTATGTGAACGTCGACTACATGACACTTCACCATTATTTGGGCCTAGAGGAAAGCATTGGGAAGTAATAAGTAGATGATGGGTTGCTAGAGTGACAGAAGCTTAAACCCTAGTTTATAAGTTGCTTCGTAAGGGGCTGATTTGGATCCATATGTTTCATGCTATGGTTAGGTTTATCTTAATACTTCTTTTGTAGTTGCGGATGCTTGCAATAGGGGTTAATCATAAGTGGGATGCTTGTCCAAGAAAGGGCAGTACCCAAGCACCGGTCCACCCACATATCAAATTATCAAAGTACCGAACGCGAATCATATGAGCGTGATGAAAACTAGCTTGACGATAATTCCCATGTGTCCCCGGGAGCGCTTTTGTCATTATAAGAAATTGTCCAGGCTAGTCCTTTGCTACAAAAAGGATTGGGCCACCTTGCTGCACCTTATTTACTTTCTTTGCTTGTTACCCGTTACAAATTATCTTATCACAAAACTATCTGTTACCTACAATTTCAGTTCTTGCAGAGAATACCTTACTAAAAACCGCTTGTCATTTCCTTCTGCTCCTCGTTGGGTTCGACACTCTTACTTATCAAAAGGACTATGAAAGATCCCCTATACTTGTAGGTCATTAGTTTACCACAAGGATCTCAAGGATACTATCTACCAGATTTGTGGGCGCCGAGATGAGCAATGGGAGATGATCAGCACCAGGAAGGATAGATCTGTTGCAGCTTTCATCCAGGAGTTAATCCAAAACATTCGTCGCCAGGAGAACTAGATGTGCGCAGGCATGATAGATCTGAAGAAGGCAATGACCAGGATCATAGAGCTAGAGGAAGAACTCAAGTCTACACGCGATGGATATGAGGAGAAAATGACGATACTCATGGAGAAGAATGACGATCTGGTCAAGAAGCTAGGAATATTCATGGGAGACCCCGCGCCAGGAGGAGAAGACGACGATTCCACTTGCCCGGAGAACTACATCATCATCTACGAAACAGACTCGGACCCCGACGATAGCGATGATGACTTTGTTGATGAAGCTGGAGCATATATCATGGAGTCTTCCACCGATCAATTTTTCTAGTCGACCACCATATCAGTAGTAGTATTCCCCCATGTATATAGTATAGTCCGAGCACTTTTGTAACGATAGTTAGACCGCATGTATGCCTTTGTTTGATTGATTGAAGTGATATGATGGTGTTTGTCTCATGTGCATATGGGTAGTGTTTTCCCTCTAGATCTCATTCTATTCTATTTTCTCATCTTTTCTAAACCCATCAGATGCCTCTGAGACACAACAATGGATTTGCCTTCCCACCAGAGCTCACTCAGTTGATCCAGCGGTAGAATGCGTTGATGCAGATACTAGTCTAGAATCAGAATCAGGGGAACAACAACAACAACAACCCACCACCACCACCTGTTGATCACTTAGTCCATTTCCTAAGGCTAAATCCACCGGTGTTCTCCAGTAGCACCGAGCCGATTATTGCAGATGATTGGCTGCGCAAGAAGTGTAAGGGGGTTGACCACTGTAGGATGCACAGATGCGGAGAGAGTGTGTTTTGACGCACATCAGCTTGATGGACCCGCAGCATCATGGTGGGAGAATTTCACAGCCACTTACCCCATCGACACTGTCACATGGGACCAGTTTCAGTAGGCTTTTCGTACTACCCATGTTTCAGCAGGGGCTATGGCCATGAAGAAGCGTGAGTTTCGCAACTTGCGCCAAGGAGGACGCACAGTGGGCTAGTATGTGGATGATTTTAGTAAGTTAGCACGTTATGCCCCAGATGACGTTGCTACGGATACAGCTAAGCAAGAGAAGCTTCTAGAAGGACTAAATGATGAGATGAGCATGCAGTTGATGGTGGCAACCTTCAACAACTACCAGGAGTTGGTAGATAGAGCTCTCATGATTGAAGGGAAGCAGCAACAGATTGACAATCGCAAGAGGAAGTATGGACAAGGGAAGTACAATTCAGGAGCTCAGCAGAGGCCCCATTTTACCCCGAACTCGGGAGGACCCCTTCAACATAACCATGGAGGTCACAATCACAATGGAGGAAGTTCGCACAACCATAGTGGCCCCAAGAATGGGAATGGTAATGGAGGAAGCAACGGCCAGAACCGTTCCAACCCAGCAACGCCCTCCAAGAAGGATCTAAGTCACATTACTTGTTTCAAGTGCTGGAAGAATGGACATTACGCCATGGAGTGTTCTGAAGCAAAGAATGGAAATGGCAATGGAAGCTCTAGAAAGAAGCCCAACCCTTTCAACAGGGGACAAGTGAACCACGTTAGCGTGCAGGAGGTTGAAGCGCAACCCGATGCAATAATAGGTAAGTTTTTGGTTAAGTCATTTACTGCAATCGTTCTTTTTGCTACTGGTGCATCGCATTCATACATATCAAGGGGATTTGTGGATAACTTTAAACTGCCAACCCAAGCCCTTAGGTCACCCATGTTAGTAACCTCACCAGGAGTAGATTATATGGCTAGTCTATGGTGTGATCGGTTACCATTAAGGATTGGTAACTATGTGTTCCCTCAGACCTAATAGTATTGGAGTCACAAGGACTAGATGTGATATTAGGCATGGGTTGGTTATCAAAGTATGGAGGGAACATTGACTGCGCCAGTAAGTCGATTTTGCTTACCACCCCAGAAGGAAGAAGGATTAAGTATGTATCCCGGCATGTGCCGAAGAGGACTCAAGTGAATTCCTTATCAGGAGTTGTGCAGGAGGAAGTACCAGTGGTGAAGGATTTCCCCGATGTATTTCCAGCAGAGTTGCCAGGCATGCCACCAGATAGAGACATTGAGTTTTTGATTGAGCTTTTGCCAGGCATAGGGCCAATATCTAAGAGACCGTACAGGATGCCCGCAAAGAATTTGGAGGAAATTAAGAAACAGATGAATGAGTTACTGGATAAAGGCTATATTCACCCAAGTTCATCACCTTGGGGATCACCAGTGCTTCTAGTGGAGAAGAAGGATGGATTGTTAAGGACGGTTGTTGATTATCGTGGATTGAATGAAGTGACGATCAAGAACAAGTACCCATTGCCGATGATCAATGGTCTGTTTGACCAGTTGCAAGGAGCTAAAGTATTTTCCAAGATCGACCTACGGTCAGGATACCACCAGCTGAAGATTCGAGAGTAGGATATACCTAAGACAACTTTTACCACGAGGTATGGGCTATATGAGTATAATGTTATGTCATTTGGACTGACTAACACACCTACCTATTTCATGAACATGATGAACAAGGTGTTTATGGAGTTTTTGGATAAGTTCGTCGTGGTGTTCATTGATGATATTCTGGTTTACTCAAAGAATGAAGAGGCGCATAAGGAGCATTTGCGTTTGGTACTTGGGAAGCTCAGAGAACATCAGTTATATGCCAAGTTCAGCAAATGTGAGTTTTGGTTGAAGGAAGTTGGATTCCTCGAACATGTTATATCCGGAGAAGGAATAGCAGTAGACCCCACCAAAGTTGTCGCTGTGACAAATTGGGAAGCACCCATGTTAGTTGGAGAGATCCGGAGTTTTCTTGGACTTGCAGGATACTACCAGAGGTTCATTGAGAATTTCTCGAAGATTGCAAAGCCCATGACGGAGTTGTTGAAGAAGGACACCAAGTTCCAATGGACTGAGGAATGTGAGGCCAGTTTTCAGGAGTTGAAGAAACGCTTGGTTACAGCTCCAGTGTTGATTCTGTCAGATCAATTCAAGGATTACCAAGTGTATTGCGATGCTTCTCGTCGAGGACTTGGAGCAGTGCTTATGCAGGAGGGAAGAGTTGTTTCATATGCCTCACGGTAGCTTAAACCCCATGAGTTGAATTATGCCACCCATGATTTGGAGTTAGCAGCCGTAGTGCATGCGTTAAAGACTTGGAGACACTTTCTCATCGAAAATCATTGTTAGGTGTACACGGATCACAAAAGTTTGAAGTACATCTTCACGCAGAAGGAGTTGAATCTCAGGCAAAGGAGATGGTTGGAGCTCATTAAGGATTATGATATGAAGTTACATTATCATCCCGAAAAGGCCAACGTGGTAGCTGATGCGTTGAGCCGCAAGAGCCATGTCAACACACTCATGACCGGAGAGTTACCCAAGGAGTTAGCAGAGGATCTTTGTGAGCTATGTTTGGAAATAGTTCCGAGAGGCTATGTAGCAGCATTGGAAATTCAGTCTACTTTGATGGAGAAAATCAGGGAAGCTCAGAAGACTGACAAGGAGATTGCTTAGATAAAGGAAAGGATGAGCAAAGGAAAGGCTAAAGGATTTCATGAGGATGAGCATGATACCTTATGGTTTGAGGACCGAGTATATGTGCCTACTGACCCCGAGATCAGGAACTTGATTCTGCAGGAGGGCCATGATTCGCTGTATTCGATTCACCCAGGAAATACCAAGATGTATCTGGATTTGAAGGATAGTTTCTGGTGGACCGGAATGAAGAAGGATATTGCGGAGTATGTAGTAGTTTGTGATGTATGTCAGAGAGTGAAGGCAGAGCATCAGAAGCCAGCAGGATTGCTACAACCATTGCCGATACATGAATGGAAGTGGGATAAGCTAGGCATGGATTTTATCACGGGATTGCCCAGGACTCGTTCTGGCTATGACTCGATATGGGTTGTAGTCAATCGTTCGACGAAGGTAGCTCATTTCATCCCAGTGAAGACCACTTACACCAGTGCTAAATTGGCAAAGATATACATGACCAGGATCGTATGTTTGCATGGAGTTCTGAGGACCATTGTATCAGATAGAGGAACCCAGTTTACCTCAAAGTTTTGGAATCAATTGCATGAAACTTTGGGTACCAGGCTAGAGTTCAGTACAACCTTTCATCCACAGACAGATGGACAAACCAAGAGAGTAAATCAAATTCTGGAGGACATGTTGAGAGCTTGTGCGCTAGATTATGGATCTAGTTGGGACGCCAATTTGCCATATGCAGAGTTCTCTTACACCAACAACTATCAAGCCAGTTTGAAGATGGCCCCTTTAGAAGCTTTGTACGGAAGGAGGTGCAGGACACCGTTGTTATGGGATGAAGTTGGAGACCGTCGGTTGTTTGGACCAGATTTGATAAAAGAAACTGAAGAGAAGGTTAAGCTGATTCGCGATAGACTAAAGGAAGCCCAATCCAGGCAGAAGAGCTATGCGGATTCAAAATGCAAGGAGACAGTTTACAAAGTCAGAGACAGAGTTTATCTTCGTGTGTCCCCACTTCAAGGAGTTAAGCGATTTGGAATTAAGGGAAAGTTAGCACCACGTTTTGTGGGACCATACAAAGTTTTGGAACGATGGGAGAAGTTGCTTACAAGTTGGAGTTGCCTGAAGGATTGTCAGGAGTTCACGATGTGTTCCACGTTTCCTAGTTGAAGATGTGCCATGCAGAGATGGCTGATATTCCTCTAAGAGATACAGTGCCACTAGAAGCGATTCAGTTGGATAGCAATTTGACCTATGAGGAGAAACTAGTCAAGATTCTTGAGTTTGCCAGCCGAGTCACACGCAGCAAGGTTATCAAGTTCTGCAAAGTTCAGTGGAGCCACCATACCGAGGATGAAGCCACCTGGGAGCGAGAGGAAGACCTACGGAAGGACCACCCTCACCTATTTTCTAGCCAACCCGAATCTCGAGGGAGAGATTCATCTTAAGGGGGGTAGGTGCTATGTCTTGAGCTTGCGTTGGTTTTCCTTGAAGAGGAAAGGGTGATGCAGCAATAGTAGCGTAAGTATTTCCCTTAGTTTTTGAGAACCAAGGTATCAATCCAGTAGGAGGCTCCTCAAGAGTCCCACGCACCTACACAAACAAACAAGAACTCGCAACCAACGCAATAAAGGGGTTGTCAATCCCTTCACGGCCACTTGCGAAAGTGAGATCTGATAGAGATAGTATGATAAGATAAATATATTTTTTGGTATTTTATAATATAGATAGGAAAAGTAAAGATGCAAATAAAAGTAGATTGAAAACTTATATGATAAGAGATAGACCCGGGAGCCATAGGTTTCACTAGTGGCTTCTCTCAAGATAGCATAAGTATTACGGTGCGTGAACAAATTACTGTCGAGCAATTGATAGAAAAGCGAATCATTATGAGATTATCTAGGCATGATCATGTATATAGGCATCACGTCCATGACAAGTAGACCGACTCCTGCCTGCATCTACTACTATTACTCCACACATCAACCGCTATCCAGCAATGCATCTAGAGTATAAAGTTCATAAAGAACGGAGTAACACAATAAGAAAGATGACATGATGTAGAGGGATAAACTCATGCAATATGATATAAACCCAAACTAAAATGTTCAGATAATCCCAAACTAAAATGTTCCATGCTGGATATATTCCAGGTAGTGGCCATAAGAAGTTTGGTGATTTTTGGAGTTGCCTAGGTATTTTTAGAAAGTCCACAAAGTTACAGAAGAAATAGAAAACATAAATAAAAGAGAGAGAGAGGGAACTGACCTGGCAGCCCACCAGCCGGCCCACCTAACCGGCCCAGCCCAGCAGCCGCTCCAGCGAGCTGCTTGGCTTGGCCAGGCAGGCAGGCAGGTGCTCGACGGCGGCTCCAGCGCACGCCATGCAGCTTCCCGCCGCCCTGCTTCCTCCCCTCGCCACCCTACTGGCCGGTACGACCTCCACATCGCGCCCCGAACCCCCTGGACACATCCATTCGCCCCCCTGTCTCTCTCCCTCGCTCTCCACCATCGTGGCCGACGCTGCCGCGCCCGCACCACCGTGAAGCTCGCGCTCTCCATCGTCCCTGCGCCGCGCCACCGTGTCCATGAGCTCTGCCGCCCTCCTCTCCTTCGAGCTAGCCGAGCCCCGAGCGCTCGCTTGCCCCGAGGCCTCTGCACCGACCTTGCCCGACTCCGCCACCGCCGGAGATCCCCTTCATCGTCGCCGCCGCACCAGCTCGTCCCCGACCACGCCGTCTGCTCCTATGATACCGCCGTGAGGCCAGCTACCTTCTCCCCCTTCCCTTCTCGCTCTCGTGCACCACAGCGAGCACACCGAGCTCACCCGCACGCGCCGCCACGGAGCTCGTCACCGACGAGGTTCCGGCAACCCAACGGCTGCGCCACCCTGTCCACTAACTTCACCACACTCCCAGGAACCCAACGCACTAACTCATGTGCCTCGCCGTGCCTCCTAGCAACGGGTTTGAGCTCACCCGAGCTCCAGCCGCCGCCAAACACATCATCGGCGCCATTTTCGGCGACCCCGAGCCCAACCACCTACACCACCCGCTGCGGCTCGCTCCCAGCTAATCGTAGAGCCCAACGGCGCCTAGAACGGTGCCCTGTAGGCGAAACCCACACCTGCGCCGCCGTGTTTGGCCTCGTCGGCGGTTAAACGCCAGCGAGTTGACCCCGCTGACCCCCATTTGACCACGGGTGGGCCCTGTTTGACCCCTGGGTCAATGAAAGGTGGGACCCAGCCGGCTAACTAATCCAGGATTAGTACTAATTAAATTTAGTTAAACTAATTACACTGACACGCGGGACCCACTAGTCAGGTTTAACCTGGAATGTTCCGTTGACCACTGACGTCATCCTGACGTAATGCTGACTTAGTAAATTATTTACTGGAATTATTCTTACACAGGAAATTCCAGGAAATACCACAAACTTTAAAAATCATAGAAATTAATCTGTAGTTCATAATGCATAGTGTTATATATGAAAAATGATCAGAAAAATCCAATCTATCCATCTGTACTGGTTTCATGCATGTTTAAGCAAGCTAACCTGATGTTTAGTGCAGAACAAGATAAAGCACTTAAAAGGGCCATTTATGAGTTTGAAACTTGAATCTTTGGTTCAAAATGGTTCAAACCCATCTGGTCTTAGTTGCATTAGCCCAATACACTCATTTTGCCATGTCTCATGCATGCATCATATTGTTGCATATTGTTTGGTGATGTTTGTGTATCGGTGCTCTCTGTGGCAGGTTCTGTCCCCGAGGAGTACCACGATTACCCTAACGAGGAACAATACTAGTGCACCGACCCATCAGGCAAGCAACCAACCATTTGATCATATCGATACAATCCCATGTTCTCGCCTCTGCTCTCTTTTACTCCATTAAGACAACGCGATTCAAACTGCTGTGTGCTACGGTAGTTGAACCCATTTCCTCTGCATGACCTGTCATTGCCACAGTAACTAGATGAAACCCACTAGCATGTGTAGGAGTTGATTGAGCCATGTGTATGTGTTGTTCCTACCTTGCTATGCCTGCTATGCTTAGAGTCGTGTCAGGTCTGGTTCATCTGGGTGATGGGCTCGAGTGAAATGATCATGCCGGTAATGAGAGTGATGTGTTGAACATGATTTGGTAAAGGTATCGATGAGAGGCCATGTAGGAGTACATGGTGGGTTGTTTCATTGAAGCCGTCCTTAAGCACTGAGATCTGTATGTGTGATTTAAGATTCAGCTACTACCATGCATTGGGCCCGAAACCAATGGACCCTCTCGACTTCTTATTCACCCTAGTCCTCTGTCCAGGAGTTGCAAGTAGTTTCTGGTGTTGTAGCTTACTAGAGGTCGTGGACAGCGCTGACCCGCTGGGTGGGCTGTGATGCGGTAGGTACGTGGCACGGTGTACCGGATGCCCGTTAGGCATCTCGGGAACCCTGCACACATCGTTCGGGGCCGTATGTGGAAACCTCGGCCGGACTCCCTGTGGATGGAACCTGAATAGGCGATAAACCTGGACTACAGACTTAGGTGTTTAGGTAGGTCGTGGCCGACACCCACGTTGGGCTTCCGCTTGAAGGTTGCCGAGTACATGTCGTGTAAACGGCGGTAAGTGGTGAGAGCGTGTATGAAGAAGTACACCCCTGCAGGGTTAACATCATCTATTCGAATAGCCGCGTCCGCGGTAAAGGACTACTTGGTTGCCTATACAGTTCATAGACAAGTAAATGGATACTACTAAAAGCCTCAAGATAAGCGTGAGTACCGAGGATGGCTCTTCCGTAGGATGACGGAGGTGGATCCTCGGTGGTGTATTGCAGTGGTGAGTAGTGGACTCGAGTGCGCAAAACCATTTCAAGTTGGAGTCTCGTAAGATAGCTTAGCCAAGAGTCAAAGCTGGCTTGCTGCAATAACCCCACCAACCCTTCTTGATAATGTGCATGTATGTAGGATCTAATGTAAGTCTTGCTGGGTACCTTTGTACTCATGTTGCTTTAATTTACGTTTTACAGAAGATGCTGCAACCCCTTCTGATGGATTCTTCGTAGATGTCGATATCGATGAGTAGGCTGAAGCCCAGGTGGTGATCCTGAGCTCATGAAGGACCATGTAGTATAGTCAGGCTTACCCAAGCCTCTTTTATTTTACTAGTTGTCTGTACTCAGACATGTTACTTCCGCTGTTGGCTTGTATGTTTGTATGACTTGAATGCTGGGTCGTGTGACCCGTACTTGTGTGTACGATATGTATGGCTCTCTGAGCCTTTAAATAAAGTACTTGTGTTGTAGAGTCATGTTGTGATGCCTTGTTGTATTTGCACATATCGAGCATATTGTGTGTATGATTGAAATGCTTGGTATGTGTGGGATCTGACTATCTAGTTGTTTATCCTTAGTAGCCTCTCTTACCGGGAAATGTCTCCTAGTGCTTCCACTGAGCCATGGTAGCTTGCTACTGCTCCGGAACACTTAGGCTGGCCGGCATGTGTCCTTCATTCCTGTGTCTGTCCCTTCGGGGAAATGTCACGCGATGAATACAGGAGTCTTGTTAGCCCGCTACAGCCCGGTTTACCGGAGTCCTGCTAGCCCAGTGCTACAGCCCGGATTCACTCGCTGATGACCGACACATTCGATGCTGGGTCATGGATGCCTGTCCCTGTAAGTTTGTGCCACCTTGGGTTCACGACTATCCATGTCTGCCCGGGCTCCTTATCATATGGATGCTAGCGACACTATCATATATGTGTGCCAAAAGGCGCAAATGATCCCGAGCAAAGGTAAGGCGACACCCGTGAGAATACCGTGCGTGAGGCCGCAAAGTGATATGAGGTGTTACATGCTAGATCGATGTGGCATTGAGTCGGGGTCCTGACACCTACATAAAAATTGCAAAGAAGAACGGAAGTAGAAAGCTTCCTAGTAGATTTATTTTGAGCATTGCAAATCCTATGCCAAGCATATTTTAAATTTTCTCCCTCCCTTTGCTTAAAATTAAGAATTTCATGTTCGGGAGTAATAACGAGGATAGGAGGACTAGCCATGATAATGAGCAAACAAAAAGGCAAGCAAAAGAGAGAGAGATGTAGGGAAAGAGAGGGCGAATAAAACAGCAAGGGTGAAGTGGGGGAGAGGAAAACGAGAGGCAAATGGCAAATAATGTGAATGCAAGGGAGATGAGTTTGTGATGGTTACTTGGTATGTCTTGACTTGAGCAAAGACCTACCCGGCAACGGCGCTAGAAATCCTTCTTGCTACATCTTGAGCTTGCGTTGGTTTTCCTTGAAGAGGAAAGGGTGATGCAGCAATAGTAGCGTAAGTATTTCCCTCAGTTTTTGAGAACCAAGGTATCAATCCAGTAGGAGGCTCCTCAAAAGTCCCACGCACCTACACAAACAAACAAGAACTCGCAACCAACGCAATAAAGGGGTTGTCAATCCCTTCACGGCCACTTGCAAAAGTGAGATCTTATAGAGATATTATGATAAGATAAATATTTTTTTGGTATTTTATAATATAGATAGGAAAAGTAAAGATGCAAATAAAAGTAGATTGAAAACTTATATGATAAGAGATAGACCCGGGGGCCATATGTTTCACTAGTGGCTTCTCTCAAGATAGCATAAGTATTACGGTGGGTGAACAAATTACTGTCGAGCAATTGATAGAAAAGCGAATAATTATGAGATTATCTAGGCATGCTCATGTATATAGGCATCACGTCCGTGACAAGTAGACCGACTCCTACCTGCATCTACTACTATTACTCCACACATCGACCGTTATCCAGCATGCATCTAGAGTATTAAGTTTATAAAGAACGGAGTAACACATTAAGAAAGATGACATGATGTAGAGGGATAAACTCATGCAATATGATATAAACCCCATATTTTTATCCTCGATGGCAACAATACAATACGTGCCTTGCTGGGCCTGCTGTCACTAGGAAAGAACACCACAAGATTGGACCCAAAGCTAAGCACTTCTCCTATTTCAAGAAAGATCAATCTAGTAGGCCAAACCAAACTGATAATTCGAAGAGACTTGCAAAGATAACTTAATCACACATAAAAGAATTCAGAGGAGATTCAAATATTTCTCATAGATAAACTTGATCATAAACCCACAATTCATTGGATCTTGACAAACACACTGCAAAAAGAGTTACATCGAATAGATCTCCAAGAAGATCAAGGAGAATATGGTATTGAGATTCAAAGAGAGAGAAGAAGCCATCTAGCTAATAACTATGGACCCAAAGGTTTGTGATAAACTACTCACAACTCATCAGAGAGGCCTTGGAGATGATGTAGAGGCCCTCCGTGATCGATTCCCCCTCTGGCGGAGCACCGACAAAGGCTCCAAGATGGGATCTCACGGAGACAGAAGGTTACGACGGTGGAATTAGGTTCGTGGTCACTTCTGATGTTTTCTGGGTACATGGGTATATATAGGAGGAAGAAGTAGGTCGGTGGATGCCCAAGGGGCCCACGAGATAGGGGGGCACGCCCAGTAGGGGGGCATGCCCTCCACCCTCGTGGCCGCCTCGGCTGTTGCTTGACTTCCACTCCAAGTCCTCTGGATCACGTTCGTTCCAAAAATCATGCTCCCAAAGGTTTCATTCCGTTTGGACTCCGTTTGATATTCCTTTTCTTCGAAACACTGAAATAGGCAAAAAATAGCAATAAGGGTTGGGCCTCCGGTTAGTAGGTTAGTCCCAAAAATGATATAAATGTGTAAAGTAAAGCCCATAAACATCCAAAACGGGTAATATAATAGCATGGAACAATCAAAAATTATAGATACGTTGGAGACGTATCAGTAGGTTTGTAACATCCCAATTTTTCAATTTGGAATGTTATACATTAGATCATCATTGCATATCATATTTTATTGCATTTTGGCTTGATCCTAGAAATTCTACGCAACTCAAGGACCCACGGAGAGAGTTGGGGATTTCGTTATTTTCATACTTGAGTTTTTCTCAAATTTTGAAAAGAGGATCATTTGATTTTAATTATTTTCTCTTTGAATATTTCTTTTATGAAAATAAAGAGAGGGGATAAAATGACTTCCCAAAAATAAAGAAATATTAGAGATTTAATATTAAAATAAAATAAGAATTTTATTCAGAGTTTTATCGCTATTTTATTTGAATTAGGAAAAATATATGTTTTTCAAAATTCATTAGAGGCCCAAATAAATGTTCACTTTGTCCGTTATATTTTTAGAGGACGGGTAAAATTTATTTTAGGATTTTTAGAATCCGTTTAGTATTTCTTTTATTTGTTTTTCTGCGCGAAAATATTTAAAAAAAGTCCACCGACCTATCGGACCGTGTCCAGATAGGACTCCCGGCCCGGCCGACCTTATAAGCCAGGAGGCCCAACCCCCCACCGAACCCTAGCTGCCAGCCCTGCCTCGCCTCGATCCGCCGACGCCACCGCCGACTTCGTCGCCGCCGCCGCCGGAGCCGAGCACCGACGCTGCCCCGCCACCCATCGCCGCCACCGACCGCCGCCACCCGTCGCCGCCGACGACCACCGCCGCCCCTCGCCGGATTCTTCGAGGTAGCCGCCGCCGCCACCGTGGTTTTTGTTAGAAAACAGTTGGGTTTTTTTAGAACCTGTGGTTGATTTTTTTTAAGATCGGTTTGATTTTTTTCTCGGTTTAGTTATTTAGCAAACGCCCGTTCATACGTTCGTTTTAACAAACGGTTTTCACCCGTTAGCCGCAGACAGCGAACGTTCGTTCGTTAGCCTGTTCGTCAGTTTTTCTGTTTCCAGGGATTTTCCGCGATTATTTTTTATCGTGATTTCTGTCCTGATTTTCGTTTTAGTTTATCTTTTCGCTCGTTTATCGTAATCAGGCGATTCAAGCGCCTAGAGTTTCCTCTTGAAGCCCTCTTTCTGTTTAACCAACTTGAACAAGATTTTGCTACTGTAAAATTTGACTTAAGTCCAGATTAGTAAACGAAGCTTGTTTCTTTCACAGTTTGAGTTTCGTTGCTTCGTTTGATTTGATTCTTTTTGCAAACCGGAGTTCTTAAGTTGAACTCTCTGGTTAGATCTCTTATTTGAGTTTTACCAGTGCTTATAGTTGTGTGCTTATTGTATGCTTGTTTGTTTGCGATAGAGTACCCGGAGTGCGAAGCATGCTACTACGAGTCTCTAGGTTTCACTGATCATCGGCAAGGCAAGTAACACTTTGATCATACCTCTTTACTACCCAGTTTTATTGCATTAGATCAATCCTCAAACAATTGCATGGTTAGGATATGATTTAATATGTGGGTTTTGGGAAGTAGATGAGGTAGTACCTATTGTCATGTTTAATATCAAACCTTTGGGAGTTACTTCTACGTTGCTTATATTGCTATGCTATGCTCGTAGACGTGGTTTGGTTCGAGTGATTCATGACAGATGTGAGTATTGTTAAATAATGGTTGAATTAAGGTGGATACTTAAATACACATCTGGGTGGATTGCATGAAGGCACCCTGGAGTACCCAGTGGTTGTCAGGGCACCTGGAGAATCCGGTGTTGTCCTAGGATATCCCGAAGTACCTGTGTGATCATCCTACGGTCCACCACCCAGGCTCAAAGGGATCATAAGATTATTCATGCTAGAAACTTTCATGTGCAGCCACAAGCCAATATGGGCTCTGGCATAGTTGAGTAAGTTGCGTGAAGCTCTTGAAGAGGTAGACTAGCAGATGTAGTGGGTTGTAGGTGGTACTGTCTATCCAGAGTAGAGAGTTAATGCTTCAGAAAGACTGTGTCTCGAATCTCCGACCATGGATGTATTCGAGTCTAGTGGGGAAAAGTGTGCAAACCTCTGTAGAGTGTAAAAACTAATCATGGTTAGCCGTGTCCTCGGTTATGGACATCTTGAGTATCTAGTTCTTGGATTATCATGTTGATCTCATCACTCTTAATTTAATTTGATTGGGTTTAATGATGATGTTTAATTGGGATTGAGTTGGAGGAACCTTCTCAATGTTTAACAACCACCATGATAGTTAAATAAAATTTATTCCTTTGTTGTAGGGAAAAATTGGCTTTATGCAAAACTGTAAACATAAAGCTTTCCACCAGCCATATATGCATGTAGTGATAGCAACTATTCTGTTCATTACCCTCTTGTGTTACATTGCCAGCATATTCCATGTGCTGACCCATTTCGGGCTGCAACGTTCATGTTGTAGACTTTTCAGACGACGAGTAAGGTGCCATAGGTCGTTGTCTTTCACTCAGTGATGTCGTTAGAGTTGATGGACTCACTTTATCTTCCAAGCCTTACGTTGTTATCGTATTTAGATGGCCTTAAGCCATATTTATTATAATAGGCTCTCTTTTGAGACATTCGATGTAATAAGTGTGTGATTGCTACTCTGTTATAAATCCTCAAGTATTGTGTGTGTCAGCGTTACCGATCCAGGGATGACACTGATGCACAGAGATCAGACTGTCTGAGGTCTGGTCACTACAAATCTGCAGTTGGAGGAATTACAAGAAACTGACATTCAAGTCTAGTTCGGGGGCTACTGAGGGAGTCCTGGACTAGGGGGTCCTCGGGTTGCCAGCCTATCTCTCGTGGGTCGGACAGTGGGGCCATACTATATCGGGACCGAAGACCTTTTGTGCCTTGGCGTGTACCCTAAGTTGAGATGGAAGATTCGGTGTTCTTGTTCCTTCGATGTAACCGACTATGTATAAACCCTAGTACCCCTGATGTCTATATAAACCAGAGGGTTTAGTCCGTGGAGGCTAAGAGAACATTAATAATCCTACTAGCCTAGGGTTTAGTTCATCTGATCTCATGGTAGATTGACTCTGTAATCCCCATACTCACAAGCAATATAATCAAGCAGGACGTAGGGTTTTACCTCTTAGAGAGGGCCCGAACCTGGGTAAATACTGTGTCCCGCGTCCCTTGTTCCCCATGATCCAAGATCCATAGTTCGGGACCCCCTACCCGAGATCCGCCGGTTTTGACATCGACAACTGGGTCAACATTATAAATGACAGTTTCATCTTTAACTATAATAGGTTCTCCAGTTTTTTCTTTAATAGGGGATGATACTTAAACCATTTCTCCCTAGGGAGGTCAACATGAGTACCAAAGGATTCACAAAAAGAGGCTACTATTTCAGAGTCAAGTCCATATTTAGTGCTAAACTTGTGAAAAGCATCAGTATCCATAAAAGATTTAACACAATCAAACTTAAGTGTTATACCTGACTCATTACCTTTGTCGAGTTCCCAGTCTTCAGAGTTACATTTAATTCTTTCCAAAACATTCCATCTGAATTCAATAGCCTTCTTCATAAAAGAGCCAGTCAAAGAAGAATCAAGCATGTTTTGATTATCATAAGAAATTCGAGCATAAAAATTATGTAAGCTAATTTATCTTGAGAGCTCATGATTGGGGCATGTATACATCATGTATTTAAGCCTCCCCCAAGCTTTAGATATACTTTCTCCTTCATGAGGCCAAAAATTATGTATATAATTCCGATCACGATGAACTAGATGCATAGGATAAAACTTTTTATGAAATTCCAATTTCAATCGATTCCAATCCCAAGCTCAAATATCATCACATACCCTAGACCATGCCAGTGCCTTTCCCTTCAAAGATAAATGGAATACATTCTTCTTAACTTCATATCCGGGTAAACCTACAAGCTTAAATAATCCACAAACTTCATCCACATAGATTAGGTGCATATCATGATGTAATGCTCCATCTCCTGCATAAGGATTGGCTAGGAGTTTCTCTATCATACCTGAAGAAATCTCATAATAAATATTTTCAATAGGTGCAGTAGGTTGAGGAGTAACTCTTTGTGCTTTTGATCAAGGTGAAGATACCCCGAACAGACCCCACAAAGGATTCTTTTCCATAGTAACAAGTGATAGTAAATTTCAACACGTGATATAAATGTTTCCTTACCAAATTCCACTTACCAACAGCGCTTCACTCCCCGACAATGGCGCTAAAAAAGAGCCTTGATGATCCACAAGTATAGGGGATCTATCGTAGTCCTTTCTATAAGTAAGAGTGTCGAACCCAACAAGGAGCAGAAGGAAATGACAAGCGGTTTTCAGCAAGGTATTTTCTGCAGGCACTGAAATTGTCGGTAACAGATAGTTTGATAGCAAGGTAATATGTAATGAGCAAGTAATAGTAACGGTAACAACAGTTCAGCAAGGTAGCCCAATCCTTTTTGTAGCAAAGGACAGGCTGAAACGGTCTCTTGTAATGAGCAAAGCGTTCTTGAGGACACATGGGAATTTCATCTAGTCTCTTTCATCATGTTTGTTTGATTCGCGTTCGCTACTTTGATAAGTTGATATATGGGTGGACCGGTGCTTGGGTATTGTTCTTACTTGAAAAAGCCTCCCACTTATGATTAACCCCTATCGCAAGCATCTGCAACTAAGAAAGAAGAGTTAAGATAAAATCTATCCATAGCATTAAACATATGGATCCAAATCAGCCCCTTACGAAATAGGTTTTATTACATCTCTGCCCCTAGTTCCTTAGCCATACTCATTCATCCCCACACTTTTAACTTTTGCTCACTTTTTACCACTCCCTTGCCCGAAACCCTAAGAACTGGTCACAAACGGTGGATGTCGTCGGGTCAGTGCTTTGACCGTTAACTCTGACGAGTGGGGCCACGCTGGCTGTGTCGCCCGTTGGACCTGATGAGTGGGGTTGCGGTGGGCGGTGCCGCTATTAGCCCGTTGGGCCGTGGTTAGACTATTGGGTCGTGCGCGCGCCGCAACGATAGAAGCTTGTTATGCATGCACGCACATAGCTAGCCTACCTGCATGCGCCGCTGCCTAATACGTCTCCAACGTATCTACTTTTCCAAACACTTTTGCCCTTGTTTTGGACTCTAACTTGCATGATTTGAATGAAACTAACCCGGACTGACGCTGTTTTCAGCAGAACTACCATGATGTTGTTTTATGTGTAGAAAAGAAAGGTTCTCGGAATGACCTGCAAATCCACGGAGGGACTTTTCGGAATTAATAAGAATTTTTGGCGAAAGAATCAGGGCCAGGGGGCCCAAGGCCTGTCCACGAGACAGGGGGGCGGCCCCCCCCCTAGGGTGCGCCCCCCTATCTCGTGGGCCCCCCGGACCTCCTCCGACTTCAACTCCAACTCCATATATACCGTCTCGTGGAGAAAAAAATCAGAGAGAAAGTTTCATTGCGTTTCACGACACGGAGCCGCCGCCAAGCCCTAATCTCTCTCGGGAGGGCTGATATGGAGTCTGTTCGGGGCTCCGGAGAGGGGGATTCGTTGCCGTCGTCATCATCAACCATCCTCCATCACCAATTTCATGATGCTCACCGTCGTGCGTGAGTAATTCCATCGTAGGCTTGCTGGACGGTGATGGGTTGGATGAGATTTACCATGTAATCAAGTTAGTTTTGTTAGGGTTTAATCCCTAGTATCCACTATGTTCTGAGATTGATGTTGCTATGACTTTGCTATGCTTAATGCTTGTCACTGGGGCCCGAGTGTCATGATTTCAGATCTGAACCTATTATGTTTTCATCAATATATGTGTGTTCTTGATCCTATCTTGCAAGTCTATAGTCACCTATTATGTGTTATGATCCGACAACCCTGAAGTGACAATAATCGGGATACTTCTCGGTGATGACCGTAGTTTGAGGAGTTCATGTATTCACCGTGTGTTAATGCTTTGGTCCGGTTCCCTATTAAAAGGAGGCCTTAATATCCCTTAGTTTCCACTAGGACCCCGCTGCCACGGGAGGGTAGGACAAAAGATGTCATGCAAGTTCTTTTCCATAAGCACGTATGACTATTTACAGAATACATGCCTACATTACATTGATGAACTGGAGCTAGTTCTATATCACCCTATGTTATAACTATTGCATGAGGAATCGCATCCGTCATAATTATCCATCACTGATCCATTGCCTACGAGCTTTTCATATATTGTTCTTCGCTTATTTACTTTTCCGTTGCTACTGTTACAACTACTACAAAAATCCAAAACATTTATCTTTACTGTTGATACTGTTACCATTACTATCATACCACTTTTGCTACTAAATACTTTGCTGCAGATACTAAGTTATCCAGGTGTGGTTGAATTGACAACTCAACTGCTAATACTCAAGAATATTCTTTGGCTCCCCTTGTGTCGAATCAATAAATTTGGGTTGAATACTCTACCCTCGAAAGCTGTTGCGATCCCCTATACTTGTGGGTTATCAAGACTAATTTCTGGCGTTGTTGCCGGGGAGCATAGCTCTATTCTCTAAGCCACTTGGGATTTATATCTGTTGATCACTATGAAGAACTTGAAAGACGCTAAGACCAAGATTTTGCCCTCAACTATGAGGGGAGGTAAGGAACTGCCATCTAGCTCTGCACTAGATTCTCCTTCCGTTATTAGTAGGCTTGCGACACCTAAACCTGCTACTGCTATGAATTCTGATATGTCGCATGTTATTGATGATGCCACTTCTGCTTTGCATGATACTTATGATGAAACTACTTCTGTGCGTGATACTACTTTGCCATTAGGTGAATTTCTTGATGAACAACTTGCTAGAGTTAGGGGGAATGAAAATGTTGAAGAACCTATTATTGATGATAGTGATGATGAACGTTCCCCCAATGATTATGTATTACCTGTTGTTCCTAAGGGTTATGTTATGAACAAAGAAGCTGCTGAAGCTATTCTTGCTTGCAATGATAGAATGATCTTAAGAAATTATTAGCTAAATGGAAGCAGCAGTCTCTTAATGCTAGAATGAAACCGGATCCTACTTTTGCTACTTCACCTATCTGTGTTACTGATAAGGATTATGAACTCTCTGTTGATCCTGATATTATTACTTTAGTTGAATCTGATCCTTTTTATGGCCTTGAATCTGAAACTGTTGTGGCACATCTTACCAAGTTGAATGATATAGCCACCCTATTTACTCATGATGAGAAGTCTCGCTATTTATATATCCTTAAGATATTTCCGTTCTCATTAAAGGGTGATGCTAAGACTTGGTATAATTCTCTTGCTCCTGGTTGTGTGCGTAGTCCCCAGGATATGATTTATTACTTCTCTGCTAAATATTTCCCTGCTCATAAGAAACAAGCTGCCTTGCGGGAAATATATAATTTTGTGCAAACCAAAGAAGAGAGTCTCCCACAAGCTTGGGGGAGGCTTCTCCGGTTGCTTTATGCTTTGCCTGATCATCATCTTAAGAAAAATGAAATACTTGATATCTTTTATAATGGACTAACCGATGCTTCCAAGGACCACTTGGATAGTTGTGCTGGTTGTGTTTTCAGGGAAAGAACAGTCGACGAAGCTGAAATATTATTGAATAATATGTTGACTAATGAAAATAATTGGACTCTTCCCGAGCCAGTTCCTGAAGTAATTCCTGAACCAATTGAGCCAACTCCTGAGCCTATTCCTAAACCCACTCCGAAGAAGAGAGGTGTTTTATTTCTCAGTCCTGAAGATATGCAAGAGGCAAAGAAATCAATGAAAGAAAAAGGTATTAAAGCTGAAGATGTTAAGAATTTACCTCCTATTGAAGAAATACATGGTCTGAATATACCGCCTGAAGAACCACATTGTCTTGATAACCCGACACAGGTAGTAAAGGTAAATTCTCTCTATAGATATGATAAAGTTGAAATACCCTCTACTAAATTTCATAGCCCATGCTTAGATGAATTTGATGACTTTATGGCTAGACAAGAAAGTTTTAATGCTTATGTTGGTAGAGAGTTAAAGAATAATGCTTTTGAGATAGGACGCGTAGGTGATAATCTGGCTAGAGTTAAAGATGAACTTCACCGCGTTAGCAAATATGCTTCTATGGTTGCTACTCAAGCTGAGCAAGTGCTCAAGGCTCAAAATGATTTGCTTGAGGAATTGAATAATAAAAATGAATTTGCTGTTAGAGTGGCTACTAGAACTGGAAGAATGACTCATGAACCTTTGTATCCTGAAGGCCACCCTAAAAGAATTGAACAAGATTCTCAGAATAATAATCTAGATGTTCCTAGTTCTTCTAAGAAGAAGAAAAAGAAGAATGATAGGACTTTGCAAACTTCTAGTGAACCTAATGTTGAAACACTTGAGAATCCCAATAATACTTCTATCTCTGATACTGAAACACAATCCGGAGATGAACATGAACCTGATGATAATGCTAATAATGATGTTCATGTGGATGCTCAACCTAGTAATAACAATGATGTAGAGGTTGAACCTGCTGTTGATCTTGATAACCCACAATCAAGAAACCAACGTTATGATAAGAGAGATTTTGTTGCTAGGAAGCACGATAAAGAAAGAGAACCATGGGTTCAGAAACCCATGCTCTTTCCTCCTAAACCATCCAAGTCAAAGGATGATGAGGATTTTGAGCGCTTTGCTGAAATGATTAGACCTATTTTCTTACGTATGCGCTTAACTGATATGCTTAAAGTAAATCCTTATGCTAAATACATGAAGGATATCATCACAAATAAAAGAAAGATACCGGAAGCTGAAATTTCCACCATGCTTGCTAATTACACTTCTAAGGGTGGAATACCAAAGAAACTTGGAGATCCGGGTGTTCCAACTATACCATGCTCCATTAAAAGAAATTATGTTAGAACTGCTTTATGTGATCTTGGAGCCGGTGTTAGTGTTATGCCTCTCTCTTTATATCGTAGACTTGAATTGAATAAGTTGACACCTACTGAAATATCTTTGCAAATGGCTGATAAATCAACTGCTATACCTGTCGGTATTTGTGAGGATGTGCCTGTTGTGGTTGCAAATGTCACTATCTTAACGGACTTTGTTATTCTTGATATTCCCGAGGACGATAGTATGTCTATTATCCTTGGTAGACCTTTTCTTAATACTGCAGGGGCTGTTATTGATTGCAACAAAGGCAATGTCACTTTTCATGTTAATGGCAATGAGCATACGGTACACTTTCCGAGGAAACAATCTCAAGTTCATAGCATCAATTCTATTGAAAAAGTTCCAACTATCATTTTTGGAGGTTTTGAATTTCCTCTCCCTACTGTCAAGAAAAAGTATGATATTCTTATTGTTGGGGATTTTCATATCCCCGTTGAGGTAACTTAGTGTTATTCGAAATTTCTCCGGTTCCGTGTTATTCGGAATGAGTTTGTTAACAAGACTTGATCAACCTTGTTAGCGGGTTCATTTTGATGATCACGAGATGGATGAAACTAGAAGGCACAACCTTCTGTACCCTCTTTTTACTTTCTGTTATTTAGAATAAATAAAGCAAAAATAGTATTATCTGTCTGTTTTCTGAATTATCCGTGCAATAAAAAATAGTCAGAAAATAAAAGTGCTCCAAATACCCTGCAAATTTAGTATGATTTTTTCTGGAATATTTGAGGATTTTAGGCACTGAAAACACTGCAGGAGGGCCAAGCACCAGGCCACGAGAGAGGAGGGCGCCCCCCTGTAGGGTGCGCCCCCCTGTCTCGTGGGCCCCTGGTGGCTCCCCTCCACTTATGTCAGCACCCACACACTCCATCTTCTACCCAAAAAAATCCCCATCCAGCTCAAGCACGAGTTCTAGCTCGTTTTGCTGCGATTTTCGATCTCTTAGCTCAAAGCTCCATTCACAAAACTGCTTTGGGAGATTGTTGCTTGGTATGTGACTCCTCCATTGGTCCAATTAGTTTTTGTTCTAGTGCTTTATTCATTGCAAATCCTTGCTATCTTGGTGACCCTGTTCTTGAGCTTGCATGTTAAATTTTTGAGGTCCCAAGTAATTTTAATGCATGATATAAGATCTAGGCACTTGTAGGAGTAGTTGCTATCAATCTTGTTTAGTTTTATGTACTTTCATTTTTGAAGTTACTAAAATTTCAGAAATTT
This sequence comes from Triticum aestivum, assembly GCF_018294505.1. NCBI lineage: Eukaryota > Viridiplantae > Streptophyta > Magnoliopsida > Poales > Poaceae > Triticum > Triticum aestivum. The sequence continues at coordinate 458,921,159 of NC_057810.1, read as the reverse complement.
TCAGAAAAAGAAATATGCTTAGGAGAATGTATCAAGATGGTTCCTCGGCAAAGAAAGAGCCAAGGATTGCTATACGTGAGCAAGATGTTGAATTGCCAAGGAATGCATGTGTATGAGCCTGTGGGTGGCCATCCGATGATTTTATAATTGAAGCAGGCTTCAAGGAGGAATTTGACGCGTATGTGCGTAATGCTGAGTTGGAGGACTTCTTACAAGATAAGTGTCCTCATTACTCTCAATTGACCGATTCCTTTGTGCGGAGGTTTAAACATAACTGTACACGTAATTCTCCTAGTGTCCTATTTGATATTTATGATACATCTTACACCATGGACTTAGAGGATTTTACAACTGCTTGCAAACTCCCGCAGTGGGGTAATATTAATGATCCTCCCAAATCTGAATTTAGAGATTTCCTTGCGAATATTACTGTGGGAGAATCTAGGGACGTAGCAAAAGCTACCATAGGGAGCATTAATTTTCCTGCTTTACATTTCTTTGCTCTCTTTATTGGTAGATGCATTAATGGTAAGGACGAGGTATCTCACATGTGTGCACCTGATCTCTGTGTCCTCAAGAGTGTTGTGTCAGGTTATAAAGGTTATAACATGGGGGCAATTGTTGCACGTAGGTTGCAGAATAATAGTAGAAAGGGAAATTTCTTTGGAGGAATTTATGCAACCCGTGTGGCTAATTTTCTTGGTATAGCCCCGCGAGAAGGAGATATGATAATGCCTCCTGTTTATTTGGATAAAGAAGCTATGTTTAGTCATCATTTTCTTGAGAGGAATGTACAATTCCTCCATTATCGACTAATCTATGACAAACGCAACGTCGTTCCTGTCACTCTTCCTGCTCCCTACCTTTTTGATTATCAGGCAAGAGGAAGATATGTTGTCACCAGGGAAGAAGCCACTAAATATGAGAGGGGAATGGAGGTAGCTCGCGAACACGCTGCTGCCCAGGAGGTTGTTGCCTCTGCCTCTCAGTACAACCCCAGTTTCACTTATGGATATCAGCCAGGCGGTCCTTGGTATTAAACCAACTTAGGCCAAAAGCCTAAGCTTGGGGGAGTACGTATTTCTCACCGACTTTACATTCATGTTCACACATTAGTCATCGGTGCTCACACTCTTTCATTGTATTATCCATGTTAGTTTAAATTTCTTTTTCTAGTCTTCTTCTTGTGTGTTTGATAAACCTTGAGAAAACCAAAAAAAATAGTTAGTTTAATTTCCTTGCTTGTAGTAGAAATTAAAATGAAAAAAACCAAAAAGATTTCTAGTTCTTCTTTTACTTGTTGGGAGTTTTCCCGTGTAAATAGTTTTATTTTCTTTTCTTTCTTTTGAGGGTCGAGAAGACCATATTGAAAATGCTTAGTGTCTCTTATATTCATGATTGATTATTTAATTTAGAGACCATATTACTTGTCTTCTCTCTTGAGTTGAATGCTTGCAGATTCCAGCTTAGTCCAATGCACGTACACTCTTATTATTATACACGTCGTTTGGTCGTGCGAGTGAAAGGCAATAATGATGATATATGATGGACTTATTGGGATGAGAAAAGCTGGTATTAACTCAACCTCTCTTGTTTTTGTAAATATGATGATTCATCGTTCCTGAGTCAGCTATTATGAAGTAAACATATTTGCAATGACATTTAGAGATTATAGTTACTTGTGCCATGCTTGATTAGCTATGAGTTATAATGGTTTACCTTGCGTGCCAACATGCTATTAGAATGATTATGATGTGGTATGATGGGATGGTATCCTCCTTTAAATGAATTGAGTGACTCGACTTGGCACATGTTCACGCATGTAGTTGAATCAAATCAACGCAGCCTTCACGATATTTATGTTCATGGTGGATTATATCCTACTCATGCTTGTACTTGGTGTGAATTAATTTTAATGCATGCTTACGACTGTTGTCGCTCTCTCAGTTGGTCGCTTCCCAGTCTTTTGCTAGCCTTCACCTGTACTAAGCGGGAATACTGCTTGTGCATCCAAACTCCTTAAACCCCAAAGTTGTTCCATATGAGTCCACTATACCTTCCTATATGCGGTATCTACCTGCCGTTCCAAGTAAATTTGTATGTGCCAAACTCCAAACCTTCAAATGAAATTCTGTTTTGTATGCTCGAGCAGCTCATGTAACAACTAGGGCTGCCTATATCTTCCATGCTAGGTGGGTTATTCTCAGAGGAGTGGACTCCGCTCCTCATTCACGAGAAAGGGCCGGTAACCGGGATGCCCAGTCCCATGATCCAAAAAGATCAAAGCAAATCAAAATAATTAAACAAAACTCCCCCAGGGCTGTTGTATGTTGGAGGCACTCGTTGTTTCGAGCAAGCCATGGATTGATGCTTGTTGGTGGTTGGGGGAGTATAAACCTTTACCATTCTGTTTGGGAACTGCCTATAATGCATTTAGTGTGGAAGATACAGCCATCTCATAGGTGTTGCGTTGACAGCAAAAGTATGCCGCTCAAAATGTTATTCAATCTCTATTTTAAAATCGAGCTCTGGCACCTCTACAAATCCCTGCTTCCCTCTGCGAAGGGCCTATCTATTTACTTTTATGTTGAGTCATCACCCTTCTTATTAAAAGCACCCGCTGGAGAGCACACTGTCATTTGCATTCATTATTATTGGTTTATATTGGGTATGACTTGACTGGATCTCTTTTACCATGAATTACAATGTTTAGTCAGTCCTTGATCTTTAAAGGTGCTCTGCATTTATGTTTTGCGGTCTCAGAAAGGGCTAGCGAGATACCATTTTGTTATATCATGTTATGATTATTTTGAGAAAGTGTTGTCATCCGAGTTTTATTATTATGGCTCGCTAGCTGATTATGCTATTGATATGAGTAATTGTGAGACCTATGTGTTATTGTGAGTATGGTTAGTTCGTAATATTTGCTGAAACTTGAATGCTGGCTTTTCATGTTTACAACAACAAGAGCAAACAGAGTTTGTAAAAGTTTTTCTTTTTCACTTTCAGTTTATCAACTGAATTGCTTGAGGACAAGCAAAGGTTTAAGCTTGGAGGAGTTGATACGTCTCCAACGTATCTACTTTTCCAAACACTTTTGCCCTTGTTTTGGACTCTAACTTGCATGATTTGAATGAAACTAACCCGGACTGACGCTGTTTTCAGCAGAACTACCATGATGTTGTTTTATGTGTAGAAAAGAAAAGTTCTCGGAATGACCTGCAAATCCACGGAGGGACTTTTCAAAATTAATAAGAATTTTTGGCGAAAGAATCAGGGCCAGGGGGGCCAAGGCTTGTCCACGAGACAGGCCCCCCCCCCTAGGGCGCGCCCCCTATCTCGTGGGCCCCTCGGACTTCCTCCGACCTCAACTCCAACTCCATATATACCGTCTCGCGGAGAAAAAAATCAGAGAGAAAGTTTCATCGCGTTTTACGACACGGAGCCGCCGCCAAGCCCTAATCTCTCTCGGGAGGGCTGATCTGGAGTCCGTTCGGGGCTCCGGAGAGGGGGATTCGTCGCTGTCGTCATCATCAACCATCCTCCATCACCAATTTCATGATGCTCACCGCTGTGCTGAGTAATTCCATCGTAGGCTTGCTGGACGGTGATGGGTTGGATGAGATTTACCATGTAATCAAGTTAGTTTTGTTAGGGTTTGATTCTTAGTATCCACTATGTTCTGAGATTGATGTTGCTATGACTTTGCTATGCTTAATGCTTGTCACTAGGGCCCGAGTGCCATGATTTCAGATCTGAACCTATTATGTTTTCATCAATATATGTATGTTCTTGATCCTATCTTGCAAGTCTATAGTCACCTATTATGTGTTATGATCCGACAACCCCGAAGTGACAATAATCGGGATACTTCTCGGTGATGACCGTAGTTTGAGGAGTTCATGTATTCACCATGTGTTAATGCTTTGGTCCTGTTCTCTATTAAAAGGAGGCCTTAATATCCCTTAGTTTCCACTAGGACCCCGCCGCCATGGGAGGGTAGGACAAAAGATGTCATGCAAGTTCTTTTCCATAAGCACGTATAACTATTTATGGAATACATGCCTACATTACATTGATGAACTGGGGCTAGTTCTATATCACCCTATGTTATAACTATTGCATGAGGAATCGCATCCGGCATAATTATCCATCATTGATCCATTGCCTATGAGCTTTTCATATATTGTTCTTCACTTATTTACTTTTTCGTTGCTACTGTTACAACTACTACAAAACCCCCAAAACATTTATCTTTATTGCTACTGTTACCATTACTATCATACCACTTTTGCTACTAAATACTTTGCTGCAGATACTAAGTTATCAAGGTGTGGTTGAATTGACAACTCAACTGCTAATACTCAAGAATATTCTTTGGCTCCCCTTGTGTCGAATCAATAAATTTGGGTTGAATACTCTACCCTCGAAAGCTGTTGCGATCCCCTATACTTGTGGGTTATCACTGCCCGCCGCCATGATGCACTGACCAACCTCTTTTTCACGTGTGCCGGCACGGACGCAGGGACGGTTGCTGCCGCTAGTTCGTATCATCTCGCACGCGTGTCTCCTCAATGTAGATCATTGTTTCACACTTTTCGATCCACTCGCATCTATTCAACATGGCAATTAAAACTTGTTGGCAATTAAAGTGGCATATCGATCGACGCGGCTCGTTTGAACGTAGCAAATCCAAAGCGCGGCCGGTGCCACTCCCCTTCCCTTCACCTTTCCCTATTTAAACCACCACCCCTCGACCTATTCTCCACACATCGATTTGCACCGCCCCCTTCTCTTCTTCAACCAAACCCAGGGCACTCTCAAAGCAAGGCGAGGATGTAGTACAACAACCCCACCTTCAAGCTCCCACCAACCATGCTGGAGAGACGGTATCCGGTCGGCTTCGTCACGGAGAGGACGCTCCGCGTGTGGGCGTTCTCACACTAGAGGGGTGCAAGGCGGTTTGCCGAGTGGTTCCTCTGTGCAGGCTTCGCCCACCTCCCGATGAGCTCGCCGGTGATGTTCCGACTGGAGGAAGTGCGTCCAAACTCCAGGACACCGCCGATAGGGCTCACCATCACCTTCACCAACAGATTTGATGCGTACTACCTCCTCGGCAAGGTGTTTTGGTGTGGATGCGAATTCATCGCATTCACAACCCACAACATCTTCACAAACTTTGACTGCATCTTTCGCACCCGCGGCGGTATGCACAACCTCCCCTACTACATCGGCCAGGACAACATGGAGAAGAGGAGCAGTCAAGAGGAGGCGCAGTGAAGCTAGTGGTGAAGGCTCGGTCTCATGAGCTTGTCTTACCCTAGGGTGTTAGGGATTTTTATCTTTTATATATTTCTATCTTATTATGTCGTTGGTTGTACCGTGAACTTTTAATCTCTGTCGTGTTATCCCCTAAGAACTATGTTATGCTTGCTACCCTTATTTGATCCTATTTGATATGTCATTGGTTATCTGTGTTTTGCTTGCTATTTCTATCTTATTTGACGTGAGATATCGCTAGATGGATATGGTGCTGTACACGAGCCCTTCTGCTAAATCAATCAATGAAAGGGTATCCCTCAATGAAAACCAACTAATTTTTTTGAATTGTTGGTGGCCCTATTCCATATATTGTATGAACAAAAACAAGCTAACTTTTGTATAGTTTGTGGCATATGCTATGGTTTAGGGCACCCTATGTTTTATGTAAGAAGTATGCTATGGTTGCTAATTTCTATGTTATGGATGTATGCTTGCTACATGAGATATCGGTAGATGGATATGGTGTTGTAGCTGAGCCGTAGACGTGCTTTCTAGATAGATATGGTGTCGTAGCCGATCCCTAGACATGCTCTCTAGATGGATATGGTGGCTAATGGTGCCACCAGACTTTATTTTAGACGTGGTTTCAGATGGATATCATGATCTACATAATTAAGTCTGACATGCTCTAAAAAAATCAAGGGACCCAAAAATCAAAGTGTTGTGCCGTAGGCTATATACAGAAGGAAATTGCCACAATATGTGCAAATAAATTTGACATGGGCAAGTCCAACAATAAATCGATTTACCATATGCACTACTCCCTCCGTATCGGTTTATAGGGCATGCATGTGGTTCTAGGTCATCGATTTGACTAATTAAATATGTGTAATATGTCACCAAAAATATGTCACTAGATACTTAAGCGGATGTAGTTTCTAAACATATATTTTTCATCACATATAATACATATTTAGCTAGTTAAATTGTTAACCTAAAACTACGTGCATGTCCTATAAACTGAGAAGGAGGAAGTATTTTTGTTTGGCATGGCAATAATTTGATTTACCATGGCAATAATCAAGGAAAAAACAGAGCCAGTGCATGCACTATTTTCTAGGCCTCTTTTATCTTTGTGGGACTTCGACACTCAACACAATGAGACGGCCCAACCAGAGCTTAGTTTCAAGGGTTTCAATTTGGGCCCTAGAACTATGTTTTTTTTCTTCTGCGGTCAATGTTGTCTGACGAAACTGAAGAAACTAAAAGTGTACAAAACTGACATGATCCACAAATTAAGCAACACAGAGCATAGAACACATGATCCACAGATTTAAGCAAATCGTATAGCACATGATCCACAAATTTAACCAAATCCTAGAGCACATGACACCACACTAATAACATCTTTAACGAGTGATGACCAGCAAGTAAGCAAATCCTAGAGCAACTACACAAAAATAAAGGGGATAAAATCCTAAAGCTATCAGATTCGCCTGCTTGTTCAATTGAATCATCAACTTCAAGTTCTTGTTCATATTCTTTAATTCCCCCTTCAGATCTGCATCCCCAACTGTCAGAGCAACACTTTCAGAGACCAAATTCGTTGGTGCTGACAGCAGATTGAGCTCCCGGGTTGGGGCCCCATTGAATTGAATCCGCTTAACATAGTCATCCAGCCATTCAAAATGTGTGCATTTCTTCATGATCTGAAACGAAAACATGAACCCTAAATCCCAGATCAAAAAAGAATTAAAAGCAAATAGAAAAAGAAATCAGAGAAAAATCATGAGATCTAACCTGCCCCTCTGGCTTGCTGTCGCATTTCACAAACTCACGCCCATAGTTGCCATTCTTGACCTCCTTCGAAGCCAACCGTATTAGTGGCGCACTGCGTGGGCAGTCAGGACATCGCTCCATGGGAAGTGGACCATACTAGGTCCACGAGGGGCGGGAGGCTGAAGTGGAGCTCGACATATCGCCCATAGTCACCGGAGAAGAAGAAGCAGAGGAGTGGCGATGATCGTCGCTGGAGAAGAAGAAGCAGAGGAGGAGTGGCTCCTCTCGTCGCCATAGAATAAGCAGCAGAAGAAAGGGGAGGCACAACCAACAAGTCTCGCGGATCGCCCCACGATCCAACGATGCGGAGCCGTCCATGTGATCCAACGGCATGGAGCCTGCACGCGGCCTGCCCTTGGAATTCCTTCTAGAAGACCACATCCGAGGGCTGTCGCTTGGCGCTAGGGTATGATCGGACGGCTGACATTTGGAGCTAGGGTTAGGTGAAACCCCGCGGGGTTTAGAGGGGTTTTGAGCTGGTCAACGGGGTTTCCAAGGCTTTGACTGAGCATAACTATTTTTTAAAAAAATTGAAAAAATATGAAACCTTCATCAATCGTCGTTTTATAAGACACACTAACGAGGAAAAATACTAAACTTGGTATACGGACATTTATAGAAAAAACCTAGCTAGCAAGATTGAGGTCAAATGAGCACCATTAATTTAAAAAAATCAAAAAAATATAAAACCTACGCACAATGTTGTCTTGTGTGACATGTTACCCACCAAAAATCTTAAACTTTGTCTATGGACATTTTCATGAAAAAACCTTCACACATATGAGCTATCACGTACAACATTTCATAGAGACCAAGGAGAGGAGGTAGGGTTCCCTTCGGTTTTTGAAAATTAAAAAAAAATAAAAAAACACCAAAGCTTGATTTCAAAGTGAATAAGAAGGATCTAAACTTAGTTTTCCATTTTCATATTTTAAACGTGTTTTTAATGGTTTTCTATTAAAGTATATTTGTTTCAGAAAAATTGTAAAAATATAAAGATTAATTCAATAAATAGTGATTCTTTGAATCTACACTATATAGATTGAATAGGTGTTAATAAAATATATTCGGCTCATTTGGAGTAGGTCGAAAAAAACTTGATTACAAATGGGGTTGTTTACCCTATCTTGGGAGCTCATTTGGAGCACATTCTCATGACTACAAGTTTTACCAGCAAAAGAGATTGAATTGATCACCTAACGTTTATAATAGTTCAGCAAACTTTGTAACTCACACCACACGGGAATGGACTTCAAGTGTTGGTTCAAATTCAAAGTTTGCCTAAAATTCAAATTTTGCCTCAGTTTTGTATTCTACCTCAAATTTCACATCAAATTACAAATATAATTATTACACCTTACAAGTTTTCGCAGTAGTTCAAAGTTCAAATTGACAACAGAATTCTTATTACAAATCCTTAAAGTTCAAAGTTTATGACTTCCATTCAAGTTCAAATTCAAATCTTTGCCTTGCTCCTTGTGTTCCGGGATGGGTTAACCGTCTTGCTTCTGGTTTCCCTGGCTGGGATGATTCGTGCTTTTGAAAGCTTTGTCTTGTTGCTTCTGATCTTCACTTCTGGTGGTGGCGGTTTTGTTGACTAACCGAGCAAGTGATGACCACTTGACGGTCATCTGTGGGTTCACTAATCCTTAAAGTAACTTCAGACAAAATAACTTCCTCCTCTCTTATAGCTTGAAAACCTTCATAAGCCATGGTTTCAAATTCTGCATCAGATGATGGTTCAACCGATGAAGTTTCTTCCTCTCTTGGTCTTTTCTGTCTTGTGCCTCTAATTAACCTATAACCTGGGTCAAATTGAGCTTAGCCATTGATGAAAAATAGAACAAATGCAAAAAGGGGAAAGGTTGCACATGTACCTCGCTGCTACTTCAGTTGCTTCATTCTCCTCTGTTGCTGCATTCTCCTCTAAACTTGCTACATTCTCCTCTGTTGCTGCATTCTCCTCTAAACTTGCTCCATTCTCGTCTGTTGCTGCATTCTCCTCTGCATTTGCTTCTGCCCATTGTTCCTCTTCTCCAAATGATGCATCAACTGGATTGGTACAAGCCTAGCAATATGCCCTAGGATACCACATCTTTTGCACTTATGTTATTTTTTTACGCGGCCCTCTTCACCGGCTCTTATCCTCTTTTTCCTTGGTCTTCCTGGTGGTCTAGTCAATACAGGAGAACCGAGTTTGAACCCTGGGTCTACTATGTTCCATTGGTCTTTTCCCAAGAGTGCAGGCACATTTTCAGCATAAGCAACCCTAAATTTGGCAACAGAGAAATATTCAGAGCAATACTGATCAACTTCACCATCTTCACCTCCAATAACAGTCATGAGATGTTGGGCATGTATGCATGGCTTCCCGCGGATCTGCCATTGCCTACAACTGCATTCATTAGTTGCAAGGTTCACTGGATATCTCCATTCCCTATTTTTACTATCAGTGTATGTCACCTCAGCCTTGTATGTCGACGGTCGAATGCATTTCATCCTTAGTCCTCTTGCCTTGGCATGCAATGCCTTAATAAGAGATGGGAGCATAAGATGGCCAACATATTGTGTTTCTGCAATTCTTTTACAAAGAGCCATCTTTATCATGATCATCTGCCTGATCTTATCAAATGATTGCCACAACAAAATCCCTTTCATTGACTTGAACTTTGCATTGAAACACTCAGCGAGGTTATTGGTCACATAGTCTACTTTGTAGAATTCATTGAATTTGCTTCTTGACCACAACTTTCCATGATGTTCATCCATGTACTCCTTCACCAAAGGATTATGAGCATACAACACTCTCAAATGGTGCTCATGCTTCCTCAAGCTGCATGTGTATGATGCTGGCCATAGGTTCTCATCATAAACTTTGCCTCTGAATTTCTTTTTAAAATTTGGTGCTAGGTGTCGCATACATTCCCTATGTTCCACTCCAGGGAATACAATTTCTACTGCAGTTTATAAACCCTTGCAAGCATCTATGTGTATAACTAAACCTGAGGGCGTACCTATAATGTTGCGCAACTGCTGCAGAAACCAGACCCAACTCTCCTCGGACTCTACCTCCAACACACCAAATGCAACTGGGAATAGCCAGTCGTGTCCATCAACTGCAAAAGCTGCTGCTAGCTGGCCTCTCCATCTTCCATTCAAAGCAGTTGCATCGACAGTCAAATAGGGCCTACAACCATTCAGAAACCCCTGCCAGAAAGCCTTGAAACAAACAAAAGCCCTCCTGAAGTACTCCTTCTCGTGCCTTCCCTTTTATTTTGTACTTAACTGTATTCTTGTCAATCTCTACAACACTCCCTGGACAGCTGTCTCCACTTCAGCTTTGAAGGTGTAAAGCAACTGAAACTCTCATTCCATGGACCACTAATCTTACCAAGAGCCCTTTCCTTAGCATAGAAAATCTTCATGTAAGATATATTAATCTTGTACTTCTCAAATAGCTTCCCATAGAGTGATGTTGGACCAATTGTTGGTGTTTTCCTCATCCAATCCAAGATTGCATCTGCGGATCTGCCACACACCTAACATTTGCAAGCTTAGATTTGTCCTTTCCCCCTCCAGGTGGGCAAGTGTGCCCGTGTGGGTTGCTTTTATCTGAAACAAAATGAAAAATGATGTCAAATACAATTAAGAAACATTACACATGATCTGAATATAGAATGGATAAATAATATGATAAGAAGATTCAGTTGTAATACATGAATCAATTTGCTCTTTAGCATAGTGGATGTTGTTGGAAATATGCCCTAGAGGCAATAATAAAATGGTTATTATTATATTTCCTTGTTCATGATAATTGTCTATTGTTCATGCTATAATTGTATTGACCGGAAACCATAATACATGTCTGAATACATAGACCACAACATGTCCCTAGTGAGCCTCTAGTTGACTAGCTCGTTGATCAACAGATGGTCATGATTTCCTGACTATGGACATTGGATGTCACTGATAACAGGATCACATCATTAGGAGAATGATGTGATGGACAAGACCCAATCACAAGCATAGCACAAGATCGTGTAGTTTGTTTGCTAAAGCTTTTCTAATGTCAAGTATCATTTCCTTAGACCATGAGATAGTGCAACTCCCGGATACTGTAGGAATGCTTTGGGTGTACCAAACGTCACAACGTAACTGGGTGGCTATAAAGGTGCACTACAGGTATCTCCGAGAGTGTCTGTTGGGTTGGCGCGAATCGAGAGTGGGATTTGTCACTCCGTATGACGAAGAGGTATCTATGAGCCCACTCGGTAATGCATCATCATAATGAGCTCAATGTTACTAAGTAGTTGGTCACGGAATCATGCATTACGGAGCGAGCAAAGTGACTTGCCTGTAACGAGATTGAACGAGGTATTGGGATACCGAGGATCGAATCTCGGGCAAGTAACGTATCGATTAACAAAGGAAATTGTATACGTGATTACTTGAATCCTTGACATCATGGTTCATCTGATGAGATCATCGTGGAACATGTGGGAGCCAACATGGGTATCCAGATCCCGCAGTTGGTTATTGGTCAGAGAGCTATCTCGGTCATGTCTGCATGATTCCCGAACCCGTAGGGTCTACACACTTAAGGTTCGATGATGCTAGGGTTATACGGAAGATTTGTACGTGGTTACCGAATATTGTTCGGAGTCTCGGATGAGATACTGGATGTCATGAGGAGTTCTAGAATAGTCCGGAGGTGAAGATTTATATATGAGAAGTCATCATACGGTCACTGGAAGTATTCGGGGGTTTACCGGTATTGTACCGGGACCACCGGAGGGGTTCCAGGGGTCCACCGGGAGGGTTCACCTGCCCCGGAGGGCCCTATGGGTTGTATGTGTAAGGGAACCAACCCCTAAGTGGGCTGGGCGCCACCCCCTAGGGCCCATGCGCCTAGGGTTGGGGGGCCTAAAGGGGGCGCCCCCCTTGGCTTGGGGGGCAAGCCCCCTCCCCTTGGCCGCCGCCCCCCTCTAGATCTCATCTAGAGGGGTCGGCCCCCTTCCCCCTTCACCCTATAAATAGAGGGGAGGAGGGAGGGCAGCCGCACCACATCCAAGGCGCATCCCTCCCCCTCTCCAACACCTCTCCTCCTCCGTTTGTGCTTGGCGAAGCCCTGCCGGATAACCACCACGACGCCATCGTGCTGCTGCTGGAGCCTTCTTCCTCAACCTCTCCCTCCTCCTTGCTGGATCAAGGCGCGGGAGATGTCACCGGGCTGCACGTGTGTTGAACGCGGAGGTGCCATTGTTCGGCGCTTAGATCGGAATGCACCGCGATTTGAATCGCTACGAGTACGACTCCTTCATCCGCGTTATTGCAACGCTTCCGCATCGTGATCTTCAAGGGTATGAAGATGCACTCCCCTCTCTCTCGTTGCTAGTTTCTCCATGGATTGATCTTGGTGATGCGTAGAAAATTTTAAATTCTGCAACGATCCCCAATAGTGGCATCATGAGCTAGGTCTATGCGTAGTTTCTATGAATGAGTAGAACACAAGTTGTTGTGGGCATCGATTTTGTCAAGTTACTTGCCACTACTAGTCTTATCTTGATTCAGTGGCATCGTGGGATGAAGCGGCCCGGACCGACCTTACACGTACGCTTACGTGAGACAGGTTCCACCGACTAACATGCACTAGTTGCATAAGGTGGCTAGCGGGTGTCTGTCTCTCCCACTTTAGTCAGATCGGATCCGATGAAAAGGGTCCTTATGAAGGGTAAATAGCAATTGGCATATCACGTTGTGGTTTTGGCGTAGGTAAGAAATGTTCTTGCTAGAAACCTATAGCAACCACGTAAAAACTTGCAACAACAATTAGACGACGTCTAACTTGTTCTTGCAGCATATGCCGTGTGATGTGATATGGCCAAAACGATGTGATGAATGAAATATATGTGATGTATGAGATTGATCATGTTCTTGTAATAGGAATCACGACTTGCATGTCGATGAGTATGACAACCAGCAGGAGCCATAGGAGTTGTCTTAATTTATTGTATGACCTGCGTGTCATTGAATAACGCCATGTAATTACTTTACTTTATTGCTAAACCATTAGCCATAGTAGTAGATGTAATAGTTGGCGAGACAACTTCATGAAGACATGATGATGGAGATCATGGTGTCATGCCGGTGACGATGATGATCATGGCGCCCCGAAGATGGAGATCAAAAGGAGCAAAATGATATTGGCCATATCATGTCACTATTTGATTGCATGAGATGTTTATCATGTTTTTGCATCTTATTTCCTTAGAACAACGGTAGTATAAATAAGATGATCCCTCATAAAATTTCAAGAAAGTGTTCCCCCTAACTGTGCACCATTGCGAAGGTTCGTTGTTTCGAAGCACCACGTGATGATCGGGTGTGATAGATTCTAACATTCACATACAACGGGTGTAAGCCAGATTTACACATGCAAAACACTTAGGTTGACTTGACGAGCCTAGCATGTACAGACATGGCCTCGGAACACAAGAGACCGAGAGGTCAAACATGAGTCGTATAGCATATACGATCAACATGAAGATGTTCACCGATGATGACTAGTCCGTATCACGTGATGATCGGACACGGCCTAGTTGACTCGGATCATGTATCACTTAGATGACAAGAGGTATGTCTATCTGAGTGGGAGTTCATTAAATAATTTGATTAGATGAACTTAATTATCATGAACTTAGTCTAAAATCTTTGCAATATGTCTTGTAGATCAAATGGCCCACGCTAATGTTGCCCTCAACTTCAACGCGTTCCTAGAGAAAACCAAGCTGAAAGACGATAGCAGCAACTATACAGACTGGGTCCGGAACTTGAGGACCATCCTCATAGCTGCCAAGAAAGCATATGTCCTAGGTGCACCGCTAGGTGAAGCACCTATTTTCCTAGCAACTCAAGACGTTATGAACGCCTGGCAGTCGCGTAGTGATGATTACTCCCTGGTTCAGTGCGGCATGCTTTACAGCTTAGAACCGGGGCTCCAAAAGCGTTTTGAGCAACACGGAGCATATGAGATGTTCCAAGAGCTGAAAATAGTTTTCCAAGCTCATGCCCGGGTCGAGAGATATGAAGTCTCCGACAAGTTCTATAGTTGTAAGATGGAGGAGAATGGTTCTGTCAGCGAGCACATACTCAAAATGTCTGGGTTGCACAACCGCTTGTCTCAGCTGGGAGTTAATCTCCCGAATGACGCAGTCGTCGACAGAATCCTCCAGTCGCTTCCACCTAGCTACAAGAGCTTTGTGATGAATTTCAATATGCAGGGGATGGTGAAAACCATTCCTGAGGTATATTCAATGCTGAAATCAGCGGAGGTGGAGATCAAAAAGGAACATCAAGTGTTGATGGTCAATAAAACCACTAGTTTCAAGAAAGGCAAGGGTAAGAAGAACTTCAAGAAGGACGGCAAGGGAGTTGCCGCGCCCGCTAAGCCAGTTGCCGGGAAGAAGCCAAAGCATGGACACCTGAGACTGAGTGCTTTTATTGCAAAGGAAACAGACACTGGAAGCGGAACTGCCCCAAGTACTTAGCAGACAAGAAGGCCGACAACACCAAAGGTATATGTGATATACATGTTATTGATGTGTACCTTACCAGTACTCATAGTAGCTCCTAGGTATTTGATACCGGTGCGGTTGCTCATATTTGTAACTCAAAGCAGGAACTGCGGAATAAGCGAAGACTGGCGAAGGACGAGGTGATGATGCGCGTCGGGAATGGTTCCAAGGTCGATGTGATCGCCGTCGGCATGCTACCTCTACATTTGCCTACGGGATTAGTATTAAACCTCAATAATTGTTATTTAGTGCCAGCTTTGAGCATGAACATTGTATCTGGGTCTCGTTTAATACGAGATGGTTACTCATTTAAATCCGAGAATAATGGTTGTTCTATTTATATGAGAGATATATTTTATGGTCATCCCCGCTGGTCATTGGTTTATTCTTAATGAATCTCGAACGTGATGTTACACATATTCATAGTGTGAATACCAAAAGATGTAAGGTTGATAATGATAGTGCCACATACTTGTGGCACTGCCGCCTTGGTCACATTGGTGTCAAACGCATGAAGAAGCTCCATACAGATGGACTTTTGGAGTCTCTTGATTACAAATTATTTGACACATGCGAACCGTGCCTCATGGGCAAAATGACCAAGACTCCGTTCTCCGGAACAATGGAGCGAGCAACCAACTTATTGGAAATCATACATACTGATGTGTGCGGTCCAATGAGCGTTGAGGCTCGTGGAGGCTATCGTTATGTTCTCACCCTCACTGATGACTTAAGTAGATATGGGTATGTCTACTTGATGAAACACAAGTCTGAGACCTTTGAAAAGTTCAAGGAATTTCAGAGTGAGGTAGAATCAACGTGACAGAAAAATAAAGTTCTTACGATCAGATCGTGGGGGGGGGAGAATATTTGAGTCACGAATTTGGTACGCACTTAAGGAAATGTGGATTTGTTTCACAACTCACGCCGCCTGGAACACCTCAGCATAACGGTGTGTCTGAACGTCGTAATCGCACTCTATTGGATATGGTACGATCTATGATGTCTCTTACTGATTTACTGCTATCATTTTGGGGATATGCTCTAGATACAGCTACATTCACTTTAAATAAGGCACCGTCTAAATCCGTGGAGATGACACTGTATGAATTATGGTTTGGGAAGAAAGCTAAGCTGTCGTTTCTAAAAGTTTGGGGATGTGATGCTTATGTCAAGAAACTTCAACCTGAAAAGCTCGAACCCAAGTCGGAAAAATGCGTCTTCATAGGATACCCTAAGGAAACCATTGGGTATACCTTCTACCTTAGATCCGAAGGCAAGATCTTTGTTACCAAGAATGGGTCCTTTCTAGAGAAAGAGTTTCTCTCAAAAGAAGTAAGTGGGAGGAAAGTAGAACTTGATGAAATACTGCCTCTTGAACCGGAAAGTAGCGCATCTCAGGAAGATGTTTCTGTGGTGCCTGCACCGACTAGAGAGGAAGTTAATGATGATGATCAAGGTACTTCAGATCAAGTTGCTATTGAACTTCATAGGTCCACAAGGACCTGTTCCACACCAGAATGGTATGACAACCCTGTCCTGGAATCATGTTGTTAGACAACGGTGAACCTTCGAACTATGAAGTAGCGATGGCGGGCCCAGATTCCAACAAATGGCTTGAAGCCATGCAATCCGAGATAGGATCCATGTATGAAAACAAAGTATGGACTTGGACAGACTTGCCCGATGATCGGTGAGCGATAGAAAATAAATGGATCTTTAAGAAGAAGAAGGACGCGGATGGTAATGTTAATATCTATAAGGCTCAGCTTGTTGCTAAGGATTATCGACAAGTTCAAGGGGTTGACTACGATGAGACCTTCTCACCCGTAGCAAAGCTGAAGTCCGTACGAATCATGTTAGCAAGTGCCACATTCTATGATTATGAAATATGGCAAATGGACGTCAAAACGGCATTCCTTAATGGCTTCCTTAAGGAAGAATTGTATATGATGCAGCCGGAAGGTTTTGTTGATCCTAAGAATGCTAATAAGGTATGCAAGCTCCAGCGCTCCATCTATGGGCTGGTGCAAGCATCTCGGAGTTGGAACATTCGCTTTGATGAAATGATCAAAGCGTTTGGGTTTATGCAGACTTATGGAGAAGCCCGCGTTTACAAGAAAGTGATTGGCAGCTCTGTAGCATTTCTCATATTATATGTGGATGACATACTATTGATGGGAAATGATATAGAACTTTTGGAAAGCATAAAGGCCTACTTGAATAAGTGTTTTTCAATGAAGGACCTTGGAGAAGTTGCTTACATATTAGGCATCAAGATCTATAGAGATAGATCGAGACGCCTCATAGGTCTTTCACAAAGCACATACCTTGATAATATATTGAAGAAGTTCAATATGGATCAGTCCAAGAAGGGGTTCTTGCCTGTATTGCAAGGTGTGAAATTGAGCTCGGCTCAAAGCCCGACCACGGCAGAAGATAGAGAAAAGATGAGTGTCATCCCCTATGCCTCAACCATAGGGTCTATTATGTATGCCATGCTGTGTACCAGACCTGATGTAAACCTTGCTGTGAGTTTGGTAGGGAGGTACCAAAGTAATCCCGGCATGGAGCACTGGACAGTGGTCAAGAATATCTTGAAGTACCTGAAAAGGACTAAGGATATGTTTCTTGTTTATGGAGGTGACGAAGAGCTCGTCGTAAAGGGTTACGTCGATGCTAGCTTCGACACAGATCTGGATGACTCCAAGTCACAAACCGGATACGTGTATATTTTGAATGGTGGGGCAGTAAGCTGGTGCAGTTGCAAGCAAAGCATCGTGGCGGGATCTACATGTGAAGCGGAGTACATGGCAGCCTCGGAGGCAGCACATGAAGCAATCTGGATGAAGGAGTTCATTACCGACCTAGGAGTTATTCCCAATGCGTCGGGCCCGATGACTCTCTTCTATGACAACACTGGAGCTATTGCCCTTGCCAAGGAGCCCAGGTTTCACAAGAAGACCAGGCACATCAAGCGTCACTTCAACTCCATTCGTGGAAATGTTCAAGATGGAGACATAGATATTTGTAAAGTGCATACGGATCTGAATGCCGCAGATCCGTTGACTAAACCTCTTCCACGAGCAAAACATGATCAACACCAGAACTCTATGGGTGTTCGATTCATCACAATGTAACTAGATGTTTAACTCTAGTGCAAGTGGGAGACTGTTGGAAATATGCCCTAGAGGCAATAATAAAATGGTTATTATTATATTTCCTTGTTCATGATAATTGTCTATTGTTCATGCTATAATTGTATTGACCAGAAACCGTAATACATGTGAGAATACATAGACCACAACATGTCCCTAGTGAGCCTCTAGTTGACTAGCTCATTGATTAACAGATGGTCATGTGTTCCTGACTATGGATATTGGATGTTATTGATAATGGGATCACATCATTAGGAGAATGATGTGATGGACAAGACCCAATCACAAGCATAGCACAAGATTGTGTAGTTCATTTGCTAAAGCTTTTCTAATGTCAAGTATCATTTCCTTAGACCATGAGATTGTGCAGCTCCCAGATACCGTAGGAATGCTTTGGGTGTACCAAACGTCACAACGTAACTGGGTGGCTATAGAGGTGCACTACAGGTATCTCTGAGAGTGTCTGTTGGGTTGGCACGAATCGAGACTGGGATTTGTCACTCCGTATGACGGAGAGGTATCTCTGGGCTCACTCGCTAATGCATCATCATAATGAGCTCAATGTGACTAAGTAGTTGGTCACGGAATCATGCATTACGGAAACAGTAAAGTGACTTGCCTGTAACGAGATTGAATGAGGTATTGGGATACTGACGATCGAATCTCGGGCAAGTAATGTACCGATTGACAAAGGGAATTGTATACGGGATTACTTGAATCCTCGACATCGTGGTTCATCTGATGAGATCATCGTGGAACATGTGGGAGCCAACATGGGTATCCAGATCCTGCTGTTGGTTATTAGCCGAAGAGCTGTCTCGGTCATGTCTGGATGATCCCCGAACTCGTAGGGTCTACACACTTAAGGTTCGATGACGCTAGGGTTATAGGGAAGATTTGTACGTGGTTACCGAATGTTGTTCGGAGTCCTGGATGAGATCCCGGACGTCACGAGGAGTTCCGGAATAGTCCGGAGGTGAAGATTTATATATGGGAAGTCATCATACGGTCACCAAAAGTATTCGGGGGTTTACCGGTATTGTACCGGGACCACCGGAGGGGTTCCAGGGGTCCACCGGGAGGGTTCACCTGCCCCGGAGGGCCCTATGGGCTGTATGTGTAAGGGAACCAGCCCCTAAGTGGGCTGGGCGCCACCCCCCTAGGGCCCATGCGCCTAGGGTGGGGGGACCCTAAAGGGGGCGCCCCCCTTGGCTTGGGGGGCAAGCCCCTCCCCTTGGCCGCCGCCCCCCTCTAGATCTCATCTAGAGGGGCCAGCCCCCTTCACCCTATAAATAGAGAGGAGGATGGAGGGCAGCCGCACCACATCCAAGGCACATCCCTCCCCCTCTCCAACACCTCTCCTCCTCCGTTTGTGCTTGGCGAAGCCCTGCCGGAGAACCACTGCTCCACCACCACCACGTCATCGTGCTGCTGCTGGAGCCTTCTTCCTCAAGCTCTCCCTCATTCTTGCTGGATCAAGGCGCGGGAGACGTCACCGGGCTGCACATGTGTTGAACGCGGAGGTGTCGTTGTTCGGCACTTAGATCGGAATCCACCGCGATCTGAATCACTACGAGTATGACTCCTTCATTCGCGTTATTGCAACACTTCCGTGTCGCGATCTTCAAGGGTATGAAGATGCACTCTCCTCTCTCTCGTTGCTAGTTTCTCCATAGATTGATCTTGGTGATGCATAGAAAATTTTAAATTCTGCAACGATCCCCAACAGATGCATGCAACCTACACCTACACCTATCATAAGGGCAATGAACAGTGAATCTTTGTGGCTCACTCCTATCAACCTCATAGGAGTTTTCAGTGAGAATGCAATATGTAGTCACTGCATTACGACAGTCCACCATCAATTCGAATACGGTTCCTGGAGTAAGCTCAGGATTCTCCCTGTTCCACTCAATTGTTGGCATGTCCTCGCCATCATATTCTTGTAAAACTAAGGATTCGATGTTCTCCTCCCTCTCTTCATCGTTAGTGTTATCAAATCTAGCATGACTGCTAGGCTCCTCTGCATATTCATCTTCCACTGCCCGTTGACTAACTCTATCTACCAGTTCAGGAAATTGAATCTCATCCTCATCATCATGTCGAGGCACTTCCTCGTCAGGCTCTGCATCTACTTCTACATCAAGTGCAGAAGGGAGAGGAGAAGTGGCAGAATTAGCAGCAGCCGATATGTTGTGGCTTTCAGAACCACTAGGTTTACTTGGTCTCGACCTACAAGGAGTGCGAGGACGCTCGCTATTAGCAGAGACAGATGATGTATGAACACCCTTCCCCTTTGGGATACGTTGTTTGCGTGCTTGAAGCACACCGATATGGATTTTATCGAAACGGCTGTCAGCATTCAAACTAAATAGCAATCCCAGATGCTCATCACAAGTTAATGGGACAAATCTTTGCTCGGTACTGTCAAAATATCACAGTTCAACAGCATCGGCAGGGCTCCACGAATACTCACAACAGAGTGCCTCGCGAAAATCTGTGAACGATACGCTGGTTTCTACCACTTTAGGATAGAAAAACCCAGAAATCAGACACGGTTTAGTTCCACATAGCTCGCTAGTTTCCATTCTAACCGCCAGCCGAAAAGCAAGTGCAGGATCAACCCTATTTGATTGAAATAAAATAAAGGGCGCAGTTAGGCCAAAATTTTTCAGATGAATTGCACTGATTGACGCTAACTGTGGTCAAATATAGCCTAATTTACAGATCTCGTAATCAATTTGAGAGCAAAATGATGCTTACCCAGGTGGAATCCATGAATTATCCGCCTCTGATTCGACCCAATCATCTCCACGGTTGATGGGCCGGACGGGGTGCTCCCCCGGCATCGCTTCCTAATCCTAGATGGGGAGAGAGGGTAGATGCGACGGAGGCGGCACGACTGCGGCAGAGGCGACACGACGGCGGCGGAGGGGGCAGCGCGTAAGCGACTCGATCTGATTCAGGTTATAGTGAGGGGAACCTACAGTGAGTGTCAGTTTCTCGGGCCCACTGGTTAGCACGTAATGGTCAAAATGTGGACTCGGCCCTACGCGGCCCCACTCGTCAGAGTTAACGGTCAAGCCATTGACCCGACGACAACGTCCGCTGTGACCAGTTCTAAGGGTTTCAGGCAAGGGAGTGGGCAAAGTGAGCAAAAGTTAAGATTGTGGGGATGATGAGTAGAACTAAGGAACCCGGGGCATAGAAATAAAAAACCCTACGAAATAACGCATAAACTAGGATTTAAGTTTTTGTCACTCTAGCAACCCATCATCTAATAACTACTCCACAATGCATTCTCTTAGGCCCAAAAATGGTGAAGTTCGATCTAGTCGACGTTCACATAACACCACTAAGGGAATCAACAACATACATATCATCAAAATATCGTATGAATACCAAAGTCACATGATTACTTATGACAAGACTTCTCCCATGTCCTGAAAACACATGTAACTACTCACAAAACATATTCATGCTCAAGATCAGAGGGGTATTGAATAGCCTAATAGATCTGAACATATGATCTTCCACCAAATAAACCAACTAGCATCAACTACAGGATGTAATCAACACTGCTAGCAACCCACAGGCACCAATCTAAGGTTTGATACAAAGATTGAATACGAGAGATGAACTAGGGTTTGAGATGAGATGGTGTTGTTGAAGATGTTGATTGGCCCTCCGACGATGAGAGGGTTGTTGGTGATGACGACGACTTCTATTTCCCCCACCCAGAGGGAAGTGTCCTCGGCGGAATCTCCCTGCCGGAGAGCAAAGTGCTCATACCCAAGTTCCGCCTCGAGACGGCGGCACTTCATCCCGAAAGTCCTCTCTTTATTTTTTTCTAGGGCAAATGGGCTTATATACCAGAAGGTGGGCACCAGAGGCTGGCCAGGCCCCCCTACCCACCAGGGCGCGCCAGGGGGGTAGGCGCGCCCTGGTGCCTAGTGGGCACTGGGTTGCCCCCTCTGGTACTTCTTTTCTCCAATAATTTTTATATATTCCAAAATAAATCTTCGTAAAATTTCAGCTCATTTGGAGATGTGCAGAATAGGTATCTCCAACGTAGCTTTTTTAGGTCCAGAATTCCAGCTGCCGGCAATCTCCATCTTCATGTAAACCTTGCATATTAAGAGAGAAACGACATTAGAATTGCTCTACAAAGTGCTACAATGATTAAAAACACTCTAAATAACAGTAGGAAAACATGATGCAAAATGGACGTATCAGGCGGTTGTGGCCCTTCTTTCGCGGCAAGAAAGCTAATATCGGGAAAAATCGTGTTAAAATTTCAGCCCGATCGGAGTTACGAATCTCTGGATATTTAAGAAACGGTTTTCGGCTAGAAAATAGGAACGCGAAATGGAAGAGAACACAAAGAGAGAGAGAGAGAGAGAGAGAGAGAGAGAGATCCAATCTCGGATGGGCTCTCGCCCCTCCGGGTGCCATGGAGGCCAAGGACTGATATGTCTCCAATGTATCTATAATTTTTTATTGTTCCCTGCCATTATAATATCAATCTTGGGTGTTTTATATGCATTATTATGCTATTTTATATCATTTTTTGGGACTAGCATATTAACCTAGTGCATAGTGCCAGTTGCTATTTTTTTCTTATTTTTTTCTTTACATAAAATCAATACCAAATAGAACAAAACTTTTTGACGATTTTTCTTGGACCACAAGACACCCTGGAAGCCTCGGGAGGAGGCCAGAAGGGCCACGAGGTGGCGACAAGCTCATAGGGCGCGCCCTAGAGGGGCACCCTCCAAGCTTGTGGGCCCCTCGTGGCTCCTCCAGCCATAATTTTTCTTCTATAAATACCCAAATATTCCCCGGCGGATCAAAAATACTTTTCCGCCGCCGCAAGTTTCTGTCTTCGTGAGATCCCATTTGGGGACCTTTTCCGGTACTCCGCCGGAGGGGGATTCGATCATGGAGGACTTCTACATCAACCTTGCTGCCCTTCCGATGCTGTGTGAGTAGTTTACCACAAACCTACAGGTCCATAGCTAGTATCTAGATGGCCTCTTCTCTCTCTTGGATCTTCAATACAATGTTCTCCTCGATGTTCTTGGAGATCTATTCGATGTAATCTTCTTTTGCGATGTGTTTATTGAGATCCGATGAATTATGGATTTATGATTAGATTATCTATGAATATTATTTGAGTCTTCTCTGAACTCTTTTATGCATGATTAAGATAGCTTAGTAATTCTCTCCAATCGATCGATTTGGTTTGGCCTACTAGATGGTTTTTCTTGCAATGGGAGAAGTGCTTTGTGATAGGTTCAATCTTGCGGTGTCCTCTCCCGGTGACAGAAGGGACAACGAGACACGTATTGTATTGTTGCCATTAAGGATAAAAAGATGGGGTTTATATCATATTGCTTGAGCTTACCCCTCTACATCATGTCATCTTATTTAAGGCGTTATTCTGTTCTTATGAACTTAATACTCTAGATGCATGCTGGATAGCGGTCGATGTGTGGAGTAGTACTAGTAGATGCAGGCAGGAGTCGGTCTACTTGTCACGGACGTGATGCCTATATACATGATCATTGCATTGGATATCGTCATGCTCAACAGTAATTTGTTTACCCACCTTATGCTTTCTTTTAAGAGAGAAGCCTCTAGTGAAAATTATGCCCCCCAGGTCTATCTTTTAGCATATTATTTTCAGATCTATAAAATCAAAAACCCAATAATACCTTGATGCAATTTATTTACTTTTATTTTATTTCACACTTTTACTTATCTTTTATATCTATCACTATCAGATGTACACGTCCAATATTGCGTACTTGATGTGATCTTCATTTATTATCTACCTTTTCATGCTTGATGAAACAAAAAACAAGTTTTCTCCTGCTCGTGTACGAACAATGAATCATATCTCCTACCAGGGTTAGCGGTGAGCCATGATTGGAGGAAGCCTTGTCCCTCGTCTGAAGGTCGAAGTAATTGGCCACGTGAAGACCTGACTAACGTAGGATCTTCTGTCGTTTCCAATGGCAATACTAACGAATTTGACGGTTGCATCATTGAGAAATCTTGCAAAATACGGACAATTCTGGTCAGCATTACATATATTGTACATCAAGCAATAGTTATATACACAAACCTGGATCATGGTGGGACTTACCCCCTCTTCCTCCTTCAAACATTTTCCTTTTCGTCTGGTCATGGTTTACTCGACACCATCCAGCGATCCTAAAAATCGCTCTTATTGAACATGGAACCGATGTAGCAAAAGTATTCTTGCACCTTCGCGGTACTAGCAATATAGATGACTTTAAAGCCATCACCCATTATTCGGTGGACATCTTGAAGATTTAAGAGTCCATAGATCTTGGAGCAGCCTGAGGGGAATGGAGGTGTGCTAGTTAAAAAAAATGATATAAGTATTTTTTTTCCGAGACAAATGATATAAGAAACGGAAAAGGCTAGAAAACCAACTGGAAGGACACTCCTCCTCCTCACCTCCCCCGCGGCTTCGCTGCGGCCGTGCCTTCGTGAGAGACCAAGGAAACCAAAACCATCGCCCCCAGAAAAAAACATCTCGAGAAAACAAACGAAAAATCCCCAATCCATGAAGCCCACCACTGTCTCGCCTCCCGCGGCGGCGCCGGCGGCGGCGGCGCCGGCCACCGACGATCCCTCGCCATCGCACTCCGACCCCGCCTCGGCCACTTTCTCGGTCGAGCGCCGCGGCGACGCCTCCGCCTCCTGCCGATGGACCCTCCCGGACTTCCCCCGCACCCGCGCCCGCACCTTCTACAGCCGCTACTTCGAGGTCGGCGGCTTCGACTGCCGCCTTCTCCTCTACCCGCGCGGCGACACCCAGTCCCTCCCGGGATACCTATCCCTCTACCTCCAGGTCCTCGACCCCAAAACCCCATCGTCCTCCTCCTCCTCCACCACCACCACCACATCCTCCAAATGGGATTGCTTCCTCAGCTACCGCCTCTCCGTCGTCCACCCCTCCGATAACTCCAAGTCCCTAGCGCGCGATTCCTGGCACCGTTTCTCCTCTAAGAAACGTTCGCACGGCTGGTGCGACTTCGCTCCATCCGCCGCCACCTCCTTCCTCCTGCCGCCCCACGATTCCCTTGTCATTGCTGCCGACATTTCGGTGCTATCGGAGACCGCCTCCTTCTCCGAGGCCGACGGCCGTTTCACCTGGAAGGTGTTCAACTTCAGCCTGTTCCGGGAGATGATCCGCACACAAAAGATCATGAGCCCCGCATTCTTCCCTGCTGCCGCCGCTGCTGGTGGGAGTGACTGTGGACTCCGGATTAGTGTCTACCAGAGTAATGTATCTGGTGCAGAACATTTGTCGGTGTGCCTGGAGGGCAAGGAGCCAGTGGTTCAGGCAACCTCGGCGTCATCTGCGTCAGCGTTGGCGTCAACTAGTGCAGGGAGTGGCGTGCCTGATGCTGACCGTGGTTGCTGGTGTCTTTTCCGTGTTTCAATCCTTAATCAGAAGCCTGGGGGGAGCCACATTCATAGGGACTCATATGGGCGGTTTGGAGCAGACAGTGCCAGCCTTGGATGGGGGGATTACCTGAAGATGGATGATTTTTTGGCTGCCGATGGGGGTTACCTGTTTGATGGGGCTGTGGTGTTTAATGCCTCGGTGCATGTGATCAAGGAGTCTAACTCATTCACTCGTAGCTTACCGACGGTGGCGGGCATTAGTGGTGCTGGGGGTGGACGATCTGGGACTAGAAAGTCGGATGGGCACTTTGGGAAGTTTGTGTGGAGGATCGAAAACTTCACAAGATTGAAGGAGCTGCTCAAGAAGAGGAAGATCACTGGTTTGTGCATCAAGAGCAGACGATTTCAGGTCGGGAATCGTGACTGCCGCCTTATTGTTTATCCACGGGGTAAGTATTTGGAAAAATGCCTTCTCAAGATTCATCTGGTAGTTTCAACATCAACTCTATGAAGTTTGCTGACATATACTGCTAAAAACGTGATAACCAAACCTAGAATTTTTATGCCTATATGATTTGATCAGAACTGTCACCTGCTAAATGGGCTGAAGTTTCTTAACCATTTGCAACATTGAGAATCCACTAGATTTTGACCCGTTCCGAGTTGCAATTTTGCATTCAGTAAATGGAAATTCACCAGAAAATTCATGTTTGTGGTTTTATTTAGACAATATAGCTACTAGCTTGTATCACTCAATAGATTCAGTGGTGTGGCTCTGATCACCTTTTTTAGAAATTTGAATCATTGCCTATGAATGAGGCACAACCCCATTTTGTTCATTTCTTGCAATTATTGTGTCAGTTATCCCTGTTTGATATGGTCTATCACTATTTCCTCTGATTGACAGCCAACCTTGTGAATAACATGCGCTTGGATATTTGTTTTGTTAAATAGCTGTTAGCCTGTTACCTTACCTCTTCCAGAACAATATGCCATGACTCATGGAGCACTACTAAATTGATAACAAGTCCATCTGATCGCTATCGAAAAATCAACTTCCATGTTATAAAAATATCTAAATAAGGGTATACATTTTGGATGATCTGTGCAACAGCATTTTTTTAGCCCATTGTATCCTGCACAGAAGACAAAATGTGTACTAAATTAGTTGTCATTTTAGACCCTCCACACTTGTTTTTCTTTTCACAGCAGATTTGGTGCAAGTGCTTGCATCTGCAGCCTCTTGTTGGTTGACGTGCCTTGTTGGTCCACATATTATAGCATGCTCTACATCCATGTTTATTCTTTCATGGTTTTCTCTGAGGTGCCTCAACCAACAAGTAGGTTGCGGGTACAACCACTTGCCGGGAGTAATTATTTCTCATCTTGACCATCCAAGGTCCATGCTTGCATGATGTCCATCCACTGTAAACCTGTGAAAATTTCAGACTGTTCTATGCACTTCCCCCCAATAGTAGCAACCACAGTGAATTAACTTCAGCTGTTAAATCACGAGTGAGATGAATATATCTTACCTAGAGGCTACATAATGAGTTCATTTATTCTATGAGTTGATCATAAAAGAATTATAAGTATATCGAACAGCAGTAATAAAATCATTTGACATTTTGAGTGCGACCTGGGTTTACCGGTGAGTTGTTGTTAAGTTTGGAGTGTTTGTTGGTTCAGCCTCTGCATCACAATTTCTTAAACGACACTGTATACATATGTAGGTAGAATTTGAATTGCCGTTTTTTATTTACATGCCACATATTTCAATCACCTACTTATTTATCCTTCTGAATGAATTGCCATTTATTTAATTTATCTTCCACATATTTCAGCACCTTACTTATTTATCCTTGTGAACTTATGGTCTCAATGCAATCAAATCACTGCTAGTTTCCTTTCAGTTAGCTATCCGTATTGTTACTTTTTAAATTTAGGTAACTGCACTATCAGAATGTATGTATTGACTTCATCAGTTGGTTCTCTTAATGTTGCTGCAATCAGGGCAGTCTCAACCACCATGCCACCTCTCAGTGTTTCTGGAAGTGACAGATCCCCGAAATACTACCAGTGAATGGACCTGCTTTGTGAGCCATAGATTGTCTGTTGTCAATCAGAAAGGGGAGGAGAAGTCAATCATGAAAGAGTCTCAAAATCGTTACTCTAAGTCAGCGAAGGATTGGGGTTGGCGTGAATTTCTGACATTAACTAGCCTCTTCGACCAGGATGCTGGTTTTCTTGTACAGGACACTGTTGTGTTCTCTGCAGAGGTTCTCATTCTGAAGGAAACTGCAACTATGCAAGAGCTTAGTGACGAAGATTATGAAATATGCAGTTCAAGTTCTGGATATCAGATTGATACTTTACCAAAACATCCGTCATTTACGTGGAAGGTAGAAAATTTCTTGTCCTTTAAGGAGATTATGGAGACAAGAAAAATTTTCAGTAAATATTTTCAGGCTGGTGGCTGTGAGCTGCGGATAGGTAAACGAAGTTTACTTACTATTCAGTCTTGTACCGTATAGTTTCTTTTGTATTTTCATATTTTGTGCTTACATAACACAACCTGCAGGTGTATATGAGTCATTTGATACAATGTGCATATATCTGGAGAGTGATCAGTCATCTGGGGTTGATCCTGATAAGAACTTTTGGGTACATTATAAGATGGCTATACTCAACCAGAAGAACTCTTTGAAAACCGTGTGCAAAGAATCTTCAATTTGCACAAAAACATGGAACAATTCAGTTCTCCAGTTTATGAAGGTTTCAGACATTCTGGATCCTGAAGCTGGCTTTCTTGTCCGGGACACTATTGTCTTCGTTTGTGAAATCATAGACTGCTGTCCATGGTTTGACTTCTCTGATCTCGAGGTGAGGTTAGGTTTGCTCATCTTTCATTGGGCCTGTCTATTTGTGCTTCTTCTGCTAGGTTCTAGGGCGTTCTCTAAACTGCTTTGATGTGGCAGGGCATGCAAAAAGGCTGTAGTTGTAATAACCAAAAGTTCAGCTTGAATGTAGTTGTGCAGCATATGTTATATCGTGTATGAAGGTACACAAGGAGAAATAATTAAGAATGAGAAGTCCTAGGGTACTCTTATTTGACCAGGATGTAGGCCACTTCTAATTAGATCTTGATTGCAATATTTAGCATTTAATAAACTGGTCATACCAATCACTGACTAATTTTAAGCCTGGCAAATCTGCAATTTGAGTACTTCAAGGTACAGTTAAACTGTGGAATGCAATACTTAGATAACTCTGAAAATTTTATGAACTTTCAAGACTAGCGCTTTATGATTTAGCAAGTATTGTTACAGACTTGTAATTCATTAGCTGCAAGTACATGCCAACTTTAACAGTACAGCTGACAAATGTTTTTCTTAAAGCACTCCAGTTTGTTGTACATGATAAATTGTAACACTGATCAGATTACTGTTAGAGATAAGTTCGCTCTCATACGTGTATATCTTTTCATCAACTAACCCAAGAACCTTAAGTGGATATTTTGTGTGTAGTCCATTGACGATAACAAGGCTAAACATGAAAAATGTTCTTGATTTTGCTTTTATAAGTCCTAACTATGGTCTATAACAATGTATGTGTCATATCTGGTCATCTTCCATCTTGATGTCCATTTCTATCCAGTATTTTACTCAAGCAATGGGGTATTCTCTCTATATATATTTAGGTTCAGTTCAGAAATATGCTGTCTGAATTATCACTCAATGATGAGTACATGACGTTTGCCTCCTTTTTACCTCTAAAAGAAGTTATGGTAGATAGGATAACATTTATCTGTGAGAACTATGGTCATGGGTTCAAGTCCTGGAAACAGCCTCTTACAGAAATGTAGGGAAAGGCTGCGTACTATAGACCCAAAATGGTCGGACCCTTCCCTGGACCCTGCGCAAGCGGGAGCTACATGCACCAGGTTGCCCTTTTTTAACTATGGTTTGTATATAGTAATTCCCAATTAACTTATCTGGCAGGTATTTGCCTCAGATGATGACCAGGATGAGTTGTCAACAGATCCTGATGAACTTATCGAGTCTGAAGACAGTGATGATGTGAGTGGTGATGAGGAAGATATGTTCCGGAACCTCCTCTCAAGAGCTGGATTTTCACTTACATATGGAGACAACTATACTCAGCCGCAGGTTACCTTGAGAGAGAAAATTTTGATGGATGCTAGTGCGATTGCTGGATTTCTTACTGGCCTGCGTGTTTATCTGGATAACCCAGCAAAAGTGAAGCGCATGCTTCTTCCTGCCAAAGTGTCCACCAAGGGTGGTGGAAAGAAAGATTCTTCAAAGTGTGATTCAAGCTCCACAAGTCTCATAAATTTGTTGATGGGTGTTAGCGTCTTAAAGCAAGCTATAATTGATTTGCTTTTAGATATAATGGTTGAGTGCTGCCAACCTTCAGATGAAAGATCATCATATGGCTCCTCCTCCTCAAGCTCTAAAACTGCTCCTGATTCAAATGGGGCTAGCTCTCCATCAGAGCTCATTGTGGAAGGCGAACAAACAGAATGTGCATGCAGAAATCAGTATGAAACGGCTGAATCTGATACTGTTATTTTTGGGCGTAATCTTGGATTAGAAAATGCAGAGCTAAATGCAAATGAGATGCCTGTCAAGATTCTAGAACAGTCCAGTTGTCCTCCAGAGACACCTGCCATCGATCTGCCAGGGGATGAAAGTTCTGATCAAGCTTCTGGGGTATGATTTGAGGGTCCTATCATATTCAGCCTCATTTTCATATTTTATTTTACCAAGTATGCTAACCTGCTGTTTTTTTCCAGACAAAATGGCCAGACCAGTCAGAGGAACTGTTAGGACTGATTGTTAATTCATTGAAGGCACTAGACTCTGCTGTTCCACATGGATGCCCTGAACCAAGAAAGCGGGCTAAGTCTGTCCAGAAAATTGCACTCGTACTAGAGAAAGCTCCAAAGAAGCTTCAACCTGATTTCATCGCCCTTGTACCAAAGTTGGTTGATGGGTCTGAACACTCACTTGCTTCTTGTGCCCTTTTAGATCATCTTGAAAAGGCAGATGCTGAGCCATCACTGAGGTTACCGGTAAGTTTGACGCTTTGAACTAATCTTTTTTTTGGTGCCTAATTTCATTTTTGCAAAGAAACGTAACACTTCCACTTCTTGGGTGAGCAGATGTCTGAATTGCCTGAATATTATGACGCTCATGTCTCTATATTTGTGACTTAATGTCTCTATATTTGTGAAGATAGCCATCATTCATGATATAGCAGGCTAGTAATATACACAAGTGAGTCTGATATCTATTTTGATTTCTTTTTCCCATCATGTCAGGTTTTTGGTGCCTTATCCGAGTTAGAATTTGATGCTGATGTCTGGAAACGAGTATCTTTTCATGCACTTGAATTGTTGTCTGATTCAAATGATGAGCCTCTTGTAGCAGCCATTTCATATGTTCTCAAGGCGGCATCACAGTGCCAGCATATTCCTCAAGCTGTATGTTTACCATCGATAAATCTCTTGTTACTTTCTCTATACTTGTATAATCTTTTCATATTACTACTACTAAGTGCACTTACCTTTTTCCCTCCCCAAAGGTTAGAGCTGTTCGATGGAGATTAAAACGTTTGGGTGCTGATGTTCCACCGTGTGTGCTTGAGTTTTTGTCTAAAACGGTGCATAACTGGCCAGATGTAGCTGAAGCATTATTGAAGGATATTGATTCTGAGCCTGAACCTGATAACAGTTGTCTCTCCACGCCTTCTAGTACTTGTAGTAAAGATGGGCTTTCAGCTGAAGGGATGCCTTCTTGGCAAGAGCAAGCTGTACATGAAAGCAATCATCTATCAGATGTTTTTGTACTCATAGAAATGTTATCAGTACCTGGATTATTTTTGGAAGTTGCACGGGTTTTTGAAAGGGCTTTATTGCAAGGGGCCTTTGGGCTGCAGTTAGTAGCCATGGTGTTGGAAAGACGGCATTCTCACAAGTTAAGTTCAAAGTCTGGGGCTGTCGTGTATGATTTACAGAGCAAACAAGTTTTATTAGATGGGCAGTTTGAACCCTCACCCATCCAAGAAGGTGATTTCACTTCAGTCCTTGCACTTGGTGAGGTATTGTCTCTATCTACCTCAGCGAGGGTCCAAGACTTCGTGCGGATGCTTTATGCCATCATGTTTAAGATCTATGCCGAGGATCATTATAGATGCAGATTTCTGAAGGGCCTTGTTGACCGGGCAACAAATACCTCAGATAACTGCCGAGAAGTTGACATAGATATGGATGTCTTGGTATTTCTTGTTAAGGAGGAGTTTGGAATTGCTAGACCTGTTTTAAACATGATGCGTGAAGCTGCTGAAGTTGCTCAGGCCGATCGTGCTAATCTTTGGCACCAAATATGTGCTACTGAGGATGAGAATATTCGTTTGAGGGAGGAGATGGACATGGAGCAAACCAAATTTTCCAATGAAAAAGCTGCATTAGCCCAACGACTAACTGAGTCTGAGGCAACTACAGGACATCTAAGGGTATTTCTTTGTTGTGATTCAGCTGGTGACCTGCCTTTCTTGTTTGTTTCTCAGCTTAACACTTTGTTTATTTTATAATTGTTGTAGTCTGAACTAAAAGCCGAGAAGGATCGTTTTATTCGGGAGAAGAAGGAACTCTCCAGGCAGATGCGGGAGATTGAGAATCAGATGGAATGGGTGCGATCAGAGAAAGACGAGCAAATTGCAAAGCTGTCTGCTGATAGGAAGAATCTTCATGATCGTGTTAGTGAAGCAGAGACACAACTATCACAGTTTAAAGCACGGAAACGCGAAGAAATAAAGGTAAGAGTTACTGTCAAAAACCATACAATACATATTTTCCCTACAAACACACCCTTTAAGCAGTGCCATAAGTGCTAAGATTTCCTACTTTTTCCTAAAATGCATGCCTTGTTGATTAACTCACACTGGCAAAACGCTAGTAGATTTATTCATAGATATCAAGGGTGTGTTTCTTATTTCAAGATCATATGAAGCAAGTCATGTTGGTATGTTTTGGTATTACTGTTAACTAGAATTTGCCTTGTGATACCATTGGAAATTTCAGTGAGAAAGACAACATTGATGTTTTACGGTTTGCATCCATCTTGTATGCTGCAGAAAGTAACTACTGAGAAGAATACATTGGCAGAGAGGCTGAAGAATGCTGAAGCTTCAAGGAAACGATTTGATGATGAATTAAAACGACATGCAGCTGAAACACAGGCTCGTGAAGAGATTAGAAAATCACTTGAGGCTGAAGTAAGGAAGCTGACACATAAAGTTGGACAAACCGAGGGAGAAAAGAAAGAAAAAGAAGATCAAATTTCTCGCTGCGAAGCTTACATTGATGGAATGGAGTCAAAATTGCAAGTTTGCCAGGTTTGCGACCTTGCTAGTTTCAAAAATAGATAATTTCATATTCTCCAATTTTCCAGAGATATACTTTTGAGCTAAGCTATGAAATATCATTATAGTGTTCTGGTAGAAAAAAAATACACACAACGGAGTTGATTTTCCTATGATACTGTCATAAAAACAAGGCAGACGAGGATAGAATAAGTAACATGTGAAACCATTGTTGGAAAGTAATCATCTTTAAATTTAAATTGTAACCATGCATAGATAAAACTGGGTGGCCCTACTATGATACTGCCATAAAACAGAGTAGGCAAGGGTAGAATAAGTAACACGTAAAGCCATTTTTAAGGTGTAATCGTCTTGGAATTTTGAATTGTATCCATGCATAGATCAAATTGGGAGCTCTACTTTTTCCGGGGTGCCAGTTTACAATACAACAACAACAACAACAAAGCCTTTAGTCCCAAACAAGTTGGGGTAGGCTAGAGGTGAAACCCATAAGATCTCGCAACCAACTCATGGCTCTGGCACATGGATAGCAAGCTTCCACGCACCCCTGTCCATAGCTAGCTCTTTGTCGATACTCCAATCTTTCAGGTCTCTCTTAACGGACTCCTCCCATGTCAAATTCGGTCGACCCCGCCCTCTCTTGACATTCTCCGCACGCTTTAGCTGTCCGCTATGCACTGGAGCCAGTTTACAATGTTTTAAATTATTTATTTTCCGTTTCTGATAAGTTTTACCTATAGTTTGCATGTTTACAAAATTGTTGGGACCCTGATATGTGATATGAACAGATGCAGTAATAACTAGTGAGCCAAACACCAACTAAGGAAGTGTGGCATGCCGAAGTTAATGCAGCAAACTTAGGGCACCAAACCGAACACCTATATCATCACTATTTATATATTAGAAATTTTGCATCAAAACATTACTGCATGTTGTATTTACTATTGTATCTTGTTATTGCAGCAATATATTCGTACTCTGGAAACATCACTTCAAGAAGAGATGGCTCGGCATGCCCCACTGTATGGTGTCGGCGTGGAAGCTTTGTCACTGGAGGAGCTTGAGACCCTTGCAAACATCCACGAGCAGAGTCTGAGACAGATCCATACAATCAGGGAAAGGAAAGGCAACAGCCATCTCTTGAGCGTCCCTGGCTTGTTCCCCTCGTCTTCGATGGCTGTTGGGCCGCCTTCCTCATTGATCCACACGTCCTCCATAGCACCTAATGGCGTGGGTACCCATGGAAACGGGCACATGAACAATGCGGTGGACCGCTGGTTCAATCAAACCTAGCCACGAGATGCAACTGCAAGCGGAAGGCCCGAAGATGTCCATTTTGTGCATTGGTCCGATAGATCCCATTCACCAGCTGCCGAGCAATCTGGCGTGGCAGCCTTTTTTGTTCTTGCCTTTCCGTTTGGCTTCTCGCTTTGTATTCTGGAGTGGTAGTGCTGTCGGCTCGAGATGTCATGGGCGCCCGTCAAGGGGCTCCATGTGGAATAAGCTGTAATAACAGAGATCCGATGGAACTATCAGGTGCAAGTGGAAAGCTATGGAAATGGTTGATATCACCCATTGCTTGATTATTTCGAAAAGCACTGGGATTCCTTTCTCCCTTCATTTTCGTTTCAAAAAGGCGCAACATGAGTACGTGTTTCATGTTTACATCTATTGTTGTGTTGGGCCTGGTAGATACACACTGGCGCTAGAATTTTCCTTTTGCTGCATTGACATTTGAGAGAATCATACATGCAACAGAGATCAAAGATGCTGTTTTTTTAGGGGATTTTGTCTTCTTGATTAAATGGAACTTTAGAGCATCCAAACCACTTAGGGCTAATTCTTTTGTTTGATCCTCCCAGAATCTTTGACCTCTTTCCAACTTCTCTCAAAATCTTTAACCCTCATTTTGTTTTTGAAAATCCTACCTATTTAGACCCTATAACCAGCTAGAATTGTCAAATGAACGAAGGTTGAACGAAGGTTGAAGATTCTGGGAGAAGCTGGGGTCTAACTAGCTAGGATTGTCAGACGAACAAGAAGCTGGGGTCTAACTAGCTAGGATTGTCAGACGAACAAGGGTTGAAGATTCTGGGCGAAGTTGGGAGGGATTCAAAAACTTGCCTTTCTTTTCTAGTTACTGGGATGAATGCTCTAGCAGATCCCTGATAAACTGACCTCACTAGCTAATAGGAGTGACATATAAGACCCACTTGTCATTCAATCAGCAACGGTGGTCCGACGGTTTGTGGCAGCACACTGACGTGGCAGTATTGGGTGAATCGGAAGACTTGCCAGTTTTTCTTGCCCAACTCCCTTTAATAAACAAAAATTATTGAGGAAAGTGGAGCTGGTGGAGATGCTCGTTAAGAACATCTACAGCCACGATGAGCTAATTCGGCCCCTTAAACGTCTGTGGACGCGCCCATCATTAAGAACATCTACAGCCGCGATGAGCTAATTCAGCCCCTTAAACGTTCGTGGACAGGCGTGGGCGCGTCCGGGGGCACTGACCGGACACGCCTCATATTTCGTTCTTCACATCCGTATGTCTCATATCTGGCACCCTATATCCATACTATACATGCAACGTGAGCTACTTTACGTGATCAAACAACGGCGACAAAATCGGGTGCAAACGGACAACAAAATCAGCTCTAAACGGACATTAAACGAGCTTGACATCATCCAAAAGATCATCTGAGTTCGTCGCTGGGAAAGTTCTTAAACACCAACAACTAAAAACGATATAAACATAAGAGGAGGTGCGAGATCACACTTCCGCACCAAACCTTTGCCCTTTCGGTCGTCGACACAGCTGCAAGCGTCCGCGGCTGGTGGAGGATCTAGGTCGTCGGAGGAGGAGGTGGAGCTGTCGTCGTCGCTAGAGGAGGGGGAGGAGGAGGACAGGACGATCAACCCCTTCATCCGGCAGACGACCTTGTCCTGCTGTCGCTTCAGCTCAGCGAGCCGATCAGTCTTTGCCGTTGCCTCCTTCGCCTCCCGCTCCGACTGCTCTATAGCTAGCAGGAGGGCCGTTGCGTTCTTCCGGTGGAGGTGATGAGCGTGTGTCTCCGTCGTCGTGAGTGACCAATGCCAGACCCATGCGAGGAGGCATCCCGCAGCGACGGCGCACGGACCGCTCCACCGCTTCCCTCTTCCTTGCTCGCTGCCTCTCGAGGCAAGCGGCGTGCGCCTCCGATTCCGGAGTGCGCATGCGAGCCGGCGATGCAGGGACTAGCACCCACCGTTGCCTGCATGGAGGAGCGGACGACAGGGGAAGGGAACGACGTGAGGGAGGGGGGGTGCTGGCTACGCTGTCCTGCCGGAGCTGAGCTCCAGCCGGGAGGGTCCAGCTCCGGCGTCCGTGCTGCGCCAGTGTGGGAGTTACGACGATGCTGCAAATCCGGAGCTGCCCCTGGTGTTGGACCGCTCCAAGGCAATGCGGAGGGCCAACTCCTCATCGTAGTCGAGGGCGGAGCCCGGGTAGTTGCCGGAGCTCGACATTGCTCTGGATTGGATCAAAATGCGGGAGGGGAGAGGACAGGATGGAGCGAGAGAGGCGAGTGGAGTGAGCTAGGGTTCGGAGCTGGAAGTCGGATTGGAGATATAGGCCGGATATAAAAGACGTCGGACAATCTGGATATTTGAGGCTGTTTTGAGACATCTTTGATTTTTTATAACCGGTCGCTCGAAGCCTCGTCTCCTTTGCTCCCCGGTCGCCGTGGCGAATCCCGCAACAAAACCCTAGCCCAAAACCCCCACATAGGCACCCCGCAGTCCTGAACCCTCCTTTGCGGCTTTGCCTCGAGCCCCACCCCGAGCCACTATCACACTCCGTCGCGCCTTCCGCCTCGCCCCTTGCGCTCCCGTCGACCCCGGCGGCGCGGTGCCCTCGCTACACACCCCCGGCACCACCGCCCAGCTCCGCCGGTACCGCCATCGCGTTCGCCTCTCCCAGCACGCGCGCTAGCTGCTATTTACACTGAGATGGATTCTGAGGTTCTGGCGAAAGAGGTACTGAAAGATGGAGGGGGGAAGGGGGAGGAGGGGAGCAAAGACGAAGCTGCTGTTCGTGCTGAGATGAAAGAGGAAGTGGAAGGTGGAGGAAGTAAGGGGGAGGACCAGAGCAACGGCGAGGCTTCCGTTGATGCTGAGATGAATTCTGAAGTCTCAGCGAAAGTGGAAACGGAGAATGGAGGAAGCAAGGGGAAGGAGGAGAGCGAGGCCGAGGAGGAAGATGGGGAATCAGGGGAGGCTACTTCGAGTAGTGAGGAGGAGGAGGAGGAGGAGGAGGAGTCAAGTGAAGCGTCGTCGAGCAGTGATGAGGAAGAGCAGAGGGCCAATAACCATTGTGGTGTCGGTGACATGGCAGCCCTCATTGAGGAGGGCAAATTGATGGTTGGAATCAATGATGATGATGATGAGGAGGAGGAGGAGGAGGAGGAGGAAGCATCAAAGGGTCATATCAACTCCAAACATGAAGCAGAGGTATTGAGATGTATCTTGTTCATTTTTTTCATGTAGTAGTAGTTGAGTGTGAATCATTTGCTAGCGAGTTACAGTTCGTCTAATCAGCACAATTGACTTTGCAATCAAGCTCTATTAGATGATGAATATATTTTAATAGTACAAAATAGTACTCCTAATACAAGAGCTTGCAGCCATTTCAACAATTGTTTATCCAGTGTGCTAAGTACTCCAGCTAAATCAACAGTTGATTAGAAGTTTATGTTCAATTGTTTATACAGTGTGTTAACTTGTTGATTTGTTATATCTACGGTGTTGTAGAAGTTTATGCTCAATTGTTGATTTGTTGCTACAACTTGTATAATCAATTGCTAAAAACCGTAGATATAATACAAGAGTACACTTAATGGTATGATCCAGTATGTTTACAAAATAAGTTGTTAGCATGCCTATTATAATATCGATATGTCATACCTTGCAGATCCTTCCTCCAGTGCCGAAGATCGAAGTCCAGCTGGAACCACATCATAAGGCACTCCCAGTGGGAACAATTTCATCTGTAAGTCTTATGTTGAACTTGACTTTTCATCTAAAGTCTTATTCTCATTTATTTTGAACAAAAATCTATTAGCACTTCTTTTTTATTTCACATCTGGTGAACATTCAGCCAGCTACCTCCCATTTTGTGTATGTATAGATTATTTGCCTGGAAAAGCTAGAAATCTGTTGCTTTATAATATAAAGCGGGGGGAAACCCTTTTTCGGTAAAGCTAGAAATCTGTTGGACTTGTATTTGTATGCGCTATGATAATTTGACCATATCAGTAGGGTTTTGGGATTCTGGATGACAGTGTTTACATATTTCCTGCATCGCAACTATTATCTAGTACCATTTTTTAATGGAATTTTTGTATTTGCATACTTCTCCCGTATGGTGCTTGAGATTTTTATTGATAGACAGGGCTTCTCATTTAGTCATAGAGTAAATGAAATGCACATTTATATTTCCTCTTTTTAGATAATACACAGTGTATTTCCTGTGCGGTCCATATCTTGACTGTTTGCTGTCACACTAGATCATGGGTGAGAGAGTGATTGTTGAAGGGTCAGTGCAACACAATCCCCTGAATGAGGGTTCTATACTCTGGATAACTGAAAGCAGGACACCACTTGGTATTGTTGAGGAATTATTTGGACCAGTAAAAAGCCCATACTATCTCGTGCGGTATAACTCTGTGGAAGAAGTCCCTTCTGGGATTAGTGCTGGAACTGCTGTCTCTTTTGTTATGGAATTTGCAAATCATATCTTAAATGTGAAGGAGCTATACACCAAAGGCTATGATGGATCAGGAGATAATATTGAGGACCAAACAGATGATCCTGAATTCTCTGATGACGAGAAGGAGGCTGAGTACAAAAGATCATTACGGCTGGCAAAAGGGCAGACTGATAGGCAACTTGACTCTAAGAAGCGTTCTGGTGATAAGAAGAGGAAGCAGCCCAGAGATGCTGGATTCCATAAGGGTATACCTAGGACCCATGATGTAGCAACACCAGCTCACCAATCAAAACACCGTATTTATCGCTCAGATATGGCTCCTGTTGCTGATAAGTCAGGACGTTCACGTACGAGTGTACCAATAATGACACCACCAGTCACAGTGAATCCTGCTATGGCATCAGCCATTCAGTTTGCAGACCAGAAAGGTGGCTGCTTCCCTAACCCATCACAGCAGTTCTTACCACAGCAGCCAAATGTTTGGCCTTGTGGGTTTCCACCTTCTATGTACCCGAACATGGGAATTAACGGAGCTGCTCTTGCAGCTAATATTATGCAGAACATACTCAGTGGATCCAATCAATACCAGCAACATTACCAGAATCAGAATTTTGGTGGATTCTTCAATGGAATACCCATGACCCCAACACAGTTTATTCCGCAGAGCGGAATTCCTGTAAATCAAATGCCTTTTGGTGGACCACAAGTAAATCCTCCATTTGGTCCAACATCTGAACTGGGGATGGGGCAGGGGAACTTTGGTAATCTTGGGTACTTGGCCGGGGACCAAGGGCTGCCGCACCCTGGGTTGCCTAATGCTCAGGGATATGGGCGCCTACCATCATCGCATGGAGGTGGTGGTCAGCGTCCTATGCAATTCAATTCTGGGCAGTTTAATCAGGGGAGCTCGTCCTTCTCTGGAAGAAGGCCACAACAACAGGGAGGCCAGCACTCACAGGGGAGAGGTAGTGGCGGGCATCACAAATAGGATAACTGGCAGGCGTGTATTTTTCTTCGTTGCAGGAAGAGTTATACTTGAGAGCAATGTAAGTCTCCCTGTAATTGTAGTGTTTACTCACTCCTACTTCATATAATTAATCCATGCGACTATTGGTGCATGTTGCTCATTACTTCTGGAAAAGATATTTGTTAAATTACTTAAGGATGGATAGACAATGAATTAGATAGCTGGTAGTTTTGTATTTTGGTTTGCACCTCAAAGTCAAGTCAAAAACGGTTTATCGTGGGGTAATTTTCTGCTGCCGTCACGGCATTTGGAATTAAAAGGAGCAATTCAGCATGGTAACTCGCTTCTCATTTTGATTCTGTAGTCATATCATACTATAGTAGGTAGCAATTTTTGTACTTTGTGTTTATATGGAACCCGAAAGCAATAGCGTGTTTTCTTGAGGTTGAAAACTGAAACCCTCGATCTGTCCTTCGCTGAAAAAAATGGATGTGACAGTGGCGTCGAAAATGTGCTCCTTCTGTGTTGTAGGCGTTATTGCAAGAAAACATGTCTTCTAGTGTCACTAAGGTGTTTGAACTGGTAGCAAGAGTAGCAATGATGGGGTGGCGGGTTTATCACATAATGGCATCTGTTGCCACTTAAATAGGAAACCTGTCTTCCAGTATTGATCGAACCTTAATGTTTCTTATTTACCTTCTCAGGTCTTTTAAAATGCCTGCAGTTACGAAACAAATCAAGAAGCCTTTTCGGATGAATGAATCAGGAAGCTGATGGTGGTATTTTGCCGAGCCTCACATTTTGGGAAGATCTGGAGAAGTTCAGATTTGGGGAGTTAGGCTGATAAACTCGTTGTACTTTCGTTTTCGGAAAGAGGGACTTGCTGCTTGATGCGATACCTGAAAAATGTGAGAGTTGTTTCAGTTTGCATTTGCACGACAAGGAAAAACACACCTGCACGACATGTTTATGCAAGGGATTATCTCTCGATAGTTTTTAGGCCGAAATTTGGGCAGACCGCTGCGGATGTGCCCTCCCCCAACCGTCCAATCCATGAAAAATGCTCGGTCTGTTCGCTCCTTCTCCCCGCGTGAACGCTCAGTGTTGTCGCCCGCTCCCTCGAGCCCCTACCGTGGCAACCATGAGCTGGAGCCACTTCCGACGAGGCCGGGGATAACAATTTGGCGATGTGGGACCGTATTGGTTGATGCTGGAACGGGCGAGAGCATATGCTGGAACGGTCAGAGAGGGAAGCCGAAACTCGCGAGAGCAGCTGCCATGCCGTCACTGTCAAATGCTCGAACCGTAGGTTCAAAAGCTGAAACCAACGATAGAATTTGTTGTCCGGCATCGCAAAAGGTTGTGATCAGGGTGCAAGGAAGTTGCAATCAATCGGCAACGACGACAATAACGATACTGCAATCTGGAGGCGCCGTCCGTGGGTGCACGCGGAAGGGGCAGAGAAGAAAGGAGACGGCAAACTTATGGACTTGTTGAGGATAAGGTTAAAATGAATGTGTGTGGTTCCCATAGCCGCGTGCGAGCGCACGACCGACCAACTCAGAGTTCTTCCCTAGTTTCTAAATTGTTTTGTGCATATATAATGCGTGCCATGACGCGTCATGGATGACTAGTGGAGGCAAACACACATGACGAGGCTGCAAACGAATCGAGTTCGAGTGAGTTGGCCTAGATTCAGCTCAACTCGTACAATTTGAGCCAGTACAAACATGGCTCATTTTTTTGGAATCGATCTCGAGTCAAGTCAGAAAGTGACTCAATCTTGAACGGCTAACATGCCTTGACAATTTTTCAGCCCTAAGAGCAACTCTAACAGCGTCGTCGTATGACCCTGATTGCCAGAATAACAATCAATATAGAGAATTCAGGTTGTTCAATCATGGATCTGGTGGCCGTGGGGGATCCCGCGCTTCCCGTGGCGTCCATGATGGCCGCAGGGAATCCCATCTCCTCCTTCGAGTGAAGGAGGTGGAGGACGCCGACCCCATTGTTCTCCTCGTCCCGGTGAATGACACCATCCCCGTCGAGACCAAGCCGGAGCCGGTGTCGGAGCCTGAGAAACCGATCGACACTGTGATGCAGCCCTCTTCCCTCAAAGCTGCCACAAGAAGCACATCCTTCAAGAGTACAACCCCGCACTCACCAATAATGAGGAGTAGCGGCAGCTAGTAGCTCCTGCTCGTGAGTCCGACCCCTGCGCCTACTTCGACGGTCTCTCAAAGGAGAAGGAGGAGGAGGAGGAGGAGGGCGACAATGACTAGATGACGCCGACCACCGAATAGTTTAGGTAATACCGAGTAGTAATGTCGCTTGAATAGTGACAATGTTTATCCTTAGTTGCTAATTATATGCAAGCGGTGCATTTTGTCCATTGAATATAGTCATCATTACGTTATTGTGTTGATTCATGCATTTCTTTAGACCAATTTAAGCTTAAAGTGCTCCTACAAAGTTGAAGCAAATGACAAAATTAAATTAAACTACGAAGATCATATTATGTCGACTATGTGTTTATGGCCACGGCCTCCGTATCTGTATAGACCACGTTTCATATCTCATATGATGAGTGAAGACGTCCGGATTGTGTGGTCCGGACCGTGAAAGCCAACCAACATGGTCTTGTAGACTCTTACTCCCATGGCCCACCCAAAAAAAAGGCGGACTCCACCCTTTTGTCGTATCCCGCACTGTTTCTGCACCAACATCCCGCACTTCCCTTCCATCCCATCGCTCTCCACCCATTTCCCGCCCTTTTCTCCCACTTTCTTCTTCGATGCTGCCGCCGACGCATGGAACCGGACTAGGACTCATCGGAGATGGAGGTGGTGAAGGTGTAGGAGGATCCGAGCATCACCCTCGCCCGAAAGATCAACTCGGCGACGCGGCAAAATCGCCGCTGTCAAAGCGAATGTCGTAAAGGAGGCAACACTCGTGAAGAAGTGGAAGGTCGGTGGAGGGCGTGCTGATGGCGTATGTGACGGTGGGCGTGCTAGTCACGGACGTGGTGGAGGTCGCGGCTAGGATCGCAGAGCGCAGATGGTGTCGCCCACCGTCCAGACGCTAAGATGTTGTCTTTGAAGGTGGAGTCTTTGGATGCCGAGGCAAGAATTATCGTGCAAGTTGTCCGCTACAAGATGTTGCAGCGGCAGAAATATGAGTTGAAGGCGGCGACAAGGAGGAGGAGGAGGCTGCGTACGCGGCAGCGGTGGCGCCACCTTGAGTGTGGAGAAGCCTCGGATTGCAGGTCCGGCAGGGCAGAAAATCTCAATTTTGTGCACGGACCGCCGGACTGGAATTCTTTTGTGATCGAGATCGAGCATGTAAAAAACTTAAGTATACTTGCTTTTTTCTGGTTGTGATCAGGCGTGTGATCTGGCGCTGGTGTGATCGGCACGGGCTATGGATCAGACTTTTATTTGAATTTTAAATAGCTCTTTACTGCTGGACATATACATGATAGCATTGGATAGTCGGCTCCCCTAGTCCGCGGACTGGTTTTTCTGTCCACGAATGGATGCCGAAGCAAATTTACGGGTCAGCATCGAAAATGCCGTAATGATGCATCATTAGACAATTTCGAAAAATATAAAATAAAAATAAAAATCATGCATCACACTCTAATACGCACCACTTCCTTCGTTTCTAAATATAAGTCTTTTTAGATATTTCAATAAAAACTACCTACGCGCATATATAGACATATTTTTATGTGTACATTCACTTATTTTGCTTTTTATGTGTACATTTACTTATTTTGCTTTGTATGTAGTTTTAATTTAAATCTTAAAATATATATATAATATTTAAAAGAACGGAGGGAGTACCAAAAAAAAGGCGGATGCTACGCGTCATCCGGCTGATACGCGTTAAGAAA
This sequence comes from Triticum aestivum, assembly GCF_018294505.1. Lineage (NCBI taxonomy): Eukaryota > Viridiplantae > Streptophyta > Magnoliopsida > Poales > Poaceae > Triticum > Triticum aestivum. The sequence continues at coordinate 458,877,862 of NC_057810.1, read as the reverse complement.
ATCAGCCGGTTCGCTAGCTACCCGATCCGTTCACCAGCATGCGTCTACAGCCGTACGATCCGCGCTAAGTAACTCAGCTTTGCTCAGCCTTTTCCCTTCACGTGGGTGTGCTCAGCTGTGGGGCATTGCTTTTCCACGCATCACGATGGGTTGAGGCCATCGGTACTGGTTTAAGTTTTTTCTCCAATGAAGTTTTTGGGTCATGCAACACAAATTATATACGATCATACCCGAAAATTGCAGGGAGCGCTCGTCCTCGCCTGCACACTTTATCTCCGCTGCATGTTTCATCTGTGGATCTGAACTAGCAGGAGTATACTATTAATGTTAGGAGTCATGGGGCCAATTGCACAGTACAAGGCCATGTGAGACCATCCCGGTACAGGTTACTCATGCCATCAAGTACCGTTTGCCCACAAGGAAAGTTTCTCACGTAGGTGACGAGCGTGCGTGAGTTTGCTCAAAAACAGAAAAAAGGTGACGAGCGTGAAGCATATATGAAGTCTCCATTGATGCATCAGCTTGAAACTGGATTGCACGTATCATTATTCTTTTTTTGAGTTGGATATATCATTAATTCATTATGAATGAATGGCGGAAGTATGATTTGTATTGTTCTTTTTTCTATTGATGGTTCAATGCTTCGTAAACCATTCTGAAAACAAATTCTCCATTTAACAGGAACAAATCTTCATCGTTGTGAAAATATTCTCGTGTACTTTACAACATTATTTACTAATTCTAACCAGAAAATAATTAACAATGTCTATCCAACTCTTATGCCATTATTTTACGTGAAGAATTATAAGAATCTTTTCCGTTTGATTGATTCGTATCTATTTTGAGTTTAATTTTATTGATGTGCAACAAGTCGTCTGGCTGAGCAACTGAAGTTGCACGTCTGTGTCCGGACACATTATAGCACACAAATAATAAACTTTTAATGCATAATGATTATTTTTTAAAATGCACAGCGGATATATTTTCGTACACTATGTTTTTTAAAGATATGTATCATGCACATTTCAATACACGGTTAATATTTTTTAAATACATGTTGAACATTTTTAATACAAAATGAACACTTTTCAATATATGGTTAAAGTTTTTGAATTATATTATGGCAATTTTGGCAAACACAATGATTTTTTTAATACATGAGGAACAGTTTTAAAATTTTCTGATGAGTATTTTATAATACAGGATGAACACTTTTTAAAAAGTGTTCACAATTTCAGAAAAAATTCATGTAACCATAAAGAGTGTTAATGCATGATGGGTATTCTTATATCACATGATGGGCATGTTTGAATTATGCTATGAATATTATTTTTAGTGCACGGCAAACAGGATTTTAAATACAAGATGATTTTTTTAATATACGATAATCTTTTAACATGATGAACATTTTTTACCACACTTTTTTTTGTAATGCACATGAACTTTTGTTATATCCGCGAACATTTCTGATGTATGTGAACACTCATATTTTTAGCTCGTGTAGTTTTTACCCAAAAGAATAGTAAAGCTGGAAAAAAATGTAAAGAGAAACAAAGGAAAATAATAATAATAATAATAATAATAATAATAATAATAATAATAATAATAATAATAATAATAATAATAATAATAAAAGCAAGTTTCAAACTATAGTGAGAAACCCATCCAAATATTCATAGGAGCGCTCGTCCTGGCTTGAGCACGCTAGTGTCGGGATTCACATTGGGGTATACGTCGATGCCAATATTAAAGCGTCATATGTGCGAGTAAGACGGGCAAATATAAACTATTACTATCGCCGGTGATGGACCTGCCAGGCCACCACGTAGCATATCGTCAAAATACCACTCGCATTTCAAGTTGTATCACTGAACTAGATGACATGAGTAGACGCACTCATCCGGCTTATCGCCACACTCATTTGCAACATGGAAAATTTAAGAAAAATAATAATCTAGTAACACGTGACATGGCATTTTCATAAAAAACTTTGCCATGTCACTTGTACGAATTTTCTTACACTTCCCTACACATGACAAATTTCTTATCCACATCATTTTTTATTGAGCTTACCATGACAAATTTGCAAACACACCATGGCAAATTTATTGACACCTATGTTTTGCCATAGCAAATTTGCTTTGTGATTTATTTATGTCCACTTTTTATATACTCCCTCCGTAAAGAAGATAGAATCGTTTAGATCAATCATATAGTGATCTAGATGATCTTATATTATTTTTTTTACAGAGGGGGTAGTTTTTGACATGGATAATGGCAATTCTTTTTTTGTACATAACATGTATACAACGATATTTCTTGGTTTTTTTTCGGGTGCCTAAGAAAATGCAGGTACATTTGTTTTTGTGACATGGGAAATTAAGAAATATTGATCTCGTGAAATGAATTTTCAAAACGAAAAACACATGTGAAGTTCAGTTCCTGCCACAGGGGAGTCGATATGTATATGAGCTCGTTGCTTGGGATACTAGCAGTACTAGTAGCATGACGGCACAATATTTGCATCAAATAACGAGTTTTTTGTCTGGATTAATAACGAGTTAATAATGCCAATCTTCATCTTGCAGTGCTGTACCAAACGTACACGGCAACGTACGGTGATGGTAAAGATTCAGTACGTCTGCCCAAACACATGGGCCCACAGCTGCATGTGTCCTGTTCCCTCAAGCCAGTATTTTCTTCGGCCTTTATTGCTGTCCCCACGCGCCTTTCTTCCATTGGTACATATAAGAGGAGCAGGCGAGCTCGTCCACTCTAACGCTGCTCTCCGATCATACCCTGCTATCAACGTCCATATGCATGAACTGCGGTCACATCAAAAGTGACGGTGGCCCCACTGCTTCAAAGTCGTGCTGCGACAGAAGCCGAACTGCTTCAACGATGTTGCAATGATATGCTTTGATGGCTGAGGCGGTGGCGCGCCGATGATGTGCTTCGGCGGCCGCAGCGATGATGTAACAGCAACTAGACCGCTTCGATGTTGTTGCGACGACATGCTTTGGACGGTCGCAGCGTGCTTTGACGGCAGCCTGGCTACTTCAATGATGTTGCGACGACATGCTTTGATGGCCGCGGTGATGATGCGACAGCAGCCCGACTGCTTCGATGTTGTTGCGACGGTGTGTTTTTGGCGGTGGCAGTGTGCTTTGACGACAGCCTGGCTACTTCAATGATGTTGCGACGATATGCTTCGATGGTTGCGGTGATGTGCTTCGGCGACCGCGGCGATGATGCGACAGCAGCCCGACTGCTTCGATTTTGTTGCCACGACATGTTTTTGGCGGTCGCAGTGTGCTTTGACGACAACTTGGCTACTTCAATGATGTTGCGACTGCGTGCTTCGACGGCCGTGACGGGTGCTTCAACATCCACGGTGATGCTACGATGGCAACCCGAATGCTTCGATGATGTTGCGACGCTGTGCTTCGACGACCATGATGGGTGCTTCGACAACCGTGGCGATGCTGCAACCGCCCGCGACAGTGGCATGCTTCAAAATGGTCACGACGATGTTGCGGTGCCGTGCTTCGACGACAACAACGATGTTGCGACGACATGCTTCCCGGCCGTGGCGGTGCTGTGATGACGATGGCATGGGTGCTTCGACGATTCTACGACGACAACCCGGCTGCTCGGCAAATGCTGTGATGCAACGATGGCTCCTTGAGATTGCTAGTACCAAATACAACAAACATCCACGACCAACGTTAATAGTGGGGGAATCCTTGTTGGTGCTTGCTGCGTGTTTCATCCCGAGATTTTCGTCTTTTTGAACATATCATATTTTGAGATTATTTGTAGCATCATATAAGTAGCTATGTGGCAAAGCACTACGTGTGCTGTAAAGGTAAAAAAAAGAAAAAGAGAAACAGTCCCAGTACCACGGACCTTTTTAGGCGAGCAGCTACGATAGGTGGGCTACCCTCAAAAAAGTTAACAATTTAAAAAAAAATGTTAACGTAACTACGCAGGCCAACTCACGTCATGGACAGAGGCACTCCGCGCGCGCTCGGCGCCACACGATCGCACGCGATCAGACGGTGCCCGACGCGGTTGACAAACCAGGAAATCATCCGACTGATTTTAAACATTTTCCAAAAAAAAAACGGAGGGAGTACGTGCGACGGGTTCCCCCACAATTGCCGCAGCACGTCGGTTCTTTCGAGAACGCAGCCCAGCATGACTGCGATACATCAGCGCGAGACACGGTGGCAGCAGCGGAGCAATTCGACGAGGCAAGGCGTGGCACGCAAAACTTAAACTAAGCCAGGCGCCTACCTGCTACCGCTACTACGTTCACGTGTCACCGGGCTCGCGCGAAACGCTCTCAGGTGGAGGGACTCGGCCGACAACACGAGGCACGCCGACATGATAGATCGCAAGAGAAAATTAAGGATCACAAGCGAATCGATCGGTAGGCCCGTGCAGGCACCGATCCATCCATCGTCCTCCGCTCCCATCATGCTCGTTGGCGCGCGGTGGCGTGCCATCGCCGTCCAGTGTATCCATACGTCGCCGAATCGGAAGAAAAGGATGGGCGGAAAAGAAAGGCGTCACCGTCAATGCGCATCTAGGCTCTAGCCGACCAGCTTAGAGCATGTACGTCAGGGCGTTTCAAATTGGTCTCAAGCGTCCAGATGGCTCGCCTGGTCATTGATCGGTCATGTTTTTTCTACGCCCGGCACGTCGGTCATGTCGGTCCGGCCCACCCTGACCCTACTCCGTCCCAACAAATATTCCCAATCCGGAAACCCTACCTCACTTCGCTCTCGATCCATCTCTTCTTCTTCTCTCCGATTCGATCCACTCTGGTCACTCCGACCACTCTGATTACCGTGACGACCATGTCAAGCGTCGGCAGCCGCTCCTCCTCCGACTCCGACGAGGACCTAGCCATCTGCATTGTAAGGTGGACACGGGTGGCAGTTCCGGATCGGCCTCACCTCCCCCTGCCGCTGCAGCGAGGAAGCCGACCCTGGCTCCTCCCGGCCCGCGCATGGCACCATGCGGGCTGCGCAGTCCGCGCCTCCCCCACGCCGTCCCTTGTCCCCGCCGCCTGCTGCTCCCCACGAGGGGCAGCGGTGGGTGCTTGTGCCCGGCCCGCCGGTGCGGACACACACGCCGAAGTCAGAGCGGGCAAGGGGGAGGGACGCGATGGAGAGCTCTATCGTTGCCGCCGTGGTTTCCCACGGAGCCCGATGAGGACGAGCGGCTCCTCGCGTGGGTCTACCGCCGGTTGCTTACGACGACAGAGACAAACGCTCGGCGGCTCTGCCTGAAGAATGTGAAGGCTCTCGGGCTAGCTATCAAGCAGTCCGAGCGCGAGGCAAGAGAGAAGGCGACGGAGGCGGCTCAGCTGGCGACGCTCAAGCAGCAGCAGGACCGGGCCATCCGGTGCCTCAAGGGCCTCATCATCGTCTCCTCCTCCTTCGTCGATGACGGCTCCTCGTCCGACGACTCGGACGATCTTCCACCAGTCGCCGACGGCTACAGTTGCACCGGCGACCGGAATAGGAAGGGGCCAACCCGGAAGTGGTGAAGATCCACTTTTCTTCAATTTAATTTCAAGTTTTAGATATAGTTTCAAGTTGTCCGTCGTTTACGTGAACTTTGGTGGTTGTTTGAACATCCGATATTTTGATGAGAGTATTGTGCTTGCCTTTGTTCGTTTGCTGATCTACATAGTTTGATCGACGTTACATTGTTTAGTATAGATATAGGGATCAGATATGAGATACACGGATGTGAACGACGCTATTTGAGGAGCGCTCGGTCGCGTCCGCGGGCGTTTAAGGGGTCATATTTGTCCTCTTCGGCTGTAGATGCTCTTACATTATCATCTACAGGCGCAATACCCAGAGACCAGCTCTAAACATGTTCGTGGACAGTGATCGAACACAAAAAAACATCCGCCATAATCATAAAACTCAAACTTCATACCTCAAATCCATAATACCCATGCAAATAAAAATCTAGGTACTATGTACATAGGCTAAACTATACTTATCGTCAGATATCTCGGCAGTCTCCGTGCCCGACGCCAGGTAGACGGGCAAGTGCGGAAGCTCCTACGCCTATGGAGGCTTCGGCACCCCCTGCCTCCACGTCCATTTGGCAAACAGCGCTTTCGTCGCCGCCTGTTCTTGCCAGATGAACTGTCGATTGACCTCGATGTAGGCCTCGTCTTGGATGGACTTTAGGATGGTGGTCTGCTTCGCCATCTCCATTGCTTGAGCCACCTTGTACTCCTCTCTGCGTCTGCCATGGTGAATCCCGCAACCGGTAACACCTCCACCTCCTTCCCGCCTACCCCACCTCCTCAGATGATGATGAGTTCAGAGGAAGGCCGACGCTGAAACGAGTAGCCCGCCTCGCCTGGATCTGCCCCAATAGATGCACCCTCCGCTCCGGAGTGAGCTAGGGGTGGTTGGTGATCCGGTGCCTCGGCATGGCAAGAGGCGGAAGGAAGTGGAAGTGCTGGCGACAGAGAGGAGAAAGAGGAAAAAATGGGGCGTACTAGGTGATGCGGAGCATCCCTCGCTCATCCCAATGGACGTGCCTACATCTCCCTCAACATCACTTGGACCCATGACACGAGCCCGAGCTAAGGCTATTGAAGATAAGGTGAACTCGCTCCTCTCCGAACTCCCTCTTCCTACTCGCGAGACATGGCTACTACCTCATTCGGAAACTCTGTGTGTGATCAGGTGCCTGGAAGCGAGCCACGGAACAGCTACATACAAGAGCCAAGACGGCGAGGACCCCAAGCATGATGGACAAGAAGAGCTGCCGCGGAAGCTACAGGCGTCGGACGTCCGACCAAGTCCGCACGTCCGACGAGTCCCAGGACACGGACGACTGAGCCCTCCGGACGTCCGGTACCTGGCCACCCGAACCAATTCTATGGATGTCCGAGACGCCCCGGACGACCGGGCGACAAGCACCCGAGCCAAAACTACGGACGACCGACAGCCTACGGACGTCCGGTCCATCCAGAAGCTCCGGACGACCGACCCTCTCCGGACGTCCGACGCAACCAAGACAGAGCGGAATCTACGGACGTCCGAGCACTGCCGGATGTCCGGACCGTCCCGAGCCTTCGGACGTCCGACGCCTTCCGGACGTCCGACACCTGAGTAACCGCACCTGCGGGCTGGAGCCCTTGTATCCCTTCACTTTGACTTCCATTTGCACTAAGACTATAAATAGGACGCCCCCACCTCCTAGTGAGGGTTAGCATAGGTTTAGCTCATATTTGGTGTGAGAGCCTTGCTCATCCACTTGGCTACTTCTCCTCGGAGCTCAGGACCTCTTCGGAGAAGATCCCCCAAGCGGATTCAAGACCCCTTTCTAGGGAAGACCATCAAGACCTCTGTACAGATAAGAACGGTTCCTTTGTATCCCTACCTTGGTTGATTGTGGATCATATGTCACTCTATGTTGTCGGTGATCTAGCACTCGTGTGATTGATTCTATGTCGGTTTAGTGATTCTCTCTCTCGTTTTTCCCGTGTTTCCCCTTTGTGCTTCCGCGTGTTCTTCGTGATTCCCCATAGGATCCACTCCAAACGTGAAAGATCGTCCACATAGGGTTCCACCCTACATCATCTTGGTATCATGAGCCATGTTGATCACGTTTTTGGAGCCCCTACCCCGTGTTTTCTAGCTTGATTTTGTTGTTTTCGTCCTAAGTCCGAAAATTCCCCACCAAAAATAGCCCCAATTTTTTTTGTAATTTGTTCGTGAGTTGAGATTTTGTTGGATTTGGTCCATGGATTTGTGTTGCTGCGTGTGGATCTAGCTTTCCCCACCCTCCCCACCCTTTTCCATCCACCAAATCACTCGATTTCGACCTCACCATCTCCTTCTTCCCCGAAATCTCGCAGTTCATCACGAGCCCGATTTTTGCCCAGTCTCCGGACGACCGGAAAAGGTCGGACGTCCGACGACGACCGGACGACCGTAAAAGACCGGACGTCCGTGAAACCCTGAAGACACTGAAGTTTGACAGTGCGGCCACCACCATAACCCCCACATTCCACCACATTTTCCAAACCGACATACACCTACATCTTCCACGATACCTCCTATGACGATTTTGACACATTTTGGTCCTTGAGATTTTGAGTTGTGGTTCCCGTATCCTTTTGTGTTTCGGCTATCTAGGTACGGTTCGACTTCATCAACACCACAACTCAACTTCTCGAGGGTCTCATCATCGCCAAGAACGGTAACTTCGACGACATCTTTGTCATAACTTGCAATTGCATTGATAACCCACATTGCCTCATTTTGCGTAGCTTACCCATCGAGACTAGCGGTTGAGTATTGCAGGCAACGTGACTTGTGCACATTAGTGATCATACAACATAGCATACATATCATACCATAGTGGTGCATATCTTGAGATCAACTTGTGTGTCACAAAGTTGTCATCGCATACACAATTGCTACCTTGGTTCATGAGTTTTGCATGAGAAAAGAGCTCAAAAGTGAAAGAGCCACCCAAGCTTTTAAGCAAAGAGGAAAGATAAGCAAAGAGCTTATAAGCAAGAACCATAGCATCATACAACATTAAGATTGTCATATCCGATCATCTTGGATCATAGCACCGAAATATCATACATATAGAATACTTGGGATAGAGATCGTTGCATTTTTGCCTAGTAGGTTGTGCACAAGTTTGCGTATCCACCTATTGTGCAATCGTGCTAGGTCTCTCTAGTATTGTGCAACAAGAGCATTTCGTGGTTTCCACATTTTGGCTCAATTTTGGATTGCATAATCTCATTTATCTATTTGCGTGCGTGTTTCCGTGTACCCATACTTGCTTGGTCTACTTGTTGCATTTGCAAATTTGTGAATCTTTTCCAACATTATTGAAGCTCACTTACTATTGCATCAAATTTTGTGCCACCATCCTAACCAAGCTCCACCATAAGCTTTTACGTGTGTAGGTGTGAGAACCGACAAGAATTGGTACCAACAGTGCTATTTCATTGTCCGCATTTGAGTGAACTTGATTCATCTTCAACTTCGGTCAAGGTACATTTGGTACACGTTCTTTTCCTTCTACCACTTACATTTTGCTTGGTATGATGGATAGGCCAAGTTATTCTACCACTCCACCTCTCACCGAGAACGACGACGACATGTCATCATTCGTCACCAAGAACCACCTATTTGGACCTCAAAAGGCATTGCACCAAGAGCAACAAGCAATGAGGGACTACTTCGACAACAAATTCGACGCTCAAAAGCAAGAGAATGATGCAAGAATGGATGAGATCCGCGCCTTCATGAGGAACCGGCGTCCTTCTACTTCTTCATCCTCAAGACGGAGCCGCTCAAGTCGACACTTCGATGACACCTTCTCCGACACAAGTACACCGTCATCGAACATTCTTCGTCGAGCTGCGCGTCAAGACCGGCATGCATCTCGGAACCCGCTACATGACAAGCATTCACAAGAACAAGTCGACGAGCAAATCCCTCGTCCTCAATCAAACCAAGTCGTTTTTGCTCAAGCTCAAGAAAGGCAACGACTAAGGCGCCAAGAAGAAGAACGAGCACGTTTACACCAAGAGGAACAAGACGTCGAGGCTCAATGTCTTCAACAACAACAACGTGAAGCGCAAGCTCTTGAGGCGCAACGTGCCCTTCGAGATTCGAGCCGAGCCATTGCCAACCGCAATCATGAGCGGTGCAATCAAGAGGAAGCCCTTCGAGAAGAAATGCAAGAGAGGAACTACCAACCGCGTGTGCAACGTCAAGCTCCACAAGGTCCTCCACAAGCTCGTCAAGCTCCACCTCAACCTCAAGTTCAACAAGAGCAAGTTGATCATGGACTTCCCCCGCGCCAAGAGCAACATGAGGATGACTATCCTCCACGTCAAGGACGTCACCATCACCATCGCCAACAACACAATGAAGAGCAACGCTATGGCAAGCTCAAGTTCACAATGCCCAAGTTTAATGGAAGCAATGATCCGGAAGAGTACCTTTCATGGGCATTGAAAATCGACAAAATTTTCCGCTTGCACAACTATGAGGAAGAGAAGAAGATCGCTATGGCATCACTTGAGTTCCAAGATTATGTGCTCATATGGTGGGGACAAGTACTTGAACGCTGTCAAGCAAGAGGTGAACCACCAATCACCACTTGGGCTCAAATGAAGGATGTCATGCGAGCACGTTTTGTGCCAACCTACTACAACCGCGATCTCTTCAAGAAGCTACAACTCCTCAAGCAAGGAACAAAGAGTGTTGAAGAATACTACAAGGAAATGGAGATAGCCATGATTCGAGCCAATGTCACGGAATATGATGAGCAAACAATGGCACATTTCTTGAATGGACTCAATCATCCCATCAAGAAGATTGCCGACTTCCAACTCTATTCCAACCTCATTGAGCTCGTACATCAAGCAACCAAGGCAGAATGTCAAGTGCAAGATGACTTCAAGTACGCCAAGTACTCATCCAAGACCTACGGTTTCTCCAACACCCAAGCTTCAACGACTCCTTCAACATCTACATCAACCAAACCTTCTCAAAGCAACGACGACAAGTCAAGTTACAAGAAAACTTCGGCAAGTTCAAGTCGTCTTCCTCGTACTACAAGCAACTTCAAGCCGCGTGCGTCATCATCTACTCCAACCGATGAGACCGTCAAAACAAGCTCCTTCAAGTGTTTCACTTGCGGCGGCCGAGGCCACAAGTCCTTCCAATGCATGAACAAGCGCACCATGATCCTCAATGACGACGGCACATATGACTCAATGAGTGAAGAGGAGATGGAAGCCCTTGAGAAAGTGGCCATGCACCGGCGCGTGAACGAGGATGAAGATGATCAAGTCTTTTGTGATGAGGATTCGAGCCCCGCTCTCGTTGTCTCCAAAGTCTTGACACTTCAACATCAACAAGAAGAAGACCAACGATGCCACATCTTCCACACTAAGGCCGGCATCAACGGAAGGTCCGTCAAGGTCATCATCGATGGAGGTAGTTGCCACAACTTGGCAAGTGAAGAACTATGTTCCAAGCTTCAATTGGTCAAGAGGAAGCACCCGCACCCCTACAAAGTTCAATGGCTAAGTGACTCCGACACTATACGAGTCGAGCATACGGTCCAATTCTCTTTCAAAATTGGTGCTTATGAAGACACTTTGGAGTGTGATGTGGTCCCAATGACCGTTTGCCACCTCCTTCTTGGTCGACCATGGCAATTCGACCGTGGTGTCATCCACAATGGGCGTACCAATCACTATAGCTTCAAAATGAAATGAAAGGAATATGTGCTACGACCTATGTCTCCTAGTCAAGTGATAGCCGACAAGCAAGCCACCAATCATGGAAAGACGAGTGAAAAAGTGACACACCCAAAAGTGAGTGAGAGCCACAAGCCAAATTTGAGCGCCTCTTCGCCTAGAGAGAAAAACCTCATCCTATTTGCCACCAAAAGTGAGATAAGAGAAGTGTGTGAGAACCCATCGAGTGTGATGCACTTCGTCCTTGTGTGCAAAGATGGAGAGCCAACAACTAACACCTCTCACGAGTTACCTTTAGTTGTTCAATCTCTTTTGCAGGAATTCAAAGATGTTTTCCCCGATGAGCTACCTCCGGGTCTACCACCACTACGAGGCATTGAGCATCGAATCGACCTCATCCCTGGGGTGCCACTTCCAAACAAAGCTCCATACCGTGTCAATCCCGAAGAAACCAAGGAGATTTAACGGCAAGTACAACAACTCATCGACAACGGTCATGTACGTGAAATCTTAAGCCCTTGCGCTGTTCCCGTTATACTTGTGCCTAAGCCCGATGGAAGTTTCCGCTTGTGTTCCGATTGTAGACCCATAAATGCCATTACCGTTCGATATAGGCATCCCATTCCTCGTTTAGACGATATGCTTGATGAACTTAGTGGAGCCAACTTTTTCTCAAAAATAGATCTTAAAAGTGGCTATTATCAAATCCGCATTCAAGAAGGTGATGAATGGAAAACCACTTTCAAAACAAAATTTAGCTTATATGAGTGGTTAGTGATGCCTATGGGTTTGTCAGAAGCACCCGGAACTTTCGTGCGTCTTATGCATCATGTGCTTAGACCTTACATTGGAGTCTTCATTGTGGTTTACTTTGATGATATCCTTGTGTTTAGCAAAACCATGAAAGAGCACATTACTCGTGTTAAATCTGTGTTGCAAACCCTCCGCAAGGAAAGCCTTTATGCGAACTTGAAAAAATGCACTTTCGGCATTGACAAAGTGGTTTTCTTAGGTTTTGTTGTCTCTTCCAAGGGTGTCCATGTTGATGAAACTAAGATTAAAGCAATTAAAACTTGGCCCCAACCCACCAATTTGCAACAAGTGCGTAGTTTTCTTGGCCTTGCAGGATTTTATCACCGCTTTGTGAAAAACTTTAGCACAATTGCCGCTCCTTTGCATGATTTGAGTAAGAAGAATGCACCTTTTGTTTGGGGATCTTTGAAATCCACCGCTTTTGTTGAGCTCAAGTCTTTGCTTACTCATGCTCCGATTCTTGCTTTGCCCAACTTTGAGAAAACTTTTGAGGTTCATTGTGATGCAAGTGGTACCGGAATTGGCGGAGTTTTGATGCAAGAAAAACGAGCCATTGCTTATTTTAGTGAAAAACTCTCCGGTGCTCAACTTAACTACCCAATCTATGACAAAGAATTGTATGCTTTAGTGCGTGTGCTACATGTTTGGGAACATTACCTTAGACCTCATGAATTTGTCATCCATACCGATCATGAAACGCTTAAGTAGTTAAAAGGCCAAACTAAGTTGAACAAGCGTCATGCCAAATGGAATGAATTTATTGAATCTTTCCCATATGTGATCAAGTACATTAAGGGTAAAGAAAATGTTGTTGCGGATGCACTTTCACGAATATGCACATTTGTCACTCAACTTGAGTTGAATGTTATTGGTTTTGAGCATATCAAAGACTTGTATGAGCATGATCCTTCTTTTGCTACTCCTTATGCTAAGTGTTTGACGCACATGTCTTGGGAACGATACTACATAAAGGACGATTATCTTATGAGAGCTAACAAACTTTGCATTCCCGAGTCTTCTCTTTGTTTGCTACTTTTGCAAGAGGCTCATGGAGGTGGACTCATGGGACACTTTGGACGCGACAAAACTTTCGCCACGCTCTCCAAGAACTACTTTTGGCCCAAGATGTTCCGTGACGTCTCACGCTTCACCAACCGTTGCTCTACATGTCGCAAAGCTAAGTCTAAAGCTCAATCCCATGGTCTTTACATGCCACTTCCTATTCCTTATCAACCTTGGGAAGACATTAGCATGGATTTTATACTTGGTTTGCCTAGAACTCAAAATGGCAAGGATTCGGTCTTTGTTGTTGTGGACAGATTTTCTAAGATGGCACATTTCATTCCTTGCAACAAGATAGACGATGCTTCACATATTGCTAATCTATTTTGTAGGGAAATCTTGCGACTTCATGGAATGCCAAAGACAATTGTCTTGGACCGCGACGTCAAGTTCTTGAGTTACTTTTGGAAGACCCTATGCGCCAAGCTCGGAATCAAGCTATTGTTCTCTTCGGCATACCATCCTCAAACCGACGGCCAAACGGAGGTGACGAACCGTACACTCTCCACTCTACTTCGCGTGTTGATCAAGAGGAACATCAAGGAGTGGGAGGCGTGCCTACCAATCGCTGAGTACGCCTACAACCGTGCAAGACATTCGACAACCGGCAAGTCCGCCTTTGAGGTCGTCTACGGCTTTAACCCGTTGTCCCCATTGGACATTCTACCTCTTCCTCTACAAGAGCGCACCAACCTCGACGCAAGTGCTCGTGCCAAGCTACATCAAGAAGATGCATGAAGATACAAGGCACACCATTGAACGCCAAGTACAACGCATCGCGACCAAGCTCAACGTCAACAAGCACCCCATGATATTCAACATTGGAGACCTAGTGTGGCTACATCTTCGCAAGGACCGCTTCCCCAACGAATGCAAGTCCAAGCTTCTACCTCGCGCCGATGGACCTTTCAAGGTGCTAGCACGCTACAACAACAATGCTTACAAGATCGATCTCCCACGCGACAAGTATAACGAGAGCGACATCTTCAATGTCTCTGATCTCTCCCCGTACCATGGTGATGAGGATTTCGATCTGAGGTCGGATCTTTCACAAGGGGGGGGGGATATGATGCGGAGCATCCCTCGCTCATCCCAATGGATGTGCCTACATCTCCCTCAATACCACTTGGACCCATGACACGAGCCCGAGCTAAGGCTATTGAAGATAAGGTGAACTCACTCCTCTCCGAACTCCCTCTTCCTACTCGCGAGACATGGCTACTACCTCATTCGGAAACTCTGTGTGTGATCAGGTGCCTGGAAGCGAGCCACGGAACAGCTACATACAAGAGCCAAGACGGCGAGGACCCCAAGCATGATGGACAAGAAGAGCTGCCGCGGAAGCTACAGGCGTCGGACGTCCGACCAAGTCCGCACGTCCGACGAGTCCCAGGACACGGACGACCGAGCCCTCCGGACGTCCGGTACCTGGCCACCCGAACCAATTCTACGGATGTCCGAGACGCCCCGGACGACCGGGCGACAAGCACCCGAGCCAAAACTACGGACGACCGACAGCCTACGGACGTCCGGTCCATCCAGAAGCTCCGGACGACCGACCCTCTCCGGACATCCGACGCAACCAAGACAGAGCGGAATCTACGGACGTCCGAGCACTGCCGGATGTCCGGACCGTCCCGAGCCTTCGGACGTCCGACGCCTTCCGGACGTCCGGCACCTGAGTAACCGCACCTGCGGGCTGGAGCCCTTGTATCCCTTCACTTTGACTTCCATTTGCACTAAGACTATAAATAGGACGCCCCACCTCCTAGTGAGGGTTAGCATAGGTTTAGCTCATATTTTGTGTGAGAGCTGTAACACCCCAAAAATTTAACCAGGTTTTAGTTATTAAAATTTTGCCAAGAGTTAAGATTTTTGCCTGCAAGAATATTTCTGTTGATTTCAAAACCTTTCTTTTAATATTAAGGATTTATTTTTCCCAGGTGGATCCTTCCAAACATATTGAACTTCTATGCCATCTCATTAAAACAAATTCCTAATCAGTAGGATTATTTATTAAATTATTTCACCCTGAGCTATATTCATTAAAATGACTTGTTTTAAGTTTTGGAGCTCTTTTTCAACTACAACCATTTGATAAATTTAACTAAAAATTCCACCAAAATTTGGAGATGTCCTGTGATGCCTCTAAATCACTTTTGTGCATTAATATATTTATTTCATTGCATATTTTGAGTATTACACATGTTTTTCTTCTCTGGTCCAGTAGGCATTTTTGCACCGCAACCCTTTTAAATATTTGTTTCTAGCTTCCACCAAAATTATGGGATGTCAGTAGTAGCATACGATTCCATTATATGCAAAGATCCAAGGATGTTCTTTGAAAATTTTGAGTGAATCAACCTAATCTTCATTCTGGTCCATCATGATGGTTTGTACACCATCCCTATTATTGCTTACTCTTTGGCCCTAGATTCCTTCTCCTACTTGTAGTCCTCCATGCTAAACCCCTAAGTCCAGGAGCATGCAACCATTGGCATATTTTTGGTTCATGAAATAATGCCACTCACATCCTGTCCAGATTTGAAGTTCTGCAAAACTTGCACTAGCAAGTTTGTGCTTTTCACCAACTAACCTCACCACCCTCTTATGCATCCGAGGAGACACTGATCTGGAAGATTTGGCCCCTCTAAGAATAGCCCAGGTGCCTTTGGCATTTTGACAAACACCTGGAGTGCATGGACCGATTTGGCAGGATCTCAAGTATACACTATGAACATGACAACCTGACCAAACCACCGTGTCCCTTGAGCCTTCCTCTATCACTAGCCTAGTTATGTTGCTTGCCAACCTCACCTGTGACCTGTAGCGTGCCACGACATTGTGTCGAACACCTTCCGTGCGTGCACTGGACGTGCCCAGAGCGCGCGTATTGCACGAGCGGCGCCCGAGCCACCGCGTCATGCCCCGCACTCACCCCAGCCCGTGACCGACCGCAGCCGGCACGCCGTGTCCCCTTGCACGCTACATGCTCCCCCTCACCGCAACGCGCCAAGCAGAGCCTCGCCGCATCCCCGGCAAGCCAAGGACTGGCCGCCACGGCCGCCCGACAGCCCTGCTCAGGCCAGCGCCGCCCAAGCCACCCCGGCTCGCCACCTGCCCCTGTGAACAATGCAAGCTTATCCCCTCGCCCGTCGGCTAGCTACCGTCATCGCCACGACGCCCTGACGCTACAAGGAGGCGGTTTGCCGTCGTCCTTATCGCCGGCCGCCTCGAACCGACCTTCACCGCCTATATAAGGGCCCGAGAGCTCAATCAAGTCCTCGATCAACCTCCAGTGATCCTCCTAGAGCTACCCTGGCCAGCATTCGAGGAGGGGAAGGCCTTCTTCCCCGAGTCCGGCCAGTTCGGTCGCCGCCAAGCCCCGGTCGATTCCATCACCACCAGGGCCTCTCCCTCTCCAATCTCTCCACCAAGAACTCTCCCTCCCTCTCGCGAGTGCAACCCCTCGATCAATTTTGGTCGGAGACCACCGCAGCCCAAAGATCACTTTGTTCCCGAAGCCCCCTCCGTCGCGAAGCTCGCCGCCGGCGACTCCCTCCACCTCCGGCGACCCTGCGGCCACCGAAAGGACTGCCTAGGAGTGGCAGATCCATCCCTGCTCTTAGATGCCCACGAAAAGACGCCGTTCTCCAGCGATGATCGCCGGACGCCCCGCCTCTGCTCGGGCAGAGAAGAGGAGGGAGTGGGGACTGGTCAAACCTGACCAGTGGGCCCCCTGGACCCACTGTCAGTGACCCAGCCCCGCCTCCACACGTTTAAGTGGAAGCGTAAAGACCCCGAGTACGTCTCCCCATTTTGAAGGCGTATTCTGCCCGAAGCGTTTTCTTTTCTGTTTATTATTAAAAACAGATTTTGACCAAATCTTTGACTGGCTTTATCTTTTTAAATATGACTCCAAATGAATTAATTCTTTTTCCTACCTCTCTCAAAATTGATCTAGTTTATTTTAAGATTTAATTGAAAAAAATTCCAAACAACTTTTTGTGCAATTTTTATTTTTGTGTGTTAATTCTTTTATATGTTTAAAATAGGATTTTGAAGGAAGGAGAAATATTTCAAGAGGTTGAAATGCACCCTGCCTTCCCTTGACCTGAAGGCAAGCATTCTGAACCCTGGCATGATATTTTTGAGTGTTCGTTGACACATTTATCACACTACCTCTTTTTTTGAGAAATTGTTATTTCATGTGAGATGATCATGTGCATGGATGCATATTTGTGATTTCCATGCTGTTGGAAATGATCACACTTGTGATGATAATCATCCTCATGTGCCTTGCATGCATACCGGCAGGAACCCGGGAAAACCTCTGCCTTGGGTAGGCATGAGTTTGTTGCCGGTCTCCGTCGGGATGGTTATGTCTTGTATGGCATGGTAAGGTAATATGAGCGGTGACTCTGTTGGTTGAAATATATTCGTTATGCTAATCATGCAGGGAATACCTAAACCTCCTGAGTCGACCATAGATTGAGTCTTGTTCCAGTAACCCCCATACTTGTTTCGTACTACCACTCGTCTCTACAACAAGTAGAGTACGGTTCAGTAAGTTGTCAACCTCTTCCTAGCACACACCGTACAGAGAGGCCAGGGTGGAAGATACCGGTTGTAGCTGGTAGGCAGGCCACCTGGTCCGGGGGCATGGGTGTTTCCGGTTGAGACCGAGAGGGGAGGCCACCCCTTAGAGCGTGCAATATAAATTCGATCCCATGCTACGCGAGGTTGTAGCCTCCCCACTTAGAGTTTGCTTGACAGGTGTCTTGGGTGACTCCAGACACGTGTGAGTTAAGCTGGTGTGTGCAAGTTAGGTGTGTTTTCAACAAAAAGACCGTAGACGAAATTAGTCCCGATGGACTAAAGAAATCCGTTACTCGTGGGTAAAGAGTACACCCTCTGCAGAGATTAAACCTATTCGAATAGCCATGTCCATGGTTAAGGATTACAGTCTGGGATGGGTCGAGTGTCGGTCTTAGTGTCGGTCTTCGGAGGTGAAACTGTTAAATCAGAACTGGTATCACGACTTGTGACATGTGATGATGATGATGATTATTTTGTTGTGGACTAACCCATGATATTATTGGTATTATTGAATATCCCTGGGACGGTTCTACCTCCTGGATATTCACTATGATTGTTATTTTTTTAAAGCCCTTTCTGTGGTGTCGCTCAGACGCCCGACTGTGGCATTTCTTTTAAAGCCCTTTATGTGGTGTCGCTCAGACGCCCGTCTGTGGCATTTCTTTTAAAGCCCTTTATGTGGTGTCGCTCAGACGCCCGACTGTGGCATTTCTTTTAAAGCCCTTTATGTGGTGTCGCTCAGACGCCCGACTGTGGCATTTCTTTTAAAGCCCTTTATGCGGTGTCGCTCAGATGCCCGACTGTGGCAGGCTTGTTGTTTATTTCATTATTATTTTTAATACTTCTATGATATTACATATTCATATATAACATGCTTATACGCATCAGAGTTATATTTATATTTTTGTGACTGACGTCATGAGTATAAATTATTTTTAGCACATCGTTATTATATTATACCCGTGTTCATTATGTTTGCAAGTACATTCAAAGTACTCACTGGCTTGTCGCTGGCTATTGTCTTGGCCAGATTTCTTGCACAGAGAGAAGCGACGTGATGACAGCCACGGAACCTAAGCAACGGTGATAGCAGTCTCGCGAAGATAGGAGCTAGCCTGGTCAGCTGTTCCCGTGGGAAATGGAGTCCCATAGACACTGATGTTTTACAGCCCGCTTCCGCCATCAACCACTAGAAACCATTTGTTGTACTCACAGACCAGAATGGTCTTGTACTACATATTTTATGTTTTGCTTAGAATTTCTGTATCAAGTTGGTGCCTCATCAGCTAACAGTTATCCTGGGGCTGATGAGTACAAGGGCCATTTTTTGGGAATTAATACCCGGAGAATCGGTCCCCACAGACTTGGTATCAGAGCCAGGCTGACCATTGGCTAATCCTATCTTAGCTAGGTCGGATAACTTAGGTAAACGAACCTAACAGACCCTAACCAAAACCCCAGCCAAGCTTCCCGTGCAAGATAGCCACACAGTAATTCCGACGCTTTTGGTACTTGGTGCCCAACCTATCAGTCTAGGCTGTCGATCACACGCAAATGACTGATGGCAAAAATATCTCATTCGCAAGCGTGCGAAGGAAGACTCCGTTCCCTTTTCTATAAAAGGGCACGCTAACCTCAACCCGGCCTAGCACGGCCTCTTCCCCAACCTAGCCACAATGCCTGGTCCCATAGTGCACAATGAGACCACAACAACCAATCTTGAAGGTTTCGTGACCATACTCGCAAACCTCACCCGTCGTGCCTACGCGTTAGAAGAGCCCCCAGAATATGTTGTGTACCAAGGACCCATGAGCGGTGAAGACCGCCAATTCTGGGCCACTGTGCACATCTATGGTAGGGGTTTGTCGCCAGAACGCCCCTACAGGTTCACCGGAAGAACAACTTCCTTCGAGCCACAAGCCATCCAGCTAGCCGCTCAAGAAGCTATAGTTCAACTTCGGCAGTTGTCGCCCAGAGTTAACTGTCGCTCGTTCTACTACTACCCCAGGCGTGAAGGGTATGGTAGACCACCCCAAGTTGCCAACGGAGATCACGAGACAGATCCCGCATTGTTGCACCTAGTGCGCTATGTAAGTGCACTAGAGGCATTGTTTGATCAAATCACTATTGATCTGATCGCAGCTCGAGGAGAGCTGGTTCGTCGAGCCCCAGCAAGAAGAGAAGACGAGCCTGATGCTGACAACCCAGTCGTGCTGTTCGAACACCCGATCGAGACCCTGAGGTCAGCCCCAGCCATCATCCAAGATACTGTGGTGACCCTAGAAGTGCTTCAACGCCTTTTGGGAACACACTCCAACGGGATTGTGGCTAACAATCCACGCGATGGTCATCATCGCTACCCCGACCCTGCAGTTCCTCCACCATCTCCGATTAATCCCGGCAGTGAGACCCGTGGAGAAGCCTCGACATCCACCAGGCACGCCCATTTAGACGTAAACGAGGTAGACTAAGCTGTACGAGTAGTGCCGAGTCTCAGTGTATCCCCGCTTTGTAATCACGTAATCTTGTGTATTAACGCAACCTATCGTTGTGCCCCTGTTTTAGTGGTAGCCTCGCGTATTTTTGTCAGCACATAGTGCACATTTTCCGGGCACAGCTACCAAAACCAACCCCGACGACACGCACAGTAACACGTCTCTTTATGAGATATGTATATCTCCTGACACTGACCCCGTCCTTTGGAGCTAATCTGGCATATTTATTACCTTTCACCATGGTAAAGTGACCCAGCTCCATTGCTATATAAGGGCCACCTTGTGACCTTACCCAGCACCCGTCACCTTATGCACCACCCTCACAACCTTTTTCCTGTCATGCCGAGCCCCAGTATTCATCTGAGAACCCCAGATGCAACCCCGGGTAGCTTTGTCAAAATATTGTGGGACTTTACCTGCAGTACCATGGGTTCTTCCCAGCCACCCCAGTACGAGCTGTTCAAATCAAGAATCACTTTTTCCACCTCGGAATATTGGGCAGCAGTACACATTCCTCCCATAGACCCCAACCAAGATCCAACGGAAGTTTCCTTCGTGGAGAAATCTATGCCGACCCCACACTTGGCCATAGAAGCTGCTGCGAACGAAGCGATTGCTCGTCTTCGATCCGCAGTACCCTATGCCCGCGAACGAGGATATTATTACTTTCCGAGCCGTGCAGCACCCGGGGGAGTAACGACTTTTCCCGGTGGACGGATTGAGAGAGACCCAGTACTGGCCAACCTTATCCAGTATATCATCGCGCAAGAGCATTTGAATCAGCGGGTGATGGATTATCTCCAGAATCTCACTGATCTGAACCCTCAGATTGCAATCGGCAGACCACTGAGGCCCGATCCGGAGAGACTCATACATCGATTGGTCAATCCACTTCCTCCAATTGAGGAGGAGTATATCCCTTTACCAGAGACATTTTATCGGGACCCTGTCCAGTTACCATTATCATTTTAGACGTCACTGTTGTAGTTGTTATTTCAGCATTTACTATTATGTTGTAACTTATACATGGTACCTCGAATTTGTGCAACGAGTCGAGTATTTAGTTTTTACGTTTGTGAGTGGTTTTCTTCGTGAGCAACCTGTGTAACCGCAAAAAAATCCTGGAATGAGATTTTCTTCTTCCAGAATTTGCTGCATCGTTTATCCCCTCACTGCTTGGATTATTTTTATTTACGCAGCACCACGGCAGCAGACTCACAACCGCTCGGACACATATGGAGCATTTGTTTTTCACAACGGCTCTTAGCAAATCTCGAGGATGAGATTTTTTTCTTAAGGGGGGTAGTAACTGTAACACCCCAAAAATTTAATCAGATTTTAGTTATTAAATTTTTGCCAAGAGTTAAGATTTTTGCCTGCAAGAATATTTCTGCTGATTTCAAAACCTGTCTTTTAATATTAAGGATTTATTTTTCCCAGGTGGATCCTTCCAAACATATTGAACTTCTATGCCATCTCATAAAAACAAATTCCTAATCAGTAGGATTATTTATTAAATTATTTCACCCTTAGCTATATTCATTAAAATGACTTGTTTTAAGTTTTGGAGCTCTTTTTGAACTACAACCATTTGACAAATTTAACTAAAAATTCCACCAAAATTTGGAGATGTCCTGTGATGCCTCTAAATCACTTTTGTGCATTAATATATTTATTTCATTGCATATTCTGAGTATTACACATGTTTTTCTTCTCTTGTCCAATAGGCATTTTTGCACTGCAACCCTTTTAAATATTTGTTTCTAGCTTCCACCAAAATTATGGGATGTCAGTAGCAGCATACGATTCCATTATATGCAAAGATCCAAGGATGTTCTTTGAAAATTTTGAGTGAATCAACCTAATCTTCATTTTGGTCCATCATGATGGTTTGTACAGCATCCCTATTATTGCTTACTCTTTGGCCCTAGATTCCTTCTCCTACTTGTAGTCCTCCATGCTAAACCCCTAAGTCCAGGAGCATGCAACCATTGACATATTTTTGGTTTATGAAATAATGCCACTCACATCCTGTCCAGATTTGAAGTTCTGCAAAACTTGCACTAGCAAGTTTGTGCTTTTCACCAACTAACCTCACCACCCTCTTGTGCATCCAAGGAGACACTGATCTGGAAGATTTGGCCTCTCCAAGAATAGTGCCTTTGGAATTTTGACAAACACCTGGAGTGCATGGACTGATTTGGCAGGATCTCAAGTATACACTATGAACATGACAACCTGACCAAACCACCATGTCCCTTGAGCTTCCCTCTATCACTAGCCTAGTTATGTTGCTTGCCAACCTCACCTGTGACCTGTAGCGTGCCACGGCATTGTGTCGAACACCTTCCGTGCGTGCACTAGACGCGCCCAGAGCGCGCGTATTGCATGAGCGGCGCCCGAGCCGCCGCGTCACGCCCCGCACTCACCCCAGCCCGTGACCGACCGTAGCCGGCACGCCGTGTCCCCTTGCGCGCTACATGCCCCCCTCACCGCAACGCGCCAAGCAGAGCCTCGCCGCGTCCCCGGCAAGCCAAGGACTAGCCGCCACGGCCGCTCGACAGCCCTGCTCAGGCCAGCACCGCCCAAGCCACCCCGGCTTGCCACCTGCCCCTGTGAACAACGCAAGCTTATCCCCTCGCCCGTCGGCTAGCTACCGTCGTCTCCACGACGCCCTGACGCTACAGGGAGGCGGTTCGCCGTCGTCCTTATCGCCGGCCGCCTCGAACCGACCTCCACTGCCTATATAAGGGCCCCGGAGCTCAATCAAGTCCTCGATCAACCTCCAGTGATCCTTCTAGAGCTACCCTGGCCAACATTCGAGGAGGGGAAGGCCTTCTTCCCCGAGTCCGGCCAGTTCGGTCGCCGCCAAGCCCCGGTCGATTCCATCACCACCAGGGCCTCTCCCTCTCCAATCTCTCCACCAAGAACTCTCCCTCCCTCTCGCGAGTGCAACCCCTCGATCAATTTTGGTCGGAGACCACCGCAGCCCAAAGATCACTTTGTTCCCGAAGCCCCCTCCGCCGCGAACCTCGCCGCCGGCGACTCCCTCCACCTCCGGCGACCCTGCGGCCACCGGAAGGACCGCCTAGGAGTGGCAGATCCATCCCTGCTCTTAGATGCCCGCGAAAAGACGCCGTTCTCCGGCGACGATCGCCGCACGCCCCGCCTCTGCTCGGGCAGAGAAGAGGAGGGAGTGGGGACTGGTCAAACCTGACCAGTGGGCCCCCTGGACCCACTGTCAGTGACCCAGCCCCGCCTCCACACGTTTAAGTGGAAGCGTAAAGACCCCGAGTACGTCTCCCCGTTTTGAAGGCGTATTCTGCCCGAAGCGTTTTCTTTTCTGTTTATTATTAAAAACAGATTTTGACCAAATCTTTGACTGGCTTTATCTTTTTAAATATGACTCCAAATGAATTAATTCTTTTTCCTACCTCTCTCAAATTTGATCTAGTTTATTTTAAGATTTAATTGAAAAAAAATTTCCAAACAACTTTTTGTGCTATTTTTATTTTTGTGTGTTAATTCTTTTATATGTTTAAAATAGGATTTTGAAGGAAGGAGAAATATTTCAAGAGGTTGAAATGCACCCTGCCTTCCCTTAACCTGAAGGCAAGCATTCTGAACCCTGGCATGATATTTTTGAGTGTTCGTTGACACATTTATCACACTACCTCTTTTTTTGAGAAATTGTTATTTCATGTGAGATGATCATGTGCATGGATGCATATTTGTGATTTCCATGCTGTTGGAAATGATCACACTTATGATGATAATCATCCTCATGTGCCTTGCATGCATACCGGCAGAAACCCGGGAAAACCTCTGCCTTGGGTAGGCATGAGTTTGTTGCCGGTCTCCGTCGGGATGGTTATGTCTGGTATGGCATGGTAAGGTAATATGAGCGGTGACTCTGTTGGTTGAAATATATTCGTTATGCTAATCATGCAGGGAATACCTAAACCTCCTGAGTCGACCATAGATCGAGTCTTGTTCCAGTAACCCCCATACTTGTTTCGTACTACCACTCGTCTCTACAACAAGTAGAGTACGGTTCAGTAAGTTGTCAACCTCTTCCTAGCACACACCGTACAGAGAGGCCAGGGTGGAAGATACCGGTTGTAGCTGGTAGGCAGGCCACCTGGTCCGGGGGCATGGGTGTTTCCGGTTGAGACCGAGAGGGGAGGCCACCCCTTAGAGCGTGCAATATAAATTCATCCCATGCTACGCGGGGTTGTAGCCTCCCCACTTAGAGTTTGCTTGACAGGTGTCTTGGGTGATTCCAGACACGTGTGAGTTAAGCTGGTGTGTGCAAGTTAGGTGTATTTTCAACAAAAAGACCGTAGACGGAATTAGTCCCGATGGACTAAAGAAATCCGTTACTCGTGGGTAAAGAGTACACCCTCTGCAGAGATTAAACCTATTCGAATAGCCGTGTCCATGGTTAAGGATTACAGTCTGGGATGGGTCGAGTGTCGGTCTTAGTGTCGGTCTTCGGAGGTGAAACTGTTAAATCAGAACTGGTATCACGACTTGTGACATGTGATGATGATGATTATTATTTTGTTGTGGACTAACCCATGATATTATTGGTATTATCGAATATCCCTGGGACGGTTCTACCTCCTGGATATTCACTATGATTGTTATTCTTTTAAAGCCCTTCCTGTGGTGTCGCTCAGACGCCCGACTGTGACATTTCTTTTAAAGCCCTTTATGTGGTGTCGCTCAGACGCCCGACTGTGACATTTCTTTTAAAGCCCTTTATGTGGTGTCGCTCAGACGCCCGACTGTGACATTTTTTTAAAGCCCTTTATGCGGTGTCGCTCAGATGCCCGACTGTGGCAGGCTTGTTGTTTATTTCATTATTTTTTTAATACTTCTATGATATTACATATTCATATATAACATGCTTACACGCATCAGAGTTATATTTATATTTTTGTGACTGACGTCATGAGTATAAATTATTTTTAGCACATCGTTATTATATTATACCCGTGTTCATTATGTTTGCGAGTACATTCAAAGTACTCACTGGCTTGTCGCTGGCTATTGTCTTGGCCAGATTTCTTGCACAGAGAGAAGCGACGTGATGACAGCCCCGAAACCTAAGCAACGGTGATAGCAGTCTCGCGAAGATAGGAGCTAGCCTGGTCAGCTGTTCCTGTGGGAAATGGAGTCCCATAGACACTGATGTTTTACAGCCCGCTTCCGCCATCAACCACTAGAAACCATTTGTTGTACTCACAGATCAGAATGGTCTTGTACTACATATTTTATGTTTTGCTTGGAATTTCTGTATCAAGTTGGTGCCTCATCAGCTAACAGTTATCCTGGGGCTGATGAGTACAAGGGCCATTTTTTGGGAATTAATACCCGGAGAATCAGTCCCCACAAGAGCCTTGCTCATCCACTTGGCTACTTCTCCTCGGAGCTCAGGACCTCTTCGGAGAAGATCCCCCAAGCGGATTCAAGGCCCCTTTGTAGGGAAGACTATCAAGACCTCCGTACGGAGAAGAACTGTTCCTTTGTATCCCTACCTTGGTTGATTGTGGATCATATGTCACTCTATGTTGTCAGTGATCTAGCACTCGTGTGATTGATTCTATGTCGGTTTAGTGATTCTCTCTCTCGTTTTCCCTGTGTTTCCCCTTTGTGCTTCTGCGTGTTCTTCGTGATTCCCCGTAGGATCCACTCCAAAGCGTGAAAGATCGTCCACATAGGGTTCCACCCTACATCACTAGGGTTCTGTCGCCACCGTCCGGTTTAAATAGCTGGCTTCCTCCCTCGGACGGCACGCCAAAGCGGCGCCACGCGACGCGGGGCGAAGGAGGCGCCTGTCAGAACAGTTGTCTCTCCGCATCTCCGTGTGGGCCCTATCTGTCAGTCCTACATGATAGGCGTGCTCGGGCTCATCTGGACCTCCCCATATATGGGCTCGACATGCGAAGTGCCGGTCAGGCTAGGCGTGTGGCCCGACTATGGGGAGCCTGATTGGGTGGCCAAAACTTGTCCGGGTGCTCACCGGGTAGCTCATCAGGACGTTTGGGGCGGTTAGAGCATCTACAATCGAGCACCTCAAACCCGCCTCATACACCCGGGTGGCCCGCCCAGTCACTGACCAGTCACTATTTTCTGACCCAGACGACCCTTTCAAACGAGCCTCAAATGCCTGGGGTGACCAGCACCCCTCATATCCAGCCTAAAAAATGGGGCGGATATGGGAGCGCACGAGCATGCCCGCCATGTAGGACTAACGAAGGGGTCCCACGCGGATTTGCCCGGAAACCCGGTGGTCCGACAAACGCCTCCTCCGTCACGGTGGTGTGAACGCCGCGTGGCGCCGCTTCGGCTCGCCACCCGAGAGGAAATCCGTCTATTTAACCCGGCCGGAGTCCCGCAACCCTAGTTCATCCACCTCCCCCTCTCAGCGCCGCCAATCCGAGCCCATCCACCTCCTCCCTCTCCCACTCCGGTGCTTTGCCCACGCTCCGGCGGTCCGCCATGGTCCATACGAAGAACACCTACTACGCTATGCTCATGACGGAGCGCCGTCCGAGATCCAGCAGGAGATCCGGACGTAGTACGTAGGCTTATTTCGTCTGCATGTCTTCGTATGGATTAAAGAATCTAGTATGAGATATCCGGATGCAACACGTGTAATTTGAGGCGTGCCCGGTCACTGCCTGCGGACGCGCCCGGACCCGTCCGCGGGTCTTTGAGGGGCAATATTTGACATATCCGGCTGTAGATGCTCTTATGAGTTGTCCGTTTGTAGATGCTCTTAGACTCTACTGTTTCAGATGTTTTTTCCTCCTCTTTTTCTTTTTGCACGAAAATACTATTCTGGATGTTTTAACCCGACATCTTTAGTCACCGACCGAACCGACCGAACATACCTTGCACGCCTACGAAGTAACCCGTGATCACAAAAGCACTCCCAAATCAGTAAAAGGCGTATTTTGAGGCTGAAAAGGGGTCTCAGAAGTTTGGATGGTCAGCAACCACGCCGAAAAGCAGCAATATACTTCTGATCAACAAGGAATAATTGGCTGGTAGGTGGTACCTAGGAAATCACTTCATGTACGGCCGGATTTTTTTAGAGGAAGCCCGATAGCCGCTTTTTCGATTGATAGAAGAAGGACCATGATAAGTGTCACATGGCAGGTCCGAGCACATGGCAAATCTAAACGTTTTCGACATCAGGTTTAGTGATGCGAGGATGACAACTTACTAAGCATGAAAACGTTCGTGCTTCAGTTTATTTTTGACAGAAACTTGCCATCTACCACTGAAAATTGCCATTCTTGTGTGATTGAAATTGCCATTTTAAAGACACCAGGACCGGAGTGCCACACACCTGACTTGTGGCACTTATCATTTGGATAGGAGAAAGGGCAGCAAAGTACCAACTGTACAAACGGTTGGAGAAAGGGCGTGCAAGTCTCGCGGTTGGCATATGTGTTTTTCAATTGCGATATACTTTATCCGTTCCAAAATATGTGTCGTGATTTTAGTTTAAATTTGAATATTTGAATTTAAACTAAAACCACGACAACTATTTTAGAACGGGGAGCGTAATGGGTTGTGTAGTACTAAACCTCCTTACTCACATGTTATCCTTTGTTCATAAATTTCCGAACTGTAACAAATGGATACACAAATTTAACATGATGTGGCAAAAAAAAAGGCCTCTGCCTATCACAACTTGTCGTTTGGCAGACACATGATGCTGGTGCTAGTTCCGGTATTGTTACAGATGCGTGAGGGTTCATTTATCTAAATGATGCCTTCGTCTCGCATTGGTGCGGGTAGCTTCGTCAATAGGATCCACGATGATGTTTTCAACATTAACATGGGTTGGGTCTATTTATCTCGTCTTCACATTCTTCTCCAGGTCTTGAGATCATCAACATTGGCATCTCCTGGCAATGTTCGTCAATGACTCCCTGGCTCTAGTAATGTGCAAGTTAAGACCAGGACAATCATCAGACTGTGCAAGTTGGAGACGAGGACAAATTAACCTATTTTCATCACAAGACTCCTTCAAAAGATCGAACCGACAAATCTTGAGATTAATGAAGTCGCCACAAACTCCTCATAGTTGAGGGGCATGTCATACTGCTAAAATAAAAACATTTAAAAACCTAAAATAAATATAGAAAAATGCCACCATCCGTATCAAGTCTCCGAGTCCGCAACCTCTATTCATTTTTATGCTTATTATATACTCCCATTATAAACTAATATAAGAGCGTTTACATCACTAAAGTTGTAATCTAAACGCTTTTATATTACTTTACAGAGAAAGTACTGTATATAATTCTTGGAAGGAATCAAAAATGAAGCAACGACACCACAAACAATAACAAAACTGTACATTGTAGACGGTGTGTACGCTAAAGAAGGGGGGCCAATACGGACATATCCGGCCGCACAATCGGCCGGTAGCGTGTGGCCGGCCCCTTGCTTCACCCCTCTTCGCCTTAGGGCATGTACAATAGTTGATAAGATAGTCTTATCTTAAGTTTTGCATGGAAATTAGAGATGACAAAAAAATATGTCTACAATGGGTCATTTCTTAGCCTTATCTTCAATAATTAGTTGTTCCTAGAAACATGGTGAGACAAATTGTGCTAAGAGATCACCTCTTGTCTTCTCTTAAATAAGAGAAGACAAGCCTTATCTTACGATTTCTCTCTCCTCCACCTCATCATTTATCCTACGTGGCACTTTTAAGATAGAACCATTGTACATGCCCTTATCCCATCCTCCAAACTAGGGACGAGACTTGCCTGCTCCCTCCACGTGTGCCCATCCGTGCTCCCGCATACGTGGCTTGATTTGATTGGAACAAAATAACGCCCGACCCCATCCTTTTAAAATCAGGGGATGATTAGATTAAAAAAAGAAAAAAAAATAGCCGTAAAATAAAGTGAGAGTACGGATGGGAGCATGGAAATGGAGCAGGCAAGCCAGATCCCCAAACGGGCAGCCCCGAGACAGCCCCGAGAGTCCAGACCGACACCCCGGCCCACAAGCCAGGGACGCCGAGCTTCGTGGGCCCCATAGGACACGTGGAGCTCGGCCGCAGCTCCGGTTCTTGCTACAATAACAGTTTCCCCCGCTTCCATTTCTTTCCTTCCTTTCTTTTCCACCGCGCTGCCCCATCCGGCGAGAGCTCGTCGCGTTCGTTAACCTCGCGTCGAAGCGGAGGGATTAAAACCGTGGAGCCGACCCCTAGGCGCGGGTTTGGGTTTAGCTGCTGGTGGCTTCCGTGGCGGCTCCGCGGCGGTGGGGTAGGTGAGAATTCGGCGTCCGACTATGGCGTTGTTTGTTTCCATGCTACTTTGTGGGGACTCTCTGGGCGCTGCGGGGTTTGTTGGGCCACTGTTCCTTTTCCCCAAAGCCTTGGCTTACCTTCTTTATCGGCTTTTGCTGGGGTAATCTACCACTGCTACCGGCTGTTAATCCGATACGTATGGATTGATCGGTGAGCTTTTTGAGGTCGCTTTGATCGGCTCTTGGTTCATCTGAGCTTGGATTGGAGTGCGGTTGTGCTGTTAATTTATTTGGTTTTTTTTTGTTACTTTAGCTGGCCTGCTGGAGAGCTGGGGCTCTGTTGCTCGCTCCTTTTGTTTTAATGCTATCTTCAGTTTCGGTAGATCCATTTTATTCAGGATTGGGTTTTTGGCCATCTTATGATGTAGTGGGTGGCTGGGTGCATCATGAATGATTAATATTTTAAAAAATAAACTGTAATGGTAAAGTTGTGTTCTGCTCCTAAAACTGTATGATTTCTTTCATGTCGCAGAATGGAGTGGAAGCTGACTAATTAAGTAGGGGCATACGCCGCAAATGGTTGCCGAGATGCAGCCGTCATTCATTGAGAACCAAGATTGTGCAGGCTCATAGATAGATCCCTTCAAGTCCACAGGGACAGGGGAGTGATAGTTCCAGTACGCACCGATCATGGGTGGCGTCTGTTCAAGGAAGCGAAGCCAATTGGTGGAGGAGGACGACGACTCTCTCCAGACACCGACGAGGTTCTCCAAGACCAGCAGCTTGAAATGGCTGCTGCTCACGCTGCCCCACAGCAGCTCCGATGTCTCCCGCAAGGGACCAGGGAAGGGCCCTGGCCGGTGCCCGACACTCATGGAGCTCTGTGTGGCCAAAGTCTGCAAGGTAGTTTTGTGGACGTATGTGTTTTGCTTTCCTGAGAAATGCCGCATTTCTGTTTGATGACGTCAAATTCATATGCAGGATATCAGTAAGTATTCTACTTTCTCTATGCTGCCGACTGATCTCAGCCAGCAGATTTTCGATGAATTGGTGGACTCAAACTGTCTTACGGATGAATCGCTTGAAACCTTTCGGGATTGTGCGCTGCATGTAAGGTTTCCGTTGCCTATGCTTACAAGTGTGATGCTCGATTTAGTCTCATAAGACACTGAACAATATGCCGGTGGTCTTGATCAAGAAAGTAGTAAACCAGATATGGTTCCATCAAACTTAATACTTCTATGTAAAATTAAAGTTATTGATTACTTTATGTGCTCTTCCCCAATGGCGGATCTAGGATTTGGCAATGTGGGGGTAACCATGAACAATATTTCAATGGCTCGAAAAAACATACACTACACTACACCAAAATTAATATGATGGACAAATATTACACTAGTAAAATAGAATTTCTAAATTGTTTGAGGGGGCCATGGGGCCATGGCCCCACCCCTAGATCCGCCACTGCTCTTCCCTGCTTCGGATATAATCAATAGCCACCTTGTATTGGGATCATCTGACACTGAAACCTGATATTTATAAATGACAAGGCAACTTCTCAAATCTTATAATTTTACTTACGAAATATTACGAATACTATATTTTGAGACAGAGTTTTGTTTTCACGGGTTAACTGCTTCTTGTATTTCACTATCAGGACATTTATTTGGGGGAGTATCCTGGAGTTAAGGATGCCTGGATGGAAGTAGTGGCTTCACAAAGGCAGTCATTATTGTCCGTTGACATTTCTTGCTCTGATGTTACTGATCGTGGCTTAAATTTTCTTAGTGATTGCTCAAACATGCAAAGCTTGTCATGTAATTACTGTGAACATGTCTCAGAACATGGCCTTGGAGTTTTGTCAGGTCAGTGACACACTACTTACTGAGTTACTCCTATCTAAATGTCTTAGTATTAGATGGGTTTGAGTATGTGCTTGTAGCTGTTACAAACGCTGCAAGCCTAATCAATTACATCCGATTAGGTTTGGAATTGGTAGTTAGATGAAGTTAAACTCCCTTAATGTTGATAAGCCCAACCCTTCCCTGGCTTATGGACTTATGCAAGCCCAAGCTTTCACTTCAAATGGGGAATGGTATTCTAACTTTCCGCCAGTTAAGTTTTTATTTATTTTGCTATATATTGGATTTGCAGGTTTCTCAAACTTGACATCTTTAAGTTTCAAGAGAAGTGACGGTGTTACTGCTGAAGGAATGAGTGTGTTTGCAAATTTAGTTAATTTGGTAAATCTTGACCTTGAGCGATGCCTGAAGATTCATGGTGGCCTTGTTCATATGAAAGGTATCACCCTTCTGAACATCACATTAATTTACTTACTGCTATAGGTACCTAAAATTTTAAATGCGACCCTTTTGTTTTGGAATGTCATGATGGCATTTGACACCACACTATTCTTGCCCTGTCTTAACTTTGACAACCTTTTGAGTTGTTGATATTGGTATTTGAGAAGCAATTCCTGTTTTCAGGCCTGAGAAAGCTGGAGTCACTTAATATGAGATATTGTAACTACATTACAGATTCAGATATCAAGTATTTATCAGGTAACAGAACAATCTATTTATTTCCTTTGATATTCTCTGCTTTGGTATATCATATGCCGTCTCTGAATAGGAAGGAAGTTTTTAATGAATCTATACCACATATCCCATCCCTGAAAATTTGACAAACACTTCTCTGTTGTAGATCTCACAAATTTGAAGGAACTGCAATTGTCTTCTTGTAGAATTACAGACCTGGGTATTTCTTATCTTACAGGTAAACATGGCTATAACCTGCCACTTTCCTATTTAGAACTTAGTGCATGTTGGAATGATCTAAGGATCATTGTTTGTTGTTCTATGGGTCAATGCATGATCTGTATTTAACTGCTTGACGTTGATCTGATCCAAAGCTTATACGTCTACATTTTATCTGTTTTTTGTAGGCTTGTCCAAGTTAACACATCTAAACTTGGAGAGCTGTCCAGTGACCGCTGCTTGCTTGGAAGCTATCTCAGGTCCTGCAGCTTTCCACAACTTTCCTAATAATGGCTTGTACCTTGATCCACTAGGCTTGCATGCTTCAATTGCTTAGATTTGTCGTCATTTAGTTTGTTAACTAGTAAAATATTTCTTATATTTTTTGGCATTTCATACTGTGCGAACTAGCGGAACGTCTTGCCCTCTCAGGCCGACGGTTACGTGTTATATAGATGGGGCGCACCTCCCATAACAGCGCATACATACGGTTGAGATTACATACTTGGAGATAAAGAAAGGAGGTAGAGATAAGAAATACATGAGATAAACATTATACTCTAACTACCTAACCAACTCCTATGATGCGCTAGCCATGTAGATATGCGCCGGTCATGTAGATAATGACGTGGTTTAACACCCTCCCTTAATCACAACTCCATTAGGTTGAGATTATACTTGAAGTTTTCAAAACTCTTGACCGGCAATGCCTTTGTGAATCCATCTGCAATTTGATTACTGGAGTGCACAAAACGAATGTCAAGTTGCTTATGAGCCACCCTCTCTCTGACAAAATGAAAATCTATCTCAATGTGTTTGGTCCTAGCATGAAACACTGGATTAGCTGAAAGATAGGTGGCACCAAGTTTATCACACCACAAACATGGAGCTTGTTTACTCTTTATACCAAGTTCCTTGAGCATGGATTGAACCCATATGATTTCAGCTGTGGCATTAGCCAATGCCTTATATTCCTGCCTCTGTACTAGATCTGGAGACTGTAGCTTGCTTACGAGCACACCATGAAATTAAGTTGGGTCCAAAGAAAATAGCAAACCCACCAGTAGAGCGTCTATCATCAAGACAGCCTGCCCAGTCAGAATCAGAGAAGGCACTGACAAGTGTAGAAGATGACTTGCTAAAATTTAGACCCATGCTTAATGTGTTTTTGACATATCTGACTATGCGTTTGGCAGCAGTGAAATGAATAGTTGTAGGTGCATGAACGAACTGACATACTTTGTTGACAGCAAAAGAAATATCAGGCCTGGTAAGAGTAAGATATTGAAGAGCTCCTACCAAGATTCTGTATTTGGTGCTATCCTCTTGAGTCAAGAGAGTCCCTTGTGTGACAGATAATTTTCTGAGCTGGATAATGGAGTAGGTGTGGGTTTACAACCCTGTAGACCAGCTTTTCTTACCAAGTCAACTGCATACTTTTCTTGAGAGAGATGAAGTCCATCCTTGTGCCTTTTTACTTCAATCCCAAGAAAATAATGCAAATCTCCAAGATCCTTCAAGGCAAAATCTGCACTCAAATCTTTTAATAATCCTGTGATGGCTTCATCAGATGAGCTTGTCATAATAATATCATCAACATATATTAAGACAAATATGCATGTATTGGACTTGTTGTAGATGAACAGAGAGGTGTCAGATTTTGAAGGGACAAAACCAAGTGTTTGCATTTTGTGACAGAGACGAGAGTACCATGCTCTTGGTGCCTGTTTCAAACCATAAAGTGCTTTGTCCAACTTGCAGACATGAGAGGGTGCGCTTTTACTTACAAACCCAGGAGGTTGTTTCATATATACCTCCTCTTCTAGAACACCATGAAGAAACACGTTCTGAACATCAAGTTTCCTAAGACTCCATCCCCTGGAAACGGCAATAGACAAAACAAGACGGATAGTGGCAGCTTTAACGACTGGACGAAATGTGTCCTCGTAATCTATGCCATACCGTTGTTTGAAACCCTTTGCAACGAGCCTAGCTTTGTAGCGATCAATAGTTTCGTCAGATTTCCTCTTTATTCTCAATACCCACTTGCAATCAATTAAATTTTTACCTTGCTGTGGGGGAACCAAATGCCAAGTTTTATTTTTTTTGAGTGCCATGTATTCTTCATTCATAGCATTTTTCCGCCGTTCATCACCAAGTGCTTCCTGAAGTGTCTGGGGTTCACCTGGTTCACCTGTAGAACAAATCATACCATATTTGGTTATGTGTTTATAATTAACAGGCTGTATTACCCCATGCTGTAGTCGTGTACGTCGTGATGGTGCAGCATCGGGATCCTCTGCCACAGAAAATCCCGAAGCAGAAGCTCCTGTAGCAGAATCTGCCTCCACTGGATCCTCTGTGGCGGGCTGATCAGGTGTAGCATCTTCCATAGGCACAGAAGATCCCGGAGCCTCATCATTGCCAAATGATGGCGTATCAGCCTCGGGGCGAACGCCAGGCCGCTGCACACGCGTGGGCGCACAGGATTCCGGGCCTGGACCCGCGGCGGGCCCCGACCCCGTATCAGGCCGCCGAATCTGGTCGCGCCGCTTGTACTTGACCGGCTGGTCACGGAAGCGCGCGCCGTCCTGGCGAACCATGGGCTGCCGCGTGGCGGAAGGAGATTGGCGCGGGGAGGCGCTCGAGCCGCCGCCAGTTGGAGCGTGACGCGCGGCGCTCGCTGAGCTGGAGTCAGACGCCCGGCCGGCTGGCGCTATCTCCTGCGCATCTGACGCCTCTGCCGGCACCGATCCCGAGGAGGATCGACTGAACTGCCGCTGCAGAACTGATCCCGAGGAGGATTTGCCCCCTGGAAGCGGACACATGTGATATTGGTTTGCCGGCGCATTGTTTTCACTGATTTCTCCATTGTTTTCACTGTTATTTCCTGGAACATCATCAGAAAGCTCATGCACACCATTAGTAGCAGGATTAGTCAACAGTTGATCATCATAATTCGGACCCCCTTGACCAATGGTGGTAAGATGAGTAGGAAGGAGGAGAATTTCTTCTCGGAGGCGAGCACCGGCGTTTGGGTGTAGGGTGGCGAAGGGGAAGTTTGTTTCATCAAAAACGACATCACGAGATATATAGACACGGCCAGTGGATATATCTAAACACTTGACACCTTTGTGTTGAGGGCTATACCCTAGAAAAACACATTGTTTGGAGCGAAGCATGACTTTTCTTTTGTTGTATGGGCGAAGATTGGGCCAGCAACCACACCCAAAATCGCGAAGAGATTTATAGTCAGGTTTGACATGAAGGAGTCTTTCTACTGGAGTTTCATTGTTGATGACTCGACTAGGGAGCATATTGATGATGTGAACAGCAGTAAGAAAGGCCTCATCCCAAAATTTGAGAGGCATGGAGGCTCCTGCCAGGAGAGCTAGTCCAACCTCAACTATATGTCTGTGCTTCCTTTCAGCAGAGCCATTCTGTTGATGGGCATGAGGGCATGATACATGGTGTGATATGCCAAGTGTTTGGAAGAAGGAGTTGAGTTTTTCATACCCCCCCACCCCAGTCCGATTGAACTGAAATAATTTTACTATCAAATTTTCGTTCAACCAAGGCTTGAATGTTTTGAAAAACTTGAAAGACTTCGGATCTCTTTTTGAGAAGGTAAATCCACACAAACTTGCTATAGTCATCTATGAAGCTTACATAATACTCATGTCTACCAACAGAAGTGGGAGCAGGACCCCACACATCAGAAAAAATTAATTGAAGTGGTTTGGTAGAGACACTAGTAGATACTGGATAAGGTAATTGATGACTTTTAGCACATTGGCAGGAATCACAAATAGTTTCGACATTTCGCTCACCAAAAAATGGGAGTTTATTTTTCCTAAGCAGTCTTTGAACTAAAGAAAAAGCAGCATGCCCTAATCGATCGTGCCACCGTGTTGACGAAACTTTGACAACACCATTGGCTTGTTTATTGAGTCTCCTAAGCTCCGGAAGCAACGGGTAAAGCCCTCGAACAAATCTACCTCGATAGAGAACCTTCTTCGTGGCCTGGTCCTTGATCAAAAAGAAATAAGGATGAAATTCGAGGAAAGCATGATTATCAAGGGCAATTCTATGAACCGAGAGGAGACTTTTAGCAGCACTAGGAACATGCAAAATTTTCTTGAGATGAATTGGACGGTGAGGGGTAAGAAAAATAGAATGACCAATGTGACAAATCTGCATACCTTCTCCACTTGCCGTGTGGATGTGATCTTTTCCACGATATTTTTCCTTCATCGTGACCTTCTCAAGCTCATTGGTGATGTGGTTGGTGGCTCCGCTATCAACGTACCAATTTGTGTCGATGCCGTAGGATCCATCGGCCGCGGCAGCCACTTTTTCTTCATCTTGGGAGTCCTCGTCGTCTTCATCATAACGATACTAGCAGTCCTTCGCGGTGTGCACTGGCTTACCGCAAATTTGGCAGCGAGGCAGCTCTGGTCGGGCCCGAGGTGGACCCCCGCCACGACGACCGCGGGATGCACCAGAGCGGCTGTTGCCGCTGCCGCTGTTTCCACCACCACCGTGACCTCCAGAGCGTCCTTTGGCGCGAGAGGAGCCGCGACCACGTGATCCGCCACCACGGCCACGCACCGCAGCGTTGGCAGAGGAACGGAAGCCGCCGCTGCCTGAGTGATTGAACTGGGCCATGCGCTGGTCGAAGTTGCTGAGCATGGCGTAGAGCTCGTCGAGGGAGACCGGTGTGACGCGTGCGTCGAGGGCGGAGACGAGGGGCTGGTAGTCGATGTCGGGGTCGTGGATGATGTAGGAGATGAGTTCGTCGTCCTGGATGGCCTTCCCGGCCGCGGCAAGCTCGTCGGCGAGACCACGGAGGGAGGCGAAGTATGCGGCAACCGACTGGTTGCCCTTCTGCGCGTTGATGAGCGTCGTCCTGATATTATTCACGCGGCTCATGGACTGCGAGGAAAACATACCTGCCACCGCTGTCCAGAGCGTGTGCGCCGTGGTGACCGTGGTCACCGCGATGAGAACCTCCTTGGAGAGGGTGCTGAGCAAGTAGCCC
The DNA here is from genome assembly GCF_018294505.1 of Triticum aestivum. Taxonomy (NCBI): domain Eukaryota; kingdom Viridiplantae; phylum Streptophyta; class Magnoliopsida; order Poales; family Poaceae; genus Triticum; species Triticum aestivum. The sequence goes on along the minus strand of NC_057810.1, from coordinate 458,840,521 downwards.
AACACCTGTTGATCCTCCCGAACCCAGATGGGGTGGAGAGGGTTGGGCGCAGTGCTTTCTTTGCCATCCTTGTCCTTGGTGACATGAAGCCTGGCCGGCTCCGGTGTGGTGCCGTCGACGTAGCCGAAGACGCCGGCGCCGCACAGATGAGGGGTGACCTGCGTGCGCCAGAGCACGTAGTTCGTGCGTGTAAGCTTCTCGGTGACCTGTCCATTAAGGGTGGTCTGGGAAGCACCGGAGGAGGAGGAGGAAGACATGGCTAGGCTCGGTAGATGGGATCTCAGTAGATGGGAAGAGATGGGGCTCTGATTACCATGTGCGAACTAGCGAAACGTCTTGCCCTCTCAGGCCGACGGTTACGTGTTATATAGATGGGGCGCACCTCCCATAACAGCGCATACATACGGTTGAGATTACATACTTGGAGATAAAGAAAGGAGGTAGAGATAAGAAGTACATGAGATAAACATTATACTCTAACTACCTAACCAACTCCTACGATGCGCTAGCCATGTAGATATGCACCGGTCATGTAGATATTGACGTGGTTTAACACATACTATTTTACACTCACGTAAAACATGCTTTACGAGGCTGCTTATTACAGCAAGTAACCGCACAACAGCTTATTCATGAGAAGTTTAACAGTTTGATATTGCACAATCCTTTTTTTCTCCCTCGTTGAAGGTCACTGGTAAGTTCAGTTTACTTGAAAACTTAGTAATAGACTCAATAAAAATTGAAAAGATTAGTCTGATTCTGCTGATTGAAGGATGATTTGTTCCATCTATAGCTGTAGGGGTGGCGAACATAATTCTGTTCCTCCTTGCAAGCCTTTTTGGACTTCAAATTTTGATTAACCACCTTAACTTACCAAGAAATAATGTTCTTCCAAACAGCTCCTAACCGTATCTCATATGTTCTGTTCATTATACGTAAGGTCTCCTGATAGTGCAGAGTTAAATCACTTTGTCTGGTATTTAGCTACCTGGGTTGTTCCAGTGTGGGTGGTTTAAGAAAAAATGTTTTTGTTTTTGCAAAAATATATTTATTATTTAGAAATTCGGATGTTTAAGTCAAGTGGAACAGATAACAATATCTTTATTCCACCTAAAATGGAGATTGGGGTCAGCGTCCTTAACAGCCTTAGCCAGCCCTATTGTGGAAAACAAGTGTGTTACTTGTTCGGATAGACCAGCCAGTTTCCAGTGGTTTATGAACTTCGGCACTTGTCTTGCATTGGTCACTGATTTATGCGAGTCATATATGATTCATGTTCTTGTGTTTTACAGTTGTCTTGTAAGGGCTGTGTATATTTTGTTATGCAGATGCTGGTAAACTCTTTATGGATGTATAGCTTGATATGTTGTTAAGAGTCAATTAAATCTCGCTTTATCGGGAAAAATTAGTACTAGTATTGTTTTTAGCTGTAAGATGTAACCAGAATTGCTACAAATTATGCAAAGCAATTACATTTTCATCTTAAAGACATTAAAGTGTAAAAATATAACCTTATGCATCATTTGCTTCTGTAGGATTGGCTTCACTGATGTTGTTGAATTTGAATCGGTGTGGCATATATGATGAAGGCTGTGAAAGCTTTGAAGGTAAATGCTGTGTTCTTACTACTATGATGTAGAAATGCAGTTTCACAATAAGCAAGCATATGTGTTAACGAAAACGGTTGTGAAACTTTTGTTTGGTCTGGCAGTTTCAAAAAATTATCATGTAGCCTCTTTTGGAAATGCTTCTGGTTTTGGATGCATAAATAGTTTAGGTCCTCCTTGAAAATTTCACAGTGCATGTGAGCCCGTGTGAGTTTTCAGACATGTAAGTTCCAACATACACATTCATTGTTAAACGTCCTTTGAATCTGCCATTTGTGTGCTACACAAAGAGGACTCAGGTTCTCCTCTCCTCTGCTTTGTTGAATGTCTACCATAACTGTTAAATCGAGAATTCTGAATACACCTCGCTTAGTTAGCACTTGAAATGTATTGTCATGATAACTAAATAGCACTCTGCAAATTAAAATGCTGCTGCTTTGCAGATCTTAAAAAATTGAAGGTCTTAAATTTGGGCTTTAACCATATTACAGATGCATGTTTGGTGCATCTGAAAGGTATGACTATGTTGTTTAATATTCCTCATATTCTTCAGTTTTTTATGTTCTCATATAGAATGTGTAAGTATTGGAGTCACATCTGCTGGTTTATCTACGCAACAGTGCAACACTTCTAGCTTGATTTTGCACCCTGATATCACCTTATTAGATATCCAATCGTGCTTCTTTCTTGCAACGGCTCAAGTACGTGTGTTTGGAAGGAGAAATGGGCTTGGTGCCATTAATGGTTATCTTATAATGAATTAATGATGAACATGCCTGGAAACACTTGATATTGTTTATAAAACATGAAATTGACAAGTTGTTGGTGATTGGTTTGAAGCTGAAATGTTGGAGATATTTGTCCATTAATAAGCGCAATATACTATTGTACTTCATATATGTCTCTAAATTAAATGTGCATCACAAACTGCAAAGACAAGATAAAAAGCAACGCATCGGATTCCCTTGTACATTGGCCATCATGGTAGTCGCTGTAGACTGATGACCGCACTTCTTCTAGTTTTGGTGCCTGAAGAAATACATCAAAGCTAGACAATCATTCTTGAGTTGCACAGCTTTTATGCGGTATATAAACCTAGCTGTGCATTTTTTTTCTTCTAGGATTAATCAATTTGGAGTCCTTGAACCTGGATTCATGCAAGATCGGAGATGAAGGTCTATTACATCTGAAGGGTGGGTTATTTTCTTACCAGTCTTGAGGCTTAGCATTTATGAGCAAACTGGAGGTTTAGCATTTACGAAGTACCGTTCTATTATTTATTTTTGTTCGTGGTCTTCAGTAGGTGTTTGATCTCAAAATTGGGTTGTATTTAGTAAGTTAATTTAGTAATTTGTTTATTCCTTGTGATTGCCTTAATATTAGTGCAGAACTAGCATCAGTCATATGCTGTTGACTGCACTTTATTTAGCTAAACTGTTTGTTGGCTTGTAGCTGTGGCTGTTTTAGAGTATCACTTGATTGTAATCATTGGTAATATTGTTCTCTTTTATGCTTACGAGATTCTGTCCCTGTGTTAATGTAGGCCTTGTGTTATTGACAAGCTTGGAGCTTTCTGACACTGCAATTGGAAGCAACGGGCTCCGGCATCTTTCTGGTTTGTCTTTGCTTTCGATATTGATCTTTTCAGTTTTCATTTCTTATAGCAGTTAATTGCTATTCTATTCATATCGTAAAACATTGGATAAAAGTTGTATTCAGAATTTCAGATATAATGAATATGGCAAGCATTCGTGTAGTAAAACCAGCATACTAATGGATAATATTGACTCTGTGCATCTAATGATGCAGAGGCAGGGAGAATTACATATATGCTAATTTTAGTTTTATGTGCACCTTATCATCGTTTTCTAGTGCATTTTTATTCATCTTTCTGCCATATTGTATCAATGCAATTCAGCGGTTACTTTTATTCCGAACACACGTCAAAGCACGTGCCGTTTTGTATTAGAAGAAGAACGAAAAAGTCGGTCACTTGATAATATAATGTTTCCGGCACTAGTTATTTTTCGTTGAGAGAAGTTAAGACTCAGAATGCACACCTTCACCTATTCTCATTGCGTCACCCTTCTTGAATAGATATTATCTAAAGGCTTTGTTGTTGTTGTTGTACCTTATCAAGATGTGCTCTAGTTACAGACTGACCGTACATGGTCGTGTATTCTTTCCTCACTTAAGGAAATTATAATACTTGGTTGTCACCAGGACTTGTTGAATAAGAAGTTATCTGCAGTTGTTTGTTCCCTCCCGTTTGGCTATTGTACAGGCACTGGAGACATCCTAATCACAAAGCTGTTCCATTTTGCAGATCTTCGGAATTTGCACAGCATAAATCTCTCATTTACATTGGTCACAGACACCGGCATGAAGAAGATTTCCACGTTGAATTCACTGAAGTCAGTTAATCTTGACAATCGCCTGATAACTGATGTTGGCTTAGCAGCACTCATAGGTATATATCACATGATGCAGTTGGCACATATCCTTTGTTAACTTGTTGAATTAAAATAGTACTCTCTCTATTCCTAAATGTAGTGCGCATAGGAATTTTCAAAAGTCAAATGCCCCCTACTTTCACTACATTTATAGAGGACAAAGATCTACATCTATAGTATCAAGTAAATATCATTAGATACATCCTTAAGCATATATTTATGTGGTATTATTTTTGTTGATACTTTTCTCACTAAACTTGGTCAAACTAAACAATGTTTGACTTCTAAGAAATCTACATTTAGGAATAGAGGGAGTACTAATGCTCAATAGTGATGCGAGACTGTTTGTTGCCAGTTGCTGGGGCAGTTCTGTTTTTCACTATGCATGATTATTGTGGTTTTCTCTGTTGTCTCGTATGGGCCTCGTGTGCCATATGTGTTCTTTTTTTTGTGCTTGATATTTCATATTAGCGAGCATGGTAGTTACCTCGGATAAGATTTGTGATACAACGAATAGCATAATTTTGCAGCATGCACTTGATCTTTTTTTTTGAACCAGGCATTACCCCTTTCCATTACTCATCATAACGGAAATAACAACAGTTCAACAAGCCCAACAGGAAACATAGAAAGGGGAAGCGGGTTCAAAGCACCACTGGGAAACCCACGGTGAGCACCCGTCATCGAGCAGCTCGCTATGGGGCGAAAACCCAGCGACACCTGAAACGATACCAGAGAGACTCTAAGGAGTTTCGGCCCTAGACAGATAGGCCACATCCAAAAGCTCGCGCAGGAGCATAAACCTAGCCAACAACCAACCAGTTCAGGACACATCAGACGCTCCACGTATCCAGAGAGAGGCCACCGGGAGAGCGCCGGCTGAGCACGAAGATGGAGAATCCGCCCCAGCTTCATCGACCCTGCGTCGCATCTCCTGGTGTACCACAGATTCTCATCATGTTCGAAGCACTCATCCTCAACATCTTTGCCCCTCGCTCCATAGCCTCCCGGTCTCCAGTGGTCAACAAACCTGCCCAATAAGAGATGTAACCACAAGCAGAGTATACCACATCAAAAGGAGATCTCAGCTCTTTGAGCTCAAAGATTTTTTTGTTACGACAATTCCACATAGCCCAGCACAAAGCGGCCAGGCCAAAGGTGTAAAATCTATCCCTGTCGGGAAGGTAACAGTGGCACCAGGAAAAGTATTGCCACAGATCATTAGGGCATCGATCAGTGCCCAAAACACACCCGACTGTCCTCCACATAACTCTAGCAACTGGACAGGTAAAGAAGAGGTGATTAGATGTTTCTTTCTTCTTGCAAAAAGCACAAATCAGCCTACCCAGCCACCCACGCCTGCTCATGACATCCCTGGTCAGGACCGAATCCTGAAACAGTTGCCACAGGAAGATTTGTATCTTTAAGGGGATTTTTGCTTTCCATATCCATCTAAAGTTGCACCCAGCGATGTTCCTCTCCAAGTGTTCATAAACCGACTTAGTGGTGAAGTGCTTCTTCCCCCCCAAGGCCCAGATGACCTGGTCAGGGTCGTTAGAGAGAGGCAGAGCCCTCACCCAGGCCTGCACTCTCCTCCATTGAGCAAGAAGCTCAGGGTTTAGTCTTCTCCTAAAGAAGTCCACCTCCACATTCTCCCTAAACTTAGCCACAGTGATCTCTTGATCATTGCACACATTGAACAGAATAGGGAATTGAGTACACAGCGGCTGATTCTCACCACAAGGATCCATCCACAACCTAGCAAGGTTGCCAGATTTCAGCACAACTCTCCTGCCAGCCATATAATGCTCCTTAACTTTCATGATGGCTTTCCAGATAGGGGAATCCCCAAACCTGCTTTTAACAGTTGTCACCGTGTCTTTTTTGAAATATCTTGCCCGAATTACCTCCTGCTAGAGCCCCTGCTGGGTCTCTAGCTTCCACCACCATTTGGTGAGCAAGCTAACGTTCTGTTTATGAAGATCTTTAACCCCCAGGCCCCCTTTTTCTTTCGAGCGACATATTCTAGGCCATTTCACCAGATGGTATCGTTTACGCCCCTCATGTTCTTGCCAGAAAAACCGCTTACGGTGTTTATCCAGCTTGCCAAGCACCCCTTTAGGAATCAGAAACATAGACATGTAATAGTAGAAAATACTGGTCAGGGATGAATTAAGAAGAATAAGACGCCCCCCCGAGGATGCAGCATTGCCAATCCATGACTCGCAGCATTTAAGGAATCTTTCATCCATAAAATCCCAGTCTAGAGCACGAAGGTTCGAAAAGCTAACCGGCACCCCAAGGTACTTCATTGGGAAGTGGCCGATACTGCAATTGAACAGATCCGCATAAAATGATATAATCTCGTCACCTCCCCCCACACACAGGATCTCACTTTTCATGAAATTAATCTTGAGGCCTGACATAAGCTCAAATAAGTAGAGCAGTAGTTTCAGGTTAATGGCTGCCTCCTTATCATGTTCAAAGCAAATTACCATATCGTCTGCATATTGCAGAATTGCTACACCTCCCTCGATTAGATCCGGCGCCAGGCCAGTCAACAACTTTTCTCTCTGCGCATTGGTAACCATCTTAGAGAGGGTTTCCACCGCGAGATTGAATAGAAAGGGGGAAAATGGGTCGCCTTGACGAACCCCTTTGTAGCTCTGAAAGTAGGGTCCCGTTTCATTATTCAACTTAATACTCAGAGTGCCATTGTGAAGGATTTTTTGCACTTGATCTGGTCGTGAATCCTGGTTTAGTCATTACTGGTGGTAATATATAGAAGTTTGATCCCTGGTGGTAATACAGGTCTTACTGGGTTGACTCATCTTGACCTTTTCGGAGCTCGGGTAACTGACCATGGGACAAGCTTCTTGAGATGTAAGAGCACACCTCCACGATCATTTTCATATTGCATTGTTGTATTGGTTACGCTTATGCTAACCTACATTTGTTGCAACCACTGTACCCAGACAGCAATTAATTTCATAGGATACAAATACCAGCTTTATTTGGACAATCGACTTGATGAAATACAACATTATTGCTGATTCAAAATGAATGATTTATTTCACTTTCAGTAATAACCCTGCCACTTGTATGAGCACTTGTCGTTCTGCTACTCTATTGTACCTAGCTAGTTGAGGTTATATCAGAAACATAGAGCCAGTTACTTCTCTTGGATCTTGCTTTTAAGCATTTGCATCATCCAGTTCTAAGACCATTTAGCAGAAATATCATATGAAATTATTTGTAACTTTCTGTACTTGAGCGCGACCTCACCCTCTTCTCTCTGGCATGATTTATGCTATATCAGATTTTAAGAATCTCGAATCCCTTGAGGTATGCAGTGGGTCAATCACTGATGCTGGGGTGAAGAATATCAAGGACCTCAAAGCTCTGACGCTCCTCAACCTTTCGCAAAATGCTAAGCTGACAGACAAAACCCTGGAGCTGATTTCTGGTACTATTTCGTCCTCCCTGTCAACATGGTACGTATCTGCTTGTACGTGCTCATGTCTGACGGATCTGGTTTTTACAGGCTTGACCGCTTTGATCTCCTTGAATGTGTCCAACTCTCGGGTGTCCAACGCTGGTCTCCGTCACCTGAAGGCGCTGCAGAACTTGCGGTCGCTGACGCTGGATTCCTGCAGAGTGACAGCGAATGAGATGAAGAAGCTCAGGGTGACAGCGCTCCCCAATCTGATCAGTGTTCGCCCTGAGTAGTCTCCATGGCTCCCAGTTACCCAGTACCTCCTCCTGTACATACCGCTTATCCCGCCCTCGTCGCGGACGCGAGTGAGCGGTTGATCAGGCCCCAAGTCGTAGTTCCACACGCCCGTGCCATGGTATTTTTTTCTCTTCTGTTATTTACGCAGGTTTTCTCTCTATACTGTAAGTTCTTCGTTTGAAGTGACCAAAAACCACGACTCCTATCCTATTTCTTCTTTTGTTCCAATGCCGAACCACGGGCAGGAACGAAACTGTAAATATCACGCTCCTCGCCATGTGGGGTTATTATGTGTGATTGGGTGTTGCAGATTTTGGGCTATGTGCTTTCTTGAACGTCATTTTTCACTTTCCCGTAAATATTATTAAGCTGTATACTACTTCCTCTGTTCCATACTAAGTGTCGCTGATTTAGTATATGTTCGATCTCCGTTTAATAATAAGTGTCGATGTTTTTTTTTTTTTGCGGGGGAAGTGTTGATGATTTAGTATAAATATGGAACAGAGAATAGTAAGAGCATTTTTAACTCATCCCCCATTTTCTAACCCGTCCCCTATTTTTTGAGGAATTAGATTTTTGTGCACCTAGCCCTTCCTTCAAAACTTAATCCTTTTGCTAAAATTTTCGAACATTTGCACCATTCCAAACAAATGCATCACATTTTAACTTGAGACTTAAATCATTCTGATGCACCACATCATAATTCAACTCTGAACATAAACACTCTTCATCCAATTCAACACCATATCATAATTCAACCATGAACATAAACGCTTCTTCATCCAGTTTAACAAACAACTAAGACATAATCATATTTAAGCAAAAGGCATCAAATTCAACAAGTTCATTATAAAAACCCACCAAGCACATGGTGGATCAAAAACCAACGCCAATCTCAAGTGAATCACACGCTTGTGCCAACACCACCATCATTGTTGCCACCACCATGGCCATCGCCGCCACCATCATTGTTGTCGCCATCACCATTGGCTTAGACAAGATCTTCCCACGAGTGACTTCTCAATATTGTCTCGCCCCGTTGTAGGGTGAAACCCTAAGATGGATCTTTTCACACTTGGAGGCGAAAAGAGGATGAACACCAAGAACACAAAGATGTATCCACTCCAACAAAACCCAATTACACATCCACTAGAATAGCAAACACATAGATCCACAAGAATACATGAACAATCAAAGGAAACAAGCACTAGGTAGAGTTCTTACCATTCCTAAGGAGGTGAGGTCTTGATGATAGTCTTCTCCAAGTGGAAGTCTTGAAATCCACAAGTGGATCCTCTCCTAAGAGGTCTTGATCTCCAATGGGGTGGTAGAAGGAGCAAAGCTCTCAAATATCTCACATATGTCTTTGCTAACCCTAAACATGACCCTAGGTATGGAATTTATAGGCCTGGGGACGAAGTGGAGGCCCAACAGCCAAACTTAGCCAATCATCCTAAAGGGCCCGTGCGCACGGGGGTCCCGTGTGCACGGTACACGCCCATGCGTACGGGGTGCTCCAGCGTCAGCTCCCTGTGTAGCCCGTGGACACGGGGTCTCTGGGGCCCGTGTGAACGGAGTTGCTTGGGAATTCCTGTCTTGCTCCTTTTGGACGTCTTCTTCTTCCTCGAGGTCTTGGGGTGCTTCTCCTTCTCCTTGGTGATGTTCCTTGGCTGCTTGGGAGTATTCCTCTTCGCACCTAATGATACATAGTGCATTTTGGTGAGGTAGCAACCAAGTCACTCGTGTCCATATGAATGTTAAGTAGGAAGGATTTCACCTCAGTTTTCATTCCGCGTGCTCGAGTTCTTGTCATAGGTCCACGTAATGCTTGATGCGTTGGTGTAGAGTCCATAGGGATGATGGAAGGATGCTCCACATCATCTCCCCCCATTGGGAGAGATACGTCCGCGGATTGTGATCTTTATCACCATGGTACTTGGCCAAATCCTTGACGTTGAAGATGTCGCTTACATTGTATTTGTCGCGTGGGATGCCGATCTTGTAGGCATTGTCATTGTAGTGTGTTAGCACCTTGAAGGGTCCATCGGCTCGTGGTAGTAGCTTGGACTTGCGCTCGCTGGGGAAGCGGTCCTTGCAAAGATGAAGCCATACGGGATTTCCTGGTTGGAACACCATTGGTGTCTTGTTGATGTTGAGCTTGGTGGCGAGGCGTTGTACTTGGCGCTCAATCGTGGACCTTGTGTCTTCATGAATCTTATTGAGAAAACTTGCCCTTGCACTCGCATCCATATTCACTCGTTCTTGTAGTGGGAGAGGTAGAATGTCCAATGGGGACAACGGGTTGAAGCCGTAGAGAACTTCGAAGGGGGACTTGACGGTAGTAGAGTGTCGAGCTCGATTGCAGGCATACTCGGCAATGGGTAAGCACTCCTCCCACCCCTTGATGTTCTTCTTGATCAATACGCGGAGGAGAGTAGATAGCGTCCGATTGGTGACTTCGGTTCGGCCATCGGTTTGTGGGTGATAGGCCGTCGAGAATAGAAGCTTGATGCCGAGCTTGGCACATAGTGTCTCCAAAAATAGCTTAGATACTTGACGTCGCGGTCCGACACAATGGTCCTTGGCACTCCATGTAGTCTCAAGATTTCCTTACAAAAAGATTTGCAACATGTGAAGCATCGTCTATCTTATTGCATGGGATGAAATGTGCCATTTTTGAGAATCGTTCCACAACAACAAATACGGATCCTTTCCATTTTGAGTCCTAGGCAAACCAAGCACGAAATCCATACCAAAATCTTCCCATGGTTGATATGGAATTGGAAGTGGCATATGTAAACTATGAGATTGCACTTGTGACTTAGCTTTGCGGCATGTAGAGCATCGGTTGGTGAAGCATGCCACGTCGCGGAACATCTTTGGCCAAAAGTACTTGAAGGAGAGTGTGGCAAAGGTCTTATCACGTCCAAAATGTCCCATAAGTCCTCCGCCGTGAGCCTCTTGCGAAAGTAACAAACGAAGCGAAGACTCGGGTATGCAAAGTTTGTTAGCGCGCATAAGGTAGCCATTCTTGAGATAATAGTTCTTCCAACAAGTGTTGGCAAGACATTTGGCATAAGGAATTGCAAACGTAGGATCATGTGCATAAAGATCTTTAACATGCTCAAAGCCAATAACATTCAACTCAAGTTGAGTAACTAACATGCACTTGCGGGAAAGAGCATCCGCCACAACATTTTCTTTACCCTTAATGTACTTGATCACATAAGGAAAAGATTCAATAATTTCACTCCATTTAGCAGGCCGTTTATTCAACTTGGTTTGACCTTTAAGGTACTTTAGTGTCTCATGATCGGTATGTATGAAAAATTCATGTGGGCGAATATAATGCTCCCAAACATGCAATACTCGCACTAAAGCATACAATTCTTTGTCAGATGGGATAGTTAAGTTGAGCATCGAAAAGTTTTTCACTAAAGTATGCAATGGGTCTCTTTTCTTGCATCAAAACTCCACCAATTCCATTACCATTAGCATCACAATGGACCTCAAAAGTTTTGTTGAAATTAGGCAATGCAAGAATTGGGGCATGTGTAAGCAAAGATTTGAGCTCATCAAATGCGGTAGATTGCGAGGGTCCCCAAACAAATGGTGCGTTCTTCTTACTCAAGGCATGCAATGGTGCGGAAATAGTGCTAAAGTCTTTCACAAAGCGACGATAAAAACCGCTAGACCAAGGAAACTACACACTTGTTGCAAATTAGTGGGTTGTGGCCAAGTTTTAGTTGCTTCAATTTTAGATTCATCAACATGAACGCCCTTTGAAGACACAACGAAACCCAACAAAACAACCTTGTCAACACCAAAAGTGCATTTTTCCATATTAGCATAAAGTCGCTCTTTTCTAAGAGTTTGCAAAATGGCCCTAAGATGATGTCACGCCCAATATGCGACCCTATCCAAAAGGAACTCGAAGGTCCCACCAAGGATAGACCCGCATATTGAAACGCTTTTGCAAGGTGGATATCATTACATCAACATTACATAATAGATGGGGATACATACATAAGGCATACAATGCCACACGAATGCAACATCATCTTACATAAGAGCACCATCCAACTACGGATGAAACACAAACAGAAACTCAAACGACATCCACCCTGCTAGCCCAGGCTGCCGACCTGGAACCTATCCCCTGATCGAGGAAGAAGCAGAAGAAGAACTCCAAATAAGCAAGCATCACTCTCGCGTCATAATCATCGCAGAACCTGAACCTGCAACTGTTGTTGTAGTAATCTGTGAGCCACGAGGACTCAGCAATCCCATTACTATGGGTATCAAGACTAGGAAAGCTTAAAGGGAATGGAAAGGAAAAGGTGGTGAGGTTGCAGCAGCGACTAAGCATATATGGTGGCTAACATACGCAAATAAGAGCGAGAAGAGAGCAAGCAGAACGGTCGTCAACTAGTAATGATCAAGAAGTGATCCTGAACTCCTACTTACGTCAAACATAACCCAGAAACCGTGTTCACTTCCTGGACTCCGCCAAAAAGAGACTATCACGGCTACACACACGGTTGATGCGTTTTAATTCGGATCTGGTGTCAAGTTATCTACAACCGGACATTAACAAATTCCCATCTACCTATAACCGCAGGCACAACTTTTGAAAGATTATACCCTGCAGGGATGTCTCAACTTAGCCCATGATAAGCTCTTGCGATCAACGAAGGATATACCTTCTCCCAGGAAGACCCGATCAGACTCGGAATCCCGGTTTACAAGACATTTCGACAATGGTAAAACAAGACCAGCAAAGCCGCCCGATGCGCCGACAAATCCTGATAGGAGCTGCACATATCTCATTCTCAGGGCAACACCGGATGAGACTAGCTACGAGTAAAACCAACCCTCAAGTTGCTCCAAGGTGGCCCCGCAGGCAGCTCAGTTCGGACCAACACGTAGACAAGCACTGGCCTGGGGGGCTAAAATAAAGATGACCCTTGGGTTGGCCGACCCAAGGGAAAGGGTAGCTGGTGGTGAGGCAAACGGAAAACCAAGGTTGGGCCTTGCTGGAGGAGTTTTATTCAAAGCGAACTGTCGAGGGGGTCCCATAAATCACCCAACCGCGTAAGGAACGCAAAATCCGGGAACATAACACCGGTATGACGGAAACTAGGGCGGCAAGAGTGGAACAAAACACCAAGCAAAAGGCCGAGTCTTCCACCCTTTACCAAGTATATAGATGCATTAATAATATAAGAGATATTGTGATATCCCAACCAAAATCCTATCCACCATGGAGTAATCTTCAACTTCACCTGCAACTAGCAACGCTATAAGAGGGCTGAGCAAAGCGATAACATAGCCAAAGCAACGGTTTGCTAGGAATGGTGTCAAAGGTTAGAGGTTCATGGCAATATGGGAGGCTTGATGAGCAAAAGATAGGTAACGCAGCATAGCGATAGAACGAAGCAACTAGCATAGCAATGATAGTAGTGAGATCCAGGGTAGCGGTCATCTTGCCTGAAATCCCGCAAGGAAGAAGAATGAGTCCATGAAGAAGACGAACGGATGAAGCCGAACCAAGCGTAGACGAACGAATCCTCACGATCGCAACGAAACATGAACTATCAAGAAGAAGCACACAACAAGGTAAACACACCACACATGAACAAGGCATGATGCACAACAAGTATGATGCAAGGCAAGACTACATGAAGCTACTCATGGCAAGGGATGATGCAAACCAAAGCAACACATCAAGACAAGTTTAATGAGGCCGGGAGTGACATATAACAATTCCGGTAAGTCCTCATATGCAAATTTCGAAGTTGGTCCAGACCTGAACAAACCTTATGTTCAAGTTGTTAAACATCAAGTTAAGATGCACCAAGATGATATACACGAGATTCTAGTCAAGTTACATATAAAGTTCATTTAGTTCGGAGCTACGACCTAGAAGATATGAGCAAAACAAGTTAAACATGGCATTGATGCAAAATGCACCCAAACATCAAGCAAACACACCAAAACAAGGATGCAACATGATAATATGAAACTACATGCAAAATCAATCAAGTTTCATATAGAGCACACTCAAAACGGAGCAACGGTTCAACATACACACACTATACAAGTTATAGCAACAATTTGTCCAAAACAGCAACTAGGCATATTGCGAGCATCAAAACAATATGCTACAGGACCTCAACATAAGAACAAAAGGCATGGGCATGATGTACAGGTAAAGCATAACAAAATATGAACACTGGGCTATCTCCAGAAATCACTAGAACATGCTCAAACACACATGGTAAGATTGCAAGTAATAACAATTCAAACTTTGCAGAAATTAACATCAGGTTGCAATGTTTAGAGCTATCAAACAACATGTTATAGGGACTTATCATGGCAAACAAAGGCATGGCGTGATTCTACTAATTGCATAGATCAAAAGTCCCTTACTAACCATGAGCCAAAAAGGATCAGAAAATAAGATGGCACCCATGTAAACATGGCAAGTTATTTTACAGATTCAAACATGGCAGAAACAGAAATATGAAGGCATGTTGGTGAGCTTGATGCACTCACTACAGATCATTTCATGATAAACTAAGCATACATCCATCAAGAAGACATGGCATAGAAGCTATACATGGCAAGAACAACATCATAGCATACACGGATCAACTACAACAACCTTGGTAAAATTGAATAACATGTAAACAATCTGCCAGGAAACATTTTGAAGCAAAAGTAGAGCACGAAAATGACATGCTAGACTACTCCATAATTTCAACTAGGGGCATGGATGGATAGAGCATAACCATATGTTCAAAACACCCTTACTTAAGTATCTCAAAATATGCATGGATCTATCTGTAGCATCATGTTTACATGGCATGAAAATAACAGCAGAACAGGGACTAAAATCAGCAATATCACGATGCCTAGTTTGCATGCTTGTGCTAGTCACCACATTGATCACAAAAATACATGGTAAGCACATCTGTAAAGAAGACATAGCATAGATCAAAACACATGTAGACATCAACCTCATAGGATACACACATCAATCATGGCAAAAATGACAAATGAGCATGTTCTGTTAACAGACAACAGAAAATATTATGAAGCACTCTTGCAACGATGATTCAGGCATCAAGATGAACTCAAACGAATATGATGCAATGGAATGAAATGATGTACTCGTTGAGATGAACAATTTGACATATTACACGCACGAAACGGAGCTACGGATGCAGATATACAGTGCGATGAACATGGCATGAAAATGACAAAATATTCGGGGACTTAGACGAATTATCACCTCCGAAAAGTCAACCCGGGACGGGACGGTTCCGGGACGGAGCGGATCGGGACGGGGCGCCGTGTTTGGTTGGTGGTGGTGGTGGATCTGGTCCATCTTCTCCGGATTCGACCGGAGATGAACTCCGGCGAGCTCCGGCGGTGCTCCGGCGACGTCAGGGAGGCGCGGGGGCGCGGGATCCGCGGAGGAGGCGAGAGGACGGTGCGGGGACGCGGTGGTGAGGCAGCGAGGCACGACTGGAGGCGGCGCGGCACCGGCGGAAGGCGGGGCGTGCGGCACCGGCGGCGGAGGACGGCGGGCACGCCGGCGAGGCCGCGGGGCGCCGGCGCGGGCCGGACGGGGCGGCGCAGGCGCGGGGCGAGCGGAGGGAGGCACCTCGGGGCGCGGGCGAGCAGGGGGGCCGAGGGCGGCGGCGCGGCGGCGACGAAGTTCGGTCGGCGGCGGCGGCGGCGCGAGGAGATCGGGGTCGGCACGGGGGCGCGGGGAGGTGCGGGCGGCCGCGCGGGCCTGGGCGGGCCGCGCCTGGGCCCGGCGGGCCGTGACGGCGGGGAGGAGGCCGGAGGCCAGGCGATTGGCGGCGCGCCATGTGGCGGCGGCGGGGCGACCTGGACGTGTCCGGCTGCGGCCGGACGTGTCCGGTGGCGGCGGAGACGAATCTGCTAGGGTTAGGGGGGAAATGATCCGGAATTTCGGAGGAGAGGGCATATTTATAGGTAGAGGGAGCTAGGAGAGTCCAAATGAGGAGCGGTTTTCGCCCACACGATCGTGATCGAACGACCGAGAGCATGGAGGGGAGTTAGATGGATTTTGTGCCAGTTTGGAGGGGTGTTGGGCTGCAAAGAGAAAAAGGGGTTTCGGGCTACGCGGTTAACCGTTGGAGTATCAAACGACCTCCAAATGGCACGAAACTTGACAGGAGGTCTACCGGTGCTATACCAAGGCCGCTTGACAAGACTCTGTCCATTCCGAGAATGTTTAACACCCGCTCAGAACGAGAGACAAAAAGGGGAACGCCGGAGGGCATAGGAGTGCCGGATCGCAAAACGGACAACGGGGAAAAGCTCGGATGCATGAGACGAACACGTATGCAATGCAATGCACATGATGACATGGTAAAATGCAACACGCAAGCAAATGACATGGCAACGACGGTGAATAACTGAATGACATCTGGCGCATCGAATCCCGGGTGTTACAACACTCCTCCACTAACAAGAGATCTCGTCCCGAGATCTTAGGACCAAGATGGAAGGGAAAAGGAATGAGGTGAAACAAGAACTCAAGAGAAGAAGCAAAGAATCGAGAGCACTCGAGAAGAAGAGAGGAACGACGAGAATGACGAGAATCGAAAGCTCACGGAATCAGATAGACTATGAAACCACTCTGGTTAGAACGAGATAAGAAACGAATAAGACTGAAAGGACTTAGGCAACACTCCGGTTAAAAATGGAAGGAAAAGAACATGAACTTCACAAAATGGGATGACACTTGACGAGATGAACAATGAAATGCCTCCAGAAGAATTGAAAGAGTTGAATGAAAATAACTTAGAAGGAAAGGTTGAACGGAGTTGTTGAGAAAATCAACAACGAAAGAATAAGCTTGATGTGGACTTATCAAAAACATCTCAAAACTTGAGGTGAAATTATGCCACAACCAAATGCTTGAATATCTGAGAAGAACAAAGAAATGCAAAACTCCAATTCAAAAGAATATGGAGAATTAATTACACTTCAAGATGCGAGAAGAAAAGATACTTGAACTCCACCAACAAAATCTTGATGAACTCTTGAAGAAAAGATTAAATCATGAAGAACCACCATGAAGAACTCCGGTAACAAAAGGATGACGAGATAAGATTGAAGGATGAAAGAATAAGATGAGCCTTGCGATGATTTAGATGGAGGTTCCGACGAAAAGGCCGAGGAAAATTTGAACTCCGGAAAAGAAAAGATGAAAACACTTGAACTAGAATTTATTCCTCACGAACAAACTCTGAAGGAAGGGATTAATCACTTGGGTGAAATAAGAATAAGATTTATTGTATGCTTATCCTTCATCAAAATAAATTGATGACGAGCAATGGATTTTGCATACTACTTATTCTTCTTGAAAAATGATTGAGAAGGGATAGCACAAAACTTGAGAAAGTCTTCATGAACCACCGGTAAGATTGGAAAGAACAAATGAATTAATATGATAAACAAGGAAAAAGAATCTTGAACGAACCACCATAAGGATTCGGAAATGACTGACGAAAGAGAATGAATCACCGGGAAGAATTAGAAGAACCAATATGCTCGAGGGGATTTAGATGCACAAAGACAAATAGATCAAGAGCTGATTAAAGAACACTTCAACGAAGCACCGGGATAATTGGATAACGGTAGCTGAAATCTGAGGACGAAGAATTCTTTTAGAACGATGGCCTCCGGTGAAAAGAAATGGGAAAAGAACTTCTGACATACTCTGGATGGGTAAGAAAAGGAATATCTGACAAATAGAATAATTCGATAGGATAACAAGAAGCTAGAACCGCGAATCTTCGAGAGAACGAACAAGATTTAAAGGAAAACTCTTCTTCGATCTTCAAATGACGACGAAGAACACCAACAAAATTACTGAGATACTCCGGGAGAAAGAAAAAAACGAAAAGGTTGAGCCAACAATGAAAAGAGTTTGAAATTGATTTTGGAGAAGGCATGCGACTGATGAAATCCATACTTACGTCACACTTTGAAAAGAATTGAGAATAACTCCGGGGAAATTAGAAGAGTCAGGTAAGATCCTAGGAAAAGACCTGTGGGTTAGGGCCCACTGAAGAGATAACACCGTTTGAAAGGGATGTCGAACAGATAGATGAAGCACTGGAACAATTGAAATATTTGAATGAGGTGATAACCTCGAATAAATTAGAACACAGACAAATCTCCTGAGATGTCTTCCGAACTCCGGAATGATTGAATGGCGAGAGGCAAACGAGCAGGGAAAACACTTAAGCCGAGGAAAAGAATACGATTAACCCGAAAAAACTTGAATTGAGTGCACCGGAAAAGAAAGGGATGAAGAATGACGAACGAGACGAGAATTCACCGGTTGAAATAGTTGAGGAAACACTGAAGAGGCTCCACATGGATGAAATTGATGCTCGAAAGAGGATCAGGCTCCGGGAAGAAAAAGGGTGGGAGGGCGGGAAAACAAAGGTAACTTGGAAGGGAGAACCAACGAATATCTTGAAGAGAAAACACCGGTTGAAAAGAAGGCAAAGGCTTCACACGAGTAGGATGGATACTCGATTACGGACTCCGGCTTCGAGAAGAAGAAGGGTGGGCGGGTGGGAAAAGAAAACAACTGAGGATTGAACTCAAAGATGAAGAGGCTCGAGTCGACTTGACGAGAAATGCACCGGATGAAAAGAGAAGAGAACCAACGATCGGAAAAACCCACTGCGTGATCCTAAAGAAAATTTGAAAGGGGAAGAGGAGTAATTCAAAACACCTACGTCAAGATTCCTTACCCGAGCGATGAAGGGGCTGAGGAGTAAAAAGAATTCCTACTCTCCAATGTAACTAGACTCCGAAAACAGTTTTCTTCTAGACTCGGCATCGGCCAAACTACACGATCAAACAAGGGGGCTCCTATGGTCGGTCGAGGCTCTGATACCAACTTGTCACGTCCAATATGCGACCCTATCCAAAAGGAACTCGAAGGTCCCACCAAGGATAGACCCGCATATTGAAACGCTTTTGCAAGGTGGATATCATTACATCAACATTACATAATAGATGGGGATACATACATAAGGCATACAATGCTACACGAATACAACATCATCTTACATAAGAGCACCATCCAACTAAGGATGAAACACAAAAGACATCCACCCTGCTAGCTAGGCTGCCGACCTGGAACCTATCCCCTGATCGAGGAAGAAGCAGAAGAAGAACTCCAAACAAGCAAGCATCGCTCTCGCGTCATAATCATCGCAGAACCTGAACCTGCAACTGTTGTTGTAGTAATTTGTGAGCCACGAGGACTCAGCAATCCCACTACCATGGGTATCAAGACCAGCAAAGCTTAAAGGGAATGGAAAGGAAAAGGTGGTGAGGTTGCAGCAGCGACTAAGCATATATGGTGGCTAACATACGCAAATAAGAGCGAGAAGAGAGCAAGCAGAACGGTCGTCAACTATTAATGATCAAGAAGTGATCCTGAACTCCTACTTACGTCAAACATAACCCAGAAACCGTGTTCACTTCCCGGACTCCGCCGAAAAGGGACCATCACGGCTACACACACGGTTGATGTATTTTAATTCGGATCTGGTGTCAAGTATCTACAACCGGACATTAACAAATTCCCATCTGCCTATAACCGCAGGCACGACTTTCAAAATATTATACCCAGCAGGGGTGTCCCAACTTAGCCCATGATAAGCTCTTGCGATCAACGAAGGATATACCTTCTCCCAGGAAGACCCGATCAGACTCGGAATCCCGGTTTACAAGACATTTCGACAATGGTAAAACAAGACCAGCAAAGCCGCCCGATGCGCCGACAAATCCCGATAGGAGCTGCACATATCTCGTTCTCAGGGCAACACCGGATGAGACTAGCTACGAGTAAAACGAACCCTCAAGTTGCCCCAAGGTGGCCCCGCAGGCAGCTCAGTTCGGACCAACACTTAGACAAGCACTGGCCCGGGGGGGGGGCTAAAATAAAGATGACCCTTGGGTTGGCCGACCCAAGGGAAAGGGTAGGTGGTGGTGAGGCAAATGGTAAAACCAAGGTTGGGCCTTGCTGGAGGAGTTTTATTCAAAGCGAACTGTTGAGGGGGTCCCATAAATCACCCAACCGCGTAAGGAACGCAAAATCCGGGAACATAACACCGGTATGACGGAAACTAGGGCGGCAAGAGTGGAACAAAACACCAGGCAAAAGGCCGAGTCTTCCACCCTTTATCAAGTATATAGATGCATTAATAATATAAGAGATATTGTGATATCCCAACCAAAATCCTGTCCACCATGGAGCAATCTTCAACTTCACCTGCAACTAGCAACGCTATAAGAGGGCTGAGCAAAGAGGTAACATAGCCAAAGCAACGGTTTGCTAGGAATGGTGTCAAAGGTTAGAGGTTCATGGCAATATGGGAGGCTTGATGAGCAAAAGATAGGTAACGCAGCATAGCGATAGAACGAAGCAACTAGCATAGCAATAATAGTAGTGAGATCCAGGGTAGCGGTCATCTTGCCTGAAATCCCGCAAGGAAGAAGAACGAGTCCATGAAGAAGACGAACGGATGAAGCCGAACCAAGCGTAGACGAACGAATCCTCACGATCGCAACGAAACAGGAACTATCGAGAAGAAGCACACAAGGTAAACACACCACACATGAACAAGTCATGATGCACAACAAGTATGATGCAAGGCAAGACTACATGAAGCTACTCATGGCAAGGGATGATGCAAACCAAAGCAACACATCAAGACAAGTTTAAATGAGGCCGGGAGTGACATATAACAATTCCGGTAAGTCCTCATATGCAAATTTCGAAGTTGGTCCAGATCTGAACAAACCTTATGTTCAAGTTGTTAAACAGCAACTTAAGATGCACCAAGATGATCTACACGAGATTCTAGTCAAGTTACATATAAAGTTTATTTAGTTCGGAGCTACGGCCTAGAAGATATGAGCAAAACAAGTTAAACATGGCATTGATGCAAAATGCACCCAAACATCAAGCAAACACACCAAAACAAGGATGCAACATGATAATATGAAACTACATGCAAAATCAATCAGGTTTCATATAGAGCACACTCAAAATGGAGCAACGGTTCAACATACACACACTATACAAGTTATAGCAACAATCTGTCCAAAACAGCAACTAGGCATATTGCGAGCATCAAAACAATATGCTACATGACCTCAACATCAGAACAAAAGGCATGGGCATGATGTACTGGTAAAGCATAACAAAACATGAACACTGGGCTATCTCCAGAAATCACTAGAACATGCTCAAACACACATGCTAAGATTGCAAGTAATAACAATTCAGACTTTGCAGAAATTAACATCAGGTTGCAATGTTTAGAGCTATCAAACAACATGTTACAGGGACTTATCATGGCAAACAAAGGCATATGGCATGATTCTACTAATTGCATAGATCAAAAGTCCCTTACTGACCATGAGCCAAAAAGGATCAGAAAATATGATGGCACCCATGTAAACATGGCAAGTTATTTTACAGATTCAAACATGGCAGAAACAGAAATATGAAGGCATGTTGGTGAGCTTGATGCACTCACTATAGAGCATTTCATGATAAACTAAGCATCCATCCATCAAGAAGACATGCATAGAAGCTATACATGGAAAGAACAACATCATAGCATACACGGATCAACTACAACAACCTTGGCAAAATTGAATAACATGTAAACAATCTGCCAGGAAACATTTTGAAGCAAAAGTAGAGCACGAAAATGACATGCTAGACTACTCCATAATTTCAACCAGGGGCATGGATGGATAGAGCATAACCATATGTTAAAAACACCCTTACTTAAGTATCTCAAAATATGCATGGATCTATCTGTAGCATCATGTTTACATGGCGTGAAAATAACAGCAGAACAGGGACTAAAATCAGCAATATCACGATGCCTAGTTTGCATGCTTGTGCTAGTCACCACATTGATCACAAAAATACATGGTAAGCACCTCTGTAAAGAAGACATAGCATAGATCAAAACACATGTAGACATCAACCTCATAGGATACACACATCAATCATGGCAAAAAAGACAAATGAGCATGTTCTGTTAACAGACAGCAGAAAACATTATGAAGCACTCTTGCAACGATGATTCAGGCATCAAGATGAACTCAAACGAATATGATGCAATGGAATGAAATGATGTACTCGTTGAGACGAACAATTTGCCATATTACACGCACGAAACGGAGCTACGGATGCAGAGATACAATGCGATGAACATGGCATGAAAATGACAAAATATTCGGGGACTTGGACGAATTATCACCTCCGAAAAGTCAACCCGGGACGGGACGGTTCCGGGACGGAGCGGATCGGGACGGGGCGCCGTGTTTGGTTGGTGGTGGTGGTGGATTTGGTCCATCTTCTCCGGATCCGACCGGAGATGAACTCCCGCGAGCTCCGGCGACGTCAGGGAGGCGCGGGGGCGCGGGATCCGCGGAGGAGGCGAGGGGACGGCGCGGGGATGCGGTGGTGAGTCAGCGAGGCGCGACTAGAGGCGGCGCGGCGCCGGTGGAAGGCGGGGTGCGCGGCACCGGCGGCGGAGGACGGCGGGCACGCCGGCGAGGCCGCGGGGCGCCGGCGCGGGCCGGACGGGGCGGCGCAGGCGCGGGGCGAGCGGAGGGAGGCATCTCGGGGCGTGGGCGAGCAGGGGGGCCGAGGGCAGCGGCGCGGTGCCGGCGAAGTTCGGCCGGCGGCGGCGACGCGAGGAGATCGGGGTCGGCACGGGGGCGCAGGGAGGCGCGGGCGGCCGCGCGGGCCTGGCCGGGCCGCGGCGGCGGGGAGGAGGCCGGAGGCCAGGCAAGTGGCGGCGCGCCACGTGGCGGCGGCGGGGCAACCCGGACGTGTCCGGCTGCGGCCGGACGTGTCCGGTGGCGGCGGGGACGAATCTGCTAGGGTTAGGGGGGAAATGATCTGGAATTTCGGGGGAGAGGGCATATTTATAGGTAGAGGGAGCTAGGAGAGTCCAAATGAGGAGCGGTTTTCGCCCACATGATTGTGATCGAACGACCGAGAGCATGGAGGGGAGATAGATGGGTTTTGGGCCAGTTTGGAGGGGTGTTGGGCTGCAAAGAGAAAAGGGGGTTTCGGGCTACGCGGTTAACCGTTGGAGTATCAAACGACCTCCAAATGGCACGAAACTTGACAGGCGGTCTACCAGTGCTATACCAAGGCTGCTTGACAAGACTCGATCCATTCCGAGAACGTTTAACACCCGCTCACAACGAGAGACAAAAAGGGGAACGCCGGAGGGCATAGGAGTGCCGGATCGCAAAACAGACAACGGGGAAAAGCTCGGATGCATGAGACGAACACGTATGCAATGCAATGCACATGATGACATGGTAAAATGCAACACGCAAGCAAATGACATGGCAACAACGGCGAATAACTGAATGACATCTAGCGCATCGAATCCGGGGCGTTACAGATGAGTTACATGATCTTTGAGGGATTTGCTAAACACAAGTATATCGTCAAAGTAGACTACGACAAACACACCAATGTATGGACAAAGCACATAATGCATAACACGCATGAAAGTACCGGGTGCTTCGGATAAACCCATAGGCATAACTAGCCACTCATACAAGCCAAAATTTGTTTTGAAAGAGGTTTTCCATTCATCACCTTCTTGTATGCGGATTTGATAATAGCCACTTTTGAGATCAATTTTAAATAAAATGGAGGCGCTGATCATCTAGCATTTCATCAAGGCGTGGGATGGGATGCCTATAGTGAACGGTTATAGCATTTATGGGTCTGCAATCGGAACACATGCGAAAACTATCGTCTCTTTTGGGCAATAGAATGACTGGTATGGCACAAGGACTTAAACTTTCATGCACATGTCCATGGTCTATGAGATGTTGGACTTGACTTTGTATTTCTTTGGTTTCTTTGGGGTTGACGCGATATGGAGCCTTGTTTGGAAGAGGTGCACCGGGGATGAGGTCGATCTGGTGTTCGATGCCACGTAGAGGAGGAAGACCGGGAGGTAGATCATCGGGGAAGACATCCATGAATTCCTGCAACAAATCAGACAACACTAGAGGAAGAAGTTTAGGAGTGTTAGTCTTTGCCACCTCATCCTTGCACACTAGGACATAGTGTATGCCACTTGTTGGGTTCTCACACACTTCTCTCATCTCTCTTTTTATGGCTAGGAGGACTAGGTTCTTTTCTCTCAGTGTGGAGTCACTCATTTTGGGCTTGTGGCACTCACTCTCTTTGTGGTGGGTCACTCTCTCACTAGTCTCTCCTTGATGTTTGGCGCCTTGCTTGTCGGCGAGCACTTGACTTGGTGTCATAGGTCGTAGCACGTACTCCTTGCCTTTCATCTTGAAGCTATAGTGGTTTGTTCTTCCGTTGTGAATGATGCCACTGTCGAATTGCCAAGATCTTCCCAAGAGAAGATGGCACACGGACATAGGAACCACATCACACTCTAGGGTATCCTCGTAAGCGCCGATCTTGAAGGAAACTTGCACGGTGTGCTCCACTTGAATGGTGCCGGAGTCGCTAAGCCATTGGACCTTGTAGGGGCGAGGATGCTTCATCTTGACCAATTGAAGCTTGGAACGTAGCTCTTCACTTGCCAAGTTGTGGCAACTTCCTTCGTAGATGATGACCTTCACGGAACGACCATTGATGCTAGCCTTGGTGTGGAAGATATGGCATCGTTGGTCTTTGTATTATTGGTGTTGAAGAGTCAAGACCTTGGAGACCACGAGAGCGGGACTTGAATCATTGTCGCAAAAGACTTGAGCATCTTCTTCTTCATTCACTTGATGGTGCATGGAGACGTGCTCGAGGGCTTCCATCTCGTCTTCACTCATGGAGTCATATGTGCCATCACCATTCGCAGTCATGGTGTGCGGGTTGATGCATTGGAAGGACTTGTGTCCACGACCACCACATGTGAAGCACTTGAGAGAACTTGTCTTGATGGGGTCATCCGGTGGTGCCGATGATGAAGGAGTCTTGGACTTGAAGTTGCTTGCTGGAGGGCGAGTCGAGGAAGGTGTCACTTGCTTGGAACTTGACTTGTCGCCGGTACTTAGTGATGATCAAGTCGAGGTAGGAGGTGTCGTAGTTAAGGGAGCTTGAGTGTATGAGCCGTAGGTCTTGGATGAGTACTTGGCGTACTTGAAGTCTTCTTGCACTTCTCACTCCGCCTTAGTCGCTTGATGAACTAGCTCAAGAAGGTTGGAGTAGGGTTGGAAATCAGCAATCTTCCTTATTGGGTAGTTGAGGTCATTCAAAAAGCGTGCCATAGTTTGATCATCATCTTCTTTGACATTGGCTCGTATCATTGGCAATCTCCATCTCTTGATAGTATTCTTCCACCGTCTTCGTGCCTTGCTTGAGGAGCTTTAACTTCTTGAAGAGATCTCGGGTGTAGTGTGTAGGCACAAAGCGAGCTCCCATGACATCCTTCATTTGTGTCCAAGTTGTGATGGTAGTTCGCCTCTCTCTTGGCGCCGCTTGATCACTTGCTCCCACCAAATGAGGACGTAGTCTTGAAACTTGAGGGAGGCCATTGCGATTTTCTTCTCTTTGTCGTAGTTGTGAAGACGGAATATCTTGTCGACTTTCAATGCCCATGAGAGATATTCTTCGGGGTCGTTCCTTCCGGAGAACTTGGGCACGGCGACCTTGAGCTTTCCGTAGTCGAGTTCTTCATCATAGGGGCGGTTTTGATGTCGCTCTTGGCGTGGGAGAGGGTCTTCAAGCACTCGATCCGCTTGATGTCGCTCTTGACATAGAGGAGGATGAGGCATATGTGCCCGATTTTGCCTTTCTTGTTGCTATTCATGTCGGGCTTCTTCTTCTTGTCGTGCTCGACGAAGTTCTTCTTCTTGCTCATGTATGAGGCGATTGCGAGCGGCAACATCTCTAGTGGACTAGCGGAGTGCATCTTGAGCTGCTTGAGCTTGTGCTTCACAACTTTGTTGCTCTTGCTGGAATGCATCGCCATCTTGAGATGCTTGACATGGACGATGTGGCAGGGGTTGCTCTTGATCCATGGCTTCTTGTACTTGGCATCGTGCCTTTTCACGTTCTCGAACTCGTTCTTGCAAGCCATTGCCATGGAACGGATTTTCTTGAGCTTGGCGATCTCGAGTGTCGTCGTGGCAAGGAGAACGAGCTCGAGGAGGACTCGCATCAGGAGAAGAGTAAGACGATGAGTGGCGACTTGAGTGGCACCATCTTGGTGATGAAGTTGATGAAGGCGCGTGACTCACGATCATGTTGTGGAATTCTTCCATTTGTTTGGAGAGCTTGGCGTCAAGGTAGTCTCGTTATGTTGCTTCCGATCATCATAGGTCGGTGGCGAGTTGCTCGATGCGATCACCCAAAGCTTCACTTTCTTGATGTAGAGCTCGTTGTGCGATGAAGAAGTGATTCTTGGTGACGAAATCGCGTTCGTCATCTTGATCCTCGAAGAGAGGGTTCGCCGAAGAAGTAGGCCTATCCATCATGTAGAAGTGCTGGTGAGTAGGAAAATGAGAGAACAATACCAAAGATACCTTTTCCAAAGATTGTGGATGTATCAAGTATGATCCCACGTGATGCTATAATAGTAGAATTGGTACCAGGTTATGTTTTCTCACACCTACAAGTAAAAGGCTTATGGAGTATCTCGGTTAGGAATTGGCACAAATAATTCAAGCAAATGTTAGTCAAGATGTCAAAAAAGTTGAAAAGATGCACAAATCGTGAGTAAGACAAATAGATCAAACCCAAGGATATCACTAGGAACACACACAGGGAAGATATATGTGATCCGCACAACCAAGGAATGAGCACAAGATGTGTAATCACGGATAAAGCTCTTGTTGCACAGATACTAGAGAGACGTAGCTCGATTGCTCTAATGGGCTAGATACACTAGTGCACCAACCTAAGAGAGAAACGGGTCGTCTACTATCCCAAGTATGCTTATGTATGTAGTGACCAAGATGATGTAACTATGGTATGAGGCTCAATGCTATTGCTTACAAGCTCTTTACTTCTCTTGTTTTGCTTAAAAGCTTCTTTTTTTGACTATGCCACCATGCTTGATATGTGAGCCGGAATGCGAAACAACAAGTAGGATATGCACGAGAGAGACGTAACACTAAAGGTGCACTAAGGCGTGGCCCGACAGTTCTCAACTCGCTAGTCTCGATGGGTAAGCTATGCAAAATGGGCTTGAAGCTATCAAGGTAATGGCAAGGGTAAGAGAAAGGTGTCGTCGAGGTTACCGTCCTTGCTTACGGTTGGTATGAAGATGGAGTGGTCGAAGCCGATGTGGAGTCCGAGTCAATGACGAGTGGCGGTGATGATGAAGACAAGTCGCTCGTAAGTAGCCGAAATACCTTAGGACACACGAGAACCGCAACTCCAAAACTCAAACACTCACGAGAAATATTGCGGAAGATCAAATGTGGTGGTGGAAAGGTAATATGGTGGAAAAACGGGGATGACCGAACTGCTCTATATGGCCCGTGCGCACGAGGTAAGTGAGGCCCGTGTGCATGAGTCCCGATGGCCCGTGCAGATAGGTTGTTCACCTTCGGATCGGTGGATATTTTCAAATTTCCGACCAAAATCGATGGTGGGGAGGGTGGGTAATGGTGGTAAGGGGTAGATCCACTTGTCAAACACCAAATTCGTGGATCAAATCAACCAAATCTCACAAGGTCTACAAACTGCAAGAAAATTTTTGGGGCTATTTTTGGTGGGGATTTTTGAATTAGGACAAAAAACAACAAAATCAAGCTAGAAAGTGGGGGGTAGGGACTCCAAGATGTGAATCAACCTTGCCAATGATACCAAGATGTTGTAGGGTGAAACCCTAAGATGGATCTTTTCATACTTGGAGGGGAAAACAGGATGAACACCAAGAATACAAAGAGGAATCCACTCCAACAAACCCAATTACACATCCACTAGAATAGCAAACACATAGATCCACAAGAATACACGAACAATCAAAGGAAACAAGCACTAGGTAGAGTTCTTCCCACTCCTAAGGAGGTGAGGTCTTGATGATAGTCTTCTCCAAGTGGAGGTCTTGAAATCCACAAGTAGATCCTCTCCTAAGAGGTCATCTCCAATGGGGTGGTAGAAGGAGCAAAGCTCTCAAATATCTCACATGTGTCTTTACTAACCCTAAACATGACCCTAGGTACGGAATATATAGGCTTGGAGACGAAGTGGAGGCCCAGTAGCCAAACTTAGCCGGCCATCCTGAAGGGCCCGTGCGCACGGGGTTAGTTGGGCCCGTGCACATGGGGGTCCCGTGTGCACGTACACGCCCGTGCGCACGGGGTGCTCCAGCATCAGATCCCTGTGTAGCCCATGGACACGGGGTCTCGGGGGCCCGTGCGCATGGGGTCGCCTGGGACTTCCTGTCTTGCTCCTTTTGGACGCCTTCTTCTTCCTTGAGGTCTTGGGGTGCTTCTTCTTCTCCTTGGTAATGTTCCTCAGCTGCTTGGGAGTATTCCTCCTTGTACCTAATGATACATAGTGAATTTTGGTGAGGTAGGAACCAAGTTGCACTCGGTGTCCATATGCATGTTAAGTAGGAACCTCGATTTCCATTGCACGTGCTCGAGCTCTTGTCGTAGATCCGCTTAATGCTTGATGCGTTGGTGTAGAGTCCATGGGGATGATGGAAGGATGCTCCGCATCACGCGCTCTCAGCCATCTTGCTTGGATCCATGAACATGATAGAAAGCTCCTCGATTGTTTTCTTGTTGTTTTGTTCCTTGACCTCCAAAGCCTTTACTCCTTAATATTTCTCCTGTTATTTTGTTCTTCGGCCTCCATTGGAACCCTTTGTTGCTCAATTGCAAACCTCTTTTTTCGCTAGCACCTTCCTCTCCTCGGTCGTTGCCTTTTCCTTTCACTTATCCTCCTCCATCATCATGAGATCATAGAACCGAGTCAACTTCTTGTCGTTACTTTCGG
This sequence comes from Triticum aestivum, assembly GCF_018294505.1. Lineage (NCBI taxonomy): Eukaryota > Viridiplantae > Streptophyta > Magnoliopsida > Poales > Poaceae > Triticum > Triticum aestivum. The sequence continues at coordinate 458,811,676 of NC_057810.1, read as the reverse complement.
CCCCCAAAATCTTCCTCCTCCTCCTCCTCCTCCTCCTCCTCCTCCTCCTCCTCCTCCTGCTTCTTCTTCTTCTTCCTCTTCTTCTTCTTCTTCTTCTTCTTCTTCTTCTTCTTCTTCTTCTTCTTCTTCTTCTTCTTCTTCTTCTTCTTCTTCTTCCCCTTCCCTTCCCCTTCCCCTTCCCCTTCCCCTTCCCCTTCCCCTTCCCCTTCCCCTTCCCCTTCCCCTTCCCCTTCCCCTTCCCCTTCCCCTTCCGCTTCCCCTTCCCCTTCCTCTTCCTTTGCAACTTTTGCTTCATCCAGATGGGGTTGAGGAGTGGAGGGGTTCTCTACCAAGTCATCATGCCTTGTAGCAATGATGCAAAGAGAAGCCCTTGTCGCCACTCCTCTTGTTCCTTTGCTTGTACTCCACTTGATGGGCCCATACTTGTTGATGAGCACTCCAATTGATGGTGCAAGGTTGACTTGATTAATGGAACTAGACCACCGGTTGCATTGGTCTTGGATGACACTCCAAAGGTGAGTGAGAGAACTGGTTGTGTGGTTGGAGGGAATCTTTACATGGCTAGAATAGTACTCAGTGATCCTTCTCCAAAATGTAGATGTTGATGATGTCTCCCCGGCAACGGCGCCAGAAATTCCTTTTAATGTCGCTTGAAACTGCATCGGTATTTCCCCAAAGAGGAAGGGATGATGCAGTACAACTATGGTAGGTATTTCCCTAAGTTATGAAACCAAGGTATCAATCCAATAGGAGAACCAAGCAACACTACGTAAATGGTACCATCACACAAAGAACAAATACTTGCAACCCGACGCATAAGAGGGGTTGTCAATCCCTCTCGGGTAAAAGATCGGTAAATAAATAGATTGGTAGATGCAAATAAAATAACGACAAATAAAATGCATTGAGCTATTTTTGGGTTTTTGGTAATATAGATCTAAAAATAAAAGAAAAGGCAAATAGCAATATAGATCTGAAAATATATAATGGGAAAATAGACCTCGGGGCCGTAGATTTCACTAGTGGCTTCTATCAAGAAATAGCAAACGGTGGGTAAACAAATTACTGTTGGGCAATTGATGGAAGATCAAATAATCATGACGATTTCCAAGGCAATGATCATTATATAGGCATCACGTCTAAAATTAGTAGACCGACTCCTGCCTGCATCTACTACTTTTACTCCACACATCGACCGCTATCCAGCATGCATCTAATGTATTAAGTTCATGGAGAAACGGAGTAATACAATAAGAACGATGACATGATGTAGACAAGATCTATTCCATGTAGGAATAGCCCCAATCTTGTTATCCTTAATAGCGACTATACATGTGTGTCTTGCTGCCCCTTCCGTCAACGGGAAAGAACACCGCAAGATCGTACCCATGACAAGAAAAATTGATCTACTTGGTCTAACTAAACCAAAGATTCGAAGAAGAAATACAAGGCTATAAGTAATCATGCATATAGGAGATCAAAAGAAGACTCAAATAATATTCATGGATTGAAACTGATCATTAACTCGATCTTCATGTTGGAAATATGCCCTAGAGGCAATAATAAAAGGATTATTATTATATTTCCTTGTTCATGATAATTGTCTTTTATTCATGCTATAATTGTATTATCCGGAAATCGTAATACACGTGTGAATACATAGACCACAATACGTCCCTAGTAAGCCTCTAGTTGACTAGCTCGTTGGTCAACAGATAGTCATGGTTTCCTGACTATGGACATTGGATGTCGTTGACAACGGGATCACATCATTAGGAGAATGATGTGATGGACAAGACCCAATCCTAAGCATAGCACAAGATCGTGTAGTTCGTTTTGCTAGAGCTTTTCCAATGTCAAGTATCTCTTCCTTAGACCATGAGATCGTGTAACTCCCGGATACCGTAGGAGTGCTTTGGGTGTACCAAACATCACAACGTAACTGGGTGACTATAAAGGTGCACTACAGGTATCTCCGAAAGTGTCTGTTGGGTTGACACGAATCAAGACTGGGATTTGTCACTCCGTGTTACGGAGAGGTATCACTGGGACCACTCGGTAGTGCATCATCATAATGAGCTCAAAGTGACCAAGTGTCTGGTCACGGGATCATGCATTACGGTACGAGTAAAGTGACTTGTCGGTAACGAGACTGAACGAGGTATTGGGATACCGACGATCGAGTCTCGGGCAAGTAACATACCGTCTGACAAAGGGAATAATATACGGGGTTGCTTGAACCCTCGACATCGTGGTTCATCCGATGAGATCATCGAGGAGTATGTGGGAGCCAACATGGGTATCCATATCCCGCTGTTGGTTATTTACCGGAGAGCTGTCTCGGTCATGTCTGCATGTCTCCCGAACCCGTAGGGTCTACACACTTAAGGTTCGGTGACGCTAGGGTTGTATGAATATGAGTATGCAGCAAACCGAATGTTGTTTGGAGTCCCGGATGAGATCCCGGACGTCACGAGGAGTTCCGAAATGGTCCGGAGGTAAAGAAAACTATATAGGAAGTGCTGTTTCGGCCATCGGGAAAGTTTCGGGGTCACCCGGTATTGTACCGGGACCACCGGAAGGGTCCCGGGGGTCCACCGGCTCGCGATCTAAAAAGTGGTATGTAGATGCATCTCCCCTTTCACTCGTTGCTTAGATGAACTCATAGATGGATCTTGGTGAAACCGTAGGAAATTTTTTATTTTCTGCATCGTTCCCCAACAGTGGCATCATGAGCTAGCTCTATGCGTAGTTCTGTATTGCACGAGTAGAACACAATTTTGTTGTGGGCGTAGATCTTGTCAACTTGCTTGCCGCTACTAGTCTTTTCTTGCTTCAGCGGTATTGTGGGATGAAGCGGCCCGGACCGACCTTACACGTACGCTTACGTGAGACAGGTTCCACCGACTGACATGCACTAGTTGCATAAGGTGGCTAGCGGGTGTCTGTCTCTCCTACTTTAGTTGGAGCGGATTAGATGAAAAGGGTCCTTATGAAGGGTAAATAGAAGTTGACAAAATCACGTTGTGGTTATTCGTAGGTAAGAAAACGTTCTTGCTAGAACCCAATTGCAGCCACGTAAAAGATGCAACAACAATTAGAGGACGTCTAACTTGTTTTTGCAGCAATTGACATGTGATGTGATATGGCCAGAAGTTGTGATGAATGATGAATGATATATTGTGATGTATGAGATCATGTTCTTGTAATAGGAATTACGACTTGCATGTCGATGAGTATGACAACCGGCAGGAGCCATAGGAGTTGTCTTTATTTTTGTATGACCTGCGTGTCATTGAAGAACGCCATGTAAATTACTTTACTTTATTGCTAAACGCGTTAGCCATAGAAGTAGAAGTAGTCATTGGCGTGACAACTTCATGAAGACACAATGATGGAGATCATGATGATGGAGATCATGGTGTCATGCCGGTGACGAAGATGATCATGGAGCCCCAAAGATGGAGATCGAAGGAGGTATATGATATTGGCCATATCATGTCACTACTATATAATTGCATGTGATGTTTATTATGTTTTATGCATCTTGTTTACTTAGAACGGCGGTAGTAAATAAGATGATCCCTTATAATAATTTCAAGAAAGTGTACCCCCTAACTGTGCACCGTTGCTAAAGTTCGTCATTTCGAAGCACCACGTGATGATCAGGTGTGATAGATCCTTACGTTCACATACAACGGGTGTAAGACAGATTTACACATGCAGAACACTTAGGGTTAACTTGACGAGCCTAGCATGTACAGACATGGCCTAGGAACACAGAGACCGAAAGGTCAAACATGAGTCGTATGGAAGATACGATCAACATGGAGATGTTCACCGATGATGACTAGTCCATCTCACGTGATGATCGGACACGGCCTAGTCGACTCGGATCGTGTAACACTTAGATGACTAGAGGGATGTCTAATCTGAGTGGGAGTTCATTAAATAATTTGATTAGATGAACTTAATTATCATGAACTTAGTGGAGGTTCGAAGGTGCATCCAATAAGTGCGAGCGCTCCTCGTGAAGGTCCATAGAGCCAATCTCCGATGTCGCTCCTCCATCCAATAGATGTAACATGTAGACAACAAGAAGGAAACAACAATGAAAGAGTGACCCAGCCAATATGCGCATTTGAGGATGGCTCAAAGAGAAGGAGTTCACCTCAAGAATGTTCCAGAAGATGTTGGAGTTGCACATCATGCATGCCTTCGCATGACCAAGTTGTCGCATAACGGCATCGCCTTGTGAATCCTCCAAAATGAAAGAACATGCCAAACACTTAGAAAAACAAATGAGGTTAGCGAAAGTGCAAAACCTATCATTCGTGTGGTAAGATACCCAACAAGTGTATGTTGGAGATCGTTGCAGAAAATAATTTTTTTTCGATGCATCACCAAGATCAATCTATGGAGTCATCTAGCAACGAGAGAGACTGGTGCATCTACATACCCTTGTAGATCGCGAGTGGAAGCGTTCAAGAGAACGGGGTTGATGGAGTCGAACTCGTCGTGATCCAAATCACCGATGATCCTAGCGCCGAACGAACGATACCTCCGCATTCAACACATGTACGGAGTGGTGACGTCTCCCACACCTTGACCCAGAAAGGAGGAGGGATAGGTTGAGGAAGAGAGCTCCAACAGTAGCACGACGACGTGGTGGTGGTGGAGAGGCAGTACTTCGGCAGGACTTTGCCAAGCTCTTACGGAGGAGAGGTGTTGGGGAGGGGAGGGGCTGCGCCTTGGAGGTGTGTGTGCAGCCCACCCCTCGCCCCTCTATTTATAGGGGGAGGAGGAAGGGGGCCGACCCCCTCTAGATGAGATCTAGAGGGGGGGGGGGCGGCCAAGGGGGGGGACTTGCCCCTCAAGCAAGGGGGGCGCCCCCTTTAGGGTTCCCCCCTCCCTAGGCGCATGGGCCCAAGGAGGGGGATCCGCCCAGCCCTTCAAGGGCTGGTTCCCTTCCCACTACAGCCCACGAGGCCCTCCGGGAGAGGTGGCCCCTCCCGGTGGACCCCTGGAACCCTTCCGGTGGCCCCGGTACAATACCGGTACGCCCCCAAACTTTTCCGGTGACCGTATGACAACTTCCCATATATAAATCTTCACCTCCGGACCATTCCGGAACTCCTCGTGACGTCCGGGATCTCATCTGGGACTCCGAACAACATTCGGTAATTACATACAATTCTTCCTAATAACGCTAGCGTCATCGAACCTTAAGTGTGTAGACCCTACGGGTTTGGGAATCATGTAGACATGACCGAGACAGCTCTCTGGCCAATAACCAACTGCGGGATCTGGATACCCATGTTGGCTCCAACATTTTCCATGATGATCTCATCGGATGAACCACGATGCCAAGGATTCAAGTAATCCTGTATGCAATTCCCTTTGTCAAACGGTACGTTACTTGCCCGAGATTCGATCGTCGGTATCCCAATACCTCGTTCAATCTCGTTACCGGCAAGTCACTTTACTCGTTACATAATGCATGATCCCGTGACTAACCACTTAGTCTGATTGAGCTCATTATGATGATGCATTACCGAGTGGGCCCAGAGATACCTCTCCATCATACGGAGTGACAAATTCCAATCTCGATTCGTGCCAACCCAACAGACACTTTCGGAGATACCTGTAGTGCACCTTTATAGTCACCCAGTTACGTTGTGATGTTTGGTATACCCAAAGCACCCCTATAGTATCTGGGAGTTACACGATCTCATGGTCTAAGGAACTTATACTTAACATTAGAAAAGCTTTAGCAAACGAACTACACAATCTTGTGCTATGCTTAGGATTGGATCTTGTCCATCATATCATTCTCCTAATGATGTGATCCCGTTATCAATGACATCCAATGTCCAAAGTCAGGAAACCATGACTATCTATTGATCAACAAGCTAGCCAACTAGAGGCTCACTAGGGACATGTTGTGGTCTATGTATTCGCACATGTATCACTGTTTCCGGTTAATACAATTATAGCATGAACACCAGACAATTATCATGAACAAGGAAATATAATAATAATCATTTTATTAATGCCTCTAGGGCATATTTCCAATAGTCTCCCACTTGCACTAGAGTCAATAATCTAGTTACACTGTGATGAATCGAACACCCATAGAGTTCTGGTGTTGATCATCTTTTGCTCGCGGAAGAGGTTTAGTCAACGGATCTGTGACATTCAGAGCCGTATGCACTTTGCAAATATCTATGTCTCCATCTTGAACATTTTCATGAATGGAGTTGAAGCGATGCTTGATGTGCTTGGTCTTCTTGTGAAACCTGGGCTCCTTGGCAAGGGCAATAGCTCCAGTGTTGTCACAGAAGAGAGTGATCGGCCCCGACGCATTGGGAATAACTCCTAGGTCGGTGATGAACTCCTTCATCCAGATTGCTTCATGCGCTGCCTCCGAAGCTGCCATGTACTCCGCTTCACATGTAGATCCCGCCACGACGCTCTGCTTGCTGCTGCACCAGCTTACTGCCCCACCATTCAAAATATACACGTATCCGGTTTGTGACTGGAGTCATCCAGATCTGTGTTGAAGCTAGCATCGACGTAACCCTTTACGATGAGCTCTTCGTCACCTCCACAAACGAGAAACATATCCTTAGTCCTTTTCAGGTACTTCAGGATATTCTTGACCGCTGTCCAGTGTTCCATGCCGGGATTACTTTGGTGTCTTGCAACCAAACTTACGGCAAGGTTTACATCAGGTCTGGTACACAGCATGGCATACATAATAGACCCTATGGCCGAGGCATAGGGGATGACACTCATCTTTTCTTTATCTTCTGCGGTGGTCGGGGATAGAGCCAAGCTCAATTTCGCACCTTGCAACACAGGTAAGAACCCCTTCTTGGACTGATCCATATTGAACTTCTTCAATATCTTGTCAAGGTATGTGCTTTGTGAAAGGCCTATGAGGCGTCTCGATCTATCTCTATAGATCTTGATGCCTAATATATAAGCAGCTTCTCCAAGGTCCTTCATTGAAAAACACTTATTCAAGTAGGCCTTTATGCTGTCCAAAAGTTCTATATCATTTCCCATCATAAGTATGTCATTCACATATAATATGAGAAATGCTACAGAGCTCCCACTCACTTTCTTGTAAATGCAGGCTTCACCATAAGTCTGCATAAACCCAAACGCTTTGATCATCTCATCAAAGCGAATGTTCCAACTCTGAGATGCTTGCACCAGCCCATAAATGGATCGCTGGAGCTTGCATACCTTTTTAGCATTCTTAGGATTGACAAAACCTTCCGGCTACATCATATACAACTCTTCCTTAAGATAGTAGTTAAGGAATGCCGTTTTGACGTCCATTTGCCATATCTCATAATCATAGTATGCGGAAATTGCTAACATGATTCAGACGGACTTCAGCTTTGCTACGGGAGAGAAAGTCTCATCATAGTCAACCCCTTGAACTTGCCGATAACCCTTAGCGACAAGTCGAGCTTTATAGATGGTAACATTACCATCCGCGTCCGTCTTCTTCTTAAAGATCCATCTATTCTCTATCGCTCGCCGATCATCGGGCAAGTCTGTCAAAGTCCATACTTTGTTTTCATACATGGATCCTATCTCGGATTTCATGGCTTCAAGCCATTTGTTCGAATCTGGGCCTGCCATCGCTTCTTCATAGTTCGAAGGTTCACTGTTGTCTAAGAACATGATTTCCAGGACAGGGTTGGCATACCATTCTGGTGTGGAACGTGTCCTTGCGAACCTACGAAGTTCAGTAGTAACTTGATCCGAAGTACCTTGATCATCATCATTAACTTCCTCTCTAGTCGGTACAGGCACCATAGGAACAACTTCCTGAGCTGTGCTACTCACTGGTTCAAGAGGTAGTACTTCATCAAGTTCCACTTTCCTCCCGCTTACTTCTTTCGAGAGAAACTCTTTCTCCAGAAAGGACCCGTTCTTGGCAACGAAAATCTTGCCTTCGGATCTGACGTAGAAGGTATACCCTATCGTTTCCTTAGGGTATCCTATGAAGACGCATTTTTCCGACTTGGGTTCGAGCTTTTCAGGTTGAAGTTTCTTGACATAAGCTTCGCATCCCCAAACTTTTAGAAACGACAGCTTAGGTTTCTTTCCAAACCATAATTCATACGGTGTCGTCTCAATGGATTTAGACGGTGCCCTATTTAAAGTGAATGTAGTTGTCTCTAAAGCGTATCCCCAAAATGATAGCGGTAAATCGGTAGAGACATCATAGGCTGCACCATATCCAATAGAGTGCAATTACGACGTTCGGACACACCATTACACTGAGGTGTTCCAGGCGGCGTGAGTTGTGAAACAATTCCACATTTCCTTAAGTGCGTACCAAAACCATGACTTAAATATTCTCCCCCATGATCTGATCGTAAGAACTTTATTTTTCTGTCACGTTGATTATCTACCTCATTCTGAAATTCCTTGAACTTTTCAAAGGTCTTAGACTTGTGTTTCATCAAGTAGACATACCCATATCTACTTAAGTCATCAGTGAGGGTGAGAACATAATGATAGCCACCGCGAGCCTCAACGCTCATTGGACCACACACATCAGTATGTATAATTTCCAATAAGTTGGTTGCTCGCTCCATTGTTCCGAAGAATGGAGTCTTGGTCATCTTTCCCATGAGGCATGGTTCGCACGTGTCAAATGATTCGAAATCAAGAGACTCCAAAAGTCCATCTGTATGGAGCTTCTTCATGCGTTTGACACCAATGTGACCAAGGCGGCAGTGCCACAGATATGTGGGACTATCATTATCAATCTTACATCTTTTAGTATTCACACTATGAATATGTGTAACATCACGTTCGAGATTCATTAAGAATAAACCATTGACTAGCGGGGCATGACTATAAAACATATCTCTCATATAAATAGAACAACCATTATTCTCGGATTTAAATGAGTAGCCATCTCGTATCAAACGAGATCAAGATACAATGTTCATGCTCAAAGCTGGCACTAAATAACAATTATTGAGGTTTAAAACTAATCCCGTAGGTAAATGTAGAGGTAGCGTGCCGACGGCGATCACATCGACCTTGGAACCATTCCCGACGCGCATCGTCACCTCGTCCTTTGTGAGTCTCCGCTTATTCCGCAGCTTCTGTTTTGAGTTACAAATATGAGCAACCGCATCGGTATCAAATACCTAGGAGCTACTACGAGTACTGGTAAGGTACACATCAATAACATGTATATCACATGTACCTTTGGTGTTGCCGGCCTTCTTATCCGCTAAGTACTTGGGGCAGTTCTGCTTCCAGTGACTGTTCCCTTTGCAATCAAAGCACTCAGTCTCAGGCTTGGGTCCATTCTTTGGCTTCTTCCCGGCAACTGGCTTAGCGGGCGCGGCAACTCCCTTCCCGTCCTTCTTGAAGTTCTTCTTACCCTTGCCCTTCTTGAAACTAGTAGTTTTATTGACCATCAACACTTGATGTTCCTTTTTGATTTCTACCTCTGCTGATTTCAGCATTGAAAATACCTTAGGAATAGTTTTCACCACCCCCTTCATACTGTAGTTCATCACAAAGCTCTTGTAGCTAGGTGGGAGCGACTGAAGGATTCTGTCAATGACCGCCTCATCCGGGAGGTTAATGTCTAGCTGGGACAAGCGGTTGTGCAACCCGACATTTTGAGTATGTGCTCGCTGACAGAACTATTTTCCTCCATCTTACAACTATAGAACTTGTCGGAGACTTCATATCTCTCGACCCGGGCATGAGCTTGGAAAACCATTTTCAGCTCCTGGAACATCTCATATGCTCCATGTTGCTCAAAACGCTTTTGGAGCCCCGGTTCTAAGCTGTAAACCATGCCGCACTGAACGAGGGAGTAATCATCAACACCGACTGCCAAGTGTTCATAACGTCTTGGTTCGCTGGGACGGGTGCTTCACCTAGCGGTGCTTCTAGGACATATGCTTTCTTGGCAGCTATGAGGATGATCCTCAGGTTCCGGACCCAGTCCGTATAGTTGCTACCATCGTCTTTCAGCTTGGTTTTCTCTAGGAACGCGTTGAAGTTGAGGTTGACATGAGCGTGGGCCATTTGATCTACAAGACATTTTGCAAAGGTTTTAGACTAAGTTCATGATAATTCAGTTCATCTAATCAGATTATTTAATGAACTCCCACTTATATAGACATCCCTCTAGTCATCTAAGTGATACATGATCCGAGTCAACTAGGCTGTGTCCGATCATCACGTGAGACGGACTAGTCATCATCGGTGAACATCTCCATGTTGATCGTATCTTCTATATGACTCATGTTCGACCTTTTGGTATGATGTGTTCCGAGGCCATGTCTGTACATGCTAGGCTCGTCAAGTCAACCTAAGTGTTTTGCATGTGTAAATCTGGCTTACACCCGTTGTATGTGAACGTTAGGATCTATCACACCTGATCATCACATGGTGCTTCGAAACAAAGAACTTTCGCAACAGCGCACAGTTAGGGGGAGCACTTTCTTGAAATTGTTATGAGGGATCATCTTATTTACTACAGTCGTTCTAAGCAAATAAGATGTAAAAACATGATAAACATCACAGGCAATCAAATAGTGACATGATATGGACAATATCATTTTGCTCCTTTTGATCTCCATCTTCGGGGCGCCATGATCATCATCGTCACCGGCATGCCACCATGATCTCCATCATCATGTCTGCATGAAGTTGTCTCGCCAACTATTACTTCTACTACTATGGCTAACGGTTTAGCAAAGAAGTAAAGTAATTACATGGCGTTATTCAGTGACACGTAGGTCATACAATAAATAAAGACAACTCCTATGGCTCCTGCCGGTTGTCATACTCATCGACATGCAAGTCGTGATTCCTATTACAAGAACATGATCAATCTCATACATCACATATATTTCATTCATCACATCCTTTTGGCCATATCACATCACAAGGCATATGCTACAAAAACAAGTTAGACGTCCTCTAATTGTTGTTGCAAGTTTTTACGTGGCTGCTATAGGGTTCTAGCAAGAAGGTTTCATACCTACGCCAAAACCACAACGTGATATGCCAATTTGTATTTACCCTTCGTAAGGACCCTTTTCATCGAATCCGATCCGACTAAAGTGGGAGAGACAGACACCCGCTAGCCACCTTATGCAACTAGTGCATGTCAGTCGGTGGAATCTGTCTCACGTAAGCGTATTTGTAAGGTTGGTCCAGGCCGCTTCATCCCACGATGCCGCCGAAACAAGATAAGACTAGTAGTGGCAAGTAAATTGACAAAATCTACACGCACAACAAAATTGTGTTCTACTCGTGCATAGAAACTATGCATAGACCTAGCTCATGATGCCACTGTTGGAGATCATTGCAGAAAATAAATTTTTTTCTATGCATCACCAAGATCAATCTATGGAGTCATCTAGCAACGAGAGAGAGAGAGAGGTGCATCTACATACCCTTGTAGATCGCGAGCGGAAGCGTTCAAGAGAACGGGGTTGATGGAGTCGAACTCGTCGTGATCCAAATCACCGATGATCCTAGCGCCAAACGGACGGCACCTCCGCGTTCAACACACATACGGAGTGATGACATCTCCCGCGCCTTGATCCAGCAAGGAGGAGGGAGAGGTTGAGGAAGAGAGCTCCAACAGTAGCACGACGGTGTGGTGGTGGTGGAGAGGCAGTACTCCGGCAGGGCTTCGCCAAGCTCTTACGAAGGAGGAGAGGTGTTGGGGAGGGGAGGGGCTGCGCCTTGGAGGTGTGTGTGCAGCCCTCCCCTCACCCCTCTATTTATAGGGGGAGGAGGAAGGGGGCCGCCCCCCTATAGATGAGATCTAGAGGGGGGGGGGCTTGCCCCGCAAGCAAGGGGCGCGCCCCCTTTAGGGTCCCCCCCAACCCTAGGCGCATGGGCCCAAGGGGGGATGCGCCCAGCCCTTCAAGGGCTGGTTCCCTTCCAACTACAGCCCATGAGGCCCTCCGGGAGAGGTGGCCCCTCCCGGTGGACCCCCAGAACCCTTCCGATGGCTCCGGTACAATACCGATACGCCCCCGAACTTTTCCGGTGACCGTATGACAACTTCCCATATATAAATGTTCACCTCCGGACCATTCCAAGACTCCTCGTGACGTCCGGGATCTCATCCGTGACTCCGAACAACATTTGGTAATCACATAGAATTCTTCCTAATAACCCTAGCGTGATCGAACCTTAAGTGTGTAGACCCTACGGGTTCGGGAATCATGTAGACATGATCGAGACAGCTCTCCGGCCAATAACCAACAGCGGGATCTGGATACCCATTTTGGCTCCCACATGTTCCACGATGATCTCATCGGATGAACCATGATGTCGAGGATTCAAGTAATCTCGTATGCAATTCCCTTTGTCAAACGGTACGTTACTTGCCCGAGATTCGATCGTCGGTATCCCAATACCTCGTTCAATCTCGTTACCGGCAAGTCACTTTACTCATTACATAATGCATGATCCCGTGACTAACCACTTAGTCACATTGAGCTCATTATGATGATGCATTACCGAGTGGGTCCAGAGATACCTCTCCGTCATACGGAGTGACAAATTCCAATCTCGATTCGTGCCAACCCAACAGACACTTTCGAAGATACTTGTAGTGCACCTTTATAGTCACCCAGTTACGTTGTGACATTTGGTACACCCAAAGCACCCCTACGGTATCCGGGAGTTACACGATCTCATAGTCTAAGGAACTGATACTTGACATTAGAAAAGCTTTAGCAAACGAACTACACGATCTTGTGCTATGCTTAGGATTGGGTCTTGTCCATCACATCATTCTCCTAATGATGTGATCCCGTTATCAATGACATCCAATGTCCATAGTCAGGAAACCATGACTATCTATTGATCAACAAGCTATCCAACTAGAGGCTCACTAGGGACATGTTGTGGTCTATGTATTCACACATGTATCACTGTTTTCGGTTAATACAATTATAGCATGAACACTAGACAATTATCATGAACAAGGAAATATAATAATAATCATTTTATTATTGCCTCTAGGGCATATTTCCAACAGTGTATGCATCATGCTCATCATAAGAAAGGACAAGGGAGTATTGCATAGTATGGAGGCATATGATGCGAGAACAACCAAATGCAATAGGCTCAATCAAACAAGCATGCATCACAAGTAAAGTGTCAAAGTCTCCAAGATCAATAAGCATAGTATGGTTGCACTCAATACAAGTGGATATGAAAGAGGCAACTAATGGACACAAGAGACAATGATCAAGATATATCATGTGAGAGGCATGAACATATATGTCATCAACCCAAGAAAGCGAATAATAATGGAACATGGGTGATGCATCAAAGCAAGTAATCATATGAATCAAGTCTTGCAAGCTAGTAGTGCAAAGATGCAATGTACTAGAAGGAATCGTGGCAAGCATGTCATGTCTGCAAATAGTGTGCATGAATAATGGACATGACATATCACAAGCATGAAAGCAAGATATGAGAAAAATAACATCAGTGTATTGGCGAGAGGCCATATGTAAGTAGCAATGGGGCATCATGACTCTCCCAACACAACAATCAACAATAGCATGAAGCACATGGTAAACATGGCAATAGCAACAAGGATCTCCACCAAGCATGCAAATACACATAGGAGTAGCATAATGGTGAATCATGGGTAGATGCAAGCAAGGGTCACGATTGCATGACAAAATCATGTAAAGAGGCATAACATGCAAAGTGAACACGATAGTATGGGCATAAGGTGACAAGTGGTAAATAGCCCATAGCCGTGTGAGAGCCAAGTAGAAGAGATGCGCGTAGTGCTTGTGTGAATGGAACGGTGGTAAGGATAGTCCACGGGATCCCAAGTCATCGTTGCTCTCAAGAGCTCGCTTCATCAACTCTTGGGATTGAGAGGTTGACGAGTATATGTGAGTACCTACACAAAACAAAAACAAAGGGAAAATTGTGTGTGCGTGGTATAGGTACACATCATCCATCATGATGCGCACGTGCATGTGTCGGTTAGCACAAAATATCAAATGCTCAAATAAATGAGTTGCGTGATATAGAAACATGTTATCCATCATGAGAGGTTTGTTATTATGTATGACATAATGGAGACTCAAAGGATGTAATGCATCATGAGAAATATCTAGAGCATTGATATTCATGGAATGCATATGGTGCACGCAATTATGGGAATCATACAAAGTATGAAATGCTTCAAGATCTCCTAATATGTATGAGGAAACTATGGGGGTCTCCTCATGAGCATGAGTAGAAACATCAAATGGAGAATATTGACAACATCCAAAACAATGCATATTTGGTTCTGTGTGATCATGGCATGACATAGTAGATGAATTGCGCAAATCATGTAAAGGAAGCATGGCAATATCATCACATGAAAAACAAAAGCCAATGACCAGCATCTCGTCATCTATGCGATAGGTGCAAATAGGATTTATTTTAATGGGGCATGCATAGTTACTATGTTGAGATTGAAATGATGCAATATGGGAGATCTCACTCATAGCATATGACAAATTCAAAGGATTATCAAACATGATGTGACCGAAAGAATTTTCACATGATATCCTATGTAGCACAGAATCACAACTAGGCAACTCAACATGCTCATCATCATATTCATCATAAATAGGTAAGTCAAGACATGAAGAAGTCGCACTAGCATGAAGCATGGGAATAGGTGGATCAACATCATGCAAGCAATCATTGGTAAGATAGTCCACTAGTGGGACAAGAGAAGCACCATCACCTATGTTACCTTTGGAGCATTGCTCATGTGTTGTAGGTGAGGTGTTGAAGATCCACTCGTTGTCATCTTCATCTTGATGGAACCATGTGGGGGTCCATCATCATCCACCATGGCCATCGTCGTCTCCAATGGAGGGATGGACTCGTTGAGGATAGACATGTCGACATGTAGGAGACCTAGCACCAAAGAAGAAAACACACTAGGAGTAGAGGTTAAGTCGTTAGAAATCATAGTGGCCTCACGTGCTGTGTCAACTACCTCACTCTCTAAGTGTTGTGGCTCACTCAGTCCCTCAAGGATGCTCTCACTCATATGGTTGGTGGACTCACGCAAATGGTGCTCAACCTCACATAGGATGTGTGGCATGCTCTCATGTGTGGGGCTAGTGGTGCTCACACTCATCCTCTCATAGGAAATGCTCTCAATGTCATGTATGGTGGAGTCACTCATGTCACTCATGTGGTAGTGTCTCTCCTCACATGGCACTTGGTGCATCTCGACATATGTGGGTGTCGGAGAGATGTAGGTGCAAATGTCTTCGTGCTCAACTCCTATCGCCGTGGTCGAAGGGGATGGCCCTTGCTCGACCTTCTTGTCAGCGTCTTGGTGTGGGAGGCCCATATGATGTGACACCTCATAGCTCGTCTCCATGACTGAAGGGAATTTCCCATGCTCGGCTATCTTCCTTGAGGGGTTTCCGAAGATGGAAGTGTCGTCCTCACTTGTAGGTGGTCGCCATATTGTTGATGAAGTCGATGTAGGCGTACACGTGGGAAGTAGGCGAAGATGCCGTACGTCCAAAGGCGAAGATGAGTTGATAGCACTTGGCGAAGATGCCGAAGTGGTGGTGGTAGATGTAGCACCGTCTTGGTGGTGCTCGTCTTGCGGTCTTCTCTTTTGCTCATGAAGCTTGGACTTGTCGTGAAGTAGGGCTTGATGGGCCTTGTACATTTGCGCTTGTGGAGCATCTTCATGATGATGATGTCATTGTCGTGCTTGAGCTCGTAGTAGATGTTGATGACCCACAAGTGTAGGGGATCTATCGTAGTCCTTTCGACAAGTAAGAGTGTTGAACCCAACAAGGAGCAAAAGGAAATGACAAGCAGTTCTCAGTAAGGTATTCTCTGCAAGCACTGAAATTATAGGCAACAGATAGTTTTGTGATAAGATAATTTGTAACGAGTAACAAGCAATGAAAGTAAGTAAAGTGCAGCAAGGTGGCCCAATCCTTTTTGTAGCAAAGGACAAGCCTGGACAATTTCTTATAATGAGAAAAGCGCTCCCGAGGACACATGGGAATTATCGTCAAGCTAGTTTTCATCACGCTCATATGATTCACGTTCGGTACTTTGATAATTTGATATAAGGGTGGACCGGTGCTTGGGTACTTTCCTTACTTGGACAAGCATCCCACTTATGATTAACCCCTATTGCAAGCATCCGCAACTACAAAAGAAGTATTAAGGTAAACCTAACCATAGCATGAAACATATGGATCCAAATCAGCCCCTTACAAAGCAACACATAAACTAGGGTTTAAGCTTCTGTCACTCTAGCAACCCATCATCTACTTATTACTTCCCAATTCCTTCCTCTAGGCCCAAATAATGGTGAAGTGTCATGTAGTCGACGTTCACATAACACCACTAGAGGAGAGACAACATAAATCTCGTCAAAATATCGAACGAATACCAAATTCACATGACTACTAATAGCAAGACTTCACCCATGTCCTCAGGAACAAACGTAACTACTCACAAAGCATATTCATGTTCATGATCAGAGGAGTATTAATATGCATTAAGGATCTGAACATATGATCTTCCACCAAGTAAACCAACTAGCATCAACTACAAGGAGTAATCAAAACTACTAGCAACCCACAAGTACCAATTTGTGGTTTTGATACAAGATTGGATACAGGAGATGAACTAGGGTTTTGAGAGGACATGGTGCTGGTGAAGATGTTGATAGAGATTGACCCCCTCCCAATGAGAGGATCGTTGGTGATGATGATGGTGATGATTTCCCCCTCCCGAAGGGAAGTTTCACCGGCAGAGCAGCTCCACTGGAGCCCTAGATTGGTTCCGCCAAGGTTCTGCCTCGTGGCGGTCGAGTTTCATCCCGTAAGCTTGCTTATGATTTTTTCCAGGGTAAAAGCCTTCATATAGCAGAAGATGGGCACCGGAGGGCCACCAGGGGGCCCAGGAGACAGGGGGGCGCGCCCCCACCCTCCTGGCCAGGGTGTGGCCCCCCTCAGGTACTTTCTTTGCTAAAAAATTCTTATTAATTCCAAAAAGGACTTTCGTGGAGTTTGAGGACTTTTGGAGCTGTGCAGAATAGGTTTCCAATATTTGCTCCTTTTCAAGCCAGAATTCCAGCTGCCGGCATTCTCCCTCTTCATGATAAACCTTGTAAAACAAGATAGAATAGCCATAAGTATTGTGACATAACGTTTAATAACAGCCCATAATGCAATAAATATTGATATAAAAGCATGATGCAAAATGGACGTATCAACTCCCCCAAGCTTAGACCTCGCTTGTCCTCAAGCGGAAGCTGAAATCGAAAAATATGTCCACATGTTTAGAGATAGAGGTGTCAATAAAAATAAAATACGGACATGAGGGCATCATGATCATTCTTATAACATCAATATATATAGATTTTGTCATATGATTTCTTATGCTCAAGTAACAATCTATTCAAAATGTCAAGTATGGATCATAAACTTCATTGAAAACTAACAAACTAAAATCTTAGTCATTGAAGCAATTGCAATATATCATAACATCAGAAAGAGTCAACAATAGAGCTTTTCAGCAAGTCCACATACTCAACTATCATATAGTCTTCTACAATTGCTAACACTCATGCAATACTTATGGTTATGAAGTTTTAATCGGACACTGAGAAAGCTAGAGGCTTATTGTGTTGCTTCCCAACATACTCACCTTTGGGTGATGTTAACAATAATAGTTCATGCTAACTTACATCCAATTGGATATATATATATCAGGATCACCACACCACGAAGTGCTTGCCAAAGGATAAAATGAAAAGGGGAAAGGTGAAGTTCACCTTGACTCTTGCATAAAGTAAGACATAAAAATAAAAGATAGGCCCTTCGCAGAGGGAAGCAGAGGTTGTCATGCGCTTTTATGGTTGGATGCACAAAATCTTAATGCAAAAGAATGTCACTTTATATTGCCACTTGTATATGGACCTTTATTATGCAGTCCGTCGATTTTATTGCTTCCATAACAAGATCGTATAAAGCTTATTTTCTTCACACTAATAAGTCATACATATTTAGAGAGCAATTTTTATTGCATGCACCAATGACAACTTACTTGAAGGATCTTACTCAATCCATAGGTAGATATGGTGGACACTCATGGCAAAACTGGGTTTAGGGGTATTTAGAAGCACAAGTAGTATCTCTACTTGGTGCAAGGAATTTGGCTAGCATGAGGGGGAAAGGCAAGCTCAACATGTTAGGAAGATCCATGACAATATACTTTAACTGAGATGTGAGAAAACATAAACCATTGCATTGTCTTCCTTGTCCAACATCAACTCTTTAGCATGTCATACTTAATGAGTGCTCACAATCATAAAAGATGTCCAAGATAGTATATTTATATGTGAAAACCTCTCTTTCTTTATTACTTCCTATTAATTACAATGATGACCAAAACTACGTTTGTCAACTCTCAACAACTTTCATGCCTCATACTCTTTATATGTGAATGCATTACTATCCATAAGATCAATATGAACTCTTTAATTCCTTTTATTCTTTTTATTTTCTCAAGATCATAGCAAGATAGCAAAGCCCTTGACTCAACACTAATCTTTATTATAGATAGCTCACGGACTCGATTACATAAAGAGATCACGAAGTAAAACTCAAAACTAATTCATACCAAAACTTCAATCTACTAGATCAAGATATTGCTAAAAGGATCGAACTAAGTAAAACGGTAAAGATAGGAGTGTGATGGTGATACGATACCGGGGCACCTCCCCCAAGCTTGGCAGTTGCCAAGGGGAGTGCCCATACCCATACGATTATGTCCTCGGAGGTGGTGAAGTAGGAGTTGTCGATGATGTAGGCTTGTCATCCATCTTCCAAGGCATTGATTCACCATCATAGAAGGATGATCGAGTCTCCGGGATCCTCAAATCTGCAGCCAAACTCATTCTCTTGAATCTATATTCATACTCACAGTTTTGGTTTTGCAGGTCATAGATCTGAGCTTGGAGGTGCTCGATTTTCTCTTGAAGCTTGAAGATGGTCTTCCCAATGATCTTGGCATCCATCTTATGGTTGTTGGTGAACTTCGTGATCATCATTTGATTGGCGTTGAGTCCACGCTCCACCATCCCTTGGCACTTGAAAACTTGTTGCTCCATGGCCTTGAGCTTTGTCTCCATGCTTCCGGTACGCCTTGGTCCCTCCACATCGCGGATGTGCAGCACCCCCTCACGCATCTCAATGGTTTGAGGGTGTTGTAGCACCTGTGCGAGATAGGGGTTGATAACCCTCTCGAAAAACAAGTCCTTGGGAGCGCTTGGAGACGTCATAGTGCTCTAGATCTGTCAGAAAAATAGCTCGAAATGAAAACAGAGGATAATTGCGTGATACGGTGGTCAAAACCTTTGGGAGATTATATAATGAACTTTTACCGACCAAAAGAAGTAACGTGCAAGAAAACAGAGTCCGGGAGGCACACAGGGTGCCCACGAGACAGGGGGGCGCGCCCAATAAGGGTGTGCGCGCCCTCCACCCTCGTGTCCTTCTCGGATTACTTCTTGCTTTCCAAAATTATTAAATATTCCAAAACAGAAGAAAATTGCCATTAGAACTGTTTTGGAGTCGGTTTACTTACCATACCATATACCTATTCCTTTTCGGAGTCTAAAACGTTCTGGAAAGTGTACCTTATGTATTCCTCCGGGGTTACGGTCTCAATAATATTAGTTTCAATATTGATAGGATTACCTGAGATATAATGTTTGATTCTTTGACCGTTCACCACCCTCGGACTTGTGCCTTCGAAGTTGTTGATTTTTATGGCACCGGAATGATAGACCTCCTCGATAACGTAAGGACCTTCCCATTTAGAGAGAAGTTTTCCTGCAAAAAATCTTAAATGAGAGTTGAATAGCAACACATAATCACCTATGTTAAATTCTCGCTTTTGTATTCTTTTGTCATGCCATCTTTTAACTTTTTCTTTAAACAGCTTGGCATTTTCATAGGCTTGGGTTCTCCATTCATCAAGTGAGCTAATATAAAATAACCTCTTCTCACCAGCAAGTTTGAAGTCATAGTTGAGCTCTTTAATAGCCCAATATGCTTTATGTTCAAGTTCAAGTTGTAAGTGACATGCTTTTCCATAAACCATCTTATACGGAGACATACCCATAGGATTTTTATATGCAGTTCTATAGGCCCATAATGCATCATCAAGTTTTTTGGACCAATTCTTTCTAGATCTATTAACAATTTTTTGCAAAATTAATTTGAGCTCTCTATTGCTCAGCTCTACTTGACCACTAGACTGCGGGTGATAAGGAGATGCGATTCTATGATTAACATCATACTTAGCAAGCATCTTACGGAAAGCACGATGAATAAAATGTGAACCACCATCAGTTATAAGATATCTAGGGACTCCAAACCTCGGAAAAATAACCTCTTTAAGCATTTTAATAGAAGTGTTATGATCAGCACTACTAGTTGGAATAGCTTCTACCCACTTAGTAACGTAATCAACAGCAACTAGAATATGTGTATATCCATTAGAGGCAGGAAAAGGTCCCATATAATCAAAGCCCCAAACATCAAATGGTTCAATAACAAGAGAATAATTCATAGGAATTTCTTGACGTCTACTAATATTACCAATTCTTTGACATTCATCACAAGACAAGACAAACTTACGAGCATCTTTGAAGAGAGTAGGCCAATAAAAACCGGATTGCAATACCTTATGTGCAGTTCTATCTCCAGGGTGGTGTCCTCCATATGATTCAGAATGACACTTGCGTAGGATCTGTTCCTGTTCATGCTCAGGTACACAACGTCTAATAACACCATATACTCCTTCTTTATAAAGGTGTGGGTCATCCCAGAAGTAATGTCTTAAATCATAAAAGAACTTTTTCTTTTGCTGGTATGTGAAACTAGGTGGTATGAATTTAGCAACATTGGAATTAGCATAATCAGCATACCATGGAGCAGTACGAGAAGCATTAATGACTGCTAATTGTTCATCAAGAAAGCTATCATCAATAGGTAGTGGGTCATCAAGAAATTCTCTAACCTAGACAAGTTGTCTGCAACGGGGTTCTCAGCTATCAATAATATGCAAATCAAATTCTTGAAGCAAGAGAACCCATCTAATAAGTCTAGGTTTAGCATCTTTCTTTTCCATAAGATATTTAATAGCAACATGATTAGTGTGAATAGTAACTTTAGAATCAACAATGTAAGGTCTGAACTTATCACAAGCAAATACAACTGCCAAGAATTCTTTTCGTGTAGTAGCATAATTTCTCTGGGCAGTATCACGAGACTTACTAGCATATTGAATAACATTTAGTTTCTTATCAACTCTCTGCACTAGAACAGCACCTACAGCATAATCACTTACATCACACATAATTTCAAAGGGTAAATTCCAATCAGGTGGCTGAACAATAGGTGCAGTGATCAAAGCTTTCTTAAGTATTTCAAATGCTTCTACACAATCATCATCAAAGACAAAAGGAATATCTTTTTGCAATAAATTAGTCAGAGGCCTAGATATTTTAGAGAAGTCCTTAATGAACCTCCTATAAAAACCGGCATGACCAAGGAAACTTCTTATACCTTTAATGTCCTTGGGACATGGCATCTTTTCAATAGCATCAGCTTTAGCTTTATCAACTTCAATACCGCTTTCAGAAATTTTATGCCCCAAGACAATGCCTTCATTAACCATAAAGTGACACTTTTCCCAATTCAGGACGAGACTAGTGTCTTCACATCTCTGCAAAACTTGATCGAGGTTTCTCAACCAATCACCAAAAGAGGATCCATAAACGAAGAAGTCATCCATGAATACCTCACAAATCTTTTCACAGAAGTCAGAGAATATAGCCATCATGCATCTTTGAAAGGTAGCAGGTGCATTACATAAACCAAAAGGCATACGTCTATAAGCAAAGATACCGAAAGGGCAAGTAAAAGTAGTTTTTGATTGATCTTCCGCTGACACAGGTATTTGAGAGAAATCGGAATAACCATCTAGAAAGCATAAATGTGTATGTTTGGATAGTCTTTCTAGCATTTGATCAATAAAAGGTAAAGGGTAATGATCTTTCTTAGTAGCTTTATTTAACTTACGGAAGTCAATTACCATCCTATAACATGTAATAATTCTTTGCGGAATCAATTCATCTTTATCATTAGGAACAACAGTAATACCTCCCTTTTTAGGGACACAATGGACAGGGCTTACCCATTCACTATCAACAACGGGATAAATTATACCTGCCTCATGGAGCTTTAGTATCTCCTTTCTTACCACTGCTTTCATCTTAGGATTTAACCATCGTTGAGGGTCTCTAATTGGTTTGGCATCTTTCTCCACTTCTATTTTGTGTTGGCATAGAGTGGGACTAATGCCCTTAAGATCATCCAGAGTATATCCAATGGCAGCACAGTGCTTTTTCAGAGTTTTCAATAATCTTTCTTCTTCTTGTTCTGAAAGGTTAGCACTAATAATAACAGGATATATTTTCTTTTCATCTAGATAAGCATACTTAAGATTATTAGGTAGTGGTTTGAGCCAAACACAGGATCACCCTTGGGTGGAGGGGGATCCCCTAGGATTTCAACAGGCAAATTGTGTTTCAGAATAGGAACCTGTTGAAGGAATACTTCATCTATTTCTCTTCTTTTATTCATAAACATATCATTTTCATGGTCTAGCAAATATTGTTCTTACGGATCAGTAGGAGGTACGACAATAGAAGCAAGGCTAATTATTTCATCTTTACTAGGTAATTCTTTATCATGGGGTTGTCTACGAAACTTAGCAAAATTAAACTCATGAGACATATCACCCAAGCCAATTGTAACAATATCCTTTTCATAATCAATCCTAGCATTAACATTATTGAAGAAGGGTCTACCAAATATAATGGGACAAAAGTCATCTTGTGGGGAACCAAGAACTAGAAAATCAGCAGGATATTTGACTTTCCCACACAAGACTTCAACATCTCTAACAATCCCAACTGGTGAAATAGTATCCCTATTGGCAAGCTTAATAGTAACATCAATACCTTCTATTTCAGCGGGTGCAATACCATGCATAATTTATTTATATAAAGAGTGAGGTATTGCACTAGCACTAGCACCCATATCACATAAACAATGATAACAATGATCTCCTATTTTAACAGAAATAACAGGCATGCCTACTACAGGTCTATGTATCTTAGCATCGGGTTTAGCAATGTTAGCAGCTTCACGGACAACAGTTGAAGTTTTAGCATGATCCTTTATCCTAACAAGGAAAGGTGGTTTCTCAACATAAGTAGTAGGAATAATAGGATCATTATAAGTGATAGTCTTTTCTTCAACTATAATAGGTGCAACTACTTTTACTTCAGTGGGAGGATTATATTTAAACCACTTCTCCTTAGGGAGATCAACGTGAGCAGCAAAATATTCACAGAAAGAAGCTACTATCTCAGAGTCAAGTCCATATTTAGCGCTAAATCCACGAAAAGCATCGGTATCCATAAAAGATTTAACACAATCAAACTTAGGTGTTATACCTGACTCCTTACCATCGTCGGAACCCCAATCTTCAGAGTTGCGTTTAATTCTTTCCAATAAGTCCCACTTGAATTCAGTAGTCTTCAGCATATAAGAACCAGAGTAGGAAGTATTGAGCATGGTGCAATCATTGAGAGAAAGCCGAGCATAAATTTTTTGAATAATCATTTCTCTTGAGAGCTCATGATTGGGGCATGAATATAACATTGACTTAAGCCTCCCCAAGCTTGAGCGATGCTTTCTCCTTCACGAGGCCAAAAATTATATATATGTAATTACGATCACGGTGAACAAGATGCATAGGATAGAACTTCTGGTTAAATTCCAACTTCAATCGTTTATAGTTCCAAGATCCCGTATCATCACATAGCCTATACCATGTCAATGCATCTCCCTTCAAAGATAAAGGGAAGACCTTCCTTTTGACGACATCATCGGGAATACCTACAAGCTTAAATAATCCACAAACTTCATCCACAAAGATAAGGTGTAAATCGGGATGCAATGTTCCATCTCCTGCAAAAGGATTAGCTATCAGTTTCTCTATCATACCCGAAGGAATCTCAAAGTAAATATTTTCAGTAGGTTCAGTAGGTTGAGGAGCTACTCTTTGCTCTACTGGTCGGGGTGAATATACCCCGAACAAGCCCCTCAAAGGATTAGTTTCCATAGTAACAAGTGACAGAAAATTTCAGCACACTATATAAATGTTTCCTTACCAAGTTCCACTCACCAAAGGTGCTTCACTCCCCGGCAACGGCGCCAGAAAAGAGTCTTGATGACCCACAAGTGTAGGGGATCTATCGCAGTCCTTTCGATAAGTAAGAGTGTCGAACCCAACGAGGAGCAGAAGGAAATGACAAGCGGTTCTCAGTAAGGTATTCTCTGCAAGCACTGAAATTATAGGTAACAAATAGTTTTGTGATAAGATAATTTGTAACGAGTAACAAGCAATGAAAGTAAATAAAGTGCAGCAAGGTGGCCCAATCCTTTTTGTAGCAAAGGACAAGCCTGGACAATTTCTTGTAATGAGAAAAGCGCCCCCGAGGACACATGGGAATTATCGTCAAGCTAGTTTTCATCATGCTTATATGATTCGCGTTCGGCACTTTGATAATTTGATATGTGGGTGGACCGGTGCTTGGGTACTGCCCTTACTTGGATAAGCATCCCACTTATGATTAACCCCTATTGCAAGCATCCGCAACTACAAAAGAAGTATTAAGGTAAACCTAACCATAGCATGAAACATATGGATCCAAATAAGCCCCTTACGAAGCAAAGCATAAACTAGGGTTTAAACTTCTGTCTCTCTAGCAACCCATCATCTACGTATTACTTCCCAATGCCTTCCTCTAGGCCCAAATAATGGTGAAGTGTCATGTAGTCGATGTTCACATAACACCACTAGAGGAGGGACAACATACATCTCATCAAAATATCGAACGAATACCAAATTCACATGACTACTAATAGCAAGACTTCACCCATGTCCTCAGGAACAAACGTAACTACTCACAAAGCATATTCATGTTCATGATCAGAGGAGTATTAATATGCATTAAGGATCTGAACATATGATCTTCCACCAAGTAAACCAACTAGCATCAAATACAAGGAGTAATCAACACTACTAGCAACCCACATGTACCAATTTGTGGTTTTGATACAAGATTGGATACAAGAGATGAACTAGGGTTTTGAGAGGAGATGGTGCTGGTGAAGATGTTGATGGAGATTGACCCCCTCCCGATGAGAGGATCATTGGTGATGATTTCCCCCTCCTAGAGGGAAGTTTCCCTGGCAGAACAGCTCCGCCGGAGCCCTAGATTGGTTCTGCCAAGGTTCCTCCTCATGGCAGCGGAGTTTCGTCCCGTAAGCTTGCTTATGATTTTTTCCAGGGTAAAAGCCTTCATATAGCAGAAGATGGGCACCAGAGGGCCACTAGGGGGCCCAGGAGACAGGGGGCGCACCCAGTAGGGGGGCGTACCCCCCACCCTCCTGGCCAGGGTGTGGGCCCCCTCAGGTACTTTCTTTGCTAAAAAAATTCTTATTAATTCCAAAAAGGATTTTCATGGAGTTTCAGGACTTTTGGAGCTGTGTAGAATAGGTTTCCAATATTTGCACCTTTTCTAGCCAGAATCCCAGCTGCCAGCATTCTCCCTCTTCATGATAAACCTTGTAAAACAAGAGAGAATAGCCATAAGTATTGTAACATAACGTGTAATAACATCCCATAATGCAATACATATTGATATAAAAGCATGATGCAAAATGGACGTATCAGATGTCATTCGTCGTTGTCGTGCACATGGTTCTTGGAGGTGACTTGCCCTTCATGATGATGTTGTTCACGATTGTGATGGTGGTCATCACGAAGATGTGGACATTGACGAATTGCACTTGCATCGGTTTCACGCTCTGAAGACTTGTGGCTTGAACGTCGCCGCCTTAGAGATGACGAAGGGGAAGAAGACTTGATCAAGGCCCAAATCTCCTCCATCCTTGCATCTTGCTCCTCTTTATGTGTGGAAAGCTTCTTGTCGATGTAGTCCCTTTTCCTTGCTTCAGAGTGATGAATGTCGATGGAGATGTTCTCGATGCGCTCTCAGGTTCCTAATTGTGTGCCTTGCATTTGTTGTTGTAGATCGAAGATGGACGCTTTGGTGATGTAGTTGTTCACGTCGTCGTTGTTGTCGTAGACCGGAGATTAAATGCCTTGCCTATCCATCACAAGACTCAAGCAAGTATGAGTGGGAGAAAGAGAAGAACTAGAACAAATGTACCTTGACCGATGTTGAAGATGGATCAATTATCACTCAAATGTGTAACAAGGAAATAGCACAATTGGTACCAATTCTTGTCGGTTCTCACACCTACACAAGTAAAGCTTATGGTGGAGCTCGGTAAGGATAGTGGCACAAAAAAGATTGATGCAAAATGTTAGAAAGAGTCAATAATGTTGAAAGAGATTCACAAATTTGCAAGCGAAACAAGTAGACCAATAGCAATGAAAGGTACACGGAAACACACACACGGATAGATAAATGTGGTCGTGCAACCAAGGAATGAACACAAAATGTGGAATCCACGGAAAATGCTCGTGTTGCACAACTCAAGAGAGACGCTAGCACGATTGCTCAATAGGCGGATACGACACTTGTGCACAACCTATAAGATGCAAAATGCATCAACTTTTATCCCAAGTATGCTATGCATGTATGGTTCTCGGTGTTCCTCTCAAGATGATCCAAGATGATCGGATATGACAATCTTATATGCAATGTGGTATGATGCTATGGCCCTTTCTTACAAGCTCTTTGTTCTCTCTTTCTTTTGCTTAAAAGCTTTATTCTTTTTTTGTATGGCCACTTTGCACAATGCACAAACCAAGATAGCAATTGTGTATATGCGGGAACAATCTTGTGACACAAGATATGGTACCAAGATATGCACCATGATAATATGGTATGTATGCTACGGGAAGTATATATCACTAATGTGCACAAGTAACATTGCCGGCAATACTCAAATGGCTAGTCTCGATAGGCAAGTAACGCAAAATGGGCTAGGGGTTAACAATGCAATGGCAAGGGGAATATACAATCGAGGGATACCACGATACCAAGATGATATGAGTGGTGGTGTTCTTGATGTAGAAACCAATATGATGTAGACTCGTCCCTAAGTAGCCGAAACACCTTAGGAAACGGAAAAACCGCGAACTCAAAATCTCAAACGTCAAATGTCAAAATGGTGGTAGCAAAAAGTGGTGGTGGTTTGCACTTGGCAATGCGGAAGTGAAATGATGGGTATACACGTGTTGGAGTTGAAGTTGCCGTCCCTAAGTATCCAAAACACCTTAGGAGACAGAAGCCACAACTCAAACAAGCTCAAACAAAATTGGGTTAGGTTGGGTGTCGGCAGTGTATGGTGGGCAAGGTTATGTGGAAGTGGATGGTGGTGGTTGATGAAGAAGCAACCGTCCCTAAGTAGCCGAAACACTTTAGGAGACTCAAGTCACAACTCAAACAACCACTAATGCTATGGTGAACAAAATGGGTTAGGTTGCGGAAGTCGGTGGTGGTGTAGCGGATGATGTGGTGGAAGCCCTAGGCAAGGCAAAGATGCCAAAATTCCAAAATTTTGATGGTGTCAAATGGTGTTGCAACCTATCTAGACGGATGGGGGTGTCAATAGCTACTCAATGAGCTAAAGAACACGAATATCGGACTCCGGATGTGAAAGTTATGATCGAAACTATGAAATGGGAAAAGCTGAAATGCCAGGGGCCAGACATCGGGGGCACGAGCCGGATTTCCGGGACCTGATGTCCAGAACCGCACGCGAAAATGCGCTCCAGGAGCCGGATGTCCGGGCTAAGGGCCAGATGTCCGGGGTCGGGTCGGATGTCAGGGCTCCAAATCCGAGGATGAACTTGAGGAACTCGATTTTGGGGGCGGAAATTGATGATTTCAGGGGCAAAATTGGAGAGATTTCGTGGATGGAAGGTGGGGAAACTTGGGGAGATGCTAGATCCACTTGAAACCAAGCAAATCCGTGGATCAAAATCAACAAAACATCATCAAACTAACGAATCACAAAAAAATTTGGGGGCTATTTTTGGTGGGGATTTTCGGATTTAGGACGAAATCAACAAAATCAAGCTAGAAAACAAAGGGTAGGGGCTCCAAAAACGTGATCAACGTGGCTCATGATACCAAGATCATGAGCAAGCTGGCTTTGATCCAGGATGATGTAGGGTAGAACCCTAGAGGCCGATCTTTCACATTTGGAGAGGATCCCTACGAGGAACACGAAGAACACGAGGAGGGGAACAAGGGAAAAACACGAGAGAACACTCAACCAACAAGAACAAAGTCACGCATGTGCTAGATCCAAGAAACACAAAGAGATACACGGTCCAAATCCAACAAAGGACGATACAAGTGGCGGTAGCTCATCTCTGAGAGGAGGTCTTGAATCCACGAGGGATCTTCCCGTAAAGGGGTCTTGAATCTAGGTGGATCTTCTCCGAAGAGGCCGCGGTCTCTCACGAGGAGGAGATCCGGATGGATGAGCGAGGCTCTATCTCACAAATGAGCTAAATCAACGCTAACCGTAAAACATAGGTGGGGGGGGGAAGTATATATAGTCTAAGGGGCGAAGGGGTATATGGGCTTTCGGCCCGGATACACTGCACGCAGGCAGGAGGGGCCGGATATCCAGGCTTTCCTGAGACGCCAGATGTCCGGGCATTGGGGCCGGATGTCCGGGCTGGCGAAATCCATCTTCTGGACGTTCTATGACGGGGCGCCGGATGTCCAGGCTGGGGCTGGATGTCCGAGCTTGCGGGAGGGGACGGATGTTCGGGGCCTGGCCGGATGTCCGGGCCCTGTAGCACTTCGGTTGCTGGGCTGTTGTTGTTGTTGACATCTTCAGGGGCCGGATGTCCGGGTCCTGTAGCCTTTCTCCGGTTCCTCTCGTCGTGCTCCTTCATCCTTGTACTTCGGGACTTGTCCATCATTCCGAGCATCTCCGAGAGGGTCTCCTTGGTACCTAGGCATGTGTAGTGTCCTTGCATTAGGTAGCAACCATATGTCGCACAAGTGGAAAGGGGAAGCATTTAGGAACGGGTTCACCTTGTGTCCTATGGCATATGTTAGAGGTCTCATCATATGTCCATTTGGGGTTTGGAGAGTAGTCGGAGTGTACATGGGGATGAACGTGGGATGCTCCGCATCACCGTGTGTGCCGTAATGACCTGCACACCGTAATTTCACCCTAATTTAATGCTAGTATTCAAAATTTTACCTAATTTGAACTTGAAAGTAGGCTATAGCTTTATTCATATCCATCAGGTTCAAACAACCAATGCATTATTCGATTCATAGGTACATATGTTTAAGAATTACATAAGCACCAAATAAAGAATGATGAACCAGGGTTATATACTTGTACTGTTATAAATGGTAAAGAAAGAGGCGATAGACATTTTGGTTGCTGAACAAGGTGAAGTGGAATGGCCCTATTGTGCTCTCCTAGATGCAGAAGGCACGCACGACTCTAGTCCAACCCCTTGTGATGGCCAACCACCAATCATGTAGTTTGAGAGGTAATCTTGAGTAAACTGCTTCAGGATCCACTGTAAAGGAAAAAAGATTTAGACATTCTCATCTAACACAACTCATTACGGGCACTAAAAAGAAGGCTACAGAGTTCTTACTTACTATCCCGCAGTTCACTGTTGTCTTGCATAAAGTGTAAATAAATAGTCCGATTGACATCTTTTGACCCATTTTAATAACAACCTTTATTAGTTTCCTCACTTGATGCTGGTTCATGAATATCTCATTGCCCCATATGCAGAAAGGGTCGAAGTGTGGATCTTTGGCAATGACATAATTACCTAAAAGCACCAAGTTAATATTAGAAGCTAAACAACAATTGGAAAATGATGTAGTACAACACTCCCTCCATCCCATTATATAAGATTTTATGTATATCTAGACATCATCAGAACATTAAGGTAACACTCTTCCTTGTTGCTATGTAGCCTGGGATTGCATTTCAGTCATTCAGTACAATGCATGTTGCTATGTAGCCTCAAATATATTAAATATGGCCCTAGTTAACCTACTGATATATGGGTTACAAATATATTCAATGAAATTTCTGATTCGACGATGAATCCCTTACTAACCCCCAGTCTATATGGTACCAGATACCGATATCCTAAACAGTGAGTACATATAAGCAATGCGATGAAACTAACCTCGATGGAAAACAACACTATTCTCAATATTGTCCTGTATGAGTACATATAAAGGCATTTTAAGCACAACAGACTAAATATCAACCAAATATATCCATGGTAGACAATATAATGTACAAATGATAGTTTCAGTGTGCAGGTTTAAGCACGCTAGTTAAGCAAAACAAGAAGTGGAAAGGTGTGTTAACTGCATCAGGCATAACATTTAAAAACAAGCAAATAGTCATTCAAACTGGTATTGTGCAGGTCTAAAGTACACTAGTTATTGTTAAAAAAATAGAAAGGCATGTTAACTGCAACATCCTTAACAACAACCAAATATCATAATTCATAGTGGTATTGTTGAAACTGTTATTGATGAAATTGAACTACACGACAAATAGTTGCACATATAGAGCATCACATTGTGAAGAACTCAAATAAATAAGGCATAAGGCCATCTCTAGCCGATCCTTTAAAAGTTGACAGACTAAAACCCTTATATATTGTAATACCAGTTTGAATAGAGGTTAGTTTCTAATAACACTTCTCCCTTATTCTGATAACACCCCGACTAACCCACGCAAACCGAACCGTACGCAAAAAAAAAAGAACCCCCCCCCCCCCCCCCCCCCCCCCCCCAACTCCTCCCCCGATCCCCTCCACCTTCTTCCTCCCACGCCCTAGCCCCCGATCCACCAACCCACCGCCTCGCCCCCAGGCCGGCCAACTACCACCGCCGGTGCTCCGCCCAACCGCCCCCAACTCTGGCCGGATCCAGCCACCCAGGGACTCCCCGACCTCCCACCGCCCCGGTCGCCCTCACCTTCTACTGCAACGGCTGGTTCGAGCCACCACAGCAGCCCCACCCGGCGGTGCTCCGCACCTCCGTCACCGTCACGACGTGCCACCCGCCCCCAACTGCCACCTCCCCTGCGTAGCCGCGCCGCCACCTTTACTCATGCCGCCAGCCTCCCCCGCGGTCACCACCACACCCCTCCCCCATGCGCCTCCGACCCCGCCGCACCGCCCAATCGATAGATCCGAGCACTTCCGGTCCCCAATGTTGTCCGGCGACTGCCCCACCACCCTCCTCCCGATCTCATCCCCGCGCCGCCCCACTCCCCACCCCTTCAGGATCCACTACTGCAACAAGCTACGACCGGGATCCCCTAACGCGACCTGCAGCTCATCGGTCCATGGCGCGCAGTTCGCCGGGCCGTGGAGTGCGGTTCACCGGCCTGCAGCGACAGCGCGTCCCCTGCGGTCCACAACGTCGACTGTGGAGCTCGGTTTTGCATCCATGCCCCCCTCCCATGAATCTCCTGTCACCAACGGTTCTGCCACCAGCCACCACAGTCAACCCAATCCCCCTGACGGTGGGTGACTGCTCCCCTGCGTGTGTGTGTGTGTGTGTGTGGGAGCGTCCCCATCTCTTACAGGAGATCGTCGGCATCCTCTACACCAACATGCAGATCGGTCGTCGCCGATGTGCAGTTCGCTAGTTGAAGTGTCACACGATTCAGAGCGTAGCCATGCAACCAGGGCTACAACTTGTCGATGGTGCAACTTGTCGATGGTGGTGCGGTGCCATTGAAGCTCTGCTACAGTTTGAGATTTTTGTTTTCTTTTTTTCAGATTTTGCTTGTCGCACAGGACTGCAGTTCGCCTGGGTCCTCTACACAGTGCGCTTCGTTCTCCAATTACTATTTTGTTGTTGGTTTTCCAGATTTTCAGAGACGTTGTGAAAATTGTTGAGAACTGTAGTTCTTTATAAAAAAAACTGTGGATGCGATGTGGTGAAGATCTGTTGGGGGGGGGGGGGGGCCTACAAATACGACTCGTCTTTATTATTGCACATTGTTGAAACAAAAATTTATGTGGTTTCACTTTGAAAAAATTTAAGAAGAAAAAACATGGTAATGTGAATCACTTTGGAGTGTGTTGCCGTTTATTTATTAGATTCTCAGCCCCTGCGGTCCACTTGCGTAGTCTCGCGGTGCACTTTCGGTAAAAGACAAAAGAAATTCATGCTTTTCACTTTCATAGTCTCGCGGTGCACTTTCGGGTAGTGTCGTGGTTCACATGACTCAACCATGTATTTCTCATATATTCATAAAAGAAAAGGTTGAAAAAATCACAACAAAAAAACCTTGAAGTTCGTTTGTCCGTCTGATGCAGTGCGGGTTTTAGTCTGACAGCAGTGCGTTTTTCTGTCCGATGCAGTACACACGACAATTTTGGTCTCGCGAAAAACAGAGTATTCGCTTTTCGGTAAAATCAAAACTGCTCTTAAACCGTAAGAAATTAGAGAGTGTTCTACATGAAAAAGTTGTGCCTCATTGATATCTTTCCAACGGCGTATGATTTGGATCATTCCGACCAGCAGTTTGTAGAAATTTCGCGAAAAAACAGCCGCTGCCTCTCGTCGTCGCCACATGATTTTCAAAATTAACTAAAAACCGTAAGGAATCTCAAAAACATTTCAACACATGAAAGTTGCGGCTCGTCCGTAGCTTTCCAACGGCGTATCATACACCTCGTTTCAACAAACAGTTCAAAAACTGGAGCGAAAACAGCACAAAAAATTGCAAAAAAAACCGAAAACACAATTCCGCGATTTACTAATTTTAGAATTGCTCTTAAACCGTAACGAATTAGAGAAAATAATAGATATGAAAAAGATGCGCCTCGATGATATCTTTCCAACCGTGTATCATTTGCTTCATTCCGATGAGCGATTTAGAATAAAA
Source organism: Triticum aestivum (assembly GCF_018294505.1). Lineage (NCBI taxonomy): Eukaryota > Viridiplantae > Streptophyta > Magnoliopsida > Poales > Poaceae > Triticum > Triticum aestivum. Next base: position 458,778,530 of record NC_057810.1, on the reverse strand, counting down.
CGCGAAAATACGCTCGCTGCATCTTGTCATGCGCGCACTGTTTTTGAAATTTCTCTTAAACCGCGACGAATCTCAAAAAGTGTTCAACATGATGAAGCTGTGCATTTTCCATAGCTATCCAACACTATATTATACGCCTCGTTCCGACAAATAATTTAGAAACTGGAGCGAAAACAATACCGAAAAAATGCATGTAGTTTTTTTCTGGTGACATTGCAGTGTTCGTTTAATAGGGATGCAGTGCCCACGCGTTGAGCGTGCAGTGCAGAAGTGTTATCAGAATAATTATTCTGCTAATATTAGCAGAATAGATCGGCTACACACACACACACACACACACACACACACACACACACATATATATATATATATATATATATATATATATATTAATAGAATAACTATTCTGCTAATATTAATAGAATAACTATTCTGATAACACTTCCGCACTGCACGCTCAACGCAAGTGCACGTCATTCTTTGAACAAAGTATGCTGCAGTACTCACACGAGTGAACTTCTCGTCGAAAAAACTGCACGCGTTGTTTTTCGGTACTGTTTTCGCTTTAGTTTTTAACCATTTATCAGAATAAGGCGTGTAATATACCGTTGAAAAGCTATGGATTAGGCGCAACTTCGACATGTTGAACACTTTTCGAGATTCCACACGGTTTCAAAACAGTTTTGAAAATGGTGCAGGCCATGACGAGTGACAGCGAGCGTTTTTTGCGATTTCTTCTAAATCGCTTGTCAGAACGAAGCAAATGATACATCGTTGGAAAGATATCATCGAGGCGCATCTTTTTCATATCTATCATTTTCTCTAATTCGTTATGGATTAAGAGCAGTTTCAAATTTAATAAATCGCGGAATTCTGTTTTTCAAAATTTTCAAATTTTCGGTACTATTTCCGCTCCAGTTTTTTAACCGTTTGTCGAAACGAGGCGTGTAATATACCGTTGAAAAGCTATGGACGAGGTGCAACTTTCATATGTTGAAATGTTTTTGAGATTCCTTACGGTTTTAAGTTAATTTTGAAAATGGTGCGACGGACGACGAGTGACAGCGGTCATTTTTTGTGAAATTTTTACAAACCGCTTGTCGAAATGGTTCAAATGATATGCCGTTGGAAAGATATCAACGGGACACAACTTTTTCATGTAGAACACTCTCTCTAATTCCGTACGTTTAAGAGCAGTCTTAAAATTAGCAAAATACGGACACTCTGTTTTTCACAACACCCAAATCGATGAGTGAGCTTCATCCGACAGAAAACCACACTGCTTCAGTCAAAAATCGCACTGCATCAAATAGTCAAGTGAACTTCATGATTTCTGTTGTCGGACGTACATTTTTCTCAAATGAGTTTTTGTTGTCTTTTATTTTTTTTTATATTTTTGTGAACGAGTTGACCGAGAGACGGGGCAAGTGAACCACGACATATATCAAAGTGAACCGCATTACTATTGTTGTTTCGCTAAATACTTCGCACTTCCATGTTGGGCACAAGTGAACAACATGACTCTCGGAAGTCAACCACATAGGAGGATCAAACACACTGCATATGTTGATATAGTTTGATTGATTTTTTTGATCCACACGAAACAATTTGCCCTTCATACAGAGTGGTACTGAAGCATCATTCTTTTTACACAAACAGTACACAGGAGACACACCAAATTCAGAATCCGAAACACTTTTTTCTTCATCACACGAAGAGCTAGTGCACTGCAAGCCCATGTTTCTGAACCACACAAGGTGCCCAAAAATGTAGTGCACTGAAAAAATTCCATTAAAAAACAAAAAAGTGAAACGGAATCTCATCTTGCTGTGGCTTGCATTTTGGGTGGTGCTGTGTTGCTGCCCTCCTCGCTGGTGCACCCATGAACTGCACACCATGCCAATGCACTGCACGGAAAAACAGATGGTGCTTCCTTGAAAAAATTAGTGTGGCGGACACACACATACAGGTTTGGGCGGACGCCTAAACAGGGTCCCTAGAAAAATTAGTAAAAACAGTCGGCAATAAAAGAAATCACAACTACAACACCGGGGAAGTGTACTACACGCATACGCCGGGGAGACGGACGGCATGCGGATGCGTTCTGCACCGCATAGGCGTGTCGCCTGAACTGCACGGTGGGTGTAGTTCCTCCTCCTCTTCTCACCTGGGGAAACAGTTGGTCAGCCGAACAGCAAGGAGCCGTCGACAAGCACGAACCTGCATTAAGGAGGGGGGAGGCCGGGAGGGTGTTTGGGAGGGGAGGCGTTACTCCTCTTCCACCGGTGGCTACAACGCCCGTACTGCACAGCCGCGACGCATGGACTTCTCGGGATCCAGCAACTGCACAGCCGCGCCTCCTTCCCCCTGCGGTGAACAGGGTCGGGACAGGAACACCGAACACCCACCAACGAGCAGAAGGTTTGGGAGGAGTGCAGATGGGGGGATCCCGGGAGAGAGGCGGCTCCGGGGACGGGCGTGCGCCCCGGTGGTCTCCTGGGTCGACGGGATTCATCGGGGCGGTGGGGTTGGGCGGCGCGGGGACTCGCCGACGGAAGTCCGACGGGGCACCCACTCCCCGTGGTGGTAGGTAGCAGCGGTGGTCACTAGGAGGAACTGGTGCGGTGCCTCGCAGCGGGAGGGAGGTAGGGCGGCGGAAGAGGGAGGCGAGGCGGCGGCGCGAGGAGGGAAGCGGTGCTGCACGGGCGGAGGGCGGCGCGGTAGGAGTGCGGCCTGAGGTGGTGCTCCGGGAGGGGGACGACCTGAGGATTGAATCGTGGAAGGTGGAGGTAGGTGGCAGTTTGGATCGGGGAAGGGGGAGTGGGTGTCTTGCGGGAGCTAGGGATGGGGATGATACGAAGGGTGGGGTAGGGAGCATGCAATTTTTTTGTTTGTGCTGCAGTACCGTGGGATGGTTAGTCGACTCGGTAGTGTTAGCAAAATAAGCGTTTTTGTTAGCAGAATAAGGGTCTTAAGGGTGTTATTAGAATAGACCCACCTTATATATATATATATATATATATATATATATATATATATATATATATATATATATACTCCAGCAATTTCTGGCTGTTTTTAGTTGATCCCCTAAAAACTTAACGTTGTAAACTTCAATTTGATCAAGTTCAAAGCAGGTTCAACCGAAAGTAGCATGCATTCAATCATAAACAAAGATAGTTTTGCATAACCGAACATAAAACACAAATTTAAACTAAGCTAAACTACTTTCGGTCGAAGTGGAGGTCGAGCCAATCCTTCCTCGTCAGGTACGGTGTGCCGTGAGCCGGGTCCGGGCCGGCAGCGTCGTCAGGGTCGTTGGGGAAGACACTCCTCGACTCATATACGACGATCTCCTCGTTCTCACCGCCCACCTCGATGCCCTCCGCGCCGCCGTCCTCGCCTCCTTCGACCTCGTCATCGGAGGAGAGCACGATAACCTCGGCGCCCTCTACACCGACAAAGATCACCCGCTCCGCCTCCACAAGCTCCGGGTGCTGCCAGCGGAGCTCTTGCATGTAGGCCTCGGCGGCGACCTCGGCCTCGTGGTGCTCCCACGCCTCGCGGTCCTCCCGCGCCATAGCCAAGCTTACCACCCCTGGATCCGGTGGAACAAGGTCGACCGGACATGTGCCGAAGGGGAAATTGAGCCTAGCCTCCGCACCGTGGTAGCGGACCTGCCAGCGGTCGTACTCCATGGTCGTGAGCTTGGCCGTGTGGAAGCTACCGAGCCACCGTTGGGTGTGGGTCTCCTGATCCGTAATCTCGGCGACCCACGTCCCCCACTGCCGCTCCCGGACCCCGAGGTAGGGCCTTGTCGGTGGCCAGGCCCGAGGGAGGACGGGGAAGTCCTCGAACCGGCATAGGGCCGCAGCGGCGGGCAGATCGGGCGACTGGCGACGGCGGATCGATAAAGAGTCCGTGGAGGATGACGAGGACACCTCGGCGGTCACCTCGCCAACATTGGGCGAAGAGGACACGATAAACCTCTTTTTGGCCATTGGCTCCTCGAGCTCCCCGACACACATGCAGAGGTTGAGGATGGAGGCGGCGGCGACGACCTATCAATGGTTTCAAGCGAGGGAGGGGTGGTCTGTGTCTGTGTGAGCAGAGGCTTTCGGAGTGTGTGGTGTGTGTGTGGAGGGGGAAGGGCAAGGTGGTGTTTGAGGAACTGCGACAACTGAAAATTTTACTAGGCGGGAGTAACAAGGCGGGGCTACTGAAAATTTGGATCAAGAGCCAGAAGATATTTTTGAGATTGTGAGGGATGCAGAGGTGGGAGTAAAATGCCGGGGCAACTGAAAATTTGAATCAAGGGCGAGCAGATATTTTTGAGATTGCGAGGGATGCAGAGGCGGGAGTAACAGGGCGGGGCTACTGAAAATTTGAATCAAGGGCGAGCAGATATTTTTGAGATTGCAGGGGATGCAAAGGCGGGAGTAAAATGCCGGGGCTACTGAAAATTTTAATCAAGGGATTGAAGCAGAGCGGGAGTAACAGATATCACACACAGTCCGCACATACTAATCGTGTGCTATCAAACATTAAAACCTTCCAGGCAGTAGATATTTTTGAGATTACGAGGCAGTAGCTATTTTCGAGACCGGACGACAAGCCTCTTGGAGCCCAATCTACTATGCTGATGTGAGTGACTGCAGGGCATGGGCATGGCACACGGGTAGTCTGACCGAACCATGTCTGTTGCGTACCCAATCGCAGACGGTTTCTACATCCAACTCATGTGTTGTTTATAAATTTGGCAAAAAGAATAACGCGAGAGAGGGTCAGAACACGAACACACTTGCATGTGGACCAAATATATGTATCAAAAGTGTGGTTTGATGTTCGAATACCCAATGCACAACTTTGATGTGGCACCTGTCGCACAAAAGCACAATATTACTAGTCAGCCACCCCCTATGAACCCCACTTCGTGTGGGCAGTAAGGGAATCCTAGCTACGAATGCATGCCCCCAAATAGCTAGGTTTGAAATCTCACCCTACTTTAACACAAAACCTATAGGAGTCCATCATATTATATATGGTCAAACTTCCTCTTTCGCTTCCCGACAAAGGTGGACCATGGGTGAGACCACATACGAACCACATGCAGGTGACCCTACTATATGTATGAAAAGAGTGTGGTGTGATATTTAATTACCATTCACAACTTTGATGTGGCATGTGTGCCTCGCAAATTAACCGGCTTTCCCCGACCCACGGAGGTTGCAGGTAGCGCGAAGTGCCCCCCCCCACAGATCTGGGGGAGGGCATCTCACCAAGACGTACTATAACACGGACCAAGCAGAATCCAACTTGGTCGTACAACCACTGTAACACCCCGGATGTAACTTTCCATCTTTGTATCTCCAACTCTTGCCATTTTCGGCTATGTGACATGTTATTCCCTTCATGGTTGGGTTTTGTCTTTTGTTTTGCATTTTATTCTTCTCATGCATCTCATATCATGTCATCATGTGCATCTCATTTGCATACATGTTCATCTCATGCATCCGAGCATTTTCCCCGTTGTCCGTTTCGCAATCCGACACTCCCACATGCACCGGCGCATCCCTCTTGTCTCTCTTTGTGTGCGGGTGTTAAACATTCTCGGAATGGACCGAGCCTTGCCAAGTGGCCCTGGTATACCACCGGTAGACCACCTGTCAAGTTTCGGGTCATTTGGAGCTCGTTTGATACTCCAACGGTTAACCGCATAACCGCAAAGGCCTCTTTTGAGTTACACCCCAACACCCCTCCAAAACAGCCTAATAACCCACCTAAGTCACTTCCATGCTCTCCGTCGTTGGATCACGATCATGTGGGAGAAAACTACACCTCATTTGGACACTCCTAGCTCCCTCTACCTATAAATATAGCCTCTCCCCGAAATTCACGGGCAAACCCTAGCTTCCGCTTCCCTCGCGCCGTCGGACACGTCCGGACCGCGCCGGACGCGTCCGCGCCGCCACCGCCTGG